>NC_069084.1:13379139-13994540 GCF_947172395.1 Bicyclus anynana | reverse complement strand
TCCTCACGATGTTTTTCCTTAACCATTTAAGAAAATTCGTATGTATGCAGGTCTCCTCACGATGTTTTTCCTTAACCATTTAAGAAAATCCGTATGTATGCAGGTCTCCTCACGATGTTTTTCCTTAACCATTTAAGAAAATCCGTATGTATGCAGGTCTCCTCACGATGTTTTTCCTTAACCATTTAAGAAAATCCGTATGTATGCAGGTCTCCTCACGATGTTTTTCCTTAACCCTAAATTACACCTCGACGAACACATAAATAAAATCGTAAATAATGCATACCGCCTATATGGGTTTGTGATGCGTTCAACAAAAGACTTTTCAAAACCCTCGACTTACTTATCTTTATACAAGTCTTTAATAAGGCCTCAGTTAGAGTATGCGTGTTGTATATGGAACCCCTTTTACGACAAATACAAAAACCAGATAGAAATGGTCCAAAAGAAGTTCCTCCGTTCAATGCACTACAGATGCTATAGATCAAGACTCCCTTACGCTGAGCTATTAACTAAATACAATCTTCTTACTCTTGAATCTAGACGCAAGTTGCTTGAAGCAATGGTATTGCATGGACTCATCAATAATAAATACGATTGTCCTGACTTAGTATGTAAATTATCACTAAATGTTTTGAAGTACGCAGGTCAACGTCGGGTGCGTGCTTATAATTTATTCGCTGTCAATTTCTGTAAAACCAACGCTGGAAAGCGCGCGCCTGTGCGTCGGCTTGTGGACACCTACAACAAGCTATTTGACGATGTGGACGTATTTGCCTTGTCCGAACCCCAATATAAAAAGGCCATCTCAATCACTCTTCAAAAATTAAGTACCTAAATAGTAATAGTGTCTTAATTCTTATTATTAGATCTCTTATTATAATTATTATTACTTTTTTTTTCTTACCTATTTGTGTTTCATTGTATTTTTAATTATTATTGTTATAATTCTCTCTTTTTTTATATAGATTTATGTTTGTTTGTTTTTTTTTTTTGTAATAGATTTGTTTGTGTATTTTGTGACGCCATTATTTTCGTATGTGTATTCGTGGATAGTATTGTTGTTTACATGTTTAAACTATTTTTACGTTTACTTTTAGATTTAAGAAATAATATGTAAATGTTAACTATCCCTAAGAAATAAAAATAAAAAAAAATAAAAATAAAAACCATTTAAGAAAATCCGTATGTATGCAGGTCTCCTCACGATGTTTTTCCTTAACCATTTAAGAAAATCCGTATGTATGCAGGTCTCCTCACGATGTTTTTCCTTCACCGTCTCACACATTATTTAATTTCTTAAAATGCACATAACTAAAAAGTTGGAGGTGCATGCCCCGGACCGGATTCAAACCTACGCCCTCTGAATTGAAGGGAGAGGTCATATCCACTAGGCCACACGTCTCTACCTATCTAATTATTGTTTTTAATGTATTTATTATACGTCCGAATAAGATGTCTTCCACTTAGCACTAAGTTTGTATCCAAGCGCAAAACTTTTAGACAAAAACTACATATCCATCTTACGACGCAATTATTTCCAACATAATGAAGTTTTTGTATATGCACGTCATAGAATTAATTATATTATGGCCTGAAACGCAAAAACATGGCGTGTCCAAGTTTTTTCCTCATTTATTTCTTACAAACCCACGGCAAAAGATTAACACCAGTTGTAATAAATCTTCCATGTGATTACCTACTACTTATAAATTATCTATTTATTAACGACTGTTATAAACATATTGTTATAGCTTTTTCATTGCTTTATTGCCCGAGATCCATCTTTCATTACAATATTTCATTTAGTAAAACCAAAATAGGCTCAGAATAAGGTTTCAGCCGTCACCTTGTAACTTTAATTTTACAAATTTATTTTACACCATATATTTTTTATAATAATGTAAAACAGCAACAAAAAGCAAAGCTGCACTTAATCAAATTTTCTTGGACTTTGACTTGGAAAACATTAAATGAGATGACGCTTAATAAATAAATCTAAGAATTTCACGTCACATATAAGCATCAAATTCGCGTTGATTTCGCATCAACTGTGCCTCAGAACAATAGCTAGTTTTCTAATATCATCATCATCAGCAACCCATATTCGGCTCACTGTTGAGCACGAGTCTCTTCTCAGAATGAGTGGGGTTAGGCCTTAGTCCAGCACGCTGACCCACAGCGGATTGGCAGTCTTCACACACGTAGAGAATTAAGAAAATTCTTAGGTATGCATGTTTTCCCACGATGTTTTTCTTCACCGTTTGAGACACGTGATATTTAATTTCTTAAAATGCACACAACTGAAATGTTGGAAGTGCATACCCCGGACTGGATTCGAACATATACCCTCCGAAATCGGTGGCAAAGAACATATCCACCGGGCTATCACGGCTCTCTTTTCTGCTCTGTTTTCTGATATGCCCACTAGTAATTAAGAATGCATCAGAATAAAATTCCTTAATTGGCTACAAGAAAATATATTTCGAAATCCAGTTCCACCATTTTCAGTTACCTCGCAGATGACAAACCGAAATGCCAGTCCTTTTTGAATATGGAGCAAATGTCAAATGGTTTCACGTTGTACGCCACAGTCACCATAAAAGCCAAGGTCATGTTTTTGCCACCACCCTCTGTGCGCAGTGAGCGGTCGAAGTCTAGAAAATTTCAAAGTTTCGAACCTGTAAAGTCATTAGTATGAGGAGCACGTGCCCGATCGGTTTTTGACGTCTTTATCTGCGGAAGAAAATCAACTTAGAGTTTTTGCTTCATTCCTTAATAAAATCTGAAATTGTAATTCGCGGCGGGAACAGGACTTGCCGTGATGGCACTTGCACCGACCGATATGTTGGTTACGTCTCGGTCAAAAACCAGAACTTCGTTTGAATTTTACGCACAACTACTTACTAAGTCGTCGAGGAAAATACATTTAAGTGAGAAAAGGATACGAAGTGATCAATTTAACGTCTCTTCCTTAAGTTTTTCTAATGTTTTCTCTATACCTGCGTGATTCTAACAAAATAGCTACTGATGCCTCAAGAGTGCCTCGGTAAAAATTAAATCAAATCTATACTTATAATAAATCTGTAGAGAGGTCAATTCTGTACATGAAATATATTTCCAAAATAACTATCAGGGGGTGATTAGTGATCGATACTGATACCAAAAATGCAATCAGTAAAATTTTTGTCTGTCTGTCTGTCTGTCTGTCTGTATGTTCTTTATACAAACAAAAACTACTGGACGGATTTTAACGAAACTTGGTACAATTATTTTTAATACTCCTGGGCAGGTTATAGTATACTTTTCATTACGCTACGATTAATAGGAGCAGAGCAGTGAAGAGAAATGTTGAGAAAACGGGAGAAGTTACTCAATTTTTTAAGGTTCCGTCGCGTGTGCAGCCTTAATGGTTAAAGCTACATAGAAATCATGTATGACGGAATATTCTCCTTAAAATTATCTATCAAAACAAAACAGCATATATGTCTATCTTTTATAGTTGACTCACAATAACACGTGTAACTCCCGATAGCTTTGCAGTTCGGAGCTTTCTAATTGTATTTGCCTACTCTTATGTTTATAACACTCATCACTCATCCCTAATAAGAAAGTTAACAGTATTACCTATTCAATAAAAAAAAATCATAAAAATCGGTAAAGAAACACCAAAGTTACACAAGAAATATGCTAAGCCATCGCGCGTGAATTTTAATTCATGCTATATGGATTATTTTTGTGTAACGGTTGCCGCGCTCGACGCGACTCGCGGTGGGAGGAATAAATAAAGAAGTGCAGCCTTAATGAGTAGGGTAGGTTAGGGGTAGGGTAGGCGTAGGGTAGGGGTAGTGTAGGGTAGGGGTAGGACAGGGGTAGGGTAGGGTAGAGGTAGGTTAGGGTAGAATAGGGGTAGTTGAAAGTTTACAACGACTTTCACGCGGACGAAGTCGCGGGCGTCCGCTAGTAGTAAATATATGCGACATATAAATATTTTCCTTTATGAATGTTTCTATATCAGCCTATGACCTTGTCCAAAATAGAGCCTATTTAACCAAAATTATCACATCATTTTTATCAGATTCATCGTAGGTAGAAAAATAATACAAATACATATACAGACTTACTTCTATTTCTTAATCTAACTATTCCTGCATCTATAGATAATTTGTGGTATGGCTAACAACTATTTGCGGGAAATTTTAATAGTGTATAATTTACTAAAGCTACGCTAGTTTTACTTGCAAAAACCAAAGGTAGAGTTCAATACAATTGCATAGTTTTTCTAACAATATATTGTCGACTTCGATTATACTAGTAATTAACGAATATGACCTTCCATATTCCACTCTCCGCAATCAACATGTCGCAATACATTTCGACACACCTCTACCAGCAGTTTTCCTTTTTTCGTGGGAAAATACGTTTTCACCATACAAGACACAATGTATAGAAAACTGCCAAGTTACATATACGCTTGCGGTGTACACTTTAACTGTATTGCAATAAGGTTCTTTTAAAGTTAATTGTGTTCAGGTTAAGTTTGTAACTTAAAGACATGATATTAACGGTGCTTAGAGTAATAACTGTGGAGCAAAATCTAATGCTTAGTAGTTAGTTAACGCTGATTGCTATCTAAAATGAGCTTTATACTTTGCATGGAAATAGGAAGAAATGTCTCGTATATTTAGCTATACACATAGCGTTTTTAAAGGATTTTTTAGTAAATATCACAAAGACACAGAATAAATATATAAGATAGAAGAATCGGATGATACCACTGAAATTAAACATTGAAAAATCCTGTGAATTTTTAATGTGTAATGAAGCATTTTATGTTTCTAAAATTGAAAAAATAATAAGTTGAATTAATACTATTCTTTTCGTTATCACTAACTTAAAATTATCAAACCATCCTTCCGAATGTCCTGGATTATCTATCGATTGATTGTATTTGTCCAAAACTACAGAACGTAGTCAAACGCATACATATTATTGAAAAAAAATTTAAAAGCGGGTAAAGTCGGCAGGACGGAAGTCCCGTCAGGTGTGTGTTTAGTATGCGGAGTGTGTGTCTGTCAGGATATGGCAAAAACTGTAGAAAATGATCTTTTTGACCTATGCAGTGTTCAATGATATTTTAGAACATGATGAAACTAGTATGAGAACCATCACGTTGGCGTGCATTTCATAGATGCAAACATGCATTCATCATTAATAACCCATATTCGGCTCACTGTTGAGCACGAGGGGTTAGGACTTTGTCCACCACGCTGGCCCAATGCGGATTGGCAGACTTTACACACCTAGAGAATGAAGAAAATTCTCAGGTATGCAGGTTTCCTCACGATGTTTCCCTTCGCCGTTTGAGACACATGATATTTAATTTCTTAAAATACACATAACTCGAAATTTTAGAGGTGCATGCCCCGAGCCGAATTCGAACCAACGCCCTCCGAATCGAAGCCAGAGGTCATATCCACTGGGTTATCGCGTATTACCTGTCTCACAAAAATCCATTGCCTACCCTGAACTACGAACCTATGGATCATCATAATTATCGGCCGATGGACATTCACAAAGGCCTCTTGCATGAACTTCCAAATTCCCTGTTATAGTACAAGCCTAAAGCCTCTTGCTGTGCCTATTGTGGAACGTCCTTCTGGTTTCCTGCCGACTATAGTCTATAAACCTTCAAGATAATCTGAGTGAATAGGCATTTTCTAGGCAAACGCATCCCATCTTTGACATCATTATTGCTGTCCTACAATCCTCAGGTATGTTTTTTTTAAAATCAGAAATTCTACATTTTCTTATAATATTTACAAGACAATAAATTAATTATTTTATAGATTTGCAGACAATATTTATGAGCGATTAATTACTAAAATTGAATATTGATATGGCGCGTATCGATTTGTATGCAATACAGTATGTATTCGTCTGGAATATTTCGACAAAAACGACTGTTGATTTTAATATTTTGACGTCTTCATTATTGAAAGATATATTGAGTCCTTCGATAAGATGTTATGAGGTGCCTTTAACGGCAAGCATCACATTATAGACGCCTCATAAGGAACGCGTTAATGTGAATTATTTTCAGATACAACGTTGCCAAATATCCACTTTACTAAAAGTTTAAAAACAAGCTACCTACAGTCTTACCCGCGAAGATCCCATACCCGTAGGAATATCGCAAAATGCTGTACCTCTTTGCTAAACTTCATTCAAATCCAAAGGGTTGAATACAAAACCATATCCTTTTAAAATTTCAACATCTACACTAACAGAATAAAGGTGAAGAGTTTGTTTGTTTTTTTACTTAAACGTGCTAATCTCAGGAAGTACTGGTCTTATTTGAAAAATTCTTTCAGCGTTAGATAGACCATTTATCGAGGAAGGCTATAGGCTATTATATATTATCCCCGTATTCCTACGGGAACGGGAACCAAGCGGGTGACACCGCGCGGCATCAGCTAGTCTATAATAATTTGTAGCAATTACTCGTATTATAGATTTGATATATTTCGATGACCTCTCTGACGAATCTGACTGGTAGTGCTGTGGTTCTTAGCACAGAGGTCTTAGGTTCGATTACCAGCTCGAGTAAATTTAGGAATTTATGTTTTCTAAATCTAGGTCTGGTGTAAGGAATTGGCCGTGGCTAGTTACCATCCTACCGGTAAAGACGAACCGCCGAGCGATTTAGCGTTCCGATACGATGCAGCATAAATATAACAAACTTAATGTTAATAAAAATAGTACTTCTAAATACAATGAATTAATAAGATTTGTTACTTCAGCTTTGCGACTCGTTGAGTTATATCGGAGACTTTAGTTCTTCTGCGGGTCTCCTCATTTTTGATTCGATCACGCAGAGATACTCCGAGCATATCTCGTTCTATCACCCGCTGTGTGACTCTGAGCCTTCTTATGAGGAACATAGTCAGCGACCAAGTCAAGCTAAGCTTATGCAGAGGCTTGTGTAATAGTTAAAGATATTAATTTGCAAGGTTGTTTTAACAATCCTGGTGTTAAGTAACACCTCAAGGCTTCTAGAGCAGTGGCTCAACGATGTTGCGAACTTATTAATTGCCCCACTGAAGATTCGGTTCTACAGGGCGATCTAAATTGTTATACTTATTATGTTAAAGATAATATTTCTCACAACACGGATATCTCTAATAAGAAAGAAAAGAAACGTAGAAACAGTGTAATTATAAGCTTAACATAAAAATTAAAATAAATACCCAATATTTATCGACGCACTATTATTCAACTCTCATTTATATAATTATCCTTTTTTAATTTTATCAATGTTATTAATACAAAACACTTGAAAAATTAATAAAAAAACATCAACCTTCCCCCTGCGGAACTTTAGAGTGCCCAAGCAACCGGTGGTCAGGGCTCTAGAGTGAGGAACCTCCTTATAATACGCGCTGTCTCAAGAAACACTGCCTGTATCCAACCCTTGATCAAACAGTTAAGAGAAAGCTTCATAAGACGTTAGTCGAAGCTTTTTGCTGCAACAATCATCGGGACAATAATAGTTGCTTCGATTAGCTTCATATATTCAGTCAACATTGAATTAGCTTACATTTCCATCGTTTGTATGAGAGGATTATGAAATTTATAGATACTGAAACTGTACCTAAGCAATAAAAAATCTTAAAAATATAAACTTACTTATTAGGGTTCCGTAGTCCACCAGGACCCTTATAGTTTCGTCATGTCCGTCTGTCCGTCCGTCCGTACGCGGTTTAGCGCAGAGACTATTAGGTATATATTTTTAGAGCTACTATTAATAGTAGCAAATTCATTTGTAGGTAACTTTTATAAACTTCAAAGATGTATATTTTATTATAAATTATACCTATCTACTATGCGTCTAAAAACATCACCAATGTACAAAATATTGTAATTTCGTTTCTTATGTCGTATTCAACATGTTAATTATGTATTATCTTTTAATCAAATAAAACCTAACGGATACGAAAAAGTGAACGCTTCTGTTCAAAATTTAAATATCTTAAAATTATGATCGTAAAAAAACCAACCTGTATACAATACAGTTGCAAAGCCGTGCGAAAATCTGATAACTCATTTATGTGTGTCTAAGAGTATTTTTCCCAGACAATGGCCGCCGGTACCCATATGGGCCGTTTTCTTGCTTACCTTTCTAAATTGTAGAGGTCATGCCGTAATATAAATTAGGATGAGATTTAGGTTAATTAGCAAAGGTACATGTTTAATTATAGATATTAGATGACCACAGCTGGCACTAATTCATTCGCCGTCGTAATTTTTATATATTTGACGTGAATAGGTACGTCTTTGAATTTTGTTTTCAAGCATTTCATTTTGCACTCTGTTAAAAATGATTAAATTAAATTATTTAAATACAGAATGACAATGTTAAAATGGTCAAATATGTGCAAATATAAAAATATAGTAATAATAGGTTTAGTGTTTGCAGGGACGCTGAGACATACACCGTAGAATATTTTTCATGTAGATCTGTAACGCTGTTTTTATAACTCTGCAGTGAGAGATTCAAATTCATTTCTATATCTCTCTATCTAGTTTGGTGTTAGAGAGAGATAGAGACAAATTGGAAAGTCACACGAGAGTTCTAAGGACATCGTTACGGAGTAGCACCACTGAATTAAAAACACAGTGACGGAGTCATAGTCAATATAATATATTCCGGAATATACTTTACATTTGTATCTAGTCGTGTAAAACTGTAAGCTAGATAAAGTTATTGTCTATCACTCAATTCATCATCATCATCATTAACAGCCGATGGACGTCCACTGCTGGACATAGGCCTCTTGCATGGACTTCCAAACAAAACGGTCTCGAGCCTCGAGCATCCAGTGGCTTCCTGCAACCCGCTTGATGTCCTCGGTCCACCTAGTGGGGGGTCGACCAACACTGCGCTGAACTATATCAATGACTTTGGTTCTTCTGCGGATCTCCTCATTTCTGATTCGATCCAGCAGAGAAACCCCAAGCATAGCTCGCTCCATCGCCCGCTGAGTGACTTTGAGCCTTTTATGAGGGCCACAGTTAGCGACCAGGTCTCGGATCCGTAAGTCACCACTGGCAACACGCACTGTTCGAAGACTTTCGTCTTCAGGCACTGAGGAATTATGGACGAAAAGATGTCGCGGATCACTCAATTGCTGAATTAATATTGTACGCTTTTTCATACCAATTTCAGTTGTATGCCAACATTAAGTATTAGCATATTTCGGTTCGCTTGCAATAAACTTAGGGACCATTATCAATCAACAATACAATTACGTTTCGTAAGGCACAATAATCACATAAGTCCAATCAACAAATGGCCGAACACGACAATGCAGCAAAGAAGTGTGTTCCCATGGTATTGCAATGCATCTGTAGGTACAATGCATGCGTTGCGTAAAAACAGTTGCATGCACCGTAGGGCTGAACCTTGTAAATGCCTTTATTAGATAATTGGGGATTGTGATTGCTGGGTTAACCAACATTTAGATTGGCAAACACGTCTGACTAGTACTGGATAAGATAGACTTCGTATCGCGAACGTTGACTTGATGATATGAATATGATATGCCCTGAATTTCTCTCGAGATATCTATCTAGTCATCGAGAAAGAAATGAAGTGAAAATGATATTTTCTAAATTTTTTAACTGTCAGATTTGGTTTGGCGTAATGCCTTTGTATGCATACAAGTTTCTGTACTTGCATTAGGCCTGTTTTTCACGTTATTTTATTCTTATTTTTTTTAATTTTGCGTTAACAAATTCTTTGTACCATCTTTTTATGCAATTGGATTATCCCCGCATTATAGAATTAGAAATGACGAGATTCAGAGAAGAACCAAAATCACCGACTTTGCTCAACGATTAGTAAAGCAGAAGTGGCAATGGGGCACATAATTCGAAGAGCCTATAGATGTTGGGGTTCCATAGTGCTAGAATAGATCCCATATCAGACATCACAGTGTTGGACCCCCTACTAGATGGACCGATGACATCAAACGGGGAACCGCTGGATGGCTGATAATGATGTTAAGGAAATATAAGTCTACTGTATATTTAAAGCTTACAGCTTTTTCCTGACCACTAAACATTTGTGACATTTTCGTTTAAGTAGGGTATTCCGTATTGGATTTGGAATATCCGAATCAGGTCGGATCGTGACATATGTTAATATTATTTCCCAATTGCATTACTTGAAGTAACCTGAATAAATTCTTAAGTTTATTCATTTAAATGACCCACGACATCGCGACGATGACTGTTTGTTCCTATCTATATATCTAGTCCTAGCTTTGCCTCTCGGTTACACTCAAGTGTTAATTAAGTTTTATTAATGTAAGATTTATTGCTTATTAGCGGACGCCCGCGACTTCGTCCGTGTGGAATTCATGTCAGCTTTTCACAAATCCCGCGGGAGCCATGGATTTTTCCGGGATGAAAAGTAAAAAATTAGCAATTGTGGACTACGATAAAGTAACTACTACCTATTTTCAAGAATAAAACGACGAAGACAAAACCTATATAAAGTACAGATATAATATGAAATTAAGTACACAAAAGAACTGGTAACGATAATACTAATAAACTCATTTATGTTGAAGTGTAAATTTAGTTCACGGCCTCGAAAATAATTGTATATTATTATTACTGACACCGTTTTCCTTCTTAGCCTATAAAACTGTTTCTTTTATTATATTTCTCAATCTCATACAGAGTAGGGATCTGTGAATTAGACAGGGAAATCTCTTTTGCAAGTAATAAGCTTAAAAAGCAACATATTTCTTTATTTTATATTCTTACATATATAAAAGCGAAAGGTCACTCATCTAAAAACCTCGAAAACCGCTTGACGTTAAAAGATGATATTTGGCAGGGAGGTAGTTTATAGTTAGTAGACGTCAGCTAAGAACGGATTTTGTGACAGGATCGAATTAAGGCGGATAAAATTACGGGCATTCACTAATGCTTCATTAAGAAAATAAATAATCAAAATTATTTTTATCCGGTTTTGATAAATTTTGATCTTTTATTTAATCGCAGTATAGCATGATATAATGATATGATGAAGCTAGCATATAAGCCAGGCGTCAATTGAATTTTAAACACAAGTGAAAGGTCCATTTTGCAATAACTACGTGATGTGCGAAGTTTTACAACATAAATCTATTGGTTACGATAAACCACTATGTATAAAATAATATGTTTATCATCTATCTGGTTTACCACTTTTAGATAAATCTAGGGTTAAATTAGGCAAAATATCTAAACTTGTTTTACTAATTTCGAAAATAAATATTAATCATCACCGAAAAAAAGAAAAGTGTAATTTAATGGAAATAGTTTTTTTACGAACCATGAATTTATGTTGATAAACTCAGCGAAAAACACAACTTGTATGTTTGTTGTATGTATGTATGTATGTATTTTTTGTTTTTCATGGCCAGCTTCATCCAGACACGATAACAATCTTCTCTACGAAATAACAATCCAATTTTTGTAATTATTTACTGCGTGTATATAATTACAAAAATAGGTTTAAAAATTAAAATTATTTAAAATTTAGGTTTACACATTTTGAACTTTTAATCAAGTGTTTTCGAGTGAAAAGGTTAATCTATACTAAAATTATAAAAAGGTAAACTTTATGTTTTTGTAGGTGGTATCTTCTGCATCTATTGAACTGATTTTGAAAATTATTTTACTAGAAAGCCACATTATTTGTGAGTGTCATATATTTTAGCCCCATATTCTTACGGAAACGGGAACTATGCGAATGAGACCGCGGATCGTCGGCTAGTTTTAAATATAAATATAGTTTATAAACACTTGAAACGTAAAGTTTGTTTGTTTAAAATGACTCTGCAGGCAAATTCTACTGAGAGATTATGAAACTCGAGAAGTGATTTTTAAATTAATCTGGTGACAGAAGGGCTGGCTCATTTTTTGCGCAAAGGATCATCCTGGCTGTCCAGCGCGGAAATGCAGGCTGTATTCTTGCTACCATTCCACGTGGGCATGATTTATATCGTTATTAGGATAAATTAACTTCCTTGTATTGAAGTATTCTTTCAATAAAAAAATGCACCTTTTCAGTTCCAATTTGAAGATTTTGATTGTGTGTTCTGTATGTTTTGATTGTGTGTTTACATAAATGGTTACAGCAGTAAGTACACATAGATCAATGAGAAAATATAGCTTAATAAACCTAGAAAGATACTATAAAGTTTTTACTCGTAGTTTCACCGTACCATGTTCTTTCACCTTTGCACTAGATGGGCGGCCACCCGTGACTTACGCACTACGGTACCAACGGCTCGCGTTTATTGGATTTTCAACTTAATTCCAAGTTAAATAAAGTTCATTATTGTTGAGTGATTACGCACCATCGCGTTGGGGTGAACAGAGCAAATTGCTCTCATATGTTAGGGTTTCCGTTCAAATTTTAATGTCTTAAGACGATTTTTATTCATGAGTTGCGGACGGTTTGGTAACGTCTGACAACAATGATTTGTGAATGGCGATTTCGAAACTATGCACCTCGATTATATTTGAAACTTAGATCTATTTATCAAAAAATATGATGAAACAAAATGCTTTATTGCACAGAAGATGAAAATGCAGAAATATCTAAGTATCAGTATGCTAACAATAAATCGAGTATCTCAAAGATGTACTAGGTAATATTGTAAGAAAAATGTCGTCTAAAATAGTGGTATATCTTACAAGAAAATTCACTAATTTGGTACAGAGAATCCGTATAAGTAGTATAACTTAAGGATAACCACTTCTAATGTATAAATTATTGAAAATAATCATATTTTAAATAGGTTTTAGATATTTTATATATGGTCATTTTTTATTATTTTATAAATTCGCAAATTAGCAACTACAACCTATACTACAGCCTTTCTTGATGAGTACTGTTTACCAACAAACAAATTAAAAATGAGGGTATAAATCACTAGTAATTTCACACCTAATAATAATTATAATTAACTTATTCTTAAATTAATGAAAATAAATTCGTTTAATAAGCTTAGATAAATTCGTTTAACAAGATTAGATATGGTTAACCATACAAACCATACATAATTTAAACTAAATAAGTTATGAAATGACATGCGTTTTCTACCTTCATTCATAATGTCTTTGTTGGTAAACAGTTCTCATCAAGAAAGGCTGCAGTATAATCACTTTGTCTCTGTTGTCCAAGATGTTCTTGCAAGATAATCTAAGAGTAACTGTACGTATATCATACGAATCCTTAGCTAGACTCCGCGCCACGTAAGAAGTCCCGCGGCTAAAACCTGAACTATAATTGACAGCGCTATACACAAATGACAATAAGATCGCCAATTACCAAATGACAATGAGTGCCATTAAGACATTACCGCCGTGTCTACGGGACTTGTTTCGTGGCGTGGAGTATACACAGCCGTGTACACATACAGAGAGTCATGCCTAACCATGCATAACTCAGATCCAGGCAGCCCAATCATAATTATGTTAGTCAGGTCTCTAACTTGCTCTTCCAAGCTAATCTAGGTCATAATAGTAAAAGGTATGGTGTAAATCATACCAATCTTTAACAACACGGCGGTCGTAAGCTGTCATATGTTACCTACTCAGTTGTCCAACATGCTTTTGCATGGTTTCTCCATTTTTTTATTAGCCAAGACCCTGATCCAGATGTAACTGGGTGACGAGATGAACCGTGGGACTTTCCCAGCATTGTGCGCGCTTTCTCGAATATTTTAATAATGTGTGTCACCAATTCAAATTAGCTTTATTAATACGACTCTATGTTGCGAGCTTTAATTAGATTGTCCCGTTCGGAATTTAAATGCTTCATTTTTAATTAAAGTTGTACCTAATTCGGTTCAGTATTCAGTAAATGTTTTCGTGCGTAAAAATGTGTGTTCAAAATGTAATTTTTCTGTTATTTCTTTGTAATTTTAAAACTTTGCCAGGCGATTTAGTCTTCCGTTATAATACCTGGTAAAAATTATTCAGAATGGAGGACGGAATAAACTTTTACCGCTTCAAAATTTGTTCGCAACCATCGTCGACTACACTGTACTTTAACATTAGGTCTAGTCAAGCGCTATTTTTCTAGTACTGCAAATAATATATCTAGATATACTATACATGTAAATATACTACTACTAATATATCACCACATGAAAATATACTACTACTAATATACCACTTGTACTTTAGTGAATACAGTAACGGTCTGCAGCATTTTTTTTACGAGTTAGCCCTTGACTACAATCTCACCTGATGGTAAGTGGAAAATCCACAACCCTTTCGGTTTCTACACGACATTGTACCGGAACGCTAAATCGCTTAGCGGTAGGTACACCTTTTCCGGTAGCGTGATAACTAGCCACGCCGAAGCCTCCCACCAGCCAAACCTGGACAAATTAATAAAAATCTCAATCGGCCCAGCCAAGGATCAAACCCAGGACCTCCGTTTTTATTAATCCACCGCACATACCACTGCTCCACGGAGGCCAGAGCATGTTGAATAAAAAAAAAATTGGCTTGTGGTTGATGAGCAGTTTAAAACATGGTTAATGGTAACATGGTAATAGTTTTCAAAACTCTCCCAATAGATACAATTATCCCAATAGAAATTTCACACCGGAATTTCATATCTATACCTACTACTACCGCTTGATTATAGACGAGCAACTATAAATTAGATGCGAAGACAGTTTACACAGTGTAAAGTTAAATATTATGATGTCTATACTAATAAAACAACGGTATTGACACAACAAATATAAATAGATGTCTGATAAGATCACGAACGATATGACTGCATGCTTTGTATTTTATTGTAAGTGGGAAAAATGTAATAGAAACGAGGAGACGTACAAGACAAATTATTATTTTAAATACATCACATAGCGGGCGATGCTCGGAGTATCTCTACGTGATCGAATCAGAAATGAGGAGATCCGCAGAAGAACCAAAGTCACCGACATAGCTCAACGAGTCGCGAAGCTAAAAGTGGCATCCATTGCCACTTCAGCTTCGCAACTCGTTGAGTTGAGTCGGGGCACATAGTTCGAAGAGCCGATGGACGTTGGGGTCCCAAGGTACTGGAATGGCGACCCCGCACTACAAAGCGCAATGTTAGTCGACCCCCCACCAGCTGGATTGACGACATCAAGCAAGTCGCAGAGATTCGCTGGTTGCAGGCGGCTCAGTATCGTGATGTTTGGAAGCCCCTACAAAAGGCGTATGTCCTGCAGTGGACGTCCATTGGCTAATATGATGATGATGATGACATACATACTACTGTGATTTGTAGGCAAACTTTTAGACACATAACTTGAGTATGTACAGGCGAGTTAAACACATACTTCGTATTATTAGTTAACAGACTGTATCCCATTAAAATTAAATGTGATTCGGTAGTAACTTGTCAAGGATCAATATGAATTTACCTACTTGATAAACAATGTTGTACCGTTCCGGATTAAGGAAGATTGGGACTCGGAAAGTTATTTCGTGGTTTTCCAAAGTAACTCCTGACTTCGTTAAACGAATATAATTTAACTTAAATAGGACTAAACTATACATTTGTCTTCTAGAGAGTTTTAGAAGTAAGTTTGTATTTTCCTTTCCAAGAAATCGTCGTAGGTACATCTTGATCATTCAAACGCATCCAAGTGTGAACGCCTCTCATAGACAATTTGCTCTTAAAAAGTGTCTTTCCAATGTCCGCTCTCGCGTCCAAAGAACTGGAACCGCCCATTGATTTCCATATTTTCATTACAAACTATCGCCCCTTCAAAAATCAGTCTTATTTCTTGAACCAAAAAGTACAATTTCCCTTGGATAGTATTAATGACTGAATTCATTATTAGATATCCATAGAGCACGGCTGAGCTATTAGAAAATGGACTTTATTCGGTCGTCTTTTAAGGTTTATTTTAATTTGAGAGTTGGAGTTGGTATTTTTTGTTCTTGTATATCAAATTAGCCGCTTGGGTGGTGTTAATAGAGGACGGGAGTGTTACAGTATGAAATATGGTGATACATGGTAATTAACTACGAACCATGTAATAGCTTTTTTGTTAAATTAATATTTAATGTTGGCATAAAACACGGTGTTGATTGCTTTATCTAATAAATGTTATGTAATAAATTATGGCTTGTACAATATGAATGATTTACAAGTTACAACATTCTAACTTGAGTTTTTTATTACAGAAGTTTTGTTTTAGCATTCCTTTTTAAAAATGTATACGATATTTGGTTGAGGCATTCTTTCATAGAGTTTCAATTTGTTTTTTTTTTATATTTAACGCTTGATTATTTATTTAATGATCAGTCATAGTGTCACAGTGCAGCGTGCTAACCTTAAGTGCAAATTAGTCCATATTTCTGACATATACACGCCATTACACTGTTTCTTCAGATACAGTGTTTTGTGGTAATACTCAAAAATGAAGTTCTTTTTTATTCTTCACAAGTTAGCCCTTGACTCACCTGATGGAGAATGATGCAATCTAAGATAATGGAAGCAGGCTAACTTAATAGGAAGAAAATCTACACACGACATCGCACCCGGCCCAACCGGGGATCAATTAACCATGTCCGAATCTTTTATCATCTAAAAATATTTTCTATATGATAAAAAAAATATCCACCTATACATAAATGTTGCCTGTACGGAATTTAGATGTAATATTGCAAAAAATACATAAATTCAGGATCGCAATCAGAAATTCAATGTAGGTACTTATTCCCAACACCAACTAAAGTCAACCCAGTATCGACATTAGTATTTATCAAGTTTTTATCTTATTATTCAGAATATATCTTGTCTATTAGTTAATCATCAGATACCTAACTATTAATGAGGCGATTACATCGGTTAATTAAATCATCTATATCACAAAAAATACCCATAACCATATAATTATCGTAATACACCCACATATCTTAATAGGAATGAGGCCTCATACCTTTGCCCTAATTTGGTTGTGCGAATAAAAAAAAACACTCCCACTAACGGCACCTACGACGCTACTTGTAAGTAGAGTAGCATTTCTCACATAAACGATGCTTTGCTACTAGAAACTGTCACAGATACAAGAAAAATAGATGGAGTTTTTATGAACTTACGCATACTTAACTATTTAGATAAAATTAAGCCAATTTTATGAAGGCATTACGAAAGAAAATGTTTGCGAAACAATAAAAACATTATGATACAAATAATATAGAGTATGACGTCATAAATTAGTGTAGGATATATTAAAGTGAGAAAGTTAAGATTGATACTTGTATATTAGGGCGATTGTTCATATTGCTTAAAATATTAATTCTTGACAACTCCATAAAAATGCGATTATTGGTCTTTAAGGACATATTATTAATGTAATATTTGATGATAGGATGATTGAGTTCTAAGACTGTAAATAGTCTACTAGATTACTACAAAGATGATTGAGTTCTAAGACTGTAAATAGTCTTAGAACTCAATCATCTTTGTAGTAATCTAGTTAGTCTTTAGATAAATTGTACAAAATATTAAGGATTTCCCACGTAAAATGAAACGCACACTTTGCAATCAAAAGTGTTGATTGTGAAACGGATGCTTACGATGACAAGTTACTCATACTCGTAATAGGCTTACTATCTAAGCTATATAAGCTGTCTCAGAAATGTTCATAATTATCTTTAATTTACCTAACCTAAAGGATACTAACTACCTAACATTATATGGTCAATGTGAATAAAGATATAATATATTGAGCTTGACGTTTTCTAAAGTCTCTAACGTTTCTGCACTTTTATTAACTAGTCTAGCAATATATACACCGCCATTACTTAGTTCATTTGTTTAGGTCTTATTTGATATAGAATAGAATAGAAAATACTTTATTTGTTAGCACAACACATTAAAGTCTTAAAACTAATTGATACACAAAAATCTTTTTTATAACTATTTTATATTAAATTACTTAGAATTAAATATGTTGTTTTTGTGTTCGCCGTCTATGTTTTTCTTCTAGTCTGTGGCTCTCGCCTCCGTATTAGAACGCACTGCAACGTGTGAACTGCACCGGGTCGGAACACGGAAGTTACGCGTCGTGGGTCACAGCTTGAACTTGCTCGGAGAAAGGGTCATGCGTTTGACTCCTGCGTTTATAAATCATGGACCTGTATATTCTAATACTGCTCAATTCATTAGACCTTACGACACCTACATTTTCTAATTACTTAATTAATTAAAACTTAGTTCACCAGACTTTGTTAAATTTATAAGACCTCAGGCAAATCTGCATTTTAAATTTTTTCTCATGTACTTAGACCTTAGAACATTTGTGTTTTCTAATATTTTAACAATAAAACAAATAATTAATTAAACAAACCTAAACCGATTTTTAAAACATCCACGTAAGCTAATAAAGACTACACAAACTATTGCTTGATAAAAAATAGTCACTATAATTATTTCATAATATTTATCATCACTATTTGTAGCAGTATAATCTATCCAAATACCTACAATAAAAACGTATGAGACTATGCACATCAAATTCAACCAAAACTGATAGCATACATAAACCAAATACAGTAAAATCTTGTGGGATTTTGCACAGCAAAATAACCCAAATAGTAAGCGTACATTAATCCTTTTTAATTCTCAGTTAAAGCCGCAATCTCTCCAGTATAAAAAGCGCGGTCAAAGATCAGCGAACTCAACTAATTAATGCTAAAAAAGAAATATGAAACTCAATCACGGCATACAGTTATGGTCATGGGAACTGCCTTTCATGCATATTGCACTATCGATGTTTAAAATTACTGCTATAATTATAGTTATTATAGAATCGAAAGCATCCATGCGAAAAAAATGTTTTAAATGAATCATTTGTTCATTTAAAAAATAAAATGTTGTTATATAGGGTGCTCGGGAGAATTTCCCATAACTTCAAGGTTCAACATTTTTTTCTTACAAAGTAATTCAAATAATTCCGATTATCAAAATATATTCTCCTGTTACCATCGAATGGATAAAATAATGAATTATTGTAGCTCTTTACATGCAAATAAGAGAGTTCACGTGAAAAGTTGCCGGCTGTTCTGAATGTTAATGCCAAATTATCGAAGGTTTCGTACATACTTACACGTAATTCTGCTTCCACGCTCCTTCCGTTAGAATTGTAGATGGATAATAATTTGCAATTTTGTGAGTTATCACCTTAGACAATTTTTATTTAATAAAAATAGTTTTCATGAATACCTCATTCTGAGAGGAGACGCGTGCTCAACAGTGAACCGAATATTAAAGAAATTAAAGATTGTTAATGATGACTATTATTATTCAGTGATTTCTATAAAGAGTTAAAGTTTGTGGTAATGTTTAATTATTGATATAGAATATTGGGGGGTAATATCTGGACCTGTAGAACCGATATTGAAAATTTTGTACTATTAGAAGATCGTGTTATTTGTAAGTGAGAATACGGGGAATAATAATATATCTATCTATTAGGCATAGATAGATATATTATTATTCCCCGTATTCTCACGGAACGGGTACTACGCGGGTGAAACCACGGGGTGTCGGCTATTTAACTATACAATTGTATTTTAAATAGCCGACACCCCGCGCGTTCCACGGTCTCCATGGCGCAGTATGCGGTTGGATTTATATTACAGAGATCCTGGGTTCGATACCCGGTTGGGTTGATTGACATTTTCTTAATTGGTCCAGGTGTGGCTGGTGGGAGGCTCCGGCTGGCGTACCGCCAAGCGATTTAGCGTTCCGGTACGATTACGATGTTGTATAGAAACCGAAAGGGTTATGGATTTCCATCCTACTCCTAACAAGTTAGCCTGCTTCCATCTTAAATTGCATCATCACTTACACTTACCAATCAGATGAGATTGTGGTCCATGGCTAACTTGTAAAGAATAAAATAAAATGTATGTTCATGTTATACATGATTAAAATTCATGTAGACTAACGGATCTAGCGCAAGGCAATTTTTATTATAATGGAATTCATTTGTGTGGAATAGACGAGCTCGCTAATCACATCAATGTAGAGTTGTACCTGCCTTGGTCACCAACAGGATACACGATCCGATACATTCTAATTGTATCGATTAAAAATCGATGGCAGTGGTGCGTAAAATGGCTGTCCGAAAATCGAGTAATTTCCTGTCAAATAAAAAGCATAAAAGCGAAGTTCTGAGCTGTACATTTCTTTGGGGTCATAGCACCCAACAGGAAGCGACGTCACGGGTCGCCGCGCTCGCCTCTTACGAAAAATAATACTTTTCTAGCTGTTAGCTACGTACGTATGGCGTTAATGTTCGGATGATTCTTATAAACTTCGTGTCCAATTTGCGAATGAAAAACAAAATGTATAATATAGAAGCAATGATTATTTTGTATTATAGATATGTTACGTGCCTACAGAATCACCACTAACTGTGATCCGAATTTAGCTACTCCACTGAGCGCACACATGCACAATTTTGTGTTTACTTACATTATATATTTATGTATACTTATATAGTTTTTACACATCCTAAACACACAATTCGACATTGTAGACAACATTTAGGTATTATGTGTTTAAATAACTTTCGATGTTTAATATGCGACTTATGAAATTAATACATTTATGCACATTTATCCGCCTCAGTTTTGATGCGCTAGTGATCTCTAGTATAAAATATCGTTGTTTAGGAGCATAATTTAAGTAACGAGCTCATTAAGTACAGTCCACGATGTTTATTAAAATGATTCGTTATCACCATTACCGGCCAGGACTTCCAAACGCCACGGTCTCGGAACGCCAACATCTAGCGACTTTCCTTAATCCGCCTGATGCCATCGATCCACCTAGTGCAGACTGCGCATTCCTGTGGGTCACCATTTTTTCACCTTGGGACCCCATTCTCCATCGGCTTTTCAACAGAGAATACGAGTTTCGAGACTGAAGTGGATATTGACTAGGCACATATCCACTTCAGTCTCGAAACTCGTATTCTCTGTTGATGACTTTGGTTTTTCAGCCAATATCCTCTTTTCTGATTAAATTTAATAGATATTATAAAAACCTGATTAATTAACAATTCAAATGCAAATGCTTAAAACCGAAACATCTAATAGATACAAATGTACTTACGTAATATGGAAATTTTCCGTGGAAAAACACAATCGTAATAAATAATTTAATCGATCGATCAATTCATTTTTACCACTCCGTGTAACGCAATCGTTTACATAGTGAACGATTGCAGTGGTCTGCAGTGTTCAATGGACGATGAGTTGCAGATGCGATTTGTTTTTGCCTTGGGGTGGTAGACAGACTTCTGTAAGAACTTCAAAGATCAAAAGTTGAGTTCGAAACTGTTGATCTTGGAAGTCCTTGATTGTCCTAGGAGGCCCTTGATTCCGTTGGTCCAGTTTGATTCAAAAACACTATTGGGGAGCAATATTGCACTTTCAGTAGAATCCTATCATTCTAACATCTGGGGATCCCAACGTCCATCGGTTGTTTGATGATTAAGGGCCAGGACTACCGAGAGGAGAGTGGAGATTAGATATCCACTCCTCACTCAATCTTTTCAGCTAATTGAAGGGAAATGAGAATATTGACTATAGGAACTACGTGTTTTTTAAAACTACTCCTAAAGAAGTGAAATCTAAGAAATGATGAAGACAAGCTGTAAAAGTACCACAGTAAAGAGTCGCAAAGAAAGTTGACCCGCCGTTTCCCATACACCTCCATATTCATGACGAAAGCAGAAATCATTAAAGTGTCATAATTGTGTTTTTTTTCTACATTCGCAGCGGCTTCCGCGTCACATGTTTTTGTAGATAATAGATTCTTGTAATTGCGGTTCATTGAATTAATTATAATCGAATTATATACTATTTCATTGTATTGAGCATAATTTTTATACTACCTACAATGTAGTTATTGAAGCGATAAAAGGGTGTGTCAGTCCCAACGCACGTTAGAAGTATTTTATTTAACTTCGTATTTTAATTATTTAGGTAAATAAACAATGATACCAGCTCTACGTTTATTTTTATTTAATAATAAACGAGATTTGAGATTCTCATTCAAGCAAACTACTCACATTTATTAACAATATCTATATGACTTTAATTTTTTTCTAACATATTTATCTAACAATTCTTTTTTCATTGTACTTGTGGACGCCGATAACTTCGGTCGTGATCAGTGTTGCTCGGGTGATTGTTGTGATTATATTAGTATGAATATATTAATGTTTTACAAATCAGTAATTTTATGAATTAAAAACATTCATATATACATAAAGAAATAAAAGATAATTTCTTTGTTTGTAAAGGCCTATTACAACAATGCTTATATTTATACAGTAAAATAGGAATCCATTGCAATGGTTTGCATTTCCACCGAGAAATGTTCAAGTTAAAAATCAACATCGAATTTACCGTGAATAAACCGGCTCATCAAAAAACGATAAATAAAATTACGCCGCTTTCACGACCCGACTAAAAACGTGTGACATCTGCTTTGCGCTTTTTACCTGCCATAAATATTGTCCAGTTAACGCAATAAATAACGTTCAATTTTTTAAAAGAAAAACCACTTGAAAACTCTTTTATAAACACGCTCATAATAGCTTTAATCACAACAATTTGAATTAAAAAAAGTTTCACATTCGCGAATAAACGTAATTTCATATTTCGAACACCCACATTGCTTTGCGTTTTTATAGTATACGATGTTTTGTCGGTTCACGATTACCTTACGACCTTCATAGTCCTAAAAAGTTATTGATATGCTTACATTATATCAATTTTCTATTTTTTTTTTCAAGAAAATTATACGTGACGTTTTATCACGTGATTAATATCTAACCACGTGTAGTAGCGGGTAGTACAAAATCAGAATTATTAAAAAACTTCATTAGGATAATAATTGAGTAAAGATTAATTCATTGCAATGCTGCACACTGTACCTGTGATATTTGGAGCCAGTACTTACAGCAGCAGCAATTTACAAAAAAAAATAAGATAAAAAAAATAAGAAGTACTATAAGAATATTTAAAAACTTAAAGTAATATAAGACTAGCGGACGCCTGCGACTTCGTCCACTCTTAGACCTCTTTAATCGCAAACTCCGTTCTTAGTGGATACCTACTAACTATAAACTATCTCCCTGCCAAATTTCAGCTTTGTACGTCAAGCGGTTTTGGAGATTTCGTGATGAATGACCTTTCGCATTTATATATTAAGATAATGAGATTCTTTTTGCATTAGTTACCGTTCCTATAGAAGACTACTAATCGGGTCCTGTCCGTTTAGCAGTCGTCTATAGTAAAACCATTAAAAAGCCTCCGTCCTCACATGTATAATTAGGAGAAATGATCACGGATTTTATGCACGACAGGCGTCGAAAGGACCGGCGCGCGATGTCAAATATATTGCAGATTTTTCTTGCAACACATAAAATATGCTCATAAAATCATGAACCTTGCGTTTAATAATAATGTCCCCACTGAATGGTCTTTATTAAAAAATATTGCGACCATATTTTGCATATCTGTGACATGAATGAGGCGAACTTTCATTCATAAGTTCACAGATAGTAATCAACGTAATTGTATATTATCGGAACTTAATGTTGATATTCAATTATTTCTTAGAAAATCGACCACACGCAATTGATACAAAATTGATCGATTTATCGATTTTAGAACGAAACGGTTCCAAATTTGAAACCGGCGCGTTCGTGGTCTCTAATTCTGTTTTCCCGCCTATAATTGACACCGCCACGCCATTGTCTATCCCTTTCTGTCGTTCATTAATTCTCATGGTTGTCTCTGTCGAGTGTTGCTGTCACGTGCGACAGTCATTGAAGTGAACGTTTTGACAATTATGTCATTTGCTGTCACAGGCTGTCATTTGGTGGACGAGCGATTGCCCTGTAATTTTGTTTGGAATTGTAGAATTTTCGGGGCCATTGACATTTGTTTTAGTATGGGAACATCTGTGACTGCGTTGCCATTGGAAATTTTGTCCTTATAATAATAATAACTTTTAACAAATTTAATTCGAGGTGAATAGTTAAACTTGTAGCTTTTAATTGTGTGTATTTTAAGATAGATATTTAGATACATGGTTATTTATCTTTTTAGCATTTCTTATATATAAAATCAATAATTCACTCAATATTTTAACAACCTGTACTTACAATATCGATCAACGACACATAATTATAAAAGGAAATAAAATATATTTTTATATAAAACGAATATATCATTCAATATTCGAATAAACTGTACAATACAATTTATTTGTTAACGATTACTTTAAGTTATATCAAATAGTTAATAAAAAAAAACCTATATTTATAGAAGCCAATAAATGAAACTACTCGTAATTTTATGTGATTTTAATAAACTAAACTTAGCTTAAAAAGTAACGGGTCTGTTTCATAGAAATCGAACGTGGAAATTTTTACCTAAAAAAAATGATTTCTAGCTGATTTCTAGCCCTAGGAAAAAATAGCAAATAACAGTAGTAGGTAAGTATTTATAGAAAAAGAAACTAAAATATATTTACAGTGCTACAGATTTTATAAATCGTGATCACAAATTTCACGTTAGAACATCGTGGTGTTATTGAGATGGTAAGCACTATTGAATTAAATATGAGCCCTGAACTTTGCCCCTTTATCGTGCTGCTTTAGCATTATTATTCTACTTAATGTTATTATTTATAATTAGGTATCACGAAGAATAACAAGCTAAATGTTTCCAATTTTTGGATTTACCATTTTTTGAGCTGCAAGTAAAAGAAACATGTAAAAACTATTGTTTTTTAAAGCTGAGCTTAAGCTACTACTATCTCTGGATTCAAGGAATCTATTTTAATTTTAAAATAATCTTTGTATTTTATTTCAAAATGTACACCAACTAAAACCTAACTAAATAATATTTTACCTAACTAAATTAACCACCTAATAATATTATAAAGATAAAATAAAAGGAAATATAAAATTATATCTGCAGACTTAGGCGTCGTAGAATTCATCCAAATCTTTGTATTTTAAATATATTTTTGTTTTTTTTTAATCAAGTAAACTGAATAAAATTATGAAAGTTGTTGAAAAAAAGCAGCCGTGCACTCGTTGAAATCTTTTTAAAAGACAGAACTCTTAACGAATAACGATCTGCGTTGAAATAAGCGTGACAGTTGTTCTTGCCTGGAAGAGCTCTCTAGAAGCTCTCATAATCATTAATAACCCATATCAGCTCACTACTGAGCTCGAGTCTCCGCTATGAATCAGAGGGATTAGGCCAAATAGTCTACAACGCTGACCCAATGCCGATTGGTAGACCTTACATACGCATGTAATTAAGAAAGTTATTAGGTATGTAGGTCTCCTCCCAATGTGTTTCCTTCACCATTTGATATACATGGTATTTAATTTCTTAAAATGAACATAACTCAAAAGTTGGAGGTGCGTGACCGGACAGTATTCGAACCTACACGCTCCAGAATCGGTGGCATAAGTGTGTGCTATCACGGCACTTTAGCTCTCTAGAACTAAACTACTGCTAAAACAAATTAACCCCAACCGCAACCCCCGCAGTGAAAGAAGAATATTCATGACTTGATCGAGAGCGTAATTAATAATTTCATGAACTTCGGGTTTTTTTTTAAATTTTCAATGTTACGTATCTCTTTTTAATATGTTTTTATTTCTCCTGTTTGTGTCATTGTGGTGTGCAAATAAAATATATCTATCTATCTAAAAACCTACAAAATTTCGCACAATTTCCTGACAAGCACTGCCAATGTATATAGAATAACAATCCATGGAGTAAAAATCTAGTTGAACACCTGCAGAAATTGCGAAGTAGGTCCAGCGAAGTGCTAGATCAATATTCGCCTGTCGCCCGTTCCCCGAAGCGCGGCGTAGACAAAGCGCTGCATTAGAATGCGGGCAGTGTCAGCCCTACGCCCCGCTTGTACAAGCCCTTGAGATGTCCGCTGAACCAAATGTTTTACTACATCTTTTTTTTTTTTTTTTATTCTTTACAAGTTAGCCCTTGACTACAATCTCACCTGATGGTAAGTGATGATGCAGTCTAAGATGGAAGCGGGCTAACTTGTTAGGACGAGGATGAAAATCCACACACACCCCTTTCGGTTTCTACACGGCATCGTACCGGAACGCTAAATCGCTTGGCGGTACGTCTTTGCCGGTAGGGTGGTAACTAGCCACGGCCGAAGCCTCCCACCAGCCTGACCTGGACAAATTAAAAAAATCTCAATCTGCCCAGCCGGGGATCGAACCCAGGACCTCCGTTTTGTAAATCTACCGCGCTGGTATGCGCGGTAGATTTACAAAACGGAGGCCGACAAAACATTTTTTATTGATTTAAAACGGAAAACGTCACACTAATATTATAAATGCGAAAGTTTGTGTGTAAGTGTGTATGTTTGTTCCTCCTTTGCGCTGCAGCTACTGAAGCGAATTGGCTGAAATTTGGAAAGGAAATAGATTTTACTCTAGATTAACAAATACGCTACTTTTCATCCCGGAAAAGTCAATGGTTCCCGCGGGATTTGTCAAAAACTGAATTCCACGTAAAGTCCCGGAAATCCGCTAGTAAGTAATAAACAAGTGGGAATGAATACACAGTTAGTCTATAGTAATATTGTAAAGAGGTAAAGTTTGTGGTGATGTAGAGGGTAATCTCGCGAGCTACAGAACCGATTTTGAAATTTCTTTTACCACTATTACCATGTTATTTGTGAGTATATGCTTCATAGGTTATATTTTATCCCAGTTTTCTTGAGGGGAACGGGAACTACGCGGATGAAACCGCGGGCGTCGGCTAGGATATTATAAATGAGAAAACCTTTCAGTTTTTCTATTAAACTATGATTTCTATGAATTATATTTAAAAAAAAACATACATACAGCCGAACGTAGAACCTCCTCCTTTTTAGAAGTCGGTTAAAAATCTAGTAAGTCTTATACCAAGACTTAACTTTAAATAGATGTGACAATGATATAGGCTACTTTTAATTACAATAAAATATTTAAAAAAAAATAGGGGATGAAATTTTTTAATGACCCACTGCATATCTGATGAACTTCTAATAAGATTCAGTATTTTAGTCAATCTGTCAATGTTCATTTTAATGTTAATTTATTGAATATTTTAAAGAAGATTGTCTACAACTTACTCAAGAGTATAATATCTAGCTTACATTGAACACTAGAACATATGGACAGCGGATAACAATAATAACTTAACACGAGGCGAGCCTCAATGCGAATATTGCGCGTTTCCATTGTTTTTGCAAACGTCTTTTTTCCCCCATTGACCTAGTAGTTACATGGTATTTTTAAGAGCATTTCCACTAGCGCTTTGGTTGACATCTGCTGTGGTGACCTGTTTTTGTATAATATTTTTAAATCATGATTTAAAGGAAAGCCTAATTATATTATGGTTCATCATTAACATTATCAGCCTAATTTAACGGTCCAATACAGTAAGTACCTCCTCTCTCCTCTCCATATAGCGGATATATTATGTTAAAAAAAATACGTACAAAATACGCTATTTCTCACCTTAAATGTTGTGCCCAGTTTCTTCTTTTGTTTTTAGATTTTTGTAGTGTTAAATTATGTTGATATTATATTTTGTATTTGTTTCTGTACTTGCTTCTCTGGACACGGTTACAATTTACAGACGAAGCTACACTTTTATTATTTGTACTTTTTAGTTATCTTTCTTTTACTATAATAAATAATTTTATTCATTATTATTGTAGAATAGAAGCTAAGTTTTAACTCTGACATCTTAACATATTAATGCATAATAATTAAATTGAAGTGTTTGTCTGCGATTCAAAATTGACTGTGTTACGTCAAGTGCTTACATGTCTGTCTGTCTGTCATTTTGTAAAAATTCCTCTTTCAATTCAATTACATAGTTGTAAACACTACTTTAGGAGTGGGCACGTCAATATGGGTGAAAATCGAAACTTTGACCTCTTGTGTTGTGTCCGGCGCTTTAATCGTGAAGCTATTGACGGTCAGTCAAAGAGCCGTGCCTCACGACAATGGAGACGCGCGGCGGCGCGTGCTGGCGACGTGACCGCGCCACGCGGCGCGAATATCCGCCCGGCTAATGAGTGTGCGCGCGCCTTTACGTCTTTACTACAATAGAACACTTCAAACAGACCACACGACGTAACACTGTCCTATCGTAACTCGTACAAATCGTTTCGTGTCTTCTTTTCCCATTCACCCTGCTATAGAGTTTGGAATACATTCCGAAGTCTATATTGATTAATTCTTTAAAACTAGATTGATCTCCTCTTCATGGTAAGGCTGTCTCATAGATTTACGTAATATATGTGATATTTCTTACTCCCATTGGAAAAAGGAGGCCTGCGGGAACTAAACATAATCATAAGTGATATAATCATAAGAATATATATAATCATAAACTAAATTTATTAATCAGAATATACCTAGAGACGTTAACAACACTCAGTTGGTACATCCCCGTGCCTCGGAGAGCATGTGAATCCATCGCAAGACGACTAAAGTAAGATAACAAAAAGTAAACTAATCTGCTCATTTTAACATAAAAAAACACCATATTCAACGTTGAACTAAGGATTATTTGTGATTTTTAATTTGAAATCTTGAAATTCAAGATTGTAAATGATATCGAATACTTAAATTCTTATCGTTCGTTCTTTTGAAACTGCACACTGCTTATGCTTACTGCCCGATTTGGTATTCATTAATTCGTTCCAAGGCGATGCTCTGTTAAAAACAAACGGAAATTACCCTAAACTACTAGCTTTTGACGATCACTGCGTTTTACTGCTTTTCTTGTGATAGAAAAAAAAATCAAAGACGGTTAGGGCACGCGCGGGCTCACCGGCGTACGCGCGTCGAATCCTAACGCGTAGAACAGAGACAAATATACCCAAGTTTGTAGTGTTAGAGAGAGATATGTATATGATAAATGGGCACGACCAGTAACGGAGAAATGCAGTCAAATTAGGTGAAATAAATATCGATAAAGCACAGTAAGGAATACTTGATACATCTATCTACCAATATAAGTAAAATTGATATAAGTAAAATATATCTACTTATATAAGTAAAATTGTACGTATTACATTAAACAAAAGCCTACAAGCTTTCTAACAAAACGAAAAAATAATGCAATCACGGCGTAGGTACAATACATAATTTAGTGTGCGCGTTCATTCTTTTGCTCCTCGTATTTAGTACATAAAATAAATTGTACATACAAGATTACAGTCTGTCTGTACGCCTAGGGCGGTGCAGTGTTAGCTTGACTAGTTATAGTCACAATGCAAGCTGGGGGCATAGAATTTACAGTGCTAGTAAAGTTTATTACTCGTCGAAGATATGTACCTTAGCCAATGGTGCAAGGTAGAGGAGATTAGTATTCGGTACTGTTAAGTATTTGTTAAAATAACTTTAAAATATGTCCATTTAAAATGCTTCAAATTACGAAAGTTAAATGAAAATTTGACCCCATTAGTATACAGTATGACCACGTTCTTGATTGGAATTTTATTTGAATCTGATTGTTATATTTTAGTTTTACACTAGTTTCGTTTATTCACGTTTATATAACAACTAGCTGGCACCGCGCGGTTTTACCCGCGTAGTTCCCGTTCCCGTAAGAATATGGGGATAATATATAGCCTATAGCCTTCGTCGATAAATGGGCTATCTAACACTGAAAGAATTTTTCAAATCGGACCAGTAGTTCCTGAGATTGGCGCGTTCAATCAAAACAAACAAACATTGTTTGTTTGTTTTGTTTTCTCTTCAGCTTTATATTATTATATTAGTATAGATAACTTCAACAGTATACGCCTATTAGACCGCACCTGTTTATAATACTTACGCATACAAATATTTTAGTTTCGATTCGAGACTGAACTCTTTTTTAGATGCACTCGCTACCAAAGCTACCAGATTCTCTCGCTACCAAAAATATGATGGATATATTTGATGGTACCTGTACATAAACAATATTAGAGAAAGCTCAAATGCAGGATAGATAATTAAAGTCCTTTTCGAGGGCGGGTTTGTCCTCACCGTAAACTAAAAATGTATCGAAAAAAGCTTTCTAGACTAAAACCGAACTCATGACTTTACTATCTATTGTTAAAGATGTTAAATACAAAAAAATCTATACAAAAAATAAACAATGCTAAATAAGTGTGTCGCTTACAACTTGCACCACAATCCAAAAGCTGCATTTTCGTTTCCGCCAACACAAGACGCCGAATAAGCCTTTCTTTATGGATTTCGGCAGCTCGGCAATTTTATTTCGCTGACCACTTCGGAGAATTCACAGATAAAAAACAAAGAATGAGTCGTTTATGGTATAGAATGTGCGCTTAAAATGTTGGCACTACTGGGAGGTGATGTGGCACTTCTAATATTATTTTAGTGTTCGCAGAGATGTCTAAGTGCGTGTAAAGAAACTGGCGTCTTCTAATTTATGGTGAAGGAAAAGAGAATTTGAATATAAATCTTGACGTTTCATATTATATCCCTTTGAATTATCAACTTACTAGTAGACAGACCACTAAGTTCTTTGTATAGATATTTTTTATTTATATTTATTTGTACAAAATAAATGAACTTTGTATAAACTTTCATTGTACTCATTTAAGACCACGTCTTTTTAGATTAAAGAATGGGTATAGTTAGCTTTCCTTGAAATATAGATACATCAATCAATCGGAGACTTTTTTGTAGATCTATAAAAGAGTAATATCCCATCATGTATTGCTTTGAATCTTGAAGGAATAAGGCAACGTTTTCGATTATAACTCCTTCACTTTCAACAAATATCGCCATGTTTCTGATTGAAGGAGAATCTAGACAAAATAAATACCTAAACCTTCCTCATGAACCTTCACTCTACCTATTGACGAAAACTACAAGCAAATCCGTTCAGTAGTTTTCAAGTTTATCGCGAACAGCCACACAGACAAACGCGGCAAACACTTTGTTTTAAAATATATAATTAGTCATTTAAGGCATTTATTGAAGTATCTTTTAACAACTCCAATGTGTATTGGTGTATGGTTTCATTCGAGAAGCAAATTAAATAAAAATTAAAAAATAGATCACAATATTATCCTTTTAACATAAATAGAATAATTAAGCAAAAATATTTAGCCAGTACTTTACCTATAAGATGAAAAATAAATGCAATATATTGCTATAATCAACGATATTTTATACTATTAGATATGTTACGTGCCTACAAAATCACCGCAAAAATTGATCTCAATTTTGCTACTCCACACAGCGCACACATGCACAATTTTGTGTTTACTTACATTATATATTTATTTATATTTTTACACGTCCTAAACACAATTCGACATTGTAGACAATATTTAGGTATTATTTGTTTTTAAATAACTTTCGTTGCTTACTGTGCGACTAAATGAAATGAAGCCAATCAGCCACCTTTGTTCGCTTCAGTATCGACGTGCTAGTGATATATCTAATAGTATAAAATCTTTGGTTATAATATAGTTTTATTATTTATATCTACTTCCGACTAACTAGACGAATTTAAAACTCGTTAAAAACATCATTACGTTTAAAACAGGTTTAAATATGTACAACCGACAACGTATATTCAAAGTAACCATAGATTAATAACCCGAGCCGGGATAGTTTATTGCGAACGTTTTATATAAGCGCAAATAAAACAAAGCCAACTGCCACCGCAATACTAAAAGAAAAGCAGCCGTAAAAAACGACAAAAATGACCACGCACTCTGAATCGAAATGCAAAAAAATGTTGCTAGAGAGAGACGGCTATATACACCGTTCCAGATAGAGTGGAATGGCAGAAATTTCGAATTTAGAATGCAGCGCGTGCTGTTGGACATCCGTTGCGGCAAAAAATCGAAACTGCCATCTAGCGGCGCTTTGTGACACCACCGTTCGATTTTTGATATTTAGTTTGAAGAATGTTCCCGGTTAACTACATTTTAATGCCTTTTTTGTCTGCTTTTAAAAGAGACTTGAGTTTTATTAAGGTCCTAAAATGTTTCTGTAGTAAATGTTTGTAGTTTCTTAAAAATATTTTCCCTTGCAGAAGAAACTTCGGACCTACCTTGCAGTTGTAAATGCCTTTTATTATAACTGAGTTCGTTTCTCAGCTCCGGTTTATTTAGTACTAGCAGATGCCCGCGATTTAGTCCGCGTGGAATTTAGTTTTTCAAAAATCCCTCGCGAACCATGGAATGGATCTTTCCGGAATAAAAAGTACCCAATGTGTTAATAAAGAGTAAAATCTATTTCCATTCTAAATGTCAGCCAAACCACTTTAGTAGTTGCGGCGTTAAAGAGTAACAAACATCCAATAAACTTCCGAACTAACATTCAAAACGACATCGTAAGATTTCATCTTGTCTCGTGTGCTTAGTTACCCTACCAAGTACGTTTTCAAAGTGACTACCTATTAGTGATCATACATACTCATATTACCGGAAAAGACAATTGCGTAATTAACACTACTTTTTATTCCAATCTATTTGTCTTTTGACTCTAATCTCCGAAATCTCAAAAGGATTCTCAAGCGATATTTACTAATAGTTATTAACTAACTTTGAAGTTCAGAGTACTAAATAAGCTTATTGAATTACTGGAGATTTTATTTAAAAACCCGAAAAAATAGAATTCCAGACGGACAAAGTCGCGGACAAATACCTGTACTCGTATAAATAAATCCTCTTGTAGAACGATCAAAACTTTATGCGTGTAATGACATAATCTAATTAATGATATGACCGGACCACCATGCTTTATAACACGACTGATTGATCGGAGTCATTAGGGCTATCATTATAACGCAGTGCCTCCTTTTTGACTTCTGTTTTAGTATTATTATTATGTATTTTTCCACTTGCTTGAAAATGTATTCATTATTGTAACATAATAAAAATGGAACCGACTATAAAGACTTCAGTTTTAGAAGTATTTCAGTTATTTTGATTTTAACACAAAATTACTAAACCGATTCTTATGAAAATATAATGAGACTCTCAATCTGGATATATCCTCCTCTCAGAATGAGAAGGGTTAGGTTAATAGTCCACCACGCTGGCCCAATGTGGATTTGCAGACTTCACACATGCAGAGAATTAAGAAAATTCTCTGGTATGCAGGTCCTTCACCGTTTGAGACACGTGATATTTAATTTTTTTAAATGCACACAACTGAAAAGTTGGAGGTGCATGCCCCTAACCGAATTCGAACCCACACCCTCAGCAATCGGAGGCAGAGGTCATATCCACTGAGCTATCACGGCTTACATATCACCTTAATTAAAACTGTCTGATACCGCGACCACTTAGGCACACCATCCTATGTCTTATTTACTATAGCATATGCGCTGCGATTACACCCGCATAGATCCTGTTGCCTTGTGAATACAGGATATAGCCTAAACTTGGCGAAAATGTCCTATGTGCCTAAGCTTGCTCATGGTGAAAAAGTTTCAAAATCGATCGGCTAGTTTTTGACTACTCTACTAAACTAACAAAAGATCAAATCGTATTTGTTTATAACATCAGTTTCGATTATTTAATAGTTTAGATTCAACTGTTTTAAAACTTAAAGCGTGGCTCATCATGCACAAACATAGATGCATTCTTTATTTTCTATTCCCCCATCCATAAAGTCTTACTAGACGACGCCCCGCAGTTTCGGCCGCGTAGTTCCCGTTCCCGTTAGAATATGGGGATAACATATAGCCTATGACACTCATAATAAACGTGGCTTTCTAATGGCAATAGAATTTTTCAAAATCAGTTTAGTAGAACCAGAGATTACCTACCTCCTACGAACTAAACTTTACCACTTCATAATATTAAGCATATATTAGTATAGATTTTTTACACGATAAAAAGCAGCATGCTCGTGCTCTCTGAACCAACTCCACCGATCTCCTATCTCAAAGCTCTTTCTGAGACTTTCTTGAAACCCTAATAAGCTTTTATTTCCCTGAGCCAGGACTCAAACCCTAAACTGTTGCATAAAAGTTGATCAATAAACCAACGAGGCAGTGAAAATATATTCCATGCATAATTCAGCGACAATAAACTGCTTCAATGCCCATACAACATGTACCACTAAAAAAAGTAGATTTTATCAAGAGGAAACATCAAGAAATCCACAAAACTGAACAAAAACTGTATGACAAAGATGTCACATTGACGGATTTCTGTCGTTTACGGAAACCAAAAACTATTTTAAATTTGGAATCTTGACCCACCTAATGACGTCATTTATTACGAAACTGTATCAGTCCATTTTTTGTAGTATTCCACGAAATATCAAAAAGGTATGATTTTTCGGAATCGTCTGTGTCAATAGTAATCACAATAGTGATATATAAGCAGTCATTTATCCTGAAGATATTATAGCATCTCTATAAAACGCCAATTTATTATTCAACAGCGTGGTGGGTCTCTATATGTATATTATTTCTATTTTTGACTACCTTAGTTCAAAGTCAATTAACGTAGTTTAATCCACCGTTATTGTACCAAACCATTATAATATAACTATGAAGAAGAAACTCTACAATTCTAAGTTACAAAACATCCTAATGTCCATTCAGTAAATTTGGCTTTATATACCATAATGTCTTTAAAAGCTTTTTGTCAATTCTTTAGAATACGTTATAATAGACTAGCTGACGCCGCGCGGTTTCACCCGCGTGGTTCCCGTTCCCGTAGGAATACGGGGATAATATATAGCCTATAGCCTTCCTTGAAAAATGGGCTACCTAACACTGAAAGAATTTTTAAAATCGGACCAGTAGTTCCTGAGATTAGCGCGTTCAATCAAACAAACAAACAAACAAACTCTTCAGCTTTATAATATTAGTATAGAAGTATAGATATGTGCGATGGAATTCCGTATTTTCCCTTAATTTAATATCCGTCGTCTATACTTTAACTTTTTAGAATTAATGAAATAACGCCAATATCAGATACTGTATGTACCTATAGTTACATAACAGTAGATTTCATAGACGTTGTTAGATCACCCCCAAGGGATCATTCAGTCGCTGAGTGTCGAATTTAACCTCTATTTGTTTCAGAATTTGACACTCAGTGAATGATCCCCTGGGGTTGCCCCTAGATCGTCTATGAATTCCACTGTAAGTTTAGTAATTCTATCTATAAAGCTTAAATTACCAACATAACAATAGTGCTCCGGTTTCAGTGGCCTTATAATTTGAGCTTATCTTGACATGAATTGTGGACATTAAATGAAACCGAACCGTTGTTAGGTATATAAAGCTCAACTAAACCTGTAATTACAAGCCTTTTTGAGGACCTTTTTGGCGCAGTTGATAGTGTTTGATCTAACAGAGAGATTCTGGATTCGATTTTCAGTTCGAGTCGAGAGTTTAGAATATTATAATTTCTAAATTATCTATTAAAATTTGGAAAATTTTTACATCCTGTTATCACCATCACAGAGCTAGACTACCTATCCGTGTATTGTCCTAATATATTTATTTATTAAAAAAATACATTAATAAAAAGGCTTCAGTCCACCGCGTGTCGGCGGCAGGCTATTAATATGGTCGGCGCGGCTAGCTGCGACGCGCACGCGTCCGCTTTATCAACGACACTCAATATTACTGATAACGACGCATCGGGTTTCAACCGCTACTGGTGGTCCCATCATACATACCACACTACTCATCTATACTAATATTATAAAGGAGTAAAGTTTGTGGTGTTGTAAATGGTAACCGTGGCGCAGTGGTATGCGCGGTGGATTTACAAAACGGAGGTCCTGGGTTCAATTTACGGATGAGCCGATTGAGATTTTCTTTATTGGTCCAGGTCTGGCTTAACCTACCGACAAAGACGTACCGCCTATCGATTTAGCGTTCCGGTATGATGTCGTGTAGAAACCGAAAGGTGCGTGGATTTTCATCCTCCTCATAACAAGTTAAGCTGTTTCTATCTTCGACTGTATCATCACTTACCACCAGGTGAGATTGTAGAGCTAACTTGTTAATTATAGGATTATTGTTTTTTTCTCGCTAAAGTTCGGGAGTAAAGCTTTAAAAAGTATAAAGAATAATTTTAGTCACTCGTGTTACAAAATTTCTACTTCTACAATCGAAGAAACACTAACTTTACGTAAAAAATTCACGACTTTGATACTCCACCAAAAGCATAAAAACAAATGCAAAGTAAACATACAAGATAAGAAAAAATTAATGCAACACATTAAAAACACAATCAGTAAGACGCACTCGATAGTAAAATTAAAAAAGAAAAGGTAATACCAATAGTTTGCTAAAAGTAATACAGATCTCTATTATTAACCATTCAATAAATCATTTTAATATTCAACCATTATCGATAACCGAAACATCGATAATCCGGCGCACGCTAATGGATCAGCACTACAGGAAGCCCTTTCCCGTCATTTGTCAGCTTGACATTTGACATCAGTCAAACAGGTTCGACCTGCCTGCCTGCTTTTTTGTGTATTCTCGGAGAAATCGTAAAATTGTTTATAATTACTTTGTAATTTGTATATATTAATGAAATACATAACTTTTGTTGTTGTACCTACTGATCGATTTGGCTGAAATTTGGAATGGGAATATATTTTACTCTGGATTAACACATAAGCTACTTTTTATCCCGGAAAAATCCATGGTTCCCAAGGGATTTGTGAAAAACAAAATTGCACGCGGACGATGTCGCGGGCGTTCGCTAGTAGGTATTATAAATGCGAAAGTCACTATTTGTAATTTTGTCAGACTTAGAAAATAATATTACTATTTTCGAGTAAAAGACTATTTTTGACGAATTGCAAAAATACTTTAAAACTCGAGTCTGGAAAATTAGTACTATTATATAAATAGATACATGTTATTTAAGATATAAAGAGAACTTTTTCCCAATAGGTTTCCATACGTCGTAGGACTGTTCTATTTACAGTAACTAAATATAAAGCGCATTTATAAATATTTTGTTAACAAAGTATTTCAATAATACTCGTAACGAAGGGTATTTATAGTAATTCATTTACATTCCAACACTGTTCACTTAATCGTAAACATTAAGCAAGTTATCGAGCTATCGGCTATTATCGACACGGCGCGTCTCTAAAATTATATGCCAGTAGCAAGTCGCGTCTCATTGATAAATATCCTTAAAGATTGTTCAAGCTCCCGATAATACTTCCACCAACCTTACACTTTTAATCACAAACAAAAGTATACTTTAAGTCCAAATAATAGAACTTAAAATCTTTTCACAGTACACTCGTTGTTGGAGACCGAGTGTAAGGTTATTTATGAGACACTCACGGTAGGTGTTTTATAGTTATTTGATAAAACACTATCGTGATTATTTAGCCTGACTTTGTGACAGTTGCTGGCCATTTCGCATTCATAAAATTCAAAGAATGTGTGATACCTATCTAATTATAACAGAAGGATGTCCTGCGAACTTATTTGTCTTTATAATAATTCAATTCGTTGTTCTTAATGGTTAAAAATCCAATAAAAATACTGTATAATATTTATAGTCGTAAGGGTTGATATACAGTGCACACGTGCAAAGACTACAAGAGACCTCCCAACAACTACGTAATAAGAATTCCAATCAGTAGATTCAATATCCGTTTCTATTTTTCCAGGTAAAAAATGGCGTTCGTTGACCCCTCAAGATCGCCGGCCGTTCGTGGAGGAAGCCGAGCGACTGCGCGTCATTCACATGACGGAGCATCCCAACTACAAGTATCGGCCGAGACGACGGAAACAGAACAAGAGCAGGCCGAACCAGCCCGCCACCCCGTCCAGCGCCCCGCCCTCCGCCTCAGCAACGTTGGGGTCCCCTTACGCCACCGCTACCGACTCACCCGATGCACGCTTCTCACACAACCCTGGAGCTGGTTTCTCCCCCTATCGAACGTCGCCCCTCGCGTCCGACTCCTTCCAATCAAACCAATTCAACGGCCACGTGCAAACCCCTGAGTCTTCGCCCGCAAGGTCCCCTGAACCGCAAGGAAGGAGAAGCGCCCCCGCCGAAGCTCCCCTACCGACCCCAGATGCGTCACCAGTGGAAAACGAGAAAGAAAACTTCCAATACGAAGAGAGGCGAAGAGCGATAAACGCTTCCTCCATGTCGGATTCTTATACTTACAAATCTTTTCGCACGCCCGGCTCTTACTCTCCCGCTCCAGTCGCCGCTATGGGCATGGCTAATGGAATGTACGTAATGTGCACGCAGAGGACGCTAGCAGAACAGTCTCCACTAGTTACAGGAACGTTCTTTCCACCGGTTGCGACATCCCAAGACCAGCAAGCTCTAGGCTCGACTGCACCGAGGGTGTCTTCCGCACCGAGTGGACCTCACACCACAGAATACAGTATTCAGTACCACCCGTACGAGCAATACGAACATCAGATGTACAAAACGGAGGACTCGTACGTGTCTCACTATCCCGAGCAGCCGAAAACCGAGTACGAGGAATATAACACGAGCGGCAATTACTTCGCTGAGGAGCCTCCGAACCAATCTCAAGAAGCAGAGCAAAATATAATGAATCCCCGGACGGAGATTCGTACAGGATCTCCAGAGTCGGACTTGGATGCGAGAGAGTTTGATAAATATTTAGATTACGGTTCAGAAGGAGCGATGGAGCATTACAGATACGAACAGCAGCAGCAACAGCAGTACCGGCCGCCGTACTGCAGCGAGCAAACGCCTGCGCCGGAGTACTGTTCAGAGAGGATGTACCCGTCCCCTTACGCGTCAGTCATCTCAGCCCCCCCACCCCCCGGGCCCTACGTCCCCCCGCCGGTTGTGCCAGCTGACGCGCGATCTGACGACGAATTCAGCGTCATCCTTGCTGGCGTCAGACAAACCTGCTACAGCAATTAACAGTAAAGATCGTTATGTACTCTTTTCAAATGTAGCCCAAAGAGTTATTTTTGAGATCAGTGATTTAATGTTAAATATTTATATAATTAACGTGCTTATGGAAAGTTGTTAATGTAAAGTGATGATTGTTATGAAATATTAATTGATCGTGTTTGTTTATAATTATAATGGGGAAACAAATTAAAATGACTGAAAATAGTACACGTTAAGCACTATTTTAAATGTAAAACAGATAAAAATATATTTTGTGATTATTTTGAAAGACATTAATTTAATCGAATGGGACGAGAGGGATGTGTTTAACAGTTGTTTAATTTTATTTGTTTATTATTAGTTACACAATGTTTAAAATTTCATTAAATTTGATTCGTTATTAATTTACGGGTAACATGGTTTTCGGAAATGCCCGATCATGTTTTTTTTTTTTTAATTACATAAATAGTAACGAATACACAAAATTGTATTTACTTACTCTTATCTAATAAATAATTTTCACTATCAAGGAAAATGGTATTTGGAAAATCCTCATAATACGAATATTTACGTTTTGTGAAATCCTTTGTATTTTTATTCCTGTTTATTTTTTCGTTTGTTTAATCTTTTTTATATGAAAATTGTAATATTGAACCTCGCCAGATAGATTAAAAACTATGTTTAAGCAAATAATTATACGAATTTAAAAATTTTGTAAGAAAATATAGCACGAAAACTTTTGTTCGGGAAAAATCAATAAATTTATTAATTAAAAGATATTTTTATTATCACGAACAAGTTCTAAATATATTTTTTTTCACTATATTTGGAATATCTAATATATGTGAGTATCTAATATATTCGTTGAATCTGTTTCGTCGTATTCTCGTAAATATTGCGAGATAAGTTAAACGTTTCCTATGTAAAATGGTAAAAGATTATTTATTTGTAACTATTACTGTATATTTTAGTAACAAAAACAATTGTCGAACTATTCGAAAACATGGCTCTTCCATTAAATCTGTAGATATAGTCTCTAAGTTTTATTTCCAATTTTTTTAGTTTTTAATATGATATACGTTGTCTGTATAAATTGTAAGAACATTCAATTGAAAATATCTCATAGTTTTTAATTTAATTTGTACTAAAAGTTTAGCTGAAATATTAATTAGTTATGCAATCCGTAGGTTTAGTTTCAGATACACTCGCACTGCGAAACTATGTTCTTCCTATTTGTAAGAAAATTTATAAGAAGCAATAAAAATTATATTCTAAAGTATTGCATTTTCTCATTTAATACTAGCAACCTTAGATGTAGGATAGACAGGCGGGAGACCTACCCTACATCAATGATTCTTCTTAATGTTTACTGAAGGTCGGCGTGCAGCTTTCTATAGGTACTTCTACTTGTCCATGGCTAGGCGGAAAAATTCTCCGACGGTCTTTATGCCAGTCCACTCCTTGTTTCGTAGCCAGGACTTTTTCCTTCTTCCCTTTCCTTTCCCTTTTTCATCAATGCTAACGACCTTTCACTGACCTTCCTCAAAATTCACTCCAACCGTTTGTGCAAGCTGTTAAGTTCAGTACTCTTTGGGCTGATATATTCAGAGTTTTTTTTTAATTTTTTATTTAAGGAGCTTGGACCATTTCGGAATATGATGAACACACTTACAAAATTACAGAAAGACGAAAACTTCAAAAATTGGTAGGTCTAGGTATTCGGTCCATATCAGTTTTTTAACCGACTTCCAAAAAGGAGGAGGTTCTACGTTCGGCTGTATGTATGTTTTTTTTTTTTTTTATGTATGTCCAGCGATAATTCCGTCAATTATGGACCGATTTAGAAAATTCTTTTTTTGTTTTGTAGGGTTTACTTCCAGGGTGGTCCCATTTTTTTCATGTCAGGATCTGATGATGGCATCCTGGAGAAATTGAGGGGAACTTTCGAAAGTTGTAGAGACGGCTAGTATGTTTGTTAGTGTTTCCATAAGGTATTTTAAACCACTACAACTTTATGGAGGTTTAGAGTTGGTCTGATGATGGAGCCGAAACACAGACGATGGAACTCATCAAGGATTTACAGCAGTCACCTTTTGTTTGGGCTTGATTAATTTGTATTGATGAGTACTTTCCACCTATATGGGTTGTGACTGTATTAAGGGTCTGGTGATGAAGACGAGGGAAAGTGAAGGGAACTCCTCGACGGTTCACAGTAGCTACCTTGTGTTTGGACTTGATAAATTTGTATTGATGAGAACTTACCACCTAGATGGATTGTGACTGTATTAAGGGTCTGATGATGAAGACGAGGGACAGTGAAGAGAACTCCTCGACGGTTCACAGTAGCTACCTTGTGTTTGGACTTGATAAATTTGTATTGATGAGAACTTTCCACCTAGAAGGATTGTGACTGTATTAAGGGTCTGGTGATGAAGACGAGGGACAGTGAAGAGAACTCCTCGACGGTTCACAGTAGCTACCTTATGTTTGGACTTGATAAATTTGTATTAATGAGAACTTTCCACCTAGATGGATTGTGACTGTATTAAGGGTCTGATGATGAAGACGAAGCACAGTGAAGAGAACTCCTCGACGGCTCACAGTAGCTACCTTGTGTTTGGACTTGATAATTTTGTATTGATAAGAACTTTCCACTTAGATAGGTTGTGACTGTACAGACGCAGAGGGTATGCTAACACTAAAAAATAAAAAATAAAAATTTTAATAAAAAAAATTCAACCGACTTCCAACTCAAAAAATAACTTTTACTAAAAAGCAAAAAATAACATCCTACCTATGTGCTACCTTCTGATCAGTTTGAAGGCGGTGCCAAGCCAGTGTCGTGTTTTAATTAAAGCTGTTTCTGGAATAACCACAGAAATTTTGTAGTTTAAACGTATTTAATTAAAACATCACTGGCTTGGCACCGCCTTCAAACTGATCAGAAGGTAGCACATAGGTAGGATGTTATTTTTTGCTTTTTAGTTAAAGTTATTTTTTGAGTTGGAAGTCGGTTGAATTTTTTTTATTAAAATTTTTTAGCAATTTCACTCATTGTTAGTTACACTCTCGGTTCCTACTCTCTTATTCCTGTAGATATAGATAGTAGAGTACCTAAAAGAATTCAGAAAGCAAATGTAATACCTAAGCCTATAGACACCTTTAATAGGTATACATTACCTATATACTGAAATAGAAAATAGATATACTACTTTTAATCCCATAATTCCTTAAATTTGATCGTATATCCCGATAGTCTATAAAAACAAATGCTGGAAACAATACATGTATCTGGTGTGGTACTTTTTTATTTAAACTTGAGAGGCTAACTACTCATGACTTGGTTCAATATTGGCGAGTAGATTTGAGGACAATAATATGTCTCGCAATTCGAGAGCGGTTCCAGTACAGATTCTGAAGATAAGTAAGTAAATCTGAGATAAGTATAAAGTAACTAAGTAAGTATAAATTATGATATTCTTTTAAAAGTTTACGTTAAGAAATCGATCCATTTAACTATCATAAACACAAGTTAATTTAACGTTTATCATTATCAACCTAAGCCTGCAAATCCGTATTGGAAGAGCGCGATGGGAATAAGTTCCATAGTACTTGATGTCCTTTGAACTGGCACGAAGCGTTTTAGCTCTTTGTTCCTGATCCGCACTGCTAAGTTATGGAATGCTGCTAACTTCCGTTTTCCCTACAAAATAGGTGTCTTGAAGTCAATAGTGAAGAGGCATCTTCTAGGCTAGCGTATTCCACCATAGTTTGCATCACCTACTAAGTATAAGGCATGCTTATAGCCAAGCATGTATAATGTAAAAAAAAAACACTTTTAAGGAAGTGTGGGGTGGCCGTTAAAATAGTTTAATAATGATGAAAATGAAATATATACTAATATTATAAAGCTGAAGAGTTTGTTTGTCTGTTTAATTGAACGCGCTAATCTCAGGAACTACTGGTCCGATTTGAAAAATTCTTTCAGTGCCCATTTATCGAGGTAGTCTATAGGCTATATATTATCCCCATATTACTATGGGAACGGGAACCACGCGGGTGAAACCGGGCGGCGTCAGCTAGTAGGTTGATATAGATGAAACAAATAATCTACCAGGTGAGCCATCTGCTACTCGTACTTTTCGGTATGCGGTTCCTTGTTACTGGTTTAATAATCGTCTAAATGGGGGGGTCGATGAGCACTGCTACGCTGGAGCGCGCCTGGACGCATGTGCATGCTGTTGGCGGCACCGCACGGTGAAAGGTGCGCATAAAAGGTTGCGCACAAAAACGTAACTCTGTCATTCGTACATCTAATTTTACCGCCCATATTTTTTTTATACCGGAGGATATATATTAAAAATCGATTCTTAAGGAGTAAACTCCAAAAAAAATCAAAATTAATCATCATCATCATCATATCAGCCGATGGACGTCCTCTGCAGGACATAGGCCTTTTATAGGGACTACCAAAAATCACGATCCTGAGCCACCAGCATCCAGCGAATCCCTGCAACTCGCTTGATGTCGTCAATCCACCTGGTGAGGGGTCGACCAACACTGCGTTTCCTAGTGTGGAGTCGCCATCCAGCACCTTAAGACTAATTAATACTCGGAATAATTCACACGCGCAGCCAAAAAACCGAATACGACTTTATCATCGTCGCAATCATAATAAGGCAAAAAAACCGTTAAAATCAATTCATAAAACGATCCTAAATTTCTTAATACGCCAATAATTCAAATCGCACACATAATTATTAGTTACACAGTAACAAAACATATTCATCATTATCGTTCCTGGACCGAACCTCACACGCACTTCGCAAATACATTGTACAAAAAGAGGTTTTGAGGCACTAACACAGAGTTAAGGATGCCACACATCGATATCTATACTAATATTATAATATTAAAGAGGAAAGATTTGTTTGTTTGTTTGCAGTGAATAAGCTCCGAAACTACTGAACCGATTTTAAAAATTCTTTCACTGTTGGGAAGCTAAATTATCCCCGGCTGCTATAGGCTATATTTTATCCCCGTATATCAGGAACGGTAACTACACGGGCGAAACAGCGTGGCGTCTGTTAGTAACGAATATACTCAAAAGCTACTGGACAGATTTGAAAAATTCTTTCACCAATAGAAAGCTACATTATGAGAAAGCAACATAGGCTACATTTTACCCCTATACTGCCACTCGGCTCTAAAATTGTAAAGATGTTTTTTTAATTCGGACGCCCGAGACTGTTCGCATGAAATTGTATTTTTACAAATCCCGCGCAAAGTATATTTTTTTCCGAGGTAGCCAAGATCCAATTTTCATCAGATTCAGTTTAGTAGAAAAGAGATGAAAGACAGAAAAAAATACAATTAAAGGCGGCATTATATTTGTCTGACGTGTCGTGTTGTGAAGCATCAGAACAGAATCGGTATCATACATTTTGTATGCATACAAAATGTACTTGGTCGCTGACTATGGGCCTTATTAGAAGGCTCAAAATCACTCAGCGGGCGATGGAGCGAGCTATGCTTGGAGTTTCTATGCGTGATCGAATCAGGAATGAGGAGATCCGCAGACGAACCAAAGTCATTGACTATAGCTCAGAGAGTCGCAAAGCTGAAGTGGCAATGGGCAGGCCACGTAGTTCGAAGAGCCGACGAACGATGGGGTCCCAAGGTGCTTGTATTGTATTGCAAGGTGCGTGTGTGTTGTGCCGCACCGGAAAGCGTGTGCTGTTGGTCGACCTCCCACTAGGTGGACCGAGGATATCAAGCGGGTTGCACGGAGCCGCTGGATGCTGGCGGCTCGAGATCGTTGTGCTTGGACGTTCATGCAAAAGGCCTTTTTTCAGCAGTGGACGTCTATAGGCTGACAAGGACGTCTTTTTCGGTGGACTAGTCACGGCCGAAGCCATATTTTTGCAGAATAGATATTTAAAATCTTATTATTAGAAGTGTCAGCCCTGATGCAAGTCCAAATAAGATTAAAATTACTAAATAATTTGTTTGGCACGGGTATTCGGTCCGATACCGGCCGCCTGTAATTACGGTCCGCGCCGCGCCCGCCCCCGCCGGCCCTTATTGATGTATTGACGTGACGTTCCGTATGCAAAAACAATGTTCCGACTTTGTACGTTTTGTGAGATATGCCTCGATACCGCACCAGACTTGAGTTCGGTAGTTTACACCCACAAGTTCAATGAACTCCCAAAACTGTACGGTCTAAGACCCTATTAAGAATAGACCTTCACCCATCTGCCCATATGATTATGGGATGAGTGTTTTATATTGAAAAATATATTGTTATAGGACTCAAAAGGTGATTACAAATATAAGAAAACTAATGTCGAACAAAGGTTATGATTCACAACACTTGTCAGGACAACTTAATTAACAAATCAAACTGTAACCAAAATAAGACCCTAGAATGGCAGAGAATGACCTTGAGTGGAGTCACGTACTTGTGAACGATGTTTGTAGGGTTAAAGGATCCTTTGACAGTCGACTAACACTCCCCTTTTCCACTCAAGTCACTCTCCCCGCCTATCCTAAGGTAACCCTTAAAGAATTACACAACAAGAGATGTGGACGCCTCGAACGCCACAAGCACACTGAAACCAACACGAGATCGAGCGGCGTCATATCCGTCACAGACTACTATTTCTAACAATAACGATAACAATATTGCGTGTTGGCTGCTCCAAAAAAGTCTTGTTCAAATTAACTGAATAACTTAAATAATCTAAATTAATAATAGTTAATAATGGATAATAGTTATTTGGCATGTGTTTTGATCTTATACTAATGATTTTCTGGATAAATTGTCTTTCTTAATGAATATGAGTATGAAATAGTTTTCAAAGGAAAAAAAATAATTACCTACTTTTTTGTCTGTTGTCCAACAAGCATAATACAAATTGGTCTTAATTCATAAGTCCTTTTGGAATCAAATTGTGATTGTAGCTTTTGCTTATAACTATTTTACTTTTTGTTTCAAAAATTATTAGCTGTAATTGGAAACAACTTCACTAGCACCTTGGAAAAGTGATTTTTACTGATTAGCTTTCATAAAATAGCAATGTTTGACTATGTAACAATCACTATCAGATGTAAATAATAAAAGCCGTTCTCTCTAGTTCGGCTGACGCCCTTTCGCGCGTTTCGATATCGAATCGACGCGACGCGACGGTCTAACGTCTAACGTGCTCTCCGAGGCACGGGCTAACACCGGCTACTTCCCAACTCCGAGATGAAACTATAAAACCTTTTTAATGAAAATTTACAATATTTTCATAGCTCCGCGACCTCAATACGAACTCATAGTCCGACGCAAAACAGGAGGACCCAGCTTTAACTGTTTACTACTCGAACAATAAATCAGTCACCCTGTATTAAGCATACAAATGATGTCCCTAGGACTCGTACAAAACGCTTTGCGTCTTCTTTTCTCATACGCACAGCTAGGGTTTGGAATACCCTTCCCTAGTGTCTTTCTTTAACACAAAAGTGAATGGGCACCTATAGGCAAGCGTGTTCCATCTTAGACTGTATCTACTTACCATGATCTAATTGTAAACATAAGATGGTCAAACGCGAGTCTATTTACATAAAAAAAACAAATGTAGGAATTACAAATACTATTAACTTCTTTTTTACCGACTAACTATTCCACTATATTATTATTTCTAAGCCTCGCAGCAAGGCGCAACATATATCTAACTTTCCTTCAAATGATTGTTACTCAGATAGCCTCATATTTCATGTATACAAACATTTTCAAGTTACATACATAAGTGTGAAAAGGAAACGCCGTGCACTCATAAATAAACGCAGAGAAATGCGACTTCACCACGCGTTCGCCTCAGCTTATGAAATAAACATAGCTACACATTTGTACGAAACAAACATAATAATATATCCGTAATGCTGGCGATTTTTTACCAAATAACGACGGTTTTTTATGGCTCACTATCAAATTCTTGCAGTTGATCGTATAACATAGCTTCTCTCAGTAAAATGTCCCCTTTAGAACGTTGTTTTGATGCGGGAGTCATTCGAAATGTTTTTATGATTGGTACAAATTATTATTATTGTCTTTTATATCTCGAGCACAGGAATATTTCTTTAATGATGTCTTTAATGTCAACCTGTTTATTGAACTTGTAATTTTAAGAAGCATTAAAACGCTCCAAATATTAATTTTCTTAAAAAAAGTCTTAAAAAAATACCTTTATTCTCAACCCATATTCGGCTCACTGCTGAGCTCAAGTCTCCTCTTAGAATGAGAGGGGTGAGAGCAATATTCCACCACACTGGCCTACTGGCAGACTTGTCTGACGTGACGTAACGTGACGTGACGTGACGTGACGTGACGGACGTGACGCATCAGAACAGAATCGGTATCATACATTTTGTATTGCAACGTTTACATTTATGCGTTGTGATGGATTCTGATGCGTCGCATACAAAATGTATGAAACCGACTCTGTTCTGATGCGTCACAACACGACACGTCAGACAAATATAAATCCGGCTTTATGTGCACTTCCTTCTTGCATTTGCAGCATTTGAAAATCGATCTAAAATTATTGACAGTAACTTAAAAAAGTATACCGTTGAAGATGAAATCATCTTTTTAGAAGTTGGACAAAAATAAACACACCCACTGCATGTTTTCAATTAATAGCATACGAGCAATAAAGAAGCTGAATATGTTAAATATAAAGTAATTTAATTAGACGGTGTCAGGACATGCTACATAATAGGCTATAGTTGGACGATAAAATATTCGAGAACTGATGTTAAGGTCAATAGCACAACAGAAGATATAACATAAAGCGCCAATGCGAGTTACATTACCATGAAATAATTCAACATTATGGTACCTACAACATTTTAATTATTCTCATTTAACCTTCTTTATACCTTACCCTTTGCTTTACAGGGTGCAAGTTGTTATTATTAGCATATAATAACGACTTGAACCGTTACAGGACTTAACTTCTCGTTCTAAGCCCGAGCCCTAATGGAGAGAGTAGTTCGTACTGAGTAACTGACTCAGTACGAACTACTCTCTCCATTAGGCTTATAATAGGCAATAGGCTTATAATGATGTTTTTTTTTATAATATATATAGGTAAAGAATACAGAACAGAACAGAACGAGACGTCGCAAACGAGGGCACCCTTACGTGGTTTCATCCATCTAGCTAATATGAGTTTCTAACCACTGCAAAAGTGCCCTCCGAAGTCTATGTTTCCTTCCACCTACAATTTGAACACTTTCAAAGTAAGTGAATATGCCTATTCTAGGGAAGCACGCACCAACCTAGACTCATTACCGCTTTCCCTGAGGAGTGTTTGTAGTCAAGCGCAAGCTAAATTCGTATGTTAAATTATACAAATAATCTTTGGATCTGAACCGATAATCGGAACTGATTTTGAAAATTCTTTTAACAATGGCAAGCTACTATACTTGTGTGTGTCATAGGCTATAGCTTATCTCGGTATTCCTATAGTTACGGGAGATACGCAAGAGAAACTGTGAGGTGTCTGCTAGTCTTTCATAAATAAAAAGCTATAGCCTCAGATCACATATCTGGCGGTGTGCACTGAGCTCACGACGAAGCGCACGCGACGCCGCGGCGCGCGCAATGAACGATACGCCTTTGAAGATAGCGCCGATACATTTATTACTGATACTTTGCATCGCGAGATTTGGATTCCATTCACAGTGGCCCTTAGCAATCCGTAAATATGCTACTAATTATTTTTATTTGTTAACGTCGGGAACCATTTTCGATTTCAATACAAAAGGATGGTTTCAAAACTTGAAATACAAAGGCTTGTCCGCGTAAAAGACTGTGTGTACTGTGTGTGTGGGATGACCTCTCCAATGAAATCATACTTGTAAATGCGTTAAAGAGTGCGTTATGCGTTATGGAGGTCCTGGGTTCAATTTCTGACGGCTACCACATTAATAAAGATGGTATCGATAAAGAGTCAAACATGATCAGTCTAAGCCTGGCAACCCGCATCGCAGCAGCGTAGTTGGTCTAAACTCCATATTCCCTCTCATATAAGCATATCATCATTTTCATCATCAATCAATACAATACATACATATACCTATATAAATAAAATTTATGTGTCTGTCTGTGACTGCAAAATAAGTTTACACAATACTAAACCATTAACTCCGGGCTAATCTTGCGAACAGCTGATCCGATTTTACCGGGGCTTTCACTGGAAGATAGCAACTTGGCAACTTTTATCCCGCGGAATTTGTGAAAAACTCAATTTCAAGTATACAAAGTAATGGGCGTTCACTAGTATTATAACATAATGAGCCTACTTTAACGGCCTAGCCATGTAGTAGACTGTTTATATCGGCCGATAATGATAACTAAACGAAGCTTGGTCACCCGGATACTGACATAAAAACACTGCACAGGTTTTAGTAAAAAAAGTAATAATAGTTAAATTAAACAAGTAGTTTCGTAGTCACTACGCAGTTGTGTAGCTGTAGCCTGTAGAGCATAACATGCGTTGCTACTAACCGGAACCAGGATCTCAAGAAAAGTGTATGAAGTAGCTTTCACGTAAAATGAGCGCTGAAGATCGACACTCACGGCGTTTTTTTTAACTTCAATATCTTGAAGCTAAATCTACACACTGTATGAACATTTTGAATGATAAATATACAGATAGTTAATGACATTTGATGTGACACTTTTAATATTTATATAGCATAATATAGCTCGTTGGATTAATGTTGCACTTACTCCTGACAAGCATAGTTAGGGAAAAAGAAAATTCGATCATGTTAAAAATTACAAAACTAATATTTATTTTAATAGATATACCACCATCAGTAGTGTTAATGGTCAGTAGTGTTAATGGTCAAGGCATAATCCTTCGATCTACCTTTTTGCACATTGTCACACACTCCTATGAAAGGGCGTTTTTTTTTAATATACCTAACGGAAATTAAAATTATTTTGTCGTAGTGTTATTAAAAAAAAAACAAAATTTAAGATATTTTAACGGTGTTTCAATGATAAACGATTACAAGAAACTGTATTACACCGTCCATTCCATCTGTTCAATGTATACAGTAGACTCTAATAGTATTGCCATTCTCACACTTTGAGCTCAAACTTTCAATTCATGAGAATTAAATTTTTATTAATTAATAGTTAAAATGCGTATTTTACATGACACGACATATATGTACATAAGCAATTTAATTGTTTTGACACCGCAGATTCTAAATTAAGATAGATAATTGAAAAAAGGTTAAATCAGTAATAGCACCATTTGTTATTGAGTAAGTAGACACTATGTATATCTGATTGAAATATTTGCTTTTCAAGATTGGTTAAACCATTTTATTTTTTAAGATCTTTATTTTCTGATCCTACGTAAAATTATGGTTTCTAAATTTTTTTTCATATTAACAGCCAGTCAGTAGTTTTTGCGTAAAATAGTTCGTACAATCATTAAAATCAGTTTTTTGCAAATCTCGCAGGAACCATGTTTTTTTCGGGACAACTTATGTGTTAATCTAGGATAAAATCTATTTTCAGTACAAATTTTAGCTAAACCAGTTCAGTAATCGCGGCGTTAAAAAGTAACAATTTTGGAAAATCATGAATTTTTCGGGGCAAAGAATAGCCTATGAATTAATCTAGGTTATTAGAATTAATTTGAAAAATCTATCTTTATTCATCATAAATTTCAGCCAAATCGGTTTAGAGTTAGCGGCGTTTAGGAGTTACAAACATCTAAACAAACTTTCGCGTTTATTTATTATTAAGTAGGATAAGTAGGATAGTAGGTTAGGATGATCAATGATGAGACATGCTGACTCTTTTTGTGACGTAGGTCTCCCCGTCCCCCGCGTTTATGCAGGTTAAACTAAAGGCGAATTTATATTTGTCTGACGTGTCGTGTCGTGACGCATCAGAACAGAATCGGTATCATACATTTTGTATGATAACATTTACACTTATGTGTTGTGACATGTCGTGATGGCTTCTGATACGTCGCATACAAAATGTATGAAACCGATTCTGTTCTAATGCGTCACAACACGACACGTCAGACAAATATAAATCCGGCTTCAGCTTACACATATTAATGTCATTTAGCCGTAACTAATAAGGCCGGTAAAATAAACGGTATGCAGTTGGGAGCTTGTAACGCAAATTCGTCGACTTATCGGCGTTCTTATCTCGATAAATCTTTTATTTTTGCTGTATGTGTTTTGGAAACTTACGCGCATAACAATAGGTCGTTAATAAATTGTTTTGGTATCGGATATAGGTAAAAAGGACATCTTCGATAACGCACGTGGCCGGTGTGGTGGTTTTGGTACTCGTTGAGTTTACTGGTAATTAGGTACTTAGGTAGGTAATTAGGTATTAAGAACACTTGTATACTTATAGCTTATAGGTAGGTAACAGTGGCGACGGATGGAATTTTGACGAAGGTAAGCCGCCCCAAAGAAAAGGAAATTCATACCGCTTGATACAAACTCCAATTTCTCATACATCCATACATATTTATTCATTACAATAATATACTTACGTACGGTTTTTTAAAAGGTAAACCGGAGGAAATCGGCCTGTATGGACTCATCGATGCTGGTAGGTAGGTACATTGTTTTGGATTTGCTCATGAAATTGGATGATATCGTGCTTTATACCAAGCAGCGTTCCGCAAAACGTGTGCCATGAAACAATGGCGTACCTGCCCAAGTACAACAGTTAATGTGTTCCAAGTACATCAGCTAGTAATGTAGGGTAATTTTGTAAAGTGAAGTCAGATTTAAAAAAAAGTTTTTAGCGTTTGAAATCATAGACCTAACAAAAATGTAATTTACCTCTACTTTTCGTTTAAAATAAACGACGAGTGACATAAGGCAAGTTCGTTGATGACACTCCCATGATATGCGGGCGACGGGGGGAGAGACTGCGTGGGTTTTTCATTCATCGTTACATGCCCCACGGCCCGCGCGGACCATCCGGAGTGACGTTGCCAAGCTATAGCTATTACACATTTTTGTCGAGTAGGCAAGAAAATCGTCTACTTGTGCCGCGAATCGATCACGGATCTAAACTAAGCTCGTATTCTAATGAACGAGTAAAAACTCCCATATCTGCCGCGTCACCTCCTGCCTCACCCCGACAGTCACAGCCTGTCGCATTTACATACACTTTGAGTTATGGCTTTTCAAACGACTACGAACATTTCTTAACGAATAAGTAGTTATAAAACTCGTTGGTCTAGTGTTTTGTGACTTCAAATCATGAGGCCCTGAATTCGATCTAAGATCAAGCTATGATTGAGGTTTTCTTTTTTCCAAGAAATACTTAGTGGCAGTTCAGAGATTTAAAGTCGGTGATATTACACCCCAAGTCATAACGCTTCCATCTTTGATCATCATTTATCATCAGCTGAGATTGTGGTCAAGGTCTAACTTGTAAAGAACAAAAACAAAACGGAGAACATAATTATATAAGTCAAAATATAGAAAGAAAATATTTTTTTTTCGAAATAAATATATATATATTTGAAATCATTTCTCAGCAGCCGAACTTCGTGATAGCTAGGGATGTTAAAAGTCAAATTTAGTGTTAACGATATTTTTAAGGTTTTCCACAAAACCGAGTGACTGTTACCTAGTGACAAGATTGTCATCTAAAAATCTAAAAAAATATAAAATCCATACGCTTTTAGTTGGACGATTGAGGATCTAAACGCTTGAAACCTGTTACGTCTTCAACGTTACCATGATTCAAACTTTATAGTTGCACAATGCAGTTCTGTCTGAAAAGATTTCAGCTTGTAAAACTAGAAAGATCTGACTAACCTCTCAACCCTAGCAAGCAAGGGCAACAGAGCAACATAGCAAGTAAAAAAATTACTCAGTAAAATGGAAAATGGGTACAAAAGCTTACCAAAACTTTAACTTTAACCAAAACTTCTAAAAATAATTTTGTCCGACAATCTGCTTAGAATAATTTGACAGTTCACACATCTCAGACGTCTGTCTGTCACACCATTTTAATATTCATAATCGACACGTTGCATACTCATAAATAAATTATAGATTCATAAAAAGCTCGACCGTCGGACCACCCCTAGCTTTAACATTATAAAAGTGATGGATAAAAAAATATCGTCAAACTAGCGGACGCCCGCGACATCGTCCGCGTGGAATTTACTCTTTCACATATCCCTCGGGAACCATGGATTTTCCGGGACGAAAAAGCCTATGTATTAATCCAGAGTAAATTTCCATTTCAAATTTCAACCAAATCGGTTTAGTAGTTGCGGTGTTAAAGAGTAACAAACATCCAAACAAACACACATCCACACAAACTTTCGTGTTTGTAATATTAGTAGGATTGGAATAGCAAAAGTTAATTCTCATGTAAAACATGTGGATATTCTTATTTTTTTTTTTATTCGCCACTGACTCGGTAGTCTAGTGGCTAGTCTATGTGACTACAGGTTACAAGGTTCTGGGTTCAGGGTCAGGCTATGAACTTTTAAAGTATAACGTAAAAAAAATAAAACGCATCACCACCAAGCTCATAATCAGGCAGCTTCGTTATTTAGAAGGCTTTTTTTGCTCGAAAATGAGCAGATGAACAGAGAAGTAAACAATTGTACCTATAATACAATATCAAAATTCTTACTCGAATACAACAACATGTGATAAAACAAACAAAAAGGAGGAAACGGCGATTGATTTGGTCGTAAAATTTTATTTTACTATCCATTGATAGTTTATTACTTTATGGTTTGAATTACAAGCCTTACACTTAATTTACGTAATCGATAACATGATCTATGTATTTATTTATTCATTATGTATTACGAGTATTGCCTAGGACTTGATCATGACTGTATAAGTTACCATACATTTAAATAAAAAAATAATACAATCATTCGGGTATGGTCCATTTTCTTAATTCTCTGCATGTGTGAAGTCTGCCAATCCGCATTAGGCCAGCGTGGACTATTGGCCTAAGCCCTCTCATTCTGAATGAATGAATGATATGAATGATATTTTATTCATGAAAATGTAGGTTTAACATGATGGTACATTTATAGCATTGAGCCTTTATACATTTTACCATAACTGGTGTATGAATTGTCTTAAATAATTAAATAGATTTGAACGAAGAGAAAAAAAATAAAACTAAATTAATACAATGTCACAATTACAAAATAATAAGTTACAAAATGTCCATGTCCATAAAATAATCTTGAATGTCATAATAACTTTTTTTTAATAACAAATTATAAATTTTACATTTAAATATTGCCCAGGGCTTCTCTTTTAGACTATTAGGAAGTTTATTATATATTTTCATTGCCATACAAAAAGAACACTTGGCATATATTGTCAATCTTGTGATCTGAGAGGAGACTCGAGCTCAACAGTGAGCCGAACATGGGTTGATAACGAACGAATGCTAGGACTCGGTAAAGCGGATGAAGATTAATATAAAAGAAGATTTTTTATCACCGCATAGATGATTCTGAGTTATCTACAAGCAATTTTAAAATTCGCATCTTTACGCTTGTCAACTTGATTTACAAGTTTTATATAACTGAAACTTCTACTTCTCTATCTACGCCTGAAACATTGTTAATTAAACCGTATTCAAACCGAATGAAACAGATAAGCATAGTACCTACATCACCACCATTATCTGTCGTTGGGTGTCCACGGCCTGAAAGATAAGGACTGACTTCCAAAAAACATGATCACGAACCGCCAGCATCCAGCGGCTTCCTATAACCCACTTGATGTCGTTGAACTAGTGGAGGGTGGACCAACACTGCACTTTCCGGTACAGGGTCGCCATTCCAGCAACTTGAGACCTCAAAATCTAACGGCTCTTCAAACTATATGAACCGCCCATCGCGCAATACCTTCGCAATTCGTTGAGCTATGTTGGTAACTTTAATTCTTCTGCGGATCTCCTCATTTCTGAAGAAATGACGCAGAGATACTCCGAGAATACGGTCCGTCACCCTCTGAGTGACTCGGAGCCTTCATAAAATACCGAAGTTCGAAGACTTGTGATTCACTCATCTCTTGCTTCTTTCGACTGACTCGATAACTTCAGGCACTAAAGAACGGTTCGTTAAGATAAACAACACGAGCACTATAAGTTAGTGCCTAACATTTTCCAAAGTGAAAACTTAAACTAGAAAACAAATAAATCAAAAAGTGTAACCCTCATTTACCTGCTGTTTAATTAAAACAATAGTGCTCGTTCGTTTGTGATTTGATTTTATTAAGTTTAACAGATTATTAGGTAAAATGACTTTTAATCGAGATGTATATAGATAAAAGACGTATATAGATGACGAAGTTTTCGTGTGTAATGTCCGCCGACGCTTCGTATTCGCCTTCGTCTTCCTTCGGTATGGTTCGTGAAATCTCGCGCTCGGGTCGGCTCGTATCGTTAGGTTGCCGCGTATTTAGGCTCGAACATCCTCCCCCCCTCAACAATAGTGAGATGTTGAGGAGACTGATCTTCGTTAGGCAAAGGACATAGATTGTGTGCAGCACGACGAATGACGCCCTTTGCCGTTAGCACATCGAATACACGTGCTATATTGTCTGCTCCAGGGTAAAGCTTTATGATACGCCCCATTCGCCATTTCAGTGGGGGCATGTTGGCTTCCTTGACGACCACCATATCGTCTTCACGTAAGTTGCCTTGGCTGATTCTCCACTTATTTCGTTGTTGCAGCTCACATAGGAATTCATTGCGCCACCTTTCCCAGAAGTGTTGTTTGAGTTGTTCTATTTGTTGGTAGCGATTTAAGCGGCTTGTTTTTGCGTCTAATAAAGATGGTGATGGCAATGACGTCAGTGGTCTACCAATAAGGAAGTGCCCAGGAGTCAAAGGAAGTAAATCGGTTGGATCAGACGAGAGTGGAGTAAGGGGTCTAGAATTTAATATCGCTTCTATCTGCACAAATAAAGTCGATAATTCTTCGTAGGTAAAATGATTATTACCTAACATGCGATGTAAATGATGTTTTGCGGATTTGATACCTGCTTCCCAAAGCCCACCGAAGTGAGGGGAATAAGCTGGAGAAAAGTTAAATTTGATGCCTTCTTCGGCAGCGAACGAGGTGATTGATTCATTATTTTCTACGGATTCTAAAAATTGGCATAAATCGTTGTTAGCACCAATAAAATTTCTGCCGTTATCACTATGGATGACCTCTGGCTTTCCCTTTCGCGAGATAAATCTTTTAAGGCAAAGAAAAAAATTATCTGTGCTTAAGTCAGACGCAAGCTCTAAATGCACAGCTCTGGTCGATAAACAAATGAAGAGGCACAAATATCCTTTGGTTATTTTGCATCCACGGCCAAGGCGATCGCGTACGGGAAAGGGTCCTGCAAAATCTGTGGCGGAAATCTGGAACGGTAAATTAGGAGTGACTCGAGCAGCAGGTAAATTTCCCATTATGGGATTCAATGTTTTAGCCTTCATGATTTTACATAATTTGCAATTATTTACTGTGCTTCTAGCCAATCGTCTACCTGTAATGGGCCAATACGTATGTCGTAAATTATTTAATAATACTAATGGTCCACCATGCAGAAGTTTTCTATGTTCGTAAGCAAATAATAATTTGGTAAATTGATGTTTTGAATCTAATAAAATTGGATGTTTTTTATCGTAAGTTTCAGATGAATTTTGGATACGACCTCCTACACGCAAGAGACCGGTTTCATCTACAAAGGGTCGTAGTGACAGCAAATGTGATCGAGACGGTAAGCATTTTTTACTATTTAGCAATTTAATTTCAGTTTCAAAGCTTTCCAACTGATGTTGCTTTATTAACTGCTGAAGCGCAGCATGCAGTTCATCGGTAGTGAGATGGCCTTTGTATTTTGATTGAGGATGCCTAATGTTATGGATGAATCTTAATGTGTAAGCTAAACTTCTATGTAGTCTTGAAAAATTTGAAAATCTTTGAAAATTTATTAGTTGATTTGCTTGTATAATTGTAGTATTTGCTATCATAGTTATTGTAGATGTAGATGTAATATTTTTGGTATGATAAGTAGTATTAGATTTCTTTTCAGGAAGTTCATCAACAAGTTTTATAATACTCGGCCATTGATTTTTATCATTTAAAAGAAAAGAAGGGCCTTGCCACCATAATGAGGCGGTTTGAATTTGCTTAGGATCTAAACCACGAGATGCTAGATCTGCTGGATTATTTGTCCCTGGTACGTGTCTCCAATGGTCAAAGGATGTAGTTTCTTGTATCATTGCTACACGGTTGGCTACGAAGGGTTTAAGATCACGTGAATGAGATGATATCCAACCGAGAACTACTGAAGAGTCAGTCCAAAAATATGTTTCAGGAGTGTTTGAGAATCGTAGAGCCTTTAAAACAGATGACGCTAAACGAGATGCAAGTAAAGCTCCACAAAGTTCTAATTTTGGTATTGTTTGAGACTTGACTGGAGACACTTTTGTTTTAGCACAAAGAAGATTGACAGTAACATGACCTGATTTATCAATTGATCGTAGATATATACATGAAGCGTAAGCGTTGAGAGAAGCATCACAAAATGCATGAATCTCAATAGTTTCTGGTAGACTACTAAGTGTATATCTTGGAATTTGCAAATTAGATAAACTTTCTAATTTAGAAGAAAAATTTAACCAGGAATTGGAAATATCAGAAGGTATAGAATCGTCCCAATCTAATTTTAAAAGCCATAACTTCTGAAGTATTATTTTTGGTATTATAGTGCAAGGGCTGAGTAATCCAAGAGGGTCAAAGAGTTTAGCCGAATTTGATAATATGGTTCGCTTTGTAGCTAAAGTTGTATATTTAATATTAGTAGGAAATTTCAAAACATCATCGATCGGATTCCATTTGAGACCCAATGCACTAGATTCCGAACTTAGGTTTAAATCTGTAGAAATATGTGAAATTATGTTATTATTAAAAATGGAAGGAATATTGGTACGAAATTTGCGTAGGTTAAGACATGCAGAATTAAGGGTTTTAGATACGCTATTTATTATTGAGAGAAGTTCCTCTTTTGAATTACTACCAGAAAGAAAATCATCAACGTAAAAATCATGTCTAATGAGTTCTGATATTTTTTTATTTTCACACTCTTTTGAAAGTTGCAGCAAACATCGTGTACTAAGGAAAGGAGCTGATGCCATACCGTAAGTAACTGTATTTAATTTGAATGTTTTGATAGGCAGATTAGGATCATCTCGCCATAAAATCATTTGTAAATGACGTTGCTGAGGTTGTATGAGTATTTGTCGGTACATTTTCTCGACATCAGCTGACACAACGTATTTATGTTGTCTAAATCTTAGTAATATAGAAAATAAATCATCTTGTACAACTGGACCAACATATTGTATATCATTGAGTGAAATGTCATTGGATGTCTTAGCTGATGCATCGAAAACGATTCTGACTCTTGAAGTTTCACTACTTTCTTTAATAATCATATGGTGTGGTAAATAATAGCCAGATAGCTCGTTAGTAACTTCTGACATGTGTCCTAGTTGTTCATACTCATGAATGAATTTATTATACTCTGCACGTAATAGAGGATTTCTGCTTAACTTTTTCTCCGCTTGAATTAATCTTTTTCTAGCTATATAATGAGATTCACCTAAGCCATCAGGGGATTCACGAAAAGGAATTTGTACGCAAAATCTACCATCTTTATCCCGGTAAGTAGTCTCATTAAATAATTTTTCACAATAATGATCATCGAAAGAAGGATTATCTTTAGGTATTTCTTCAATTTCCCAAAACTTAGAAAGTTGCTGATTTATTTCTTTGCTGAAATTGCAATAAATTTTATCAGATGTATCATAATATCTCCCCCCTATGGGGCCTGCAACTATCCAACCTAATTGTGTTTCTTGTAGTATAGGCATATGACGACCAATTTTAAATCTAGAAGAACAAAGCAAGTCCCAAAAGACGTCGGCCCCTAGAAGCATATCAATTTCTGAAGTCATATAAAAATTGGGGTCGGCTAACTGAATGTGTGTTGGTATTTTTAGACTACTGACGTCAATGTTTACTTGAGGTAGTCTATCAGTAATTAGAGGAATGATGTAGCATTTAACAGGCATGCGATATGAGTTGTATGCAGAACGTATGACTACTTCGCAATGATTATTGATTTTAATGATGGAATTGTTTAAGCCTAACACCGAACGACGGTGATTTCCAAGTACAGGTAAACCGATTTTTTTACACGCAGATTCGGTTATAAATGAAGATTGGCTCCCACTATCTAATAAAGCCTTCAACATAAATGATTTATTTTTATTTATTACTTCAACCAAAGCCGTAGACAGAAGAGCTTGGTTTGAAGATACAGATGACATACTGACAACACAAGATGGATCCTTATTATTGATAGGTGCTGCAGATGAAGAAGATGTTTTATGTTGAGGTGGCGATTTATTAGATGTGAGAAGTGATGTAGTAGTTCCTTGTAATGAAGTAGATGACGTGGCAGATGCTTGAGGTTGAATATAATGAAGAGATGACTGTTTATGTAAAATTGAATTGTGCTTTCTTCTGCAGAAGCGACATCCACCTAATCTACAATGTAATGGTTTGTGCCCACCACGTAAGCAATTTGTACATAATTGCCATTGTGAAACTTTAGCGATCCTATCATCTACTGACATCGATTTAAACATTGGGCAATTATACAATTTATGATCAAGATTACAGGCTAAGCATGAATTATTAAATGATGATGAGGATGTTGGCGATGATGGTGATGAAGGTGATGAAGCTATAAATGATTTAGATTTTAAAAATGTATTTCGTTTATCTGTTAATTTTGGTTTACTAGTGTTGATAGTTTCTAATATAGTAGCACGTTGGCGTAGAAAATCAAAAAAATCAGTTAATGTTATGTTATCAAGTGTACTCCTAACTTCTTCCCATTTCGTGGACGTATTGGAATCAAGTTTTAAGGTGGCCATGTAAATAATGATGGTGTCCCAATGTTCAGTTGGTTCTCCAAGTGATTTAAGTGCACTCAAATTTTTAGTAATGTTATCAATTAGGACACGCAAGCATTTTTCCGATTCTATAGCTATGGTATTCATAGAAAATAAACCTTTCAAATGTTCATTTATGAGTAGCCGTTTATTATTATATCTATCGCAAAGCATTGTCCAGGCTATAGGGTAATTAATGGCGGACACTGACACAGAGTTAATAACATCACTAGCAGAATCCGTTAAATATGATTTAAGGTAATGAAATTTATTTACTGCTTCGATATCGTCGTTATCATGGATTAATGACAAGTACATGTCTCTGAATTCTATCCATGTACTAGGATTACCATTAAAAGGAGGGATTTTAAGAGGTGGCAACTTTAAATGACGATGCCTTGACCGTTCGGAGCCACTCACAGATTCTGGATTTGTACTTTTATTTTCGAAGAGCTGAACTAATTCTTGAGCTCGCGCAATAAGACTGAAGAATCGATGTTCTATTTCCTCCCTTTCTCTTATTTGGAGGTCTTCATCCTTATCCAAACTTTCAATTTTAGATTGTAAGTCCTCATACGCAAAAGATAAATCTTGAAACTTACTAAGTCGCAAGCTTAATTCATTGCATTGCGCTTTAGTAAGTTTAGTATCTAGTATAGGTATTAAATACCTTTCAAAAAGTGTAATGCGGGTTTTCATGCGACCTCTTTGAGCTATTAGATCCTTTAGTTCGGCCATTTGAAAGTACTAATAGTTATAAACGAAATGTAAAAAAAAAATAATTGAAAAAGAAGAAAAAAAATTAATGCCTCAACCAACCTCGAACCTGTACCGATCGTGCGTAATTTTAGCTGTGGCGCGCGGTAAGTTGTAGGTATTGATTGTCTCACGCGGCAAGCGGCGGCGAGCGCGGCCTGCGCGGCGCTCGCGCTCGACTGCGTACCGGTAGGTAGGTATTACGAGAAAGAAACGACTCGATGCCGATTTATCGATTTTTAAGAAACGAACGAGCGAATTTTAGTTACGCGTACAACATAGACCGGTTTATTTATTGCAAACAGATGCGATACTAAAAGAAGGAATAAAGATGTAATAAAAAGGATGGCTACTTCCCTTGGATTCGTGTTCCACAAATTCTCCAACAAGATGACGCTGCCAAATGTATTGTATGTTGCCGGTCTTCGTTATTAAGATCACGTCGGGGTCACCACTTTGTTTAATTAAAACAATAGTGCTCGTTCGTTTGTGATTTGATTTTATTAAGTTTAACAGATTATTAGGTAAAATGACTTTTAATCGAGATGTATATAGATAAAAGACGTATATAGATGACGAAGTTTTCGTGTGTAATGTCCGCCGACGCTTCGTATTCGCCTTCGTCTTCCTTCGGTATGGTTCGTGAAATCTCGCGCTCGGGTCGGCTCGTATCGTTAGGTTGCCGCGTATTTAGGCTCGAACACCTGCGTCGCCCGCTATCGCTGCGCCGATATCGTCGATAGCGGCGGCGATAAATAAAATAACGTTAAGTACAGCCGCAGGGACCCTTAGCCCCCATTCGCACGAGAGATTTTTTAACGTTCAAATACAACAAATGCGTACACTACTTTTCACTCACATGTCAAATGCTAAATCTCTTATCTTTATCCCACGTATTCCCACGAAAACGGGAACTACACGGGTGAAAACATAGAACAGAAAATACTAATAAATCATTAACACATTCATAAACTATGATATAATTATGATAATTGGTTTTTCATGCTCTAATCTAGAATATTTTAACCCTCACATCAACACATTATTTGTATATTCAATAAGCAACGCAAGTTGTCAGGTTCATGTTCAAATTATGAAAGAACTAACTAAATGCATCAAAATAGAAAATAATTACGTCATAAAACGTTTTATTTAATGACATGCAGTTTTTAAATTAAAAAAAGCGCTTCAACTTGAAATTAATAATATTATATTCTAATATTAGAATATAATGTTGAAAAAAAAAAACTTTAAAAAGCCTTATTTCTAAAATTAAACTCTCGCTTGGAAATTCCAATTGCCGATAAGCCCAAACAAACTTAACTAAATCAAGTGCAAAGTGTGAGTATAATTAGTAATTATTTCACCGTGTTCCCAATCACAACAACAATCAAAAGAATAATGAAGCTTACACAAACCTCCGTCACTTAATAAAGATCGTGATTAAATGAAAACCTTATACAAAATGCACGGCACGTACATTTTATTGCACTAAAATGATAACAGTAGCAAAAAGCTAACCGCTACAAAGAGATATTATGAACGAAATAGCAATGCCACCAGCGTCTGTACATAGCAGCATCCAGTTTAAATTAGCCCGCGCTTTACGCAGGAATTTGCGAGTGGCCATTAACATAGCCCTGCGCTGCGCTAAAAGCCTCACACATACGCGCTATTCGATAGCAATTACGCTTATTATTGACATTGTATATGTATGAAACAACTAAGTAGAAACAAAAGGTATTAACTAAAGTATACAGACATAGAGAACTCATCCGGGGAAGAACTACTACTGTGTTTCGGTAGCCAATGTCAACATCAGGCACAAGAGGCTTAGCACCTACGCTTAAGTTTGATTTATGTACACTTTGCGGCACTTTGTAGGTCTTACATACCTTGCATGCACATGTTTTTTCTTTCTGATCGTGTAAGTAGGACCTCAGCGGGATCACCGGGGGGTTTGGGCGAGAACCATCGCCTGATGTGGTTCAAAGGCAGAAGCAGAGTAAATGGCTGGAACGGTTCTTTAAGGACGTCTCCTCTGAGACTCGGACCTCGGCTTAAAGGGCCGTTCGGGAAGGATGTTTTGGCCTGAGTATATCAGTCCGGGTGCCCCCGACATCGTGAGTTATAATGTCCACGTCCGGGTGACGTCAGATTACCTCGTCTTTGCTGGCGAAGACGCTGTGTAGCTTATGATTGTGTTGGCTGGGAAGCATTATCGTCCGTTAAGTCATCGTCAAGATCGTAAAGGACGTTTTTTGGGCATCTAGATCCACAATCGTCGTTGGAATTGGGGGACAATGCGTGTAGTTGCAAGCCTCAACCACTAGTTGGTTAGGGTGGCGGCTCTCTTAAAATGAGTCGAGGGCTGTTTCTTTGGGCAATTATGGGGAGATCTAGGTCTCTATGTAAGTCGTTATCGCGTCCAAACCACGGAGCGCCCGTTGCCTGAATATGAATCGGTTCTGAAGGAACACATGTTCTGTGTTGCTCTAGTTATAAGCTATAGTTTTCCACTGATGGTAAAGGGATGATGGGTCATCGTTTTGTTCTGTAAATTATTATTTGTTTAAAAAATAAAACGTCTAAATGGAAAAACGCCCACTGCCGCTATCAAACAGTTTGCAGGGCGCCACTTTATTTTGCAGGTCGGCTGTAGTGTTTGGAAGTCCTTACAAAAGTCCTATATCCAACTCTCCCTGACCGGTGACGATGAAGGTGACAAGTGGCAGGGCATAAATATCCCTATAACAGGGTACTTGGAATTTAAACCCACCACACTGGTTAAACGTGGGTTACTGGTCTTAGGGTATATCATTAATTATAATGTTTGACACTGTGATCTCTCGGAGGTAAGGTATCTTATAGAAGTAAGATTTAAATAAGGTAATCGCAGTATACGAGTATTAATCTACACAACAAAACTATCAAGCGGCACATACGCCTTTGATGTTATTATGGAGGGTAATGTGACCAGTAAGAATTATTTTAATCAGTGTGGTCATGTCAATAAAAATCACATTATTCGAACAATCTGAGATCAATACCATCAAATCGTTATCCTTGTATCAACAGTTTAATACCTTTTCAATCCACATCGATCTCAATACGGTTGACGGGCACAATTGGTTCGAGAGCCAGTGACCAAATTGCTCACTGAGACTATACAGTGTACCGACTCACTTGAAAATCCAAGTCTATACTAATATTATAAAGCTGATGAGTTTGTTTGTTTGCTTGAATGCGCTAATCTCAGGAATCACTGGTCTGATTTGAAAAATTATTTCAGTGTTAGATAGCACATTTATCGAGGAAAGCTATATATTATCTCCGTATTCCTACGGGAACGGGAACCACGCGGCGTCAGCTAGTAATATTATAAAGGCGCCGTAAGTTACTGAACCGATTTGGCTGAATTTTGGAATGAAGATAGATTATATACCCTGGATTTACACATAGGCTCATTCACGCAAAAACTACTGATGGATTTGTCTGAAATTTGAAATGGGCACAATTTATGGAGAACTTTTTTTATAAAGTTTCCCTTTCTCTCTGCTGGATGTCTTTCTTTTTTCTCGTATAACTAAATTCATGTACGTCTATAGAATAATCATTTCTAATTATTGTTATTCCAACACCTAAGACTCACTTTAAAAAAATTAACTGTAATAAGACACCGAACAAACCGTTACCTAGCTCTTGGTGTAACAATACAACTGATGCGCACAATCAAAGCACAATTAATTAAGCGGACATACACAATCCGGTATCAAGATTGCCGGATTTAGATAGTGTGCGTGCCGCTTAAGGACAAAGAATTTTCGTAATGGATTCGTAGCGATATTGTCGCGATTTGTTTAAATCGTTGGGTCGCTATACTTGTGTCTGTATGTACAGGTTTTTTAAACGGCTTTTGTAACCTTTGCTAAACAAAGTACTTGGTAGGTAGGTATTATGTTTTTAGAAGTTTGATATTATTATCAATTGTCAAATTTAATAATACATAGGTACATAAAATATAAATATACTAACATTTTTATTTCAGTTTAAATTTTTGGAATCAGTGTTTCGGGTAGCTAACCTTATCGGATTTTTAGACCTTTCTACATTTTTTTTGTATTATTTATTCTTTTAATTTTTTTAACCTGTGGTTGCAAAAAAAAATCTCGACCTGGAGTTGGGAAGTTGGTGGAGGTACACCTCCGTGTCTTGGAGAGCACGTATAGCCGACGTCGGTTCGATGCCTGATCTTTCACCGGTCGTGTCGGTTTGTAGTCCCATCGGACTACAAAAGAGTGAGGAAATAGAAAGTTTGTGCTTGCGCACACACTTGTGCACTATAATATCTCCTGCGTAGATAATTAACCTCAACATGAGATTGGACGCCGTGACCGAAAAAAATTAACATTCGGTCGGGAGCATTTTATTATATTACTAGCGGACGCCCGCGACTTCGTCCGCGTGGAATTAATGTAAACTTTCACCATTTTAGGGGTTGAATTTTACCAATTCTTTAATCACATTATATTTCGTATTTCTTTATGAAAAGGTAACAAACAGACAGACTGACTTACTTTCGCATTTATAATACTAGTCTAGATTAGTACGTAGTATAGTCATCATCATCATCATCATCATCATCATCATCATCATCATCATCATCATCATTATCAACCCATATTCGGCTCACTCCTGAGCTCGAGCCAATAGTCCACCACGCTGGCTCAATGCGGATTGTCAGACTTCACACACGCAGAGAATTAAGAAAATTCCCTGATATGCAGGTTTCCTTACGATGTTTTCCATCACCGTTTGAGACACGTGATATTTAATTTCTTAAAATGCACACAACTGAAAAGTTGGAGGTGCATGCCCCGGACCGGATTCGAACCCACACCCTCCGGAATCGGAGGCAGAGGTCATACCCACTGGGCTATCACAGCTCTTAAACGCTCTTCAGCTCTTAGTAGTATGTTTCATATGGCTATGTATGTAGATCTGGTATCGCATCTATCTCATAGGGCTCGGTATAAAAGGTATAAGGGCCGGCGAGCATATGTACGCAGCGGGTGCCCACCGCGCTGACAGCGACAGGCTACCGGCCACAGATAAAATATACCGATAATATATGTAACCTCCGTGGAGTTTCAGCTTTAAATGACTACTATTATTTATGACCTTATATTTTATGGTAGATAAAGATGCACATAACGTGTGTGAGATAATAATAAGGTGTGAGCCGTGATAGCCTAGTGGATATGACCTCTGTCTCCGATTCCGGAGGGCGTAGGTTCGAATCCGATCCCGAGCATGCACCTCCAACTTTTCTGTTGTGTGCATTTTAAGAAATTAAATATCACGTGTCTCAAACTGTGAAGGAAAAAATCGTGAGGAAACCTGCACATCAGAGAATTTTCTTAATTCTCTGCGTGTGTGAAGTCTGCCAATCCGCATTGGGCCAGCGTGGTAGACTATTGGCCTAACCCCTCTCATTCTAGAGGAGACTCGAGCTCAACAGTGAGCCGAATATGGGTTGATAATGATGATGATGATGATATATAAGGTAGGTACTTTACCTTACCTTATCAGCCGATAGATGTTCACTGCTGGACATAGGCCTCTTGCATGGACCTCCAAGCACAACGCTCTCGAGCTGCCAGCATATAAAAGGTAGGAGGTACTTTAGTATAAGTCAATATGAGTGAAAAAAGAAAAGTGTGCTTCAAATAAAATTAGTTTGACCGATGAACAAACAAACTCAAAAAAATTCAATTTCTTGTTTATGTTGTATATATCTGTTCTAACTCAATGAAGTGTGGTCCAATATGACATTGCTCGATTATACTTATTTGCGAGGACTAGAATTAACATATTTTCAGGATGTTCTAGTATCGGTGTTCGTAGGTTTTTTCTGGTTACCTAATATCTTACATATCATAATATTGTGCTATGATATTTTATCCTAAATAATATAATAAAATGCGTTGTTTGCCTGTTAAGCTTTCACGTACACCACTAAGACGATTTTAAAAATTGGTTCGCCAATGGAATGTTACATTACCAGTGAGTAATATAGCTATATTTTATCCCCACATTTCCATGGATACTAGAACCACGCAGGGAATCCGCTAGTAGCTATATAACATACAGGAAGTCCTAATTATCTAAAACTAAACAAATTACGAGTAGATATAAATAATGTGGTGATGTTCGTCCACTTGTGTTTATTTCATTAATTATGGGACACCCTGTATATAAAAATGAATTATATTACAGCTACTGATCCTATCTTATCCTACTTAATATTATAAACGCGAAAGTTTTTTTTTACTCTGGATTGACACAGGGTACTTTTTATCCCGAAAAAATCCATAGTTTCCCTAAATTTGCGAAAATTGATGATTTTAATGATATGAATGTTTGTTATTCTTTCACGCCTCGACTACTGAACCGAATTAGCTGAAATTTGGTATTAAGATATATTATAGCCTGGATTAACACATAGGCTACTTTTTATCCCGTAAAAATCCATGGTTCCCGAGGAATTTGTGAAAAACTAAATTCCACGCGGACAAAGTCGCGGGCGTCCGCTAGTGAAGCAATAAATTCTACGCAGCGAGTTCGGGAGCGATTCGTAGAATTCCACGATTCAACGAATATTTTGAATAACGATCGTTTCCCTCAGAGCTGAGCTTTCTTTAAATGGTCAGCGCCCAGTAAAATGCCAGATTCAGTATTAACGAGACATAAGTATATCATTATAAAATATGAGCGCACTATCAATAGCTATCGGCTAATCAGTGGCTTTGGCGAATATCAGCCGCTATCTGATACAAGCGCATAAAGATGCTGCGGATAGCCGTATCTCAGATGTAGCGATAAATGGCAGCCAGCCGAAATACGGAGCGCAACAAAAAGGTGCGCGCTTGAGGACGGTGTTATGCAGTTTGAACCATTTGCAAAGATCTAACTTTTAAAACCAAGTTTTTGTACGCGGCTTATATAAAGTAGAATTAGTAGCAACAGGGATGATGACAGTTTTTTAAAATTGTATTTTAAAGTTGTAGTTTAAAGTTTTTTTTTAAAATTGTATATAAATTAAGAGTATGCTATTAGTAAAGCAATTTTGTAAAAGTAACGGGGTGTCTGCGAGCATTACTTAATACTATAGAGATTTATATAGATACTTTATATTAGGGATTACTTTAAGCTATAGGGATTGAAAGTGTCAGATTTGCGGCGCTGCCACGGATCAATGAAAAACACCCCATACAAAATGGTACGATTTAATGACGTCGCAATTACATAATGACCGTTAGATTTGTATGGGCGTTCAAACAAAATTACTAATATCGTAGTTATTTGTGCGTTTATGTTTATAGTTCACATATTAAAAAATGTCACATTTAATGTAAAGAAGCTAAAACTGTATGAATTTTTATCTAATTACAATAAAAGATTTTGAATAGATTTTGAAATTTTATAATCTTATTTGTTTTGCAAATATACAGACGATATGTTAATATGTATAAATTAGTTAACATTGACCTTATTTACCTGAATGTATTATAAAAATCAATATATTCAAACTTAGTCATCATCCCCACTGTAGCAATCCCCGCTCCAGCCCCCAAACAAAGTACCAGGATCGCAGAAATAGTGTAGCATTTAGATCTCGTATATAGTATTTATCTGAGTGTGAGAGTCTTTAGATTTTAAACTATTACGTGGTTATAAGTACTAGTTTTTAAACTACGAGTATACAGACTGGCTGGCTGCAGTCATGTTTGATGTTAAACAAAGCCTACGAAAGAAAGCTCTTGAGGCGAAGATGCCTTTACCCACGTCATACGTGGTAGAGAAAACAGAAGCTGAAAGGTCATTCTATAACTTCACTGTTTAAATCAGAAACCGCTTCACTTAGAAGAAATCTGCTTTCTGAACCGATGGTAAGCATTACACATTAACAGACTTGACTTTTCAAATGTCAAATCTGTTAATGTGTAATGAATGCTTGTGGATTTACAAGGTGGAGGCCCTGGGTTCAATCCCCAGCTAGGTCGATTGAGGTTTTCGAAAGACGTACAATTACAAGCAATTTAGCGTTCCGGTACGATGTCATGTAGAAACCGAAAGGGATGTGGATTTTTGATCATCCTTCTAACAAGTTAGCCCGATTTCATCTTAGATTGCATCATTACTTACCAACAGGTGAGATTGTAGTCAAGAGTTAACTTGTAAAGAATAAAAAAAATTGCACATATTATTTAATGTGTCGTGGCTCACTGTTGCATGGCACCGTCCGGGCGGTGCTCGCAAAGGCTAGTGTGACACTCTTATTTAGTATCGTCTCGGTAGCACACGCCTGTCGCAGCCCGCGTCTACTCGCCGCTGTACGATATCCTACGGGATATTCAAACGATTACAATACTACCGAGAGGCGTACGGCTTTCACGACCAGCTCTTTCATTATTCTTTTCTTGTTTCTGATTGGTTGACCCTTGGACGTGAACTTACTTGATAGATACTTAGTAGACTTACTTAGATGTACACAGGTTAATTTCTTGGCGATAGATCTCAAAAATCAATCAATCAATTTATTTATTTGCAGATACATGCATTACATATACAGGTGGTCGGTAGATGTAGATGGTAAATGTATCTTGCCAATTAGGCATGCAAATTATTTATTAAGTATTTAATGATTCAAATGACAGTTTCAATATTTAAAATTTACAACTTTACAATAATTTTATAAGTAAACATTTTATAATTATATTACTAAAAATAATTAGTGTGTACATTTTAAATATATAATATTCAATTATAATTAAAAACCAACGTTTAGTTAAAAAAAACTACATTATGGTAAATAATGTAGTTTTTTTTTATTCTTTACAAGATAGCCCTTGACTACAATCTCACCTGATGGTAAGTAATGATGCAATCTAAGATGGAAGCTGGCTAACTTATTAGGAGGAGGATGAATATCCACACCCCTTTCGGTTTCTACGCGACATCGTCCTGGTACGCTAAATCTCTTGGCGGTACGTCTTTGCCGGTTGGGTGGTAATTAGCCGCTCCCACCAGCCAGGGACCGAACCCAGAACCCCGTCTTGTAAAACCACACACTGCGCCACGGAGTCCGTCGAAAGTAAGGATGTATTAACTGAAAATTTAGCACTGATCCCCGAATCATCGAAGAAATATTATAGCGGTATTAATCAGAATTAGTTTTTCGTCTTCAGACGAAACTCTCCGAACACGAACAGTGCGTTTGCCACTTAGGGATCAGAGGCTTGGTCGTTCCCTATGGGCCTAATAAGAAGGCACTGTCCTGCATCGAATTCACCGGCTTTAACACGCTGCTTGTAAAGACTCATACTGGATCATTATTTATTCTCTGCTTCATAAGTAAATGTGCCGGATATCAATAATGCATACAATCCGTAATCAGTTTAAATAAAATAAATATACTTGAAATCCCAACTACAATGCAAGCGCATCAATACAACTACTTCGAATACCCAAGCGGAGGTTTTATTTAATTTATTTTACGGCAATAAAGCCCAGCGTAGTTCCATCCCGTCCCGATCCGAACTAATTACGAATAAGTATCAGCACCAGATCGAATCTTGTCCCTTTGCTCTCTTCCTGAAAGATCATTGCGTCGATCGCAACACTAACTACAGGGAAAAAGGTGACCAGCCGACGAAGCATAAGTGGATGCGACACTAATTAACTAATTATAAAAAATATTAGTATTTTTAATAAGGTTTATGCTAATGCCATGATAATTAAAATCTCTAATTTGTGATGATGATGATGGTGGATACCATGTTGATGTTATTTATTTATTCTTTACAAGTTAGCCTTTGACTACAATCTCACCTGATGGTAAGTGATAATGCAATCTAAGATGGAAGCGGGCTAACTTGTTAGGAGGAGGATGAAAATCCACACTCCTTTCGGTTTCTACACAGCATCGTACCGGAACGCTAAATCGCTTGGCAGTACGTCTTTGCCGGTAGGGTGGTAACTAACCACGGCCAAAGCCTCCCACCAGCCAGACCTGGACCAATTAAGAAAATCTCAATCGGCCCAGCCGGGGATCGAACCCAGGACCTCCGTCTTGTAAATCCACTGCGCATACTACTGCGCCACGGAGGTCGTCAAAAATATTGTAACTAGAAGGCTCTTTGGTAACGAACGATTATCCAACGCAAAATTGCAAACAATGGAGCATCGCCGAAAAGTTGCCTGTCTGTCGGTTTTCTACAAAGTTTATTTCGGAGAATGCACCCAGAAACTTTTCGATCTAGTTCACCTCGTGTTAGAACTGTCAAGCATCGCGGTTTTCTTCATCCACACGTAAGTGATGTCCCTTGGACTCATATGAAACGTTTTGGCTCTCTTAGCTTTACAGCTAATTTGTAACAATTTTATTATCAACCTTATGTATATTATTCCTAGTGGGAGGGATAAAAAGCTTAGTCTTGGACCTACGAGTAAGTACTGTGATTTTTTTTTCTGCTATAAAGTACCTACCAATTTGGTACTTCTTATTAGTAATTTAACTTTAAACTGAACTTATAATCTATTATTATTATACCACATCCTATCCTACTAATATTATAAATGCGAAATCCTACTAATACTATGTTCTAAAAATTTTATGGTTTCCCGAGATTTGCAAAAAACTGATGATTTTGATGGTATGAATGTTTGTTACTTTTTCACGCCGCGACTAGTGAACCGAATTAACTCAAATTTGAATAAGATATAGATAACAGCCTGAATTAACACATTGACTACTTCCCGAAAAAAATCATATATCCCGCGGGATTTGTAAAAAACTGAATTCCACGCGGATGAAATCGCGGGCGTCCGCTAAAAATACATACGAAAAAGTTAGATAATGTCCAAAAACGTAATCTTAGTCTTTCACTAACTTTCAAACGCGATAATGATGATAGAATATTGTTCATATCTTTTCTATTCTTTTGCACATAATTAAATATTTTTTTAAACTATTAACGATTTTCTCTTAAGTAAAACGTTTTTATTTATTTTTCGTTATATTTCAATATTTAAACAAATTTATTAAGTAGTAAAAACAAATATATTTACAACATCAAGCTTCGAAAAGTGTATTTTCTTATTATTTCATGCAATAAACTACATACATAAATCTATACTAATATAAAGTTCATATAAAGCTGAAGAGTTTGCTTGTTTTTTTGAACGCGCTATTCACAGGACTAGGTACTGTCTGATTTGAAAAATTAATTCATTGTATCCCGGTATTCCTACGGGAACGGGAACCACGCGGCGTCTGTGAAAGAGCTTTACTGGTACAAAATATTCAAACAAATTGCATAAGCCCCCGTTTAATTTCATCTATAGTATAAATCAATAAATACTTAACGCTTAAAGGTCGCTGGCGTGCGCGACCACGTAAATAATTAGATAGCGCTAATTAAAAGCGACTACTTGGACTGAGGGCCCGGTTACACCGATCGTAAACACGTGTACTTGATTGAGGTTTAATCTTAAAAGCTACATGATCGGAGTTTAATAAATCTGGAATTTGCATAAGCTTATTCCACTAAATCACCTATTGGAAATAGGAGACAGTATAACATTGCCTGTATGACAGTGCCTATTTTGATCCAAGCTTTATTACTGTTTTCATATGAATTAGAAACTAGTCTCAGATTGTCGGGGTCAGGGTAGAATATTGTAAGGCATATTACTTGCACTGCAAAGTGTTACTAGATTGTCGGTAATGATTTTGTACTTGATATACTTGCACTCACCTGAATTCAGGTAATCGTTTTTTCAACGAGTATAAAGAGTTCGTGTGTTAAAAGTGCTAATCTCTGGCAATACCAGTTTGTTTGTAATCTTTTTTAATCTGCCTATATTAATAGCTAGATTCATAGTGAGTGACATGAAGCCATTAACGCAATAATTTTATGAGAATAATTATTCACGGGGCACAGGTATTGATTAAAATTTATCCTATACTGAATATGAAATAATAAATATTAACATGTTGTAATCAACATAGAGGCAACAATAATTTACAAATAATTGACTGACTATCGGTCTTTACAATGGGAAAATAGAGTATAAAACTTGACTTATAAAAACTTATACCTGCAGAGATCTATTTTTTTTTCAGTAATTTGGGCAGAAATCTTTTCAGGGTATACATCCTTCGCTTACGAAAAAGACGTAAAGCTCTCGTCAGTCGATCTGTTTACATAATTGTTATCTTTATGACGTTACTTGCAAGAGGTTTAAACCAATAGCTTTACCCCATCTAAGTCTTAAAATAAAGTTAATAGATCCAAGGCATACGCAGTTTCTTTTTATCAATACGAAATTTGCGAAGGACATTGCTCTAAGAATAAATCTGGATAACGTCACGAGTCTTAGAATCAATTATCTGGATAAATGATTAAATTAGCGATCAGCCGGCGGTGGCACCGAGCTCGCGCCAAATGCGGTGGTAATGTTCCGCCGCGGCTAGCTAATTCCAACTTGATACCGCGCGGTATTCTAAAAGCTATCTAATTTACTGCCGATACCTCCACCAATTGACGTATTTCCTTTGAAATTGCAACATTATCTACTATATTAAAAGAAATCTCCTGTTTTTGAAATAGCTTTTCACCGGTCATGGTATAGTTTATCTAACACCAGATTTGACTGACTATCGGTCTTTGCAATGAGAAAAATAGAGCATCCCATTTTTAGAAAGTCTCTTGATAGGCTGGATGAGGGTGAGGATTTTTCTAAGAAAACTTCCCTTATAGAAACCTATACTGGTACCTGCATAGATCTATTTGTTTGCGAGTAATTTGGGTAGAAAGAAACCTCGTGACATTGTTCATCCACATTTTTTTTTTTTAATTTTTTACACGTTAGCCCTTAACTACAATCTCACCTGATGGTAAGTGATGATGCAAACTAAGATGGAAGCAGGCTAACTTGTTAGACGAAAATCCACACCCATTTCGGTTTCTACACGACATCGTACCGGAACGCGAAATCGCTTGGCGGTACGTCTTTGCCGCTAGGGTGGTAACTAGCCACGGCCGAAGCCAGACCTGAACCAATAAAGAAAACCTTTATCGGCCCAGCCGGGGATCGAACCCAGGACATCCATCTTGTAAATCCACCGAGCCACGTAGGCCATCAAAAATTTATTATTAGAGCAATTGCATTCGCCAATTTCGTATTGACTAAAAAAAACTGTGTAAACCTCTATCTACCTTAGATCTATCTTAAAACTTAGTCTCTTGCAAGAAACGGCATAAAGGTAATCATTACGTAAACAGATCGACTAATGAAAGCCTTACGTCTTTATTGCCAGAAAAGGTAAATTACGTGTACAAAACTTTATTTATTTACAATAAATTTTAATTTGCTTAATCGTTCTCCATATATATCTGATTAAATTACTCTAAGCCACGGGTAACCCAATGATACGCCACTATGAAAGCGATGCGGGCCCATACTATTCCCAGACCTTTTAGGGATCATCTGTGATACTGTACTTTATCTTAATTCCGTAACATGATTTCACTGTAACAAGCTTTTTCCTTATTATTTATCCTGCTAATATTATACACGCGAAAGTTTGTATGGATGTTTGTTACTCTTTAATGAAGCGTTTTGGCTGAAATTTGGAATGGAAATAAATTTTACTAATGGGATTAACACATTTTCATCCCGGAAAATCCATGGTTCCCGCGGGATTTGTGAAAAACTGAATTCCACGCCGACGAAGTCGCGAGCGTCCGCTAGTTAGTATTTTAATTCGGAATATCGCTTCACAATTTAACTACTTTCATTTAATTTAATATAACTCTGTCGTATTTCTAGCTTCAAAAATATTAAGTGAATCCAATAGCGAATTCAGTAGGTACCTTTGTTATTTTTTTTTAAATTTTAAATATTTCGGCAAACCTATTTATTTGTTTAAGTTATTTATAATTCTAATAAATAATAAATTAGCTATTCATTTAGTTTTAAATTGTAATTTTATGTACAAAATTCTTCAGTGCTAGATGTTAGACCTATACGGATCAGAGACTTGGTCATCGTATGCTCAGAGTCACTCGGCGGGCGATGGAGCTAACCATGCTTGGAGTATCTCCAAGTGATCGAGTCTGAAATAAGGAGATATTCAGACAAAAGACAAAAATAAAGACCGCATAATCCACATTTTTTTTGTAATCTACACATACACACTAATTCCTAAGACAAAAACTACTAAAGTAAATTATACTGAAATACTAAATATCATCACGTCGCAATCAGCTTAGAGACAACAACAACAAAAAAACACGAATCTAATTTAAAACAATTTCCGTACGAACACCTATCCATCAACAACCTGGTAACAAACAGAAAAAAAAACTAAACGCCATTTACGAATAAAAAGTTCCACATTCAAATCATGGTAACAACGATTAGCTTCCAAGATGGCCGCTTGATTTTCGGCCAGTGATACAGATTTCAATTTCCTGCCTCGCTTATCATATTTCTGTCATCTGAGTTTGACAAATAAGTTCATTTTGACGAGTCGGTCTGTTGGGGCAGGCCATTTATTATTCTGAGACGATTATGGAATGTAGTAGCGCGATAGCGTGAAGCCGTTGTAATTTAACTTTTCACTCTACTGACCAACGTAGATAGAAACTTACTAACAAGAAGTTTAATACATACTTTGCAGCATAGAAAAATTAAAAAAAAAACACTCGTTAAATTATATTTTTTAAAATAAATGTTGTACACGTATCATTAGGAGCATAAATCCATGACGCTGTCATCACGATGGCCTTATGGTCTGATGTGCTCCCTGAGGCAAGTGCATTAACAATTTCCATTTTTCCAATTTTATACTTAAACTATATTTCATAGCACAAGTTAATCGACAAAAAATCCCTTAATTTCCTTTTGGATGCAATATCTGTAATCATTATCTGGTGTAGTACCTTTATGCTGCCTACCAAATATGAACCTTTAATACAGAGTCGCACATTTAGGGCAACCCCAAAGATCATCAACCATGTCAGAAAGGAACATGGGATTAGCCACTAGACATATTAACTATGCCATTTCATTTTGAAGTTCTGACAGTCTAGACAAAGTTAGTTTACCTACGAGTACACGGAGTACATAAAGTCAAAATTTATTAATTGCATTTAGGCTTAGTTTACAAGTACTTTCCAAACGTCATAGGGTACTAATGTTATTAGATAATGATGATAATAATTACTCAAAAACTAAAAATTAAACTTACATATAATATTCCAAAGCGCCTTGGTCCAAGAAGAGCCCACAACAAACTCAGCTATTTTCGCTTTTACTTCTTACGTAAGTACCTGAAAACAATACGCTCCTTTTTCAGCAGTCGTCTAAAAAAAGGATCTATAGATTTCCTTTTTAACTCGTACTTTACAAAGTAAGATTTTAACTCTCATAAGCTATCACCGGCGCGTGTAAGCGAGTAAAGCGAAAAAGCCGCCCCGTGCGTCCAAATAGCAAAATAGTTGCGACAACGGACCTTATATCCGACATCATTTGCTTATTAAGGGCCACCGCGCGCCGCCTTAGCATAAATGTGCACTATACCTTGTACATAATATGTATTGTGACTATACGAAGAAGATACAACTCACTAGCAGACATCTATACCATTACTTTAAAGAGGTTTTGTATGAGTTTGTGAGGTTGTAGGAGAGTAGGGGGTAATCTCTGGATCTACTTAACCGATTTATAGAATACTTTTACCAATGGAAAGCTATGTTATTTTTCTTAGCCCGCAGGTAAAAATTAAATATCACGTGTGTCAAACGGCGAAGGTAAAACATCGTGAGTAAACCTGCATATCTATCTGAGAATTTTGTAATTCTCTACGTGTGTGAAGTCTGCCAATCCGCATTGGGCCAGCATGGTGGACTATTTGACCTAGCCCCTCTCATTCTAAGAGAAGACTTGAGCTCAGCAGTGAGCCGTAGGTTGATAATTATGATGATTCCCACACCACAGCAACTGGAGCTACGCGGTTGAAACCGCGGGGCGTCGGCTTTACTAAACATAATATTACGTGGCTTTATAGTGGTAAAAGAATTTTCAAAATCGGTTTAATAAATCCAGAGATTACCCCCTACAACACCAGAAATTTTACCTCTTTATAATATTAATTTATAAACGTATAGATAAATTGTTATCATGATGTGCAATAAATGATACCGCAGAGAAAACTGAAGCTTTGCAACAACATGGCAATGTGTATGTTAAAATTCCCAAAAATAGACATTAAATACTTCACAGATGTTTATCTACTTCATCATCATCATCATCATATCAGCCGATGGACGTCCACTGCAGGACATAGGCCTTTTGTAGGGACTTCCAAACATCACGATACTGAGCCACCTGCATCCAGCGAATCCCTTATCTACTTAAGTAAAGTTTTTTTTTAATTATTCATAATATTCAACGAAGGGAACAGCGACGAAGGGAGCAGCGGCTCGCGGCGGCCGCAAAGAATGTCGTCGCAGAATTTATTACGCATGCGCAAATCTACTGACATGAATCGGGAGGACAGTCGGCGTGCCAGTTCTATACACTCGGTGACTCTGTGAAGTCACACTAAATGATATAGGTAAGGTAACTAAATTACTAAAATTTATACTTAAATGACCCTGGCCTATTCACTATTGTGGTCTACATTATTAACTTTTTAAATAAACATCAAATCAACTGACAAAATGTCATCTACGTACTAAATGATATCTACCATAAAAACTACCGGATGTCATTTGTTACATAGAATCTCAATTTCGTATATTTGAAGAAATAGCTTAAGTCATAGATAGTGAATTAGTCTGCAGTGCGTAGCTTTCTTTTCTGCTGCTAGCTAACCTTTCTTTCTTCTAAAAATTTTTCAGTAAAATTTTCAGACAGACAGTCAGTGATGTTGCAACGCACCCTGCTTCATTTTGTCGTAAAGCCTTCGATCCCAATCATTGTCAGGGCTATTCAGTATCGATGTATTGTATAACTCGCAAATGCGAGTTTCGATTTCACCTCTTTCTCTCTGTACAACACGATACTATAGACAGAGAGCGATAGATACGAGTTCGAATATCACACTGTCGAAGTGATAACACTCGTTATCACTTCGACAGATCGTTACAGAATAGTCCTCCTGATAATGAATATAACATTATCACTCTAAGCCCGCCAATTCACATTGGTGCATTGTGGTGGGCTTAAGCTCCTATCCCCTCTCCAATAAGGAGGGAGGCCTGGCTCTGTAGTAGGCCGTTAAAATAAGATAATAATGATGAGAGAGTTCCGAGAGCCTCATAAGAAGGCTCTGACTCACACATATGGCGATGGAACGAATTAGTTTAGTAGAGTATCTCTGCGTGATCGAATCAGAAATGAGGAGATCCGCAGAAGAACCAAAGTCATCGATATAGCTCAACGAGTTGCGAAGCTGAAGTGGCAATGGGGGGGGGCGGCACAAAGTTTGAAGAGCCGATGGACGTTGGGTCCCAAAGTGCAGGAATGACGACTCCGCACTAAAAAACGCAGTGTTGGTCGGCCCCCCTCCAGGTGGACTGACGATTCGCTGGATGCAAGTGGCTCAGTATCGTGATGTTTGGAAGTCCCTACAAAAGGCCTATGTCCTGCAGTGGAACGTTTTTTGTTAGTGTCACTGGCATTTAGATCCCCGTATTACGCATTGAGCAGACAAAATTCAGCCGCAGCATAGGACGCGCCGCGGTGCGAAGCGGCGAAGTTCGCAAAGAATGTCGTCGGCGAATTAATGCGCGTGCGCCTTTGCAACTGCCACGCGGTGACACTGGACACTGGACAGCGTACCGGCTGCGGCCGCCTGAATTGCTTTCAGTGCAGCTACATAAATGCACAAACATGTAGACGGGCGGTTTAGCCTGAAAAATATCTTTAGGTTTTTCATATAAATTTTTCATACAAAAGTTAAGGCTGGATAAAAGCGTGAGACTACGAAGTGTTACGAATGAAGTTATAAAGGCAAGCTATACGGTTCAATCAACCGTATAATAAGATTTCATTTGACATATCGTTTGAACTAACTGATGAGGGTTTAGAAATAACCTCAGAATACACAAAACACAAAAGAGAAGATCCAATTCCAGCCGCAATTTTACTGGGCAACCTATTCTATTTCATCATTATCAACCCATATTCGGCTCACTGCTAAACACGAGTCTGCTGTTAGAATGAGAGGGGTAGGCCAATAGTCCACCACGCTGGCCCAATGCGGATTATCAGACTGCACACACGCAGAGAATTGAGAAAATCCGCTGGTATGCAGGTTTCCTCACGATGTTTTTCCTTCACCGTGATATTTACTTTTTCAAATTGAGACATTAAAATTGGAGGTGCATGCACTGGAACGTATTCGAACCCCCACCCTCCGGAATCGGAGGCAGAGGTCACAGGCTAGCACGTCCTCACTATTCCACCTATTTCACCTATTCTATTCGCAATGTGTCAATGTGAATATTTTCCATCATTTATTTCTTATCCCAAATAAATAACAGATGATGGTAGGCTCTCATTTCCCGATCCAGGGCTCGAACCTAGAACCTAACCTACTTAGCTAACTAAATAATCATATCAGAAACATAAAAAGTTAGTACAAAATATCGTTTTTAGAACATATTTATATGCTGAAGTAACAACATTCTACCAAAAAAATGTGTTGCATTATATAAAGGTTTACCCACGTCGAAGCTGCGCCCACCGCTGATAGGGTTACCATGTTATCTGATTTCGGTTTCGTATACTTTATGTATAAAAATAAATATAATTGATTAATTACCCCCTTAGACTTTTTTAAATTTTCTCTCCGTAAGAACCATCCTCGTACTTTAAGGAATATACTAAAAAAGAATTAGCCAAATCGGTTCAGCCGTTTTCGAGATTTGCACTTAGCATTTCATACATTCATTTTTATATTATAGACATAAAATCTGTTAAGGCTTGACTTGACTGAATGACTTGGTATTTTTAAATTTTTACACAACACATCTAAACAATTTATCCTATAGGTAACGTCATATTTAAAATCTTCCTTAACCTCAATGCGTATAAAATTTAGGAAGTTTTACATAAAATAAAAACTTCGCATCAATGATGTTAAATACCCTTCCCGCATCTGTATTCCCAGACACATATAATTTGATCACCTTCAAGGCAAGAGTGAACAGGCATCTTTTAGGCAACCGCGCATCATCGTAGTCTGGCAAGTACGTTGATAACACTAACATGATATGTGGGGGACAGTGGGAAAGACTGTGCGGGTGTGAAATCGTGCGTGCGGGGAAGTGACGTGCATTAGTCGTGGGTTTCCATTCATCGCTACACCCCCCTCGGCCCGTGCGCAACATCGGGAGTGTTACGAACGAAGTTGCCAAGCTTTAAAGACTTCATCATCGCTTTTCAACTGTTTTATCACTGTAACGATTTTTAAACATTGTAAAGATACAATAAATAACTTGAACAGAGTTAACCTAATCATCAATCCCGCGTGGAATGGTGGTGAGAAGGCTGCATTTCCACGCGAGACAGCAAAGCCGAACTTTTGCCCAAAAAATACACAGTAATTTAGGTGTTTGTTTGAATTTTGTATTGAAAATGTCACAAAATAACCATTTATTTTTAATATTTTTACATAAAACAGAAACGGCCTCACTAAGATACTCAAAAAACGTACCTATTTTAGCTCTAATTTCAATAAATAATTTTTGAATGTGATACTCTACCTACTTCATGGTGACCCTACTCTACTGAGCACGATTTTTCCGGCCGATCAATAAAACCATCGTATCGCAGAGCAACGAACAATCGAACTGAGCGCAAATTATAATACTTACTTCAAATTAACCTTGCTCTCAATAAGAAGTTATCTAACCTATTTTATAACTGCTAATCATTTGCCTAGTTGTTCAATTGAGTAGATCATTCCTACTTGTTTAGGTAATTCTACTTTCGGAAGACCTTTTGGTTTTAGTATTAGATGTAGAACTAAATGGCAGCAACTCATTTGTGTGTACCCCCAATGCCAAAAGAGGGATATTATAAGTTTGATATGTATGTCTGTCTGTGGCACATAGATCCCGAACGGATGAAGCGATTACAATTTAGTTTTTTTTTTTTTTGTATTAAAGGTGACTTATGTGTGAGTATTCTTAGAGATGTTTAATGAAAATCGGCTGAGCCGTTTAAAAGTTGTGGGGTGGTGAAAGTGGGGAAGAATAACTCAATGTCTGCAAATATACTTGAGTGGGGTCTCGGGGTGAAAGCGCACTGAAAGAGAATATTGATGACTTGATTGAGATACACTCTCAATTAATAATTTCATGACAGGGGGTTTTCAAAATTTTCAATTTTGTGTTATGTTTTGCTTAATAACAAGTTAGTCCTATCCTTAATTCTGCGATCTCAACTAATATTACCTAAGTGTAAACAGCAAGGCAGTACTAATATGGAAGCAAGCTTCCTCGGAAGAGGTATTTTATTCTACCCATAGTCACACAGCGGGCGATGCAACGAGCTATGTTAGGAGTACCTCTGAGTGATCGAATCAGAAATGAGGAGATCCGCAGAAGAACCAAAGTCGCTGACATAGATCAACGAGTTGCGAAGCTGAAGTGGCAATGCGCGGGGCACATAGTTCGAAGAGCCGATGGACGTTGGGGTCCCAAAGTGCCGGAATGGCGACCCCGCACATGTAAGAGCAGTATTGTTCGACCCACCAGGTGGACTGACGACATCAAGCGAGTCGGAGGGATTCGCTGGATGCAGCTGGCTCAGTATCGTGATGTTTGGAAGTCCCTACAAAATATATTTTATTTCTTATAATGCACATCTGAAAAGTTGGAGGTGTATGCCCCGGCCCGGATTTGAACCTACGCCCTCCGAATCGCAGGCAGGTCAGTTATAATTGAAATGAACGAATTTAAATTTGGAATATAACTAATAAGTAATGCGAGTTCATCAACCTTTACTAGCCACACACATACCGTGAGGGTAGATTCAATCGTCAAGCGCCATCTCTCGGCGAGGCGGGCACGCTCACGACAAGTGACGTCATGCGGCGGGTTGATTGAGCGATGAACTTTGAAGGCTCGCGTCGATCACGTCTTATTATTATTACTGCTTATACGAAGGATTATCCATTCAGATTTGCTGTATACGGGTTGCTCTCTTAATTATATTAATTAATTATTTATTAATCATGGTGAATTAAGAGTTGGACTTTTAAACAGAGCTGTTTGTTAGTCTAAAACTCGGAAACGGCTTAACTTATTTTCTGTACGCAAAGGGTAAAATGAGAACCCATACTCCGCTGTCCGTCCGTCCGTCTACGAAGTTATGAAAAATAATTCTAAGCTTACGTAAAAATAGAAACGACCGTTTGTTCAGCAAAAAAAAACGCATATTTCGACACTCTGGGCATTAAAACTCATACGATACTTCCCATTGACCTTGAGCTACGAAAATTGGTAAGTAGCATTGTTATTAGCAACAAGAATAAAATATCAAAAACTATACATTTGTAAAGTGGAAATTCGAGAAAAGCTCAGCAAAAACTACGCAGTCCGATTTCGATTAATAATGAAAACGTACGGAACCATTTTTTCACGAGTCCGAGTCGCACTGATGTTTTTTTTGTTTGCTCTAATACATGGGTCAAAACAAAAATTTAACCGAAAGTAACATCCAATAAATCTTATGTTTTACTACGGTACGAATTTTGTTGGGCAAATAGTAGGTCTAATGAAAATGCACTAAAATATCAAATTTGACAAGTACCTATTTAATACCTACACCACTACACTTACCTGTAATTTTGCTTGATTTGCAAAATATATAGATAGAAAGAATGAATTATGTTTTTAAAAAAAAAACCTGAAAAGAACTAATAAATATTTAAGTTTTTACAACACGGAACACTCTGTACATACAACCGCTGGCATGGTTCGCAAGCTCTTATTAATACCATGAAGAAAGCTACACCAAATCTGATAGAAAACTAACAGTGGGAGTGCTTGAATTTTTGTACAATGATGCGCACAAGTTTGACACTTAAAACTCAACCAAAAATCAAATATTGTATTTTCAAAAAGAAAAAACCTCGATTCGGTGCCTGATGATAATAATCATGCTTACATTTACAGGATATCAAAATTAAAAAAAAAGTCTAAATGTCTCAAAACATTTAGACGAAATCAAACACAAATAAAAAAAAGCAAAAAATGGTAATAGGTGGGTGTTTTAATTTATTTAATGCTTGGTTTTATTCAGCGCTGAAAATACATTAAATGTTTCCAACAGAACAGTAACATTTCAAATTTATAGTTAGATTTTTATATTTTTTTTTCTAGACTTTAATTAGAATATGAAACTATGTTACAAAATTATGCGCAAAATTTAATTCATTCAATTTTACAACAGCTCGAGAAATCTATATGGAAAGCTGATAACCTAACTGTTGAGACATCAAAAGCTATACTTAAATATTACATGTATTGTATTGCTGCACAATTCCCTACATTGTGTAAGCAATTTTTACTGAGACAGTTTATTTGCAAACAAAAAAAATTAACTATGTATACTATAATAATATAATTAACATCCATACTTTTAAACGGGTGTATACCTGGGTTGCCGGGGCTGAAGTTGTATTGTCTAGTGGTCATTCTCCCTATTCAAACTTACATTATACATACATACTGATATTTTCAGTGTAATCGGGTCCTTAGCCGCCCAGGGTACGATTTAAACAAACACGCCACTATACATATCGTAATACAGATATCTTGCGCGCTAAGCTCGGAACATAAAAGTATTCCCTTAATAGCTTACCTACCTTATTGAATAATCCTCGAGAAGATCGCCAGATACGCTCTGCAAAATTAATATTTTGTACGGCTAATTATACGGTTTTGAAAGCACGAGCGTCTACATTATTGTGTTTCCCAGTGAAAACATTTTCATTCATAAATGAAATCAGAGTGCCATGAAAATAAATGTTAATCACAAAGGGATCTGCTTTGTTATTAATCCTTGTATGTACCTATGTAATGTAGCCTTTGACTACAATCTCACCTGATAGTAAGTGAAAAATTGATGATGCAATCTAATATGGAAACGGGCTAACTTGATAGGAGGATGAATATCCACGCTAATTTTGGTTTCTACACGACATCGTACCGGAACGCTAAATCGCTTGGCGATACGTTTTTGTCGGTAGGCTGGTAACTAGCCACGGCCGAAACCTCCCACCAGCCAGACTTGGACCAATTAAGGAAACCTCAATCGGCCCAGCCGGGGATCGAACCCAGGACCTCCGTCTTGTAAATCCATCGCGCTTACCACTGCGTCACGGAGGTCGTCAGAATCTATACTTCTATACTAATAATAAACAGAGGTACAGTTTTTGGTGTTGTAGGGGTAAACTCGGAATCTACTAAACCGATTTTAAAAATTCTGATATGAGTACCACTAGAAAGCCACGTTATTTGTGAGTGTCATAGGATATATATTATCCTCGTATTCTAACAGGAACGAGAACCAAGCGGGTAAAACCGCGGGACATCAGCTAGTATTTAATAATAATTTAATTATATTCTTACCCGATCGCCACACTATGTCCCTCGCGCTGCTTCGTACGCAGGGCAACATCGTCGAGGAACTCGTAACATGTAAAAAGCCGACAGCGCGATTATTTCACGAATATTCGCGGCAGGACGAGTAACGTGGGCACACAACTTCCCTGCTAACTTTCCTCGTTACTTCCCACGTTACTTTGAAGTGTGTGGCAGCGGCATTAGAATACCTATAACTATTTATATAATTTAGATCTAGATACTTAAATACTAGATAGATAAAACTAAAACTTGAAATACTTACCGAAAAACAGAGTTATTCCTTTCCAATTCAAATTAACCGCCATTTTGTCACGTATTATGACAACACGACCAATCAATGAAGACAACGTTCCTTTCTCCATGAGAAACCAGTGACACTCAAAATATGTTCACGTAAAACTGGTGTGTACATAAATTTTGTTCGTTTAATAATATATAAGTTTAATAAATAATAAATTACAAGGCTTTTCTATTATTTAATTTTTCATTTTATATTTTCTAAGCTTTACCTTTTTGATAGACTTTTGTTTTACCTGTGTAAAAAGGCAAAGATTAAAAATAAAAAGCAAATGTCAATTGTCAACGCAAACAAAACTTGAAAGTGTTAAAAACTATGTCAAATTAATTCTAAATTTAGTGTAATTAAATAACAAAAAAATAACTCCTAAAGCATTGTGCAAAAATCTATGAATTGCTATCATTGAAACAAATAATTAAAATTCAACACGATGGCGGAAAAGTACGTATAATTCATTACTAAAGTGTCAACAAAAAGCTAAACATCACAATATTATATAAATAAACATCGCAATTCCTAAATTGATCAAGATAAATACCTTGAAATAAATTAAAATTAATTGGTTACACATTTCCTGCACTTTCGGTTCGAGAAAAGGCGTTGAATGCTCACGAGTTTTCAAGTTTTATAATTGTGTATCATGGTTTGTCAAAGTGGATCAAATTCTTAATATGTTCCAGTTTTTAATGTGTTTCTAGTTAGTTTATAGAATACCCATAAAAATGTCATCATAATAAATGATCTATAATCACAATAATACTAAACAATGGACACCACAGTCATTCCTATGATTATGTTCTTTGTTTTTATTACTTAGATCATAATATACCAATTTCTAATTCATTGTTGGTTGTTTTACCTTTTTATTATCTTATCGTACTTATGTGTGCTTCATTGCAGCCTCAATTTAAAGTAATGCTGTTTTTTATCTTTAAACTAATAAATAATCATTGTGTAAACACTCAGTGGTTAACTACTTATGTAGATAATAATCAAAGTTAACATCAGGTAGTGACTACCATACCTATTCTATACTAGATGACCAAACACATTGTTCTGTCACAGACCACTTCCTATAATAAGGCCAATTTCATTTTTAAAATTAAGAATAACATGTGCATGATGCAGCAGTCAAGCAATGGGTCTGCCACAAATTTTATCCATTAAAAGTAATAAAGTGAATATTCACATCTTCTTCTTCGTCTAGTGGTTGACCTAGTGGCCAAGTGCCTAAACAAACTATTCCCATATAACTTACTTAAGTAGTTTAGGATTTCAAGATATTGACTGATTCTTCTAAGTTCTGTTTATATAAAAACTCTCCATATAATAGTAAAGAATTGAAAAAAAAACATTTAAATCTGTCATACCATTCTCGAGCTTTAGCTTTACATACTATCAGCTATACATTTTTATGAATTTAACACAGACAATGGAAACAGATAGGTTAGGTACTAAGCTTTCAAAACCAATAGAATTTTCCTTGTACTTACACAGAATAGAAAATGATACAGAATGAGTCTTTACAAACCATAGTTTTGCAGTGAACCTGGTGAAATCCATAAAAAAAACACATCACACCTTGACATCCTATCTACTTGTAGATACCCCACTGTGTCCTACTGACTCGAGACTATATTAGTTTTTGAATTTGTACTTAGAATGCCTGCATCCCTTCTGTGTTTTGTATGCTCTGTCTGCCTATTATTCTTTAATCTCTGTGTACCTATTACTTACATAACATTGATTTTTTTGTCACTAAAGGTGTGAAACAAATCCCAGTGATGGTGCCAGTTCCCCAAGTCAAGATGGAAGAGGCAGTGGCAATTGGTGGGACTCCTGGATATCTTCTGCTAAAACAAAGGTAACATACCTATATGTGGAAATGTAATAAAATTGAACATATTTTCTGGCTGACAATCCTATACAAATCTGGTTATTATTGCTAAAATAAAGTAACTTTATTATATGGAAAACACAAATTTCATTTAATTAAATTCAACATTAATTCTGTCTTCACAGATATTTTCTTACAATCATTAACAACCCATATTTGGCTTTCTGTTGAACATGAATTTCTTCTCAGAATGAGAGGGGTTAGGCTAATAGTCTAATAATATTAATTATAATATGTTTGTAATTTCTAGTCGGCAGAGGTGTATACAATGGTGAAGAAAGATCTTGCTGAAATAGGATCAACAGTCAAGAGTGAGGCCAGCCATGTCTTCAGTACAACATCTGATGTTATCGGCAAAACATTGAAGGTATGATGGGACACAATTAGTATAGTATGCACCAAACTTCAAGTCCAGAACTTTGAACATGAGGACCAAGGCTGCGCAAGTTATCTTAGCAGGGTTTTAGTAGCTGCGCTTTCGAAGGTCAGACCAGACTAAAGTTTGTCTCATATTATAATATAAAATTAAACTAGTGGCCTGTTAGACAACATCCATCCCAAACCAAATCTGGAAGAAGGAATTAAGCAAGGTAGGAAGGAATTAAGGGTTACCCTACAAGGTTAAATATTTGGGGTATGTTCTGGGAATACATTACAAAATACCAATTCCAAAAAAAAATGTAAGCTTTACAAATGTGGAGCTGGTAAAACATTTAATATTGAATAATTCATATTATTTAAATACCATTGCAATGCTAATTGCATTTCAATGGTATTTAAATAATAATTAGATTATGTTTGGTAAAGAATCTTCCTTTTAAAGTATCTAATAAGATTGACTTTTAACATTGTCCCAATTTAGATATTATATCACTATCATTGTCTTATCAGTAACTAACTAAACTATTTAATTTCAGTTGGACAGTCCAGAATCCACTGCAAATGTAATGAAGAAAAGTTTCAGCAATTTTATTGGTAAGCAATCATTTTATATTAATTATAATTAGAATAGAATAAGTCTTTATGCACAAAAAATAAAGATACAATGAAATAAAAAAATACAAAATACATACTAAATATACAAAATACATATGAATACACCTACATACATAATTATAAAAATACATTTTAAATAAACAATTAATGACTAAATAAGATTTTAGTAAAGTAGAGTGTGGATACCCATAAATTCCGACACAGTGAAGGAAGAAGTAACAAAAATGCCATAAAACGTAAAAGCAGACTGCAAAAGCACTCAAATCTTAACATTAGTAAACCGTTTAAAAAAAATAGTAAATTGAAGATGCACAGCACGATATTATCTGGAGACGAGAGGAAGACAAATGTCTATAGCGGCGGTCTCTAAAATATTGCTCTCTTTTGTTGCTTTGGAAAGAGAAAGAGCAAATATTCCAATCCCGCTATGGGTTAACAATGTGTCTTTTTCTCTTCATGAGATATGTCTTCGACACATGCTAGGCTATATTTTTTTATTTCATAGAGTTGTTTAACATAATAATAATTTATAACAATAAATTACCATTTATGTCCTGGAAGGTATTCTAAAATAAGTCTTTTTACAAAGATATCACTGTCCCGCAGGTGAAGTGAGCACAGTTCTGAACCCTGTACCTGACGATGAGGATGACACGGAAGTTATTCTGTCTTCTGGAGACACTACCATGCTATCCACATATAAAGTAAGTTATTAGTAATGTCAGCTTAAATTGATTTACAAATTACAATGTATGTTCAAAAACATGATAATATGATACTTTGTCCTTGAAAAAGTTATCTTTTTTGCTACATTTGTCTGCTCCAAAAATAATTTTTCAATTTGAACAGGTTAACAGAATGTAAAATTAATGTCAACTTGAGAATTTTGGTGCTTCTGAAATGTGTTTTACATTGTTTTGCTGTCTTTTATTTAAGCTTAGGTATCTTCTACAATAACATCTATGCGAATGCTAGTTGATTCATATCAAAATTTATATTAATAATATTAATTTCGTACAGTAAATGGAGTAGGTGTCTGAAATATATCAATATCGATTAATAAGAATTTCATAGAATACTTAATTTAAAAATTATGTGTTTATTAAATTTTTCCAAACATTAAATACTTGTCTGTGTTACATGATATCACTAAAGAAATAAACGCCAAAGTAATATTATTATTAACTAACAATTTTGTCAAACACTCTGTTTGGTTAAGATTTAGTGTTAACGTGACGTAATGAAACAGTCAAGATGTAGACCATCATGGCCGACAACGTATTGTCAGAAAAATAGACGAATATCTACTAGAAGGTAGAAAAATAATGAACAATCCTACTTCCTACTTGTTAATATTATAAACGCGAAAGTTTGTATGGATGTTTGGATGTTTGTTACTATTTAACGCCGCTACTACTGAAGCGATTTGGCTAAAATTTAGAGTGGAAATAGATTTTACTCTGGATTGACACATAGGCTACTTTTTATCCCAATAAAAATCCATGGTTTCCCGAGATTTGCGAAAACTGATGATTTTGATAATATGAATGTTTGTTACTCTTTCACGCCTCGGCTACTGAACCGAATTAATTACCTGAAATTTGGTATTAAGATATATTATAGCCTGGTTTAACATAGGCTACTTTTTGCCCCGGAAAAATCCATGGTTCCCGAGGGATTTGTGAAAAACTAAATTCCACGCGGACGAAGTCGCGGGCGTCCGCTAGTTTAAAGTAATTAAAAAAAATGTCAACTAGCGTATTGAAACAAGATTGGTATATACTCTTACAGAAAGAACTGGAAGCTCTCCAACGCGTGGACGCTACATACATCGTCCCCGCGTACAGTCCGGAGTTCGACGCGTGGCGGTCTAGTCTGGAGAACGCTGAGTCTGTCATAACCCTGCCCTCAGCTGTCCGCCGGTTGGAGACCAACCCCATACTGAAGGCGGAGTACGAGAAACTCGTCCCTGATGCGGTGTCACATGAAGAGTTTTGGGAAAGGTGAGGGAAAGATCATAGATTTCACCATCTTTATATTTGATGTAAAACATCTTTAAGAAATGCCATATCTTTTAAACAAGACCAATATTCCTATTCCCCTCCAACTATGGGGAAATACTGTACAATAGTAAGAGTGGGTACAACAATAGTCCAACGGTGATGTGTCTGACCATTTCACTATTAAGAGACACTAGATTATATTTGGACAAATCACTGGATTTTGCACCTAATACACCTTAATATAAATCCAACTTGATGTCTAATGAAATATAACTTACTTATGGATCAAATGTACTAAACTTCTTTTTAAAATTTCTTAAAGCCTTAATAGTTCAACGGATTCACCGGTTTACTCACCAAGTAAAGTGTGCTTCAAGATTGAGGCTCTTTATAAAGATTTACTTGGTGAGTAAACTGGTGAATCCGTTGAGCTATTAAGGCTTTAAGAAATTTTAAAAAGAAGTTAAGTACATTTGATCCATTAGTAAGTTATATGTCATTAGACATCAAGTTGGATTTATATTAAGGTGTATTAGGTGCAAAATCCAGTGATTTGTCCAAATATAATCTAGTGTCTATTTCATGAAATATTGTGACGCTCGTCTTTTGAGTCTAAAATTAACTAGACACATAACAGTTATTTGAAAACTAATGATAATAAATAATTAAAATAAAATTAACAGCCTTTTATTTCGCACATAAGTAATGATATATAGTGAAGTTATAGTAGATAATAATATGTAGAACTAGGTTAATAAATTGTAGATTATAATTCTGTTACAAAACGCAGCAACAAACAATGCTAGAAAAAGTACAACGATAGTACTTTTTCTAGCATCTACAGGCCCTGTCCATGATAATGAGTATTTATAATTAAACATCAAACTTCACTTTGATTACAGATACTTGTTCCGCGTGGCGCTACTGCAAGACCGGCTGGCGGCCGCCTCGCGCAAACAGCCCATAGAGGAGCCCACAGAGGACCCCGTACTGGCGCACTTACCGCTGCAGACCATAGAGCAGTGAGTACACTCAATCTTTCAGATCTATGGCAAACCATTAATTGTTATACGAATTTTGTGGCGTTAATTTTGACAAAAGTACACTAACAATGTAAGGTACCAAACAGACCCTACCAATTATAAAGCAATGCATATATCTTTTCAGGAGCCCCAAAAAAGTTCCCTCTACCATTACAGAGAAAACCTTTGAAAGTTCAGAACTCGAAGACAAAGATGATGCTGTAACCTGGGAAGACGGTAAGTTACTTTAGCTTATAGCGTAAAAGTAGCATATTATTGAACAGAAGAATATAACAGCATATTTTATCTGCAGAGGATTTTGCAAATGACGTAGAGCTGACCGAAGAACAACAAATTCTACTCCTAGAAGAATATGAGAAGGAGATTGCTTCCAAAAAATCAAAATCGAGAGATGTTACAAACAATAACGCTAGGAAAGACGACATTGAGATCGTAGACAAACAAAACAATAAGACCACAGCCAAAAAACAGAGCATAGACAAGAAAAAGAAAAACAAATCGCCTATCAAAGCTAAGACTGACGAGTGTGGTAACAATTTAGTTGAGGACTATTTTGGGGACAAAGAGGTAAAAGACGATGCAAGTGCAAATTCCGATGAAAGTTGGGAGAAAGAGTTTGAGCTCGAAGAAACAGTTGAAAAGAAAGCCTGATTGCTGGTTTACATCGACTCTTATACGCTGACATAGCAACTGCCTGCCATTGGCTGTCTATGAGCCAATATAAAAAAAGAAACCACAGACAAAAAATGCATAATATTGCGTCTCGTAAAATAAAAACCGTCTTGCATGGACTGCCTTGAAAATAGTCAATGCTGATAGAAATAAAGAAAACGGACATAAATTACCATAAAAGTTAAAAATTGACTTTAGGGGAAAAAATGCATAAATAATAATTGGAATTTAATCAAGCCATAAATAGAGAAAACAGAAAAATATGGTAGAATAATTTTAAAATTGACTTACATCTGAATATGCTTTTTACTAGCTGAGTTGAATATAACCAATTGAATATAAATGAAGAAACCACAGACAAAAAATTGCTTAATAATTGACTAACATCTTCGTTAAAAAATAAAAACTATCTTAGATAGATACTTTAATCCAATTTAAACAAAGACAATTCAAATTTGACTTACGTCTCTGAAAAATAACAACCGCTTTACACTGGCTGTGTTGAATATAATTTTCAATATAAAGAAACCACAGACAAAAATAGCTTAGTATAGACACACAATTTAGAAAAATATCCACCAAATTATTTTTAAATTATTTATTTAAATGTTTCGATCGTAACAAAAATTAATTCAAAATTAACCTATCTCAATCACTCCCATGACTTGATGTACCATAGACAAATGGCAACTAGCCTTATCTTCCACGAAGATTACCTAAACGTAACACGATTTATTACAAATATTAGCTCTGTTTGATCTTCAAAAACGAGTATCCATCTCAAAATTTAAACTATCATTCATATTAATTGACTTTAACACGGCTAAAACTCACTTGATACAACGTCGGAGTATGCCCGACTAGTTTCGAACCCATACGGGGCAATTAGTCATGAGCTGATTCTTGCAACGCCGTGCCGCGTTGTAAGAATCAGCTTGCAGAATTGCAAGAACTAGTCGGGCAAATCACGTGAGTTTTAGCCGTGTTTCATAATCAATTAAGACGAGTAATCTTTTGATAATATTTTATTTTCCATTATCAATTATTTTTATTAAAATATGTAATTGCAGTTAGGTGTCTCGATAACTAAAGCTTTAGTGGATTTAGTGGTGGAAATAGATTGTGTTTTTTTCATGGTTAAGGTTTTACTTTGGATTCGTTTTTTTTTCTTAGATATGATTTTAGAAATAATATAATAAACGACTAATAAAAAATATTTGTGAAGCAATCAATAATTACAGAAAATTCTTATTTATGTACACAATGTGAATTTGAGTACATTAAGGTGAATTTGCACTTCTTACAGATAAAAGAGCAACTTATATAATAACAATTATTTGATTTATTTTAGGATTTTCTTTTAGTCAGAATTCACCTTAACATAGACTATAATATTAGAAAGATAGGCAAAATTAGTTACAAAGCATACTTTACTTATAGTGCGATTACTAACTAAATGCTAAAATATAAAACGTATTTTTAGACTTGATAAAATCGTCATTTAGTATTTCTTATACAGGATTTATTATTAACTATTTTGTTTTTATTATAAATTTTACTTTCTAATATCTATTTTTGTTAGTCATAGTCCCTATTTAGGTAGATATTTACTTAAAAGGAATTTTATTATTAGTAATTCGTCTTCAAGTATTGCCATAAAATTAACACAACAGAACATATGAATCCATGTTACACTGGAAAGATCTGGAATGCCATTCAAGCTTCCGTTTTCTCATAACTTTTACCATGAGTACGAATAACAATACAAGAGCGAATAAACACCTAAGTTCTAGGTGACCAATGACCATGTTCCTCTATAGTATAGACTAATAGACCGTACAGACTACTTTAGTATTTTAGTCCAGTACCATCAATTTTTGGATTTACCGCCCAAAAATCGTTCGCACTCGACTAAAATACTAATGGAGTCCGAACTAGGCTTAAAGGCTACATCGCATTGCAGCCAAGCGCTAATCTACATCACTTAGGGCTAGTTTCACCACCTGATAAGTGTTGGATAGTCTAAATGTAAGTTTTGTCACTTTGTTAGTTTAATAAGTCAAGTGACAAAGACAAAATTTATGAATAAGCTATCCGACATTTATTAGAAGGTGGGTAAACCGGCCAACGTTTACTTATTCATAACATGACACTTTTTATTTTTTTTACATTAAGTACTTTTTGTACTAAAAGCAAACCGCATAACCGAACCCTCATTTAGGGGCGAGGTAGGACGGCGAGCAATACGCGTGACAATGTATTTAAGTATCTAAAGTTCTCAAACAATCGCCTAAGATGTGTACCATGACATAATATCAACAAGAGATAAAGTCAAATATCGACGAATAGCAGTTCAATCCCAAATTAATTTATTATTGGTGGATATTTAGTTTTCTCTTCTCTCTTCTCGAGATATTATTATATCATGGTGTGGTGCACATCTTATGCCTACAGAAGTTGTAACACTTTCGGACTACGTGTATAGGTACTTATAAATAATATAACCTTGATGATGTTTTTGTTTACTGCGCAGCCAAGCGTATTCTGTCTAAACACAATGGCGCTTGGCTTGACGACTATTATTTTGGCTATAACATCTATCTGCCGCTCGTTATTCACTCTCTAATTCTTGGGGGTATCCCCGCACCCCAGTAGTAGGGGTTATCGCGCAGACTACACCATTATGTGGTTTACCTTTAATTTTTGACTTTATCAAATACTTTTCTACTAGCTTTCTTAATTCTGTAGCATTTATTCATTATAATATTGTCATAACACATGACGGAACGGAGCTAAAATAACTAAGATTAGGAATATTAGATCCCTGCCGTTTAAAAGCTTCCGCCTCAATTTCAATGTATCTAATGTTTTTTACTTATTAACCCCCACCCAGAATATATATTTAAACCAAAATGTTCGTCATTAGATGCGGTGATTTTTTGGGAACAACCAAAATCTACGTAATAAAAATGCGTGGTCGATACACTATATGCATGTATTCTTTATTTATATGATAATAGGCATACTCAGAAAAGCTAGTTTATAAAATCATTTATAACCCTCCGGGCCCTTAAAGGACTTTAAACTTTTTTTTACTTTGTTACTGCCTGAAACCAAAGGCAGATACATATTTATAACACACTACTAACTACACGAGTTTGGTTATAAATGTGTTTCCGCCTTAAAGCTTGTTCAGATGCTGCGATTCGACATTGAAATATTACTTTGGAATTCATTATATTGGAATAGTAAATATAATGCATATGAAACGTTTGGAATCATAAAGGTTACAATTATTCCGTCCAAATAAATAAAGGTGTGTTTATAGCAATAATATTGAGAATGCAATATTTGATTGCCTGGCAGCTTTAATCAACTTGTATCCAAGATGTGATTACGTAAAAGATAAATCCTTAATGTTTAATGTGAGGGGCTAGCTTTAAGTGCCTTACACTTAAAGCTAGCTGTGCTTCGCAGTTTCACTGTTCCCGTAGAATTATAGGAATAAAAAGAGTATGTGCAATATCTATGTGCCAAATTTCATTCAGATCAGTTCAGACGTTTTAGAATTAGTTAATGGTGTTAGTAACCCGACTTTGTTCTATGTATAGATAATTAATTTGTAAAATATCCGTTTCTTTAAAAAAATAAAGCAAATTGTAGTAACGAAATGAATAGGGCAATCTGAACAAGCTTTCACTTCAATCATTCCGGTTTTTATAACCAAATGGTACCTATTATTTATATATTTTTTTCTTTATGACCCTTTATGTTGAAATTGATTGATACATGTAATAACTAATTAATGCAGTAAATTTAATGACATGAAAAAAATATGGTTATTGATATAAGAATTATATATTATGTGATATTTTGATTTCATCAATTGATTTATTAATAATTTACCAATGTATATCCGTGCTTAAATTCATTCGAACTAATATAAATTGTTAAATATTATTACAACAAATCTGTTAGAGAATTAAAGTGTGATATCCCGTTTTGATTGTTTGATAGAGTTAAGTAAATATTTAGTTGTAATCTTTGATCGGTTTCTGTTTACATTTCAAACTGATAGAACAATATTAAGTATTTCAATACAATTTTTACAAGGTGATTCATCGATAGTACCTACCTACATTGAAATATCGATATGGAGCTCTAGAGGTTTGGGGTACTTTATGACCCCATTTACAAATCTCATGACGAGTTAATGGCATAAAATACCCCACACCTGTGTAAAGAGTTCAATATCCACATTTGTAACCCTAGCCTAACCTAACCTAACCTAACCTAACCTAACCACCCTAGACGTACTGATATAATTCGAATAAATGACAACTGTAATGTAACCTACTGGAATCGTAATCTTCAAATGTTTTTTTTGTAGCCCAATCATTCAATGAGAGTATTCGCAGCATCCCGTATTAATTGTATTGAAATGGTCAAATATTATTCGTGCACGGTAAAATGTAGGTAATTATGTATGTACCATACTACTGCATAGTTTACAATATAGTTTTTAGGTCACAGCTATCTTCTATTGGGGATACCATTAGATTTCGTTATGTTTGTGTAAATTATGATTATATTAAGAATATGAATAAAAGTTGTTGAAAAATCGTAACATTTTATTGTTATTTTAACCTTCTTTTTTGACTAACTTGATGTTATGTGATGATGATGATGAGTTTATTCATCCCATACTCCCTGGTTCCAACACGACTTCATATTAACACAAACAAACAATACGCATATTCGTTTGGCGGTTACCTAAAAATGCTATATAATATATAAAATAAAAGTGTAATATATAGAAGCTACCCACGGAAGCCAATTTTGAAAATTTTAATGTCTAAATTGATGTTCGGATAGTGTACGCAGCACAACAGGATTGTTATAACTTATTCATGACTTCCAGAGAACGAATCTTTTCGCACCATGAAGTTAAATGACCGAACCTTGGTGAAACAGTAAAGGAAACAATATGTGTAACTTGGCTATAAGAATAAAAATCCTTGTAATGTTGCGGTACACACAGGAATAATTTCTTCTACAAGCATTCAAAGTCCAGATAGCTAAACAATATATCGGGCGCTCCCAACGCAGCGATTTTTATTTCTGGTCAAACTATACCTAAGTGAACATGTAAACAAGCATCATAAATTATAAACATGTATTTAATTAGTGCCAATGCGGAATCCAGGTATCTCTGGTGGTAGTTCAGCGGCGGACTGATGAGGGTAGAACACGCCAGGCACGTCCGCGTGGAGGTCTGCCGGGGAATCCCCAGAACGAGGGTACGGATGATGTGGCGGGGCGCCCATCCATTGTGGATACCAATACAAACCCTGCAAAAATATGATTATAATAAGTATTAATTAATTGTAGAAATCGGATACTTTTGGTAAACAGTGTTCGAACAACCCCTAAAGATTGTAGATGTAGGAAAAAATAACTTTTGTCTGCCGATGAAGTAGCATCCACCTGGAAATAGCAATTCAATAAACCGACAAAATGGCATTAGCGTAGGTTAAGGACATGGTAAGAATGCAGCAGTTGAAGATGAATTTATGAAGGTGCTGAGAGTTTAGATTTTTTGTAAATACAACCTACTCTTATAACTCTTAACCATGTTGCTATGATGGTACCACTGATGTAATAGTGGTTTCCATATGGCGCAAGGTACGTTTAGACATTATATTTTATTGGAATAAGTTCGAATATTCACATTTATAGAGACATTCTCTATTGCACACACAATATACAGAAATTACTTTTTTAGTGTCCCCAAAATATAAGTAATCATTTTATATAAATAGTTGTATAGCAAGTGGAAGGTCATAAGAGGAGAGGAAGGCCAAAGAAGAGATGGTTGGATTGTGTGAAAGCGGACATGTGTGTAAAAGGAGTGGATGATGAGTTGACAAGTAACAGAGACGAATGGAAAAGATTGACATATTTTTCCGACCCCACGTTAGTGGGATAAGGGTAAGGAGATGATGAGCTGTATAGTAGCAGATACGCTTATGTTACATCTAGTACATATATAATAGTACCTTATTTCCAGTACCAGAGCACGTATACCGGTACTCGTTAACGGTGAGAGGGTCGAGGTAGCTGACACCGGCTATGGAACCGTAGTTAGGAGGGAACATAAACCAACATCCGTCCAAGGTGTCTGTAAAATGTGGAAAGTGTAAAAAGTAGGTAGGTATATATTAATATAATTTGTAATGCTAATTTGAATGGTTATCTAATTTACGTAGGAGACTGCGTCTTTTGATAACAGTATACGCAGTGTTACCACATTTCGACTTAAATTTGTATTTAATTATTTCTACTATTTTATGGGTCGCTTATTTTATTAACTGGCTTTTGATCTGAGACACAGACCCTTTGACTCAAACATATTTTAAATATAATCATTTGTTTGCCCTATGATAAAAATTATCGATGTAGATAGGTAGGTATGTTATCGCCGTTTAGTGTTGGACATAGTAGTATATGGCGTCACTCGATTTCGTGTTGGCTTCAGTGTGCTCGTGGCGTTCGAGCCGTCCACATCTCTTGTTGTGTAATTCTTTATGGGTTACTTGGGATAGGCGGGGAGAGTGACTTGAGTAGAAAAGGGGAGTGTTTGATATTAGTCAAAGGATCCTTTAACCCTACTCACATCGTTCACAAGTACGTGACTCCACTCAAGGTCATTCTCTGCCATTCTAGGGTCTTATTTTGGTTACAGTTTGATTGTTAATTAAGTTGTCCTGACAAGTGTTGTGAATCATAACCTTTGTTCGACATTAGTTTTCCTAAATTTGTAATCACTTTTGAGTCCTATAATAGGTAGGAGATTAAATATTAATATTATTGAAGCCCTAATTTACTATGAATATGTACTTATTGTTACTTAAGTTGTATGAAATCATTCCAATGTGGACTCACAAGTAATGTTGCCATAATCGGGGACAGACGGTTCCGTAGAACGGTAAAACGGCTCCGTGGTTTGTTCGAGGTATGGCGGGATTGGTGACAACCCTGTGCCAGGGTCGCCTGGGATTATAAAGGGTCCTGAAATCACAATTAAAAATATTAGGTATAAATGTGAATTCTTAACTAAGAACGGTGGCTTTTTAAAGCACTTATTCTACTTAATCTAAGATAGGTTCGAGTTTAATAAAAGGATAACTGGCATATCATCGCCTAAAATGCTAAAGCACCACGATGCAAAGGCACAGGTTCATTTCATAGTAGGTTAGCACGAAAGAAGAAATTTTAAAAACTAATGTAGTATTAAATAAACTATATTAGTTTCATATCATAAAGTAATAAAATCTTAAAATTATGAAGTGTCTTCACCAAGGTAAAGGCCTTTAGCTAGTGGGAAGCCTTAATGGAAAGTGATAAAGAGTAGCTTACCCCCGTAAAAATTGGTGTTGTTCCATTCGCAAACGTGATGGTCGCAAACTAACGGAGTTTGTTTTTCTTTTGTGTAAAATGAATGGCCATTTGGAAGAAACTAAAAAAGTAAAAATCACTTTTAAACACAGTTTGCGACCTCTCTTGAAGAATATAGTTCAATTTTAGTCATGAAGTTCTAAAAGTTTTGGCAGAGCACGCACCAGCATATAGTCATAATGTCTAAATCTTATCCCTTGAATATTAAAATCTAGTATAAAAGATCCCGAGGTGATGATACAAGACGCGGCGGTAAGCGGGGGTAGCTTGTACATTATGAGACCGCATTTAACGATCGCCTTCGGAAGCGTTGACACGTCCCTCACGTGTTGGAGACTCTTTTTAAAGGGAAACCTGAAATAAATCATAGATAGTTAATAATAATTATTAATTAATTAAATTATAATTACCTAATTACAACAGTGTGCCTAGTGGCAGTTTTCAATGTTCCCATACTGTGACGAGGGCGTAACCATAAACGCGAATTTCTAAGGAATTGAAACAGCGCCATCTAGTGGCACTACTGCACAACTGTTTAAATTTTTATAAATTCGCGTTTACGGTTACGCGATAGTCACAGTATGAAAACATTGCCAAAACTGCCACTAGGCAGTTGCCACTTTTTTTGTGATATTTTATGAATTCCCTTTAATTTTGCGGGCATTAAGTAAGCAGTAGTAGAGAAAGAAAGATTTATTTATGTAGAGTTCATATATGTAGAGTCTACGTTTGATTAAATCGTGACCGTCTTAGGGTTAAGGTTCATCATTATCAAGATGGCCATTAAGGTTATTTTGTAGCATCCACGATTTAAATACAGAGCAACATAAATCAAAGCTTGTAAAAAAAATATGTTACCTGTAAATACAAATACCTAGATGACACTCCAGACCATGTATGTAGTTGTCTCCTTGGAAGGCTATACTCGGATCCTCTTCCAGATAGTATTTTTTGTCGTCGGCGAAATGTATGAACCCCAGAAAATGGAACCCCCGACCCCTGCAGTAGGGGGCGACCCCGCGCCCCATGTTGTATATATCGCTGTACAGCTCCGATATGAAGATGTAGACATTCTTGCCACAGTAAAATTCTGTCAAGGTACATATTTTCAAATCTATACTGATAATATAAAGAGGTAAAGTTTGTGGTGTTGTAATCTCTGGATCTACTTAGCCCTTTTTGAAAATTCTTTTACCACTAAAACGCCACGTTATTTGTGAGTATCTTATATAATATATAAAATTCTCATGTCACAATGTTTATTCTCATACTCCGAAACGGCTTGGCCGATTGTTATGAAATTTTATATAATATTCAGTCTGAGAATCGGCTAACTAGCCACGGCCGAAGCGTCCTACTAGCAAGACCTGGACCAATTAAGAACACCTCAATCGGCTTAGCCGGGAAATTTACGCAAATCTTTTAAAATCGTTTTAAGCGTTTATGATATTAGTTAACATAATACAAGATATTACTATAAAAAAGGACAAATAAATAAATGAGATAACAAAAACATACTTTTGATGAATGTAAAGGGCGGCAAAATTTATCTTTGCCCGGCGATATTGCTGGATCGGGCCCTGTCTGTACTGAGAATTTCTCACAAGGAAACCTCAATAGCTATTTCATCCTACGATTCGAGCAAAGGACCTCATCCATCAATATTTTTTTTAGTATCCAACTTACCTTGACTAAGATAGAATTCAGACGGGACAGCCCCGCCAGCGCCAGAGTTGAACGTAGCAACTCGCTCCGTTTTGATTGCGTTGTGATTGTCGTACATTGTCAACATGTTGTCTATCGCATCGTCCAAAGCGATTAACAGTACCTAAATCCAGATATCAAATGTAAATAACATAAAATTGAAAGTTTGGAGAACCCCCCGAATGTCATGAAATTATTGACGACTCGATCAAGTCATCAATATTCTCTTTCAGTGCTCTTTCATTTGAAACCCCACTCGAGTATATTTGCAGACATTCGGTTATTCTTCCCCACTTTCACCCCCCACAACTTTTAATCAGCTCAACCGATTTTCATCAAACTGTCTAAGAATACTCGCACATAAGTAATCTTTAATACGAAAAAAGTAAATTGAAATCGCTTCATCCGTTCGGGAGCTATGGTGCCACAAACCACGGCCTCCGTGGCGCAGTGGTATGCGCAGTGGACTTACAAAGACGGAAGACCTGGGTTCGATCCCCGGCTGGACCGATTAAGGTTTTCTTAATTGGTCCAGGTCTGGCTGGTGGGAGGCTTTGGCCGTGGCTAGTTACCGATAAAGACGTACCGCCAAGCGATTTAGCGTTCGGGTACGATGTCGTGTATAAACCGAAAGGGGTGTGGATTTTCATCCTCCTCCTAACAAGTTAGCCCGCTTCCATCTTAGATTGCATCATCACTTACCATCAGGTGAGATTGTAGGCAAGGACTTGTAAAGAATAAAAAAAAAACAGACAGACACGTAAATTTTATAACACCCCTCTTTTTTCGTATGCTAGTACTAAATATAACTTTATATTCATTAGATAGATTTGTGAGGGTCGATTTGGATTTACATTATGATTAGGATTCTATGGGTTAGGCTGAATATACACTAAGAGATTACCTTGAGTTCTTTTATGTGCATGTTTATAAATCTTCCGAGATGATCAGTTGCGATGTGGACGTGTTCATTAATTATATACTGTAATGAAAGAAAACAAAGAAGTTATTATTTTACATCGAAACAGTAGTTTCATATATCTATGCTATTCCTTTTGCCTTAATCTTAAAGCATAAGTAAAGACCGCATACTACTGAACCAGAATTTCAACGATTTTGTAATGACGATTCTTAGCTAGTCATTTATTGTCATTAGAACTCAGAAAGTGTGCAAAATTTCATCTTAATCAAATACCGGGAAGTGCGTCAAATTAACATTCCAAGATTTTATTTTCTTACATAGGTTCATAGTTACGAGTGAAGCTAATATAAGCGTGTAAATAAATTAAAAAAAAACATAAATCTTACTCACCTGATCAGGTGCTCTTTTAATCTTCATCATCTCTATCTGGTAATGAGCCAGGTGATCGAGCTTGTCTGTCGGGTCGTGCCCGTAGATCTCGTACGCGTCAATGATCATCGAGAGACTAATGTTCTCCGTGGGCTCTTGGCAGCAAGGGTGATTGCGAATGTCGTAGGCATGCTAAATCATGATTATTTTTCTATTGGCGGGATAATCATCATCAGATTTTCATTCTCATCATCATCATCCCTGATGGAGGTCCACTTTTTTTTTATTCTTTACAAGCCCTTGACTACAATCTCACCTGATGGTAAGTGATGATGTAATCTGAGATGGAAGCGGACTAACTTGTTAGGAGGAGGATGAAAATCCACCTTTCGGTTTCTACACGACATCGTACCGGAACGCTAATTCGCTTCTGGGACGTAGTCCATAAGCTTCCTATAAGAACCTCTTAGAAAGTTTTCAATGTTTTGAAAGTGTGACGATCGCGTAATCGTATACGCAATTTTTTATATGGAATTGAAACAGTTGTGCAGTAGTGCCACTAGATGGTGCTGTTTCAATTCCTTAGAAATTCGCGTTTACGTTACGAGACGGCAGTTTTCAATGTTTTCATAGTGTGACGATCGCGTAACCGTATACGCAAATTTTTAAGGAATTGAAACAGTTGTGCAGTAGTGCCACTAGATGGTGCTGTTTCAATTCCTTAGACATTTTTAAACATTCCTTAAACATCGCGTTTATGGTTTCGCGATCGTCACAGTATGAAAACATTGAAAACTCCTACTAGGCACTCATGTTTCTCTACGAACGGTGGTGTTATAGGCAATGCATTTTCTTTTCACTCAAAATCAGGTGGGCTATTTACTTATTTATAATCATAGTTAGTTATAATCAACATCATCATCATTTTCAACCCATTTTCGGCTTACTGGTGAGCACGAGTCTCCTGTCAGAATGAGAGGGGCTAGGCCAGTAGTCCACCACGCTGGCCCTGGCTGGCAGACTTCGTACACGTAGGGAATTAAGAAAACTCTCAGTTATGCAGGTCTCCTCACGATGTTTTTTCCTTCACAGTTTAAGACACGTGATATTTAATTTCTTTTTGCATGCACCTTCAAGTTTTCAGATCGGATTTTCAAACTTGAAGGGGGCTATCACGGCTGTTATAGTTACGGTTGGTTTGGCACGGTTAGTTTTAATACATAGTTCGAAAATCTGATGAAAGCTGGAGTGGTGGTATTGGTGACTCCAAGGCACCCGATAGCGCATCCGTTTGATGTCGCTTTAACCGTATCTTAAGTGAAAACCCTTAAAATACGCCCGACTACCGATATTCTTTTAGGTATACAGGTTTTCTCACGATGTTTTTCCTTCATCGTTTGAGACACGTGATAATTAATTGTTCAAAATGCACATAACTGAAAAGTTGGAGGTTGGAACCTACGCCCTCCGAATAGAATGGCAGAGGTCATATCCACTGAGCTATCACGGCCTTTTATAGTTACACAACAGCAGATAATTATGTAGATGGCTCCAAAAAATACTTACATTAAAGTTGTTAAAAAATAATACAAAAACTATTGTTTTAAAAATGTCTGAAAGTAAGCCCATATCGTTAACTGTAACGACGTATAGGTACAATGTACTTGAGAAAACGTATCAAACGTACAAAGTATCAATTATTGCTAACGAGCAATTTCAGGAAAAAACGTTAAATAACTTTTGTTCATTATTTTATTTTAACATATTTATCTAAAAGGGCAAAGCACATTGGTGCATTTTTTTGATTAATTATAATATTGGTTACAACATCTCATCAATTGCTTTTCCTTTGTACCTAATTTTTTTTTCAAAAGAGGTAGCGAAGATACCGTCTAAATAACCTAAATAAATTCATCGTCTATGTCAGGGTAAGATTAACCATTAGGCAATATAGGCAGACCTTAGGCTTGTCTATACAGGGTCTGTAGCCACGTGGCACGTTGATTCTCTTTCTGCAAACGCTAACGCTTTGAAAACTAGAAAAATGTATGGGAATGATATTCACTATCGACAGGTCACGTGATCAAGTTGTCGATCGGATCTCATTCCTATACATTTTGAAGCGTTAGCATTTTGTAGGAAGAGAATCGACTTGGCATCGACATGGCTAAGGCCCCAGGCTTTAATAGTTCCGCGTATATTTTTATTATATTTTGCCTGAGCACAAATGAGCAAATATTTTCGAATAATAAAACTCTGATGGCCTGTCTCTGATTCTATTAGATGTGGTTTAATTGTCAGGTTATGTTAAAAATAAATTTTGTGCGTGATGCACAACCCTAACGCTTACATCGTTTAAGGTTCAATTTCACTAAGCAAGATAAAATTTCTTTATGAATATGAAAATATTTAAAAATACGTGTTGCATTTAACTACGATAAAATATTTTCATGTACCTTGGTATTTTTATTCAAATTTTATTCTAAACCTACAAATATAATTTATCATGACTTAATTTTTAATTCCCAACTAAATTGGATTTTGTTTAACTTGTTTAATTTTATAAATAGAAGTTAATGAATTGTTCCGAAATTTAATCCCCAAAAGCAGTCTGTATCGGTTATTATATAAACACTGTAATTGTGCCAAGAAACTTTGTCCGTATATCGATCGCCGTACCGCGCATCTCTCTCGCGTCGCCCCTACATCCCAAGCGAGTGCCGTGCAGCCATTATTTCAAACGAAAAACCTCCCCAAAAATGAGAAATATCTCTTATTTAGTTTAAAATTAACTCGGTTAATGCTAGACGTATACATTTATTATAAAACAACATTGTATACAACATGGGGGTTTAACAATCGTAAAAATGGCTACTCAGTAGGGCACGCTGTAAAATAATGTAAAAGATTATATTATGTATAGTGTAAAGAAGTCTTCCATTTAGAGTTAAAAGTGTAGAATTAAAAATACATGTCTTCCTGTTACGTCAATTTTTGACATAGTTATACAATCGATAGTAAGAAAATTGTGAAACAATAAAGGTTTTTAATATACTTTGAAGAAAACGTATTAAAAATGATTAACCTTGGACGCATCAAGTTACCACCTATAAAGAACGTTCTGGACGTGGCGATGCAGACAGTGAGGCAGCAAGTACCTGAAAAACCAGGTGCACCTCCTCGTCCTCCACAAAATGTCCGATTTGCCAACATGGGTAAGTTAACTTTGATGACAAATCGATATTAAAATATCACACAAAAGCTTAAAAGCTGATCTTTATATTACATTTTGCATAACCTCCATTTCCAATGAAAATTTAACTGCATTGAATTATTATATTATTATATATTTATAAATTTAGAAATAAAAATTTACCTCTGTTTTAAAATATAGATATGGGTGAAAGTTGCGAATTGTCAACAATGAATGAAACAACATCACCCACGTACCAGTCAACCAACCCTACCAACCCATTTCTCAGCGGAGACCTTCAGGCCGAAGACTCTTTTACCAGTTATCAGAACACATATCCACAACAGGATGGCGCTCCAAGGTAAATTTAAACACAAAAAATGCGAGTACAATGTGTAACGTGAATTACAGTAATTTAATAAATAAATGTTTTATTTATCTTATTTTCCAGAACTCAAAGCATGCAAAGTGTTGACTTTTATGCTTCATCAGAGGAAGGTGGTTTCGAAGAAGGTGGAGGAAAACCCGGCGCCAAAATTAACGAATTCCAAGCAGCTTGGAATGTCACCAATGCTATTCAGGTAATGGTCCTTATTAAACAAAAATAAATAAATAACACCAACTTGATTATAAAAATGTAACTTGTAACATCTTCTCTGCAGGGTATGTTTGTAGTATCGTTGCCTTTTGCCGTACTTCAAGGAGGATATTGGGCAATAGCTGCTATGATTGGAATCGCGCATATATGTTGCTACACCGGCAAGATTCTCGTTGAATGCCTCTATGAAGATGATCCAGTGTCAGGACAACGCGTTCGAGTTCGGGATTCTTATGTAAGTATTGCTAAAGAATGCTTTGGACGCAAATATGGTGCTAAAATCGTTAACATCGCTCAAATTATAGAACTCCTCATGACTTGTATTCTGTACGTAGTTGTCTGTGGTGATCTTATGATTGGTACCTTTCCCGATGGCTCGATTGATACCCGGTCTTGGATGATGCTGACTGGAATTTTCTTGTTACCACTCGCTTTTTTAAAATCTCTTAAAAGCGTCAGCATGTTATCTTTTTGGTGCACTATGAGCCACTTAATTATTAATGCAATTGTTCTCGGTTATTGCATTCTTTATATCGGTGACTGGGGCTGGGGAAAAGTCAAGTGGTCATTAGATTTCGAAAATTTCCCAATCAGTTTAGGTGTGATTGTCTTTTCGTACACTTCACAAATATTTCTGCCTACGTTGGAAGGCAACATGGAGGATCGATCAAGGTTTGAATGGATGTTAAACTGGTCCCATATAGCCGCAGCTGCGTTCAAATCTATCTTCGGCTATTTATGTTTTCTGACCTTTCAAAATGATACTCAGCAAGTGATAACGAATAACCTTCGATCAGCAGGATTTAAAGGATTGGTAAACTTTTTCCTAGTCATCAAAGCTGTCCTTAGCTATCCTCTCCCATATTATGCAGCTTGCGATCTCTTAGAAAGAGTATTGTTCAGAGGAAAACCAAAAACTCTCTTTCCACCTATATATGCTTTAGACGGAGAACTTAAAGTTTGGGGTTTGGCTTGGAGACTTGGAGTTATAATGTTCACAATTTTAATGGCAATTTTTATTCCGCATTTCGCAATTCTCATGGGATTCATCGGAAGTTTCACTGGTACCATGTTAAGTTTTATATGGCCTGCTTACTTCCATCTCAAATTGAAAGGCAATCAACTTGAAAGCACAACAATCGCTTATGACTATTTCATTATCGGGCTTGGAGTACTTTTTGGTGTTATTGGAATGTATGACTCTGGCTCGGCTTTAATCAAAGCCTTTGAAATAGGATTGCCGTTTTAATTAATTCAAAGTAGTATTTAGATGATTGTTGAACTATTTTTAGATTTACGCATTTACTTCATGTATTAAAATTTAAACTTCCGCACAGTTGCGATATGTCTAAAATGTTAAATTCCAAGTATCTAGTCTGATGTGATTGAAATGTATGTAACTTAGCTGTTTTAGAAATAAGAAATATTAACAACAACATCACGATGTTCAAAATGTCTTCCAGTCATTTTATAGATTTATGTACATATACGTAAATTTAGAAAGTTAAATTTATATTTACAATCATTTAGTGAAATCAAACGTCTTCCAAAAAAATAACGTTCGAAATTCTTCGACAACGAAGTCTTCCACAAAATATGATATTATAATAAATATATAAGAGAAAAATGCTTAAATATAAGATACTCGTAGAATCCACGCCATTGTGTGCAAGATAATTAACTTTTTAGATATTGTTGTACACGGTCTCAAATATAATCTGATATTTTTTAAATTATTGATGTAATTTAATGTCTTCCAAAAAATTTTATTGAATAATAGGTAAATATATAAGTTGTATTACATTTTTGATATTGCTTGTTATACTGTTTTGCTTTGATAATGCAATCACAAAGATTTTACCCTAAAATTGTTCATACCTACACCATAATAATCTATATTTCATTGTTGTTGATTATATATCATATAGAAATAAATATAGACAATAATATACATGTTATTTTATATCTAAACTAGCGACAACAAAAAGAAGCATATGTGAAATACAGGAACATCCATAGATATCTAGAAAGATAGATATAAATATGAAATCTGAGTTCCGGAATTGCCTGTCGTTAGATATATATATATATATATATATATATAAAGGAATTGTGACATTGTTTAGATGTAAGAATTATAAAACTTACAGCTGTAGGTAGTATAAGAATTTTATTTTATTCAATATTTGCTTTAGTTGTCTATATTTTACACGTTTGTTTTTTATAATTATATAATATTTTTACATTCTATGATTAAGCGTAGGTATCGTTTTTTTATACTTAAATATTGAATACAAATAGTGAATTATGTTACCTAATATTCTGTTGTCTATTGTCAAAGTAGTAATTAGTAGGCGCTTGACAAACTAGACCTTACATATCAAAGGGTCGCCAAAATTCTAATTTACTGACAATAATAGATATTTAATAATAAGAAATAACAAAATAAATGTTTATAATAGGATTAATATGTTATAATTTGTTAACTTAATATATTAATTTACGCTTCATTTTCATGATACACTTGTCTAGAATTGTAATCAACTGCAATAATGTTTTATAATTAAATAATAATAATTATCAGTACGCATGTATTGTGATGAAAATAAATTCTAGGTGTGTATTTTAAATATTATAAAATGTTATTCCATTAATGCGTTTTATTTTCCAATAAAACTGAAATATCTAACATTTTTTGACTTAACAAAATATTGAGGTAGGTACCTCCAAATTGTCATGGAACGATGGCAAGAGACTTAATGAAGCTGGTTTCCTGGGAAATGGAGGTGGGACGTTAATGGCACATTGGCAAAAGCGGAAGCTGCAGCAGACAAGGCTAAAATTGGTAAGTGGCACAAATAGGTATACATATTTACATACCAAAAACTACTAGTTGTTGCTTTTGACGTTTAAAATAAAATTCTCTGAATTATTTCTATGCTATGTACATATAATTTGTTTATTTATTGCTAAGTTTTTCTTCCTCCCAAGAAATTTTGAATTGCTGGTGTAAACCCCCGTGCTTCAGGGAGCATGTTATACCGTCAGTCCATTAAATAAAAGTCACTATTGTAGTGATGTTTAAGTAACGTATGTCAATGAAAAGTCAGTGCACAATTGGGATTGGAATTTAGTTTACAACAACTATCGTTAATTTATTTTAGTGTCAGGTAGAACGACAAACAGATCATTCTCCTGACAACCCGCAATAGAGCTGCGTGGTTGGTCTAAGCTTTATCCCATCTCCTCTATAGGTACAGGGTGCTCGGGAGTACTTCCCATAACTTCAAGGTGTTGACAAGGCCACATATAGGAGCCGAACTGCATAACTATTTTTTTTAACAAAAAAAACTATTATGTTTTCATACAAAGTAATTTAAATAATTCCGACTATCCATGTAACACACGCCTCTATCTATCGTTGCATTTGTAAAATACGTAATCATAGTTGGTAAGACTGTCGATATCGACGAGACAACTGGCACTCCGCACTTCGCTAGTAAGATCCTTCATGATATTTATCAATGAATAAGTTTAGCTAGGATAATATTTTTTATTCTGAAAATTAAAATATGTTTCTTATACATCTTTAATTAATTTTCCTTAAAGAATATTATAACCGTTTATGGGAAATACTCCCGAGCACCCTGTATAAGTAAGGGAAGAAAGGGTAATGATGATGAAATTGATTCAAGTCATGATCTAGTCATGATCTATCTTAGACAGACATAACTGACAATCAAGAGTTCCAGTATGTTGTCAGGTCCCTATCGTATCAACTATCAAGTCAAACGTATGAATTTATTTAACCAAATATTTAAAAAGTAAAACCGTAGTGTAGTGGTAACTTGATTTTTTTTAATTATAAAAAAGAAAGCAGTTTATTATTTATTTTTAAAGTTCTTTTTCGATAAGAAACAAATGGAGCAATTAATAATTTTAATTGGAAGAAACCAGTCGGCGCCATGCTCTCAAAATGGACGGCTCTATGCGCGCGCGCTTTTTGCTCGCTATCTGCGTTGGTTACTTGCAAACGACGGTATGATTACTATTTATCATCATCATCATCCTCATCATATCAGCCGATGGACGTCCACTGCAGGACATAGCCCTTTTGTAGGGACTTCCAAACATCACGATACTGAACCGCCTGCATCCAGCGAATCCCTGCGACTCGCTTGATGTCGTCAATCCACCTGGTGGGGGATCTACCAACACTGCGCTTTGTAGTGCGGGGTCGCCACCTTGGGACCCCAACGTCCATCGGCTCTTCGAACTATGTGCCCCGCCCATTGCCACTTCAGCTTCGCGACTCGTTGAGCTATGTCGGTTTGTAAGACTTTGGTTCTTCTGCGGATATCCTCATTTCTGATTCGATCACGCAGAGATACTCCGAGCATAGCTCGTTCCATCGCCCGCTGTGTGACTCTAAGCCTTCTTATGAGGCCCATTACTATTTATATATTAATATATAGGTATTATGTTAAAAGATATAACATAGTGAATATACTCCACACCTACGGGAGGGATGGGACATTTACCAGAAAAACTAGGTGTCGGAAATAATGCACTTCGTAGATGTAATAATGCACTTCGTAGATGTAATAATGCACTTCGTAGATGTAATAATGCACTTCGTAGATGTAGTAATGCACTTCGTAGATGTAGTAATGCACTTCGTAGATGTAATAATGCACTTCGTAGATGTAGTAATGCACTTCGTAGATGTAATAATGCACTTCGTAGATGTAATAATGCACTTCGTAGATGTAGTAATGCACTTCGTAGATGTAGTAATGCACTTCGTAGATGTAATAATGCACTTCGTAGATGTAATAATGCACTTCGTAGATGTAATAATGCACTTCGTAGATGTAATAATGCACTTCGTAGATGTAATAATGCACTTAGTAGATGTAATAATGCACTTCGTAGATGTAATAATGCACTTCGTAGATGTAGTAATGCACTTCGTAGATGTAATAATGCACTTTTGAACTCGTACATAGACAGAAAGTGGCGTGCAAGACCCAACTATGGGTTAGACATAGGATATGCATTGTAGGTACATGATGGAAAATTCTTCAATAAATTTCATAATTAGTCCTCAGGCCTACCCTGAGTACGAGTTCATAAGTGAGGTCGAAGTAAAATAACTTTTTCTTATTGTTCTGTTTATCTCATGCAATCAGTAGGCACACTATGAGCAGAGGTGTTGTAGGATTTGGCGATTAGAAACATTCTCCAACGGAGAAGCCCCATGTAAGTGTAAAGTCACATATGACACTTGCTGATTGCATGAGAAAAACAGAACAAAAATAAAAAAAATAACTAAAATAACTAAAACAGCGTAATTTCCTTATTTCCGTCAGTCCCCGTACAACATACGCAACCACCCATGCTGCCTGGAGCCGAACGAGAACTTGACGTTAGCGATGATCATAGACGCCTTCGAGATCTATGGTCACGACCCCACAGACAAATTGGACAACCTGTGGCTCTACCAGCACGAGATGCTGAAGGTCAAGACGGCGGAGGACCAAGTACGTACGTAAAAAGAAATTAAAATAAATATATATTGACAAAACACACTATCTAGCCCTAGATAGATGATTTTATCAAGGATATTCGACAAAAATTCACTTTAAAATATTTCTCAAACAATCTTATTGTACGGCAGAAAGATGGAACAAACGCCGATGTTGTGAGAAAAAGGTTATTAAACGAATTTCTAAATCATGTTTTTTCATATTTCAGTATATGATAAATGAGCGTGTTCACGTAGCGACCGATCACTTGGGACGGTTTGTCAAATTACACATACAGGAATTAAAAGTAAGTTGAATTATATTAAATTATATACTATTTTTATATTAAACGACTAGGTACCTACACTTTTATATACCAAACTAAACGAATAAATCTAGAACTAGACTAGACGCCATTCGAACATAACGTTACGACGCGGGCGCGCACTTTAATAAATCTACTTCTAAAAAAGAAACCAATAAGTATGATGACGTTCATCATATTTGTGCATTTAAAATAATATTTAAAAATAATTAGACTTTAGTTGATTATTTATAATTAATGTCTACCGTATCATATTCATAGGTTCTTCTAATAACTCTGGACGATGTTATCGACAATATGCTAACTATGTACGAAAATCATAACTCTATCGCTGCTGAAAGGAAAGCTACTTACACCGGGGGACCAGTTCCTATGGAGTTTTATATAAGCCAAGGTATAGCCATTACAATTTGAAGTTTCACTAACATTTTCACTACTGCACATATTTTTATACTACCTATCGAATTTTAGTTTTCTTTCATACCCCTATGTTGATTCTCGCCTATGATGAAAACCAAATTGAAGTCCTTAGGTAGACGGTAGTCCCAGTCTAGTAAAGTATTCACAGGACCTACTATAAAGTAAGCTGTTTCTGGAAGTGATACAGCCATTTTACACAAGACATTTCCCAATGTAAAAAAGGTCGTCCTTTATAGGATGCTTTGGTCCCATTTTGGGCGCCAAGACATAAAAAAGATATCCCCTTTATACTACGACTAATATAATCCAGAAAATCGCAATGAACAAACCACTAACAAAACTAGAACTTTTAAAAGTTTTGGTGGATATTTGTGTGTATAACACACTAACAAATACAATGTACGAAGTTAAAAGATGGTCATGACCGCTATATTCTATTGTGGTCCCATTTAATTTGGGCCCTGTTCCTAGATCAAATTATAATCTGCAAATTATAAGTAGGTATACCTAAATGATGTCAAGTAAGTAGGCACCTACATGAATCCACAGGTCTTGCCATAAGTCTCTTTTAAGCCTCTCTCTCTAGCTTTTGTCTAAGTTCGCAAACAGGTTTCCATTTAAGAAGCTTTTACAAAGGGAGAGAGATGTTAGCAAGGATAATAATTAATTTATTTTTGAACATTGTCAACATCTTTAGTTCCGGCATCGGATTATAACATACGTAGAGTGTTTTGTCGGATCTACGAATTCTAGATATAACATGGTTTTGTCGGATCAAGAGTTCACAGAATATAGCAAATAAAGTAAAATCACAATCAAACTTCCTTTAAATAATGCCTTATTTTCAATGTTTTCCAGAATTTTATTGCGGTAAAAACGTTTACATATTTTTCTCCGAGCTGTACAGCGACATCTACAACATGGGGCGAGGCCTGGCGCCGTACTGCAAAGATCGTTCCTTCATATTCCTAGGATTCCTCCACTATCACGACGAACAGAAGTATTATCTGATAGACGATCCTAGCATATCATTCCCCACGGACAACTACCTGCATGGACTGGAATGCCACATTGGTATTTGTATATTCAGGTAACCAATAATGCTATCAAAGAGAATTAAATAAATATAAGAACAAACAAGAAGTTTAGACAACATTAGGGAATAAAGTGCATTTTCTATGGAAATTTCCCTAACAAAAGACAAGAGAATCCCGACGAATCTAACGATATCCTAATTACGTGTGAGTGATCAGTAGCTAGAAAATATTATAATGTTTTTTTATATAAATGTCATAGATATAGTTTAAACAATAATTTAATCATTCCGTCCCCACTCTAAAAGGTTTCTGATTTCAAATAATAATTTAAAAAAACAAACATAACAAAAAAAAATTCATTCAAATCCGAGCTGTTTCTAAGGACTTTGAGGAAATAAATGTTCTATTGATTCGATTATACACACACATTGGAATTTTAACGTTAAACAAAACATACGAAATATAATGTACAAAGTTGAAAAATTGTCATGACAGATATTCACAATTGGTAGGTATTATAATCTGTTGTTGTGGTCCCATTTTAATCTAGATAAAATTATAGTCTGCAGTTTATAATTATACCTAATTGCTATCAAGTAGGTAAGATACACTCTGCCTCTGATTCCAGAGGGTGTGGGTTCGAATCCGGTCCGGGGCATGCAACTTTTCAGATGTGTGCATTTTTAGAAATTAAATATTACGTGTCTCGAACGGTGAAGGAAAACATCGTGAGGAAACCTGCATACCAGAGAATTTTCTTAATTCTCTGCGTGTGTGAAGTCTGCCAATCCGCATTGGGCCAGCGTGGGGGACTACTGGCCCTAACCCCTTTCATTCGGAGAGGAGACTCGAGCTCAGCAGTGAGCCAAATATGTGTTGATAACGAGGTAAGGTTAGGTTATGACATACTCTTGGTCTTGTCATGACATGACAAGGCCTGTGGGTATATGAGTCTGTAGCTTTTGTCTAACTTCGCGGACAGGTTTCCATTCAAGAAGCTTCTACAAAGGGAGAGAGATATTATCACTCTACCAAAGGCTATCGTTAAGTGTGGTCTGATTATGTACAAACTTCCTCCACTCACTGCAGCATCGTGCATCATTACTTCTGGATCTTTCATCTTGGACTTCAACATACAGGGACTACGTTATCGGCATTATGATTATTTATTGGTAATTTACATTGCATTCCCGAAGTTTCTTTTAAGAAAAGGTTGAGGAAGGAATAAGAGTATCTTTTTGATTCTTTGTAATACTTGACAGACCATGCCAATTCAAGGCATGGAATTGGAAAAACAACATAAACAGAACATCACATCCTACAAATTGCAATTGATAAATGTTATATTACCAAGGAAACCTCAGCATGAAGCTATAGCATCTACAATTTGGAGGATGACCAAAACCTCACCAGAAGAAAAGATCACTTAGAGATCAGCTTCAGTGTTTAGACTCATTCAAGTGGATCAATCAGACTATATCGCATTACTGCGTTTAAGTTTGTTGGAACTCAATTAGACGTTTCTTGTCGGGGTTTAAAAACTACTAGCCGACGCCCCGCGGTTTCCCGATCCCGTGAAAATACGGGGATAAATATAGCCTATGACACTCACAAATATCGTGGCTTTCTTGTGGTAAAAGAATTTTCAAAATCGGTTCTCTAGATCTAGAGCTTACCCTCAAACTTTATAGTACAATAAAAATCTTTATAATACCGTCCTCTACACATATAAATATGGACTTTCATAGGATTTTCTACTATTCGTCTTACCTTCTCCTTAAACGTAAGTAATGACAATTTCTCTTTTAGACTACTCCAAACGGTATTACCTATTACACCAAGGAACCCCATACGCCGTTAGTTTGTGACCACCATGTTTGTGAATGGAACTACACTAACCATTATGGCGGTAAGTTTTTGGTATAAATCTATTTTATGGTAGGTGATGCTGCCTATATCAAAAAGTACTTATCTACCTAGTTCAGAAATCTGTACCTACTGACAGAGAATTTTGTCAGATTTGTGATAAATATAAATGATTACAGGTCCATTCCTGATCCCTGGCGACCCTGGCACTGGCATAGATCCAGTGCCTCCATATATAGAGCCAACACCAAAACCCGACGATGAACCGGAAGAAAATATCACTGTACCTTGTAAGTTTAAATCATTGCAATTTTCGCCATAAATATTTCGCCATAAATAGCTCTTTATCAAATTCGCATCTCAGTAACAATCGCATCGGCTTTCACGTTCTCAGAGGAAGTGTAAATAATAATAATTATTTGTTAAATTATGATCTTTTTAAAGACAATTAGGATTTGTATAAATTAGGTAGGTACAGTGAATAATTAATTTTACTATTCTCTATTAGATATACGCGTTCTGGATTTCGCCAATTAAATTAATTATTCATTTTACAATTGATTTATTTGGATATTTTAGAATTTGGACAAATAAATCAATTATTAATTTTATAAATATATACCTAAATCCGAAATAGCTTGTAGTAGGAGTGTATTTATTTATTGTAAAAAAATCATCAATCATAAATTATACAGAATTTCCATATACCATAGCCCAACTGATCACAATCAAACTTAGAAAATGTCAGTATTGAGTCCAGCTACTGACCAAACCAGCTACTAGCTATAGTGGCATTATTCATAATTGACTTCCGCAACACAAATCCTGCTTCTATTCAAGATATTCATGTATTAAACAAAGCAATGTTCCACAGATATCCTAGAAGGTTGTTTATTCATGTACCCGCCTAACTACGGATCCATAGCTGGCAAGAGTTACTTGGATCCCGTGGAACTGCACGACGACAGGTTCACGTGCAGCGCAGCCGGAGGAAGCAAGGTCAGTTACATCATCATCATCATTGTCAGCTGATAGACGTCCACTGTTGGACGTAACCTCTTGCATGGACCTCCAAGCACAACGGTTTCGAGCCGCCAACATCCAGCGGCTCTTTGCAACCCGTTGCGTCCAGCTAGTCGACGAACATCGACGCCATTCCAGAATTCTGGGACCCCAACGTCCATCGGCTCTTTGAACTATGTGGCCTGCTACTTCAGCTTCACGACTCGCCGAGTTATGACACTGACTTTGGTTCATCTGCGGATCTCCTCATTTCTGATTCGATCATGCAGAGAAACTCAAAGTATAGCTCGCTCTATCGCCCGCTGGGTGGTGTAAGGAGGAGGTTATTAGGTCAGTTTAGTTCCATGTTATCTTTCATTCCTTCTACCACCAACAGAACATCAAGACATTAATTCATAGAGATGGTTGGTGCAGGCGAAGCGCATCGATTTAAGGTTTCTAAACCAAGTTTCACCAAGTGACGTGATACTCGTACCGGTGGATATAACCTCTGCTTTCGTTTCCTGGAATTCCTGGTGTAGGTAATCCGGTCCGGGGCATGCACCTCCAACTTTTCAGTTATGTGCATTATAAGAAATTAAGTAGCACGTCTCTGAAACTGTGAAGAAAAGCATACTGAGGCACCTGATGAGAATTTACTGAATACTCTACGTGTGCGACTTTGCCAATCCGCATTGGACCAGCGTGGTGGACTATTATTAACCCCTCTCATGCTGAGAGTAGACTCGTGTCCAGCAGTGAACCAAATATGGATTAATGATGAAACCAAGTTTAATGGAATATCTTACCGTCTGTATTTACTGCCACCTATTTATCCACCTTCAAAGACACGACTAAATAGGCATTTTTAAGACAAGTGCGCTTACCTACTTACATGGCCAATATTCCCGTTCCTCTCCTGACAATCGGAAACACCTGTTAGAAGTGGGTATGACAATACAACCTCCCAGCATAAGTTACCGTCAAACTATTACCTTTATTGAGGCTTGCTAATTTATATTAATATTATAAAGAGGACAAATTTTATTGTTTGTTTGTATGTTTTGAATAGGCCCTGGAACACTATTCCCGTATGCTATAGGTAGGCTATATTTTATCCCCGTATTCCTACGAGAACGGGAACCACGTGGGTGAAACCGCGTAGCGTCTGCTAGTAAATAAATAAAAACAACTATAAAGTAGGTACCAAGATCTAAACGAGAATTTACTGACAACACATAAGTTCAATTAAATTTATATATTTTTTCATTGTAGGGGTTATACTGGTATCCACAATGGATGGGCGCCATGCCACACCATCCGTACTCATCGATACTGGAGGACAAAGGCACGTTCGAACCTCCCGGGGCTTTCTACCCACATCAGAACTACGACATTGGAGAAGAAGACGATACCTTAGATACCTAGCTTATTACTATTAAAACTAATTTAATAAAATAAATATAAAAAAATAACAATGAGTTAATCGTTTTTTATATAGTTCATGCATTATATTTAAGCTATGAAGGCCTTTATACCCTTTCCAAAGGAGATGTATTATGTGATTATTATGATTCACCGAGAATATTTCATATTCATCCTCATCACCACCAGGCTTTTTTATAGTCTCACACAAGGCCTCACTTTTCCCGCAGGGTTTTGTTCTTAGATCAACCATTCAAGTTCGAATATGATGTTTGATTTTGCAACTATTGCTGTCTGATCTAAGCGGAACCATACCACAGATATTCCTATTCTGGACTAGAAAACTAACCTAACCAAATATTTAATAACCTGACTCAGGACTCGGACTATTATGGTTCGTAGACGAAAGCGTTAGACCAACGAGGCAATTTAAAGACTTGGGTACTTTCATAATGATTTTTGAATTTACTCTAATGATTTAGGTTACGCAAGCAAAAAACAAAGATATTTCTCAGAAATTTATTTAGAAAAATATATTATTAAGTCAACATTGATAAAAAACATTTTCCCGTAAACAATCAATAAAGAGATATAGACATGAAGTCGGTTAAAAATTAAAACGGAAATACCGCTTCCTCTTTCATTGCGTTGGTACAAAAGAGATGGAACTGGAACAACTCCGACGCCATTGGACGACATTTTGTCAATATTTATCTTTATAAGTACAAAAATGACCATCAACATATTACAACTTAATATCTTAATGTCTAAGGGACTAAAAAGTAAACTAGAACGAGTATAGCAAAACTCAGTAGGCCAATTGTATTTAGAGACACAAAAGTGATTCCACATTTTCACATTCATACTTTGATATAATAAAATATAAAAATTTACTTACACTTAACATTAACACGCTTATAGTTAAACATTTGGAACATTAACATATTTAACATATTCTAAAAACATTAAACTAAGAAATCAACTTAAAAAAGTTAAACAAAAGTAGATGAAAATTCCCGTCTTACGGGTAAGCTTCCAAGTAACTCTTCTCCATTCGCGAACCTCGTTCTAAACAGAAAAACGACGGTGTACCTGCTTTCAAAACATAATACTTCTCAACAAGTATATCACCCAAGTTTTTTTTAAGATTCACCAAATGTGGCTTGCTGTCTGTGCCTTCATAATAAATATTAATTGTCTTGGTGGAGTATGTATTTTTGTCATCCCAAGGAGCAGGGAATATCTGTTCTAACTGTAATATAATTGGCACATTTTCAGGGCACGCCCTTATGAAGTCTGTCTGCTGATACTCTGGATATAAGAAAAGGATCGGCCACTTCAAAATGCCGTTGTCTAACCGAACCATATCTGTTTCAGCACCTGGAATACACGGTTCTAACATCGACAAATCAATGTCACCGCCATCCTCACGTTCATCTATTGTTATTCCTCTATCGATAATAGCTTGAACGACTGCATTCTTTTTAACTTGCTTTTTGGTATCTAAAACGTATTTTTTCCTTTGGTCTCGTTCTTTGAGCGTCTGTTTCTTTTTGGCTGCATCGATCAAATCTAACGATTCTTTGTCTTTTGGCTGTTTTTGCAATATTTTTTCGCAGTGTTCGATGCATGTATCAAACTTCGAGATTGCGAGTGCTGATTTTGCTGCACGCAACCGCGCTTTGGTATGTTCTGGGTTGAACGAAAGAGCGCGTTCGCTATCGTGTAAAGCGGTGCGATAGTTCTCTAAATGGAAATTCGCGGCCGCGCGGTTGTTGTACAAACTTGCGTTAATTTCTGCATCGTCAGATCTAACTTTGATTCCTTCAGTGTACCTGTGAGAAAAACAATTCCTAATAACGACTTTTACAATTTACTTAATATTGTAATCTAATCTCATTATAATTTGATTGAGGATTGATCTTGTAAATGAAGTTGAAAATGGGAATTATCCTAAAAAAACTTAGGTATATTTCCAAAAAAGAAACACGATTAGATCAAATATCGACGAGCAAGTCATGAATCAAATCGGCCTAAGGCAAACCGTTATTTAGTTTAAGTTTATTGAGCTATATATAAATAATAATGCCTGGCCAGACCGTAGTTAATTAGAAGCTTAGCGGCTTTTACTTTTACATAAAGAACAAAGTACAGTAGGCAACTGTGGGGTTTTGGATCATAATAATTGTGGGATATCCAGACCCACAATCATCAGAATATTAAGCATAAAAGTAATCAAATTCTACATCATAAAATCATTTCTTACAATAAATAAGTTTCAATTTAATTGAATTCGTCATCTTTTTTTATGGGAGCTGTTTTCTGTATGGAAACACCGAAACAACAGAATTCTACGGAATTAATAAATGGACTATAGTGTAATTTAGATATTATACGTACAAAATGTGCCAAAAGGAAAATTCATTCCTAATTACACAAGACCACAAGACATTGCGTGGTCTTCTTTTTTTTTTTAATTTGCCATCTTTTTTATAATATGACCAATATTCCCATTCCCCTCCAACTAGTCGGGAAAGACTGTGCTAGGACTAGACTGGGTACGACAATAAACCAACGGAGGATCGAACCACCTCTCGGTGATGAGTCCGACCGCTCTTACCATTGAACTATTGAGGTTTAAACTAAACTCTAAACTCAATAGTTGCCTCATCTAGGGTAGAAGAATTAGTTTTAAAAAACGAAAGTCTGGTCACGACAGGCTCTCACTCTCGGTCACTCACCCCATAATGGCCAATCTATAATTTTTGTGCTTAAAGTTGAAATTCCCATCCTCCTTATAGTTGGTAGCGAGCTCTAGGGGCGTGTTCTCCTCAGGGTCGTACTTCAGCTGCGCGAGCCCCTCGGCCAGTGGCGACAGCTCCCCGTCTGGTGACACTGACTTCATGAAAAATGGATGCTTACTCATTTCCTCCTGAAATAACAAAAACAATAGGACGTCAATGACACATTCATACTTCTTTGAACTCGTGCGCTGTAGCAAGGTGCGGGTGACAGTTCATTTAACTCTTGAAACTTTGCCGCGATTCACGATAATAGTACGTATTATGAACGTCATACGGCAACTGTCACCCGCACCAAGCTACAGCGCACGAACCACAATAACAAAATTTTAAAGTTCTAATTTGGTACTTCATAAGATTACGATCTAACCTACTTATGCGTTTAGTTAGTAATTTAACTTTAACCTAAACTTTGAATATATTATTATTATATCCAAGAGTACGATAATGTCCAATAACTTAATCTTAGTCTTTCACTATTACATAAGGTTAATTTGTTCACGTGATCTTCCATATAAATGCGAATGTGACTTTGTTTGTTTGTTTGTTATGCTTTCACTAAACCGATTTTAAAAATTGTTTCAAAAACTACATTATCAGCGAAAAACATAGGGTTTACGTTTATTTTATCCCCGTATTCCCACGGAAACGAGAACTATTTATAAATGCGTCACTTCCACCTATCATCTTGAAATTTTAAACACCTCATTATCAGGAGTACAGAAAGCCTAGCCTTACATCTAGTGGTGTGCACAAGGCTATAAAACAAGGGTAGTGTTGAATACATTGTCTAAGTAATAGTTAGTGAATCTGTGGTCACTGTAATATACAATAATAGACTCTCTCAGTCTCAGTAATAGACTCTCTCTGTAAAAACCCGCTGCATAGTCAACATTACAAAACGGTTCTTAACAAAGTATGTACTTTAATTATTTACTTATACTTTACAAGTTTGCCCTTGACTACAATCTCACCTGCCCCTGTAGCCAAGCGGCACGTCGATTCTCTTTCTACAAACGCTAACGCTTCGAAAACTTCGAAAAAAAAATGTAAGTATGGGAATGACAGTTGCGATCGACAACTTGAACATTCCTATACATTTTTGAATTTTCGAAGTGTTTGCGATCGTAGAATGAGAATGGGAACGGGCCCTGGTCCGTGAAGAAGTCCTAAGGGTATGCACTATGCAGTGCATTTATGCATCGATCGTAGATCGTTAGATGGGCCTCAAAGCGTCGCGGAATTGTCATTGGTTTCGCACATTGAGTACGTCATCACTCGTAGCACATTCATCTTTATTCATGTTGTGGCTTGTGTTTTTACACTTCCAAAATGAACACGAAGGCATAATTAAGGGATTAAAATGAAAAAAAAAAACAGTAAATATTTTTTTAAGTCCACGTCCACTCACAGCATGCACTTATTACGTAGGTAATAAGATATATGCGTGTACGTCTTTGTGCAATGACATAAAATTATGCGTTCTTTAGTATGGAGGGGCCCATCTAACGATTTATATCGATGCATTAGGCATCTATAAAGTTCATTCCTCTGAACTTACATCCAGGAAAATCATACTGTTCCCGAGAAACGGAAATAAACGTGAACACGAAATTGTTTGTGTTAAACAAAACTTTGTTTGGTAAACAGTTTGCAAATTGTACTGTACAATGTAATTCAATGCCTACACGAGCAAAGTACAATCGGGGTCACAGTACTATTATTACACTTATGAAATATGAGATTTAAATAAAATACCTATATCGGAGTTACTAATAAACGTCAGTAACTATTTTAAGTCTTTTGTACATGATTAAAGGTTATAGCTCATTTAAACCATCCGACGCCTGTCAGCACTGCCTCACCGCGAGCGCTTTGTAGATATTTTCTTTTTTTATTCAATGACTGGCTAATCTTGCCCTTAACTGCGATCTCACCTGATGTTAAGTGCCGATGCAGCTTAAGATGGAAACGGAGTTGCTTGAAAGGGTTACAAGTTTATTCTACAAATACCTCTAACGGTTATGCTATACGGTCTATGCTAGCCACTTACTATCCAATAAGTCCACGTGCCTGCAACACTAACGGCAGGACATCCGATAAAACTGATCGTGTGTTGGTGTGTGCGTGACATCATGCAGGTGAGTCACTAGCACTTCGCAGGATCGTACCGGAACGCTAAATCGCTCGACGGTTCGGCTTTGCCCATGGGGGGTAACTCCAATAGTCTCGACCGATGCCTACCACCAGACTCTTTATATGGAGTAAGTACTATGGATATACGTATTGCGATTTACGACCACTACATTAACTTCGGTAAGTTCGGACCGCGAGGCGCACTCATGTATAGGTGCTGGGTGAGTCCAATGAGCTACGATTCATTCATCTATTTCGTTATTATAAGAGCAAGAGTCTATGAGCATAGAGCTGAGCGCTAGACTTTTGTCATTTATCATTATTGCGTGCGTACTAGCGTGTTTTAACAGCTCACTACTGAGCCAGCCCTTCTTATTGGACAAGGAATTTGTTGCTTAGACCTACCACGCAACTCCAATACGGGTTGGCGGCATTAGGTGACATTATTTTGATTCTAGTACAATCACTAACCGATGTTAGTGATAATGACAGGGACCGTTGGCTTAACATGCTGGGAAGACAAAAGAAAAACTTGTATTTGATATCCGGAACGCAGGACCTCGTGATTATGACCACATAGGCAAACCACTGCCCACTGGACCCGTCAAGTGTCACTGTACTTTCTTGTCTCAACAGTCAACAGTGAATAATTCTTTAAGGTCGCCATTGACGGTCAATTATTCTCACGTTTCTGAAAAGCAAACGGAAGTACCCACGCGGGATACTATACAAGTCATGTACGCAGTGACCAACACACGATCAAATTATAGTCGTGGGTACTACAGAAACGTGAGAATAATTGACCTTTTGTGGCTAGCATTAGGTATAATAAGTCACTGAGACAAAAAATCATATTGAGCAGCATGCCGATAAGAGAATGAATGGCATAGCATTATATTATATACTTATAACAAAACTGTAACAGGTCAAATTCTGTACATTGACAATTTTAGCTGGAGTACATTATATACACACTACTGAAGCCAAAAAGATTTTAATTTTAGTTTTTGACTGTCTGTCCGTGTTTTTTATTGACCAGGCATCACGCCGAAACTACTAAATGAATTTGAATGAAACTTGGCACGATTTGAGACCTTAATAGGCAGAGGGTTATAGGATACTTTTAGTCGCGAAAATTAAATCGGAAGGGGGTGCAATAGGGGTTGAAAGTGTATATGGAAACTCCTTCATTTTTCAAGTTCAACTACCAGAAAATACCAAAAATATTGTTTTTCAAATATTTTTCAAACATTAACCCTTTAGGGTTAAAAAGGGGTTGAAATTATTTAAATATTGTTGAGTTACAGTTTGGTAAAAGGATCAGTGGACTATTATATTAGTGGACTATTTATACATAAAACACTCTAAAATATAAATAGAAGGAATTAAAATAAGGGTTGAAGGAGAAGGACTGCGCGGGTGTGAAATCGTGCGTGCGGGGAAGTGAGGTGCATCAGTGGTCGGTTTTTCATTCATCGCTACACGCCCCACGGCCCGCGCAGTCCATCGGGCAGTGTTACGAACGAAGTTGCCAAGCTATAGTTTCACGCGGACAAAGTCGCGTTCGTCCTCTAGTATGTAATAAATGACTACTCAAGTGCAGTAATATGAATGACAGAATGAGTCACAACACGCGCCGACTAGAGCTACGCGACCTTCAAGCATACAACATTGTATGCAAGTACACACGTTGGTAATTATATTTTCATAAACATGCAGCTGAGGCGGATGGTAACTAAAATAGGAACTTAGATATGCCAATTTCGAATTCATTTATTCTATGTGCATTTAATTTACTTTTGAAAAGTAGTTTATCAGTAATTGTAACTAAGTCTATTGAGTTTACTTACTTACTTACTACTTTACTAATTTCTGCGTTAATCTCAATCAAAACGATTGAGATTAACACAGCAATTTCTACCCTCTAAACATTATCATTAAACCCATAATGCATAAATTAAGTATGAAGGTAATGGAAATAAAAGTGTTTTTCAAAAAAACATGTTTTATGGGCTTCCAATTAAAGTCTAGTCCGTGATAGCCCAGTGGATATGACCTCTGCCTCAGATTCTGGAGGGTGTGGGTTCGAATCCGGTCCGGGGCATGCACCTCCAACTCTTCAGTTGTGTGCATTTTAAGAAATTAAATATCACATGACTCAAACGGTGAAGGAAAACATCGTGAGGAAACCTGCATACCAGAGAATTTTCTCAATTCGGATGTGCAGAGGTGTGTGAAGTCTGCCAATCTGCATTGGGCCAGCGTGGTGGACTATTGGCCTAACCCCTCTCATTCTGAGAGGAGACTCGAGCTCAGCAGTGAGCCGAATATGGGTTGAAGACGACAAATTAAAGTCTAGATTAGAAAAAAATTAAGAATAATTATCCTGGATATTACTATACAAATCCAAATATGGCTTTGTATAGATTATAGGTTGCTTTTATGTACTTACTTAAAGGTATAATTTTTTCTCACTTTTATGATCCAATATCTAAGAATGTAAACCTTATTTCTGGTAATATTTTCTCAAGTAAAGATGATCATGCTTAGACTATGACTTTAAATTCAAACTCAACTGTGTCCAGTGGCGGATTAAAGGTCCAGAACGCCCTAGGCAATCACTTTATCGGCGCCCCTGTACCGGCCATAAATGGCCATCAAAATACTATAAATTTTATATAGTTGTTCTTGCAATTACGATGACATTGTATCATCAAACCCTTTAGTAGATCAGGACCAATCGAAAATAATGCTCGAATGAAATATGACGTTATTACTGTGAAGAAATCAAGAGGGACGACAGAACTAACATCGTAATTCATGATTCCTCTCTGCTCTGGGAAATAGGTCTTGACAGATGATGGTGTGTTATGAATATATCATTAAAGATTTAGATTATAGATCAGCATTTAGTTCTTAATCGTCGATATGTCATTTTCTTTATTTATTCAAAAATTCTGGGCTCACGCGCCCCTTGTAACTACACGCCCCTAGGCACGTGCCTAGTTTGCCTTACTGATAATCCGCCTCTGACTGTGTCGTGTCTGTCACAATACCTGTAAAGTTAGTGGCAACTCATAAGCTATAAGTATATGGCAATAAAAAAGCAAGTCCCAAAAATCAACAAAAACAAGAAAAAGTGAAGATGGCAAAGATAATTCCATATTCTATAATATGCAAAGCTTGCCTATTGAAATTATTAGATTTTTATGACTGCTAAAGTGATTTTTTTTTCAATTATAAAATCTGCACTTCTTGACTGCACTGCAGCGGCAGGAACGGAAACCACGCGGGTGAAACCGCGCGGCGCAAGCTAGTAAAAAATAATTTCAAAAGTTTAAATGCCATGTATGTGGCTAAGTAGGTATATGGGTTAATTAGTAATCATTATTAATTTTTCCATAAGTCATAATTTCAATTTATATTTACATCCTATTTGCCATGTTGGTCCCGTGGTTTGTCTATTTTGCTTAGGTTCACAAGGTCCTGAGTTTAAGTGCGGGGCCAGACTTTGTAAAACAGAGCAGTTTTTGTTCTAATAAATTCTCCGTTCAGAAATGGGAAGTTGGCAGTGTTATACTCCTATGCCTCCCAGAACATGTTAAGCTGTTCGATTCCAGTATTTTTTAAAAAAGAATATTTACCATAAAGAAAATAAAGATGGCCAATATTCCCATTTTCCAAGTATGCAGAAAAGTATATATTAAGAGTGGTTATGACAATAGTCCAGCAAAGTGGATCGAACCAAAACCTCTCAGCGAAGAGTCTGGACCCTTTACAACAAAGCTATTAAGGCTTCATTATGACATTATTAATCATTTATAAATCCTAAATTTAACCCAGCCAGCTGGGAATCAAACCCAGACACTCTGGGCTATAATGCCAGCCATTGCAAAAATATATGGAGGTAACTGCACTGTTACACTGTACTGAAAAATGTAAAATTTTAAAACTTTTACAAATGTGGCGGCGGTTTTTTTGAAAAAACTTTAATGCGTATATATATAAGCTTTTCATTAATTAAACGTATATTTTCTGTAACTTTGTGATATTCAAACTAATACCAGTTCGCTTTCCCTTAAAATGAAAAAATATATTTACCTCCCAGCGATCCTCTGGCCATCCCTCGGTATATCGCTTCCGTTCCAAGCTATTAATAAAAAGATCAAGTTCCTCATCCAGCTTTTGGCAAAGAGCGATTCTTTCTTCTTCAGACATCGGTGGTTTTTTACTGTCGTCTGCTTTGTCACTCATTTTCAATATTTTATTCAAAGTTATTTAATAATATTTATTGTTATTGAAGCTTTTAAGTCTTGGCAACTCTTTCCTTGTCTTTTGCTTGTCTTATTAAAAAAAATGATTAAGAGAACCGCACTGCACTGTGAACGAATAGCGAATAGCGATGCGATTGCGGACTGGGTGACTGGCTGCCGGTGCCGTGCCGACTATTGTTAATGAAACTGAAAATACGCAAAGGTAAACAAATCACTGATCGCTGCAGCCTGCAGTCTGCATAACAAATAACAAGTATTAATTCACTTTCATAATTTACAAAATGCAGCCTAAATAAAATGCAATAGAGGTTAAATTACATCTGACTCTTATCTCGTTCTTGTTATGTTCTCTGTCAGTGTCAACTATCAAATGTCAACTGTCAACATCAACAAGTAAAGGATGTTGGCAATTGTCTATTGTCAAAGTAACGTTTTGATCGCTGGTTCTTAGATAGCTGTCTTTTGTATGGGAAAAATTAGAAAATAATATAAAATAATTATATTGACGTTCTGTGCTGTTCTAAATTACAAATAAATTGAACTTAAGAGAATCTTAAAAATTAAAATTTAATAGCTATAACCATCGTAAAAAATAATAGGTATTAAATATTTCATAACAAGTCTATATTTGAATACAAGATTGAAAAGTAAAAACATCATTAAAGCGAGAACCCAGAGCCGTAAAACGTGAAACAAAAAAGAAAAGTGTAAAATTAAAAAAAAAGTTGTGTCAAATATTTTTTTATTTGGTAAGTTTATACAAGGTTATAATATTTTTGGAACAAAAATTTTTTGATTGCTCGTATCTTTATCTATGGTAGATTTATTACTAGAGGTAACGGTCTTCGACCATTAATAACGGTTTATCGGACATGAATTAATTATTAAAGTCATCAAAGAACTATTTCTAATCCACAAATTCCACTTAGCATGAATTTAATGTAGATTTACAATATTATTAAACTCACTCCGTTAGAGTACTTACTATAAGTGTTCTGTGTCCATAACATGTATAATCGGTTTACTGGTTTTCACGATGTGTGTAGCCATTAGCCAAAACTTAAAGTTCGGTGATATACGATACTGAGTTCGGTCGCTTTTAGTGTAGAAAGACTTCGCTTCGTTGTGGCGAACAATTTTTAAGCACTATGAATATAATTACCTAACCCTACTGAGCTATTTGAGCCGTGAAAGCCCAGTGGATATGACCTCTGTCGTCGATTCCGGAGGGTGTGGGTTCGAATCCGGTCCGGGGCGTGCACCTCCAACTTTTCAGTGTTGTGCATTTTAAGAAATTAAATATCACGTGTCTCTAACGGTGAAAGAAAACATCGTGAGGAAACCTGCATACCAGATAATTTTCTTAATTCTCTGTGTGTGTGTAGTTTGCCAATCCGCATTGGGCCAGCGTGGTGGACTATTGGCCTAACCCCTCTCATTCTGAGAGGAGACTGGAGGTCAGCAGTGAGCCGAATATTGGTTGATAACGAACGAACTGATCTATTTATTTGCGTAACCCTTTTCACATAAATAGCAGAGATAAAGAAAATACTACATACTTGACTTTATCTAGATTAAGAAGATATTTTTTTTCTCACATCACAAGCGATTTAAGAGGATGAGATAGGATAAGATAAGTGTAACTGCATTGTACCTATATAATTTGGCACTCGAAGCGATATTGAGCCTTGTTCCATTACTAAGTTACCTATTTGTTATAAATAAGTTGGTACCTATACCTACCTAGTTTATTGTAATTGCACAGCTGTTTAGGCAAAACATGTATTTTGTTACACTTTGGACAGCACTATTACTGATAAAGTAAGTGGCAGAACTTTTATTAATAATTAAAAAAAAATATACTACCCGATTTTTTTTCAGTTTTTGTGTATTATATAAAGCAATAATTTTATCACAAAGGATTGATGTTACAGTCCGTTTGGCTTTTTATGAAATATCACGCAATCTACTTACAGTAGATCTTATTAAAAAAAATTCCAACACTCCAAATTACCTTCCAAAAACAAAAACTAATATTTCAACGATCTTACGATTTTTTTGTTTTTGAGATTTCGCTATAGGTATCTGACGGTCCAATTCTCTGGATCTACAGAACCGATTTTGAAAATTATTTTACCACAGAACTGTATTTTAATCCCCGTACACTTATGGGAACGGGAACTAGGCGGGTGAAACCGCGGGGCGTCGGTTATTAGTTTAATGAACTGAAATAGTAGGTAAATAAGAGCCTGATCAAACAAAAAAGATAACATACAATTTACCTACTTGCGTATCTGCGTCTACTTTTAGTAAGAACGTAGGTAAATTGAATTTCAAAGCAGAAAACGTTTCGTTAAATTAGAACTAACGTAATTTATCTGAAGATTTCGCAAAACGTGACAAATATTTTTTACAGTGGATACTTTGCCATGGAGCCAGTAATAATAGTCCACGGTGGAGCTGGTGACATTCCTCAGAGTCGTGTGAAAGGAAAATTTGATGGAGTGAAAGTTGCAGTCATTGCTGGTCATAAAGTATTGTTGCAAGGTGGGAGTGCTTTAGATGCTGTTGAGGCTGCTGTTGTGTCTATGGAAGAAGATGAAAACTTCAATGCTGGTAAATATCTCATACGATTGAGAATTAATTACAATAATCATAAAGTTTATGCAATTTAGCATTATTTTAAACCAGAAAAACACTAAAGCTTCAATTAGGATATGCATCATCACAAGCACTCTTTAGCTGTCCGAGTTTTGTATAATAGAGAAGTACTTTTTTCGCAAAATTACGAAATAAACCTCATTTCTTTAGTACACAATAGTTAAGGTACAGTTTACTCAACAATTTGTAAGCATGCTATTTTTGATCATGTAACAGTAGACGTCACAATAACAAATCCTATAAACAAACGGAGCATTTGACATAATTTTAATTATTGAAAAATTAGTTTGACGTCTATGTCAAGTAACATTGTGACGTCACAAAATGGACAGCAGCGTTTTTGAAGTTTGAAATTTTTTTTATTACATGATTCTCAAAATAAGTTCTACGTTCAATAAAAGATATCGATATATTTCTGATCCATATTCCACGCAATATTAATTTCCAACACGAAATTAATATTGCGTAGATATGAGTTTACTCAAAAAACAAATATTTTTACTGGTCAGATTATAAATTCTAAAGGACCTTTTACATTAGGTAATCTTTTAAATTATATATTTAAGTAAGTTTTTATTGCAGGCTATGGGTCCGTCTTAAATCTTCGTGGTGAAGTAGCGATGGAAGCAAGCATAATGCGTGGAGAAGATCTGAACTCTGGCGCAGTAACACTAGTCAAAGAGTTTCGCAATCCTATTAGTATCGCCCATAAAGTTCTTACTGATTCTCCACATTCATTTTTAGGTGGAGAAGGTGCTAAATTGTTTGCATTGGAAAAGGTACTTAAGTTCAAAACCAACGATTGGATTTTTCATGTTTTGTTTTATATTTACCGTTGCTTTCAATACAGGGCTTTTCGACAGTTCCACCAGAGAGTTTGATATCAGAGAATGCAAAAAATGCTCTGGAAGAATTTTTACAACACGGTGAATTCGGAAGAACAGAAATTGGTGTGAAGAATGAGGTAGGTAATTTTTGGTTTTAATTTTTTTTTCGCTTTGACGAATAAAATAAAATGTTTAACCAAGTTTAGCCATTGGTTGTTAACATTTTGATTTCAAAGTGATCGTAACACTTTAATAGTCATTTTAAACAATAACTCCTAGGACTTCGGAGTACTTTAGTATTTTAGTAGTCACAGAAAACATATGTACAAGAACTTTTGGGCGGTAAATCAAAAAATTGTTTAATTGTTGTTGTTCTAAAATACTAAAGTAGTCTGTACGGCCTATTAGGGCTATTACTAATTAGGCTGAATGCTGATATGGGCACTCAAACTGTACAATGTAACTAAAACGCCGCCCAAAGACGGTCATACACAGACGAATACAGCATGACCTGCAGGGCGTTTTACCACAAAATTGCTATAATCTTTAAATTAATAAGAATTCAAAAATTTATAAGTTTGGATAACCAAATTCACTAATAATAACTACTTATAAATTGCAACTAAAAAAAGTGTAATTATTACTTATTAGAGAATATTTCATAAAACATAAAAAACATATAGCCGAACGTAGAACCTCCTCCTTCTTGGTAGTCGGTTAATTAATAAAAAATGTAATCAAATCAAATAATCTTTATTTATCTCTTTCCATTATTATTTATTGTATTAATAATTAATTCAATTGCCTGTTCAAAAGAAAAACAATAAAACTCAGCAGATTGTATCTACTATATATATTACAATAAACATCTTTATAATATTTTTTAGTACCGTAAAATCTTACATTCAACACTTACAATCAAAGTTACATTAAACCATTTTATTATTATTATCATCAGTTGACATTTCAAGACACAAATATGGTCATTATATACACAGTAGTTATAAAATACCTACCTATACCACCTTTGATCAGTGATAACACCACACACTGGGCACTACTTTACGACGTTAAAAAGATACATTCAATTTAACTACGGACTGATAACCGTGTCGTTTGTATTGAAATAGAATTGGTTTGGCTTTGATACATTTTTCACTACCCACATCCTTACGCGCCCAGCAGATGGAGTTGCAGATTTGATGGTCTGTGGCTAGCGTAAAAGACAACCCCGGATTAGCCCATAAAGATCTATAAGCTATTCAAATAAGCAAATGCTTTAATCATCCCGTATAGGGGGACACCAGGGCCAATCAAAAAAACGAGCATTTTATGTGGTTTTAGATTTACAATGATTAAAACGAATAGGTAGGTACATATTCTTCCTAAGGTACGTATCAACATTTATTTATAGTTTTTAGTAGGGGTCCACAGGGGAAGATTGCTTATGGCATCAGGGTCCTGAATTTGGCACTGGCTTAAAGATTTTTGGCACTGGTTTAAAGATTTTAAAGATTGTTTAAACTTCCAGGGTGGGGTAGGAACTGTGGGAGCTGTTGCAATTGATAAACATGGGCATATTGCTGTCGCTACAAGCACGGGAGGCATGAGCGGCAAAGCTGTCGGACGTATTGGCGATACACCTCTCATTGGTAGTGGGACTTATGCGGATGACAATGTTGGTGGCGTGTCTACTACAGGTTTGTTTATACCTCTTGATCTTTGATTTTAGACAGTAAGTACACTATAGTGCGACACAAAAGAGTAGAAAATAAAAGAGGGCGCTGTTTACTTGTTATCGTTCTTATGGTAACCCTGTGTTCTGTCTTCCAATTGTGACTGCAACTACCTTGATACTTGATATTAATAATTAAAATACTCTTTTATATCGCAATATACCTACCTACTATAAATAAACTTCAATATCATTCACACTATAATTCTATTTTTCAATAAAGTTTGATTATATCTTTTACATATACACAATTAATCATCAAATCAACGCTATCTTCTTCGGCTAACATATTAATTTTATACATAAACCACAGTTTAATAAAATATAGATATAATATATAGTTTAATCGCAGATTATACCAACACACCTATCATAAAATTACAGTGCAACCTTAATATAACGTACCTCAATATAACGACTTCCTCGATTTAACAAATTTTTCGTAATCCCCTTGAATTGTCCATAAGAGTCAATATAAAATATACCTTTACATTGCGAACATTCTTTGCGTACAACCTCTTTATAACGAATTTTCAACTATCAAGAAAAAGTATTCATACCTCTAATTAACGAATTTTGCCAACCCAAAACCTTTATATAAAGTTTCTACCAATAATATAACTCTTAATCTTATAATGTGATTCATGTCTCGACATGTTTCGAAACGCTTTTGTTTGTAAAGTAATCAGTGTTGTTTTGATGGAAAGTAATGTAAACACCTCTGCTCGTCACTATTGTTGAAGATTTAAGTTGAAATGGCTCAGAAACGTAAAAGGCGTTCCTTATCGGTCGCAGAAAAGCGAAACATCATTAATTATGTTGACCAAAATCCCATGACGAAAAAATTAGACATAGCTAATAAGTTCGGGATTCCTGCAAGTACATTGGCTACAGTTTTAAAATTTAAAGATAAGTTTTCTGAAGAAAGTGGTTTCAATGTAAACAGTAAAAGATTAAAATCATGTGAGTACAAAGACGTAGAGGAATGTGTGTTAAAGTGGTTAAAACAGTGCCGAGACAAAAAAATCCCAATCGGAGGCCCTATTCTTCAGGAAAAGGCTCAGCGGTTTGCAGTAGAATTGGGACATGAAGGGTTCCGTGCTAGCAACGGGTGGCTTCAAAATTTCAAAAAACGAAACGAGGTTGTTTTTCGAAAAATATGCGGTGAAAGTGGTAGTGTTAATGAACAAGTATGTGATGATTGGAAAGACAAACTGGCAGAGCTGACCACCGGATACGATCCCGAAGACATCTTTAACGCCGATGAAACTGGACTATTCTATAAATGTTTACCTGACAAAACCTTATCATTCAAAAGCGATAAATGTAATGGTGGGAAAAACAGTAAACTTCGCTTAACAGTACGGCTGGGAACAAATTGTACTGGGACTTACAAACTAAAGCCACTCATCATCGGAAAATATCAAAAACCGCGATGTTTTAAGAATGTCAATAATCTGCCAACAGATTACACGTCCAACCATAAGGCTTGGATGACCAGTGATGCTTTTTGCAATTGGCTTAAAAGTCTGGATAAAGAGATGAAGAAAAAAAACAAGAAAATTCTAATGTTCATCGATAATTGTACTGAACACGGAGAAATTCGTAACCTGAAAAATATAAAAATAAAGTACTTACCTCCAAATACTACTTCAAAACTACAACCACTGGATCAGGGCATCATCCAAAGCTTCAAAATGCATTATAGGAAGGAAGTTGTCAGACGATTTCTTGCTGATGTTGAACGTCAAACACCAACTACAATTGACGTTTTACAAGCCATGTGGATGATCGCCAAAGCTTGGAATTTAGTCACTGAAAAGACCATTGCAAACTGCTTCAAGAAAAGTGGGTTTAAAGTAACATGCGAAGATGAGGAGGACGATTTACCAGTCGCAGAACTTGCTAGGACCTGGCAAAGAGTTCAAGAAGAATTACACCTTCAAGAGAGTGACTTCGAAGACTTCGTTACCTTTGATAATGATTTAGCAATCTGTGGAGAACTTAACTGATGCTGACATCGTCACATCTGTGTTGCCAGTTACTGATGCAGAAGCGGATGAAGACGAGGAAGAAGAGGGTGAAATTGATGAGCATAACTTCACAATAAAAGATGCTTATAATGCTTTGAATACAATAAAATCTGTATTTCTCAAAAAGGGAGGTTTGAGTGACGATGTAGTGAAATCCATCACGAAATTAGATTGCGCTTTGGATGTCATAACTCATACCGGTGGTAAACAGACAACTATCAATGACTTTTTTTCTAATAAATGAAAAAAATTGAGATTAAGCTACTATGTATAACCACTTGTTAATTCTTTTTGATTATTAATGTAAGAAAAAAAATTTATTATTGTTTTTAAATACATAGCAAATACATTATAGTAATTTGATAAAAATGTGTTATCATTTATTAGTAGAAGTTGTTCGCTATAACAAGATAAGTACGTAATGTTGAGGTGAATAAAACTATTCTTTTACCTCTTTATAACGAATTTTAGACCAATCTAACCTCAACATAACAAACCTCAGTTCAACGAATTACTTGATATTACGAATATTTTCTTGTTCCCCTCCGATTTGTTATATCGAGGTTGCACTGTATAAGTAATTTTAAAAATTGTATTGGGAATTACTAAGTAAGTACATACACAAAACTATTATAATGACTTTTACAAAATTTTGTATACACATCACATTATCATATTATTTTAACAATATATTATAACATAGAAGAACATACATAATAACCTACTAACTAACTAACATTAAAAACTAACATTACCATGTGCTTAAGTGTGCATGTTTGTATGCGTGTGCGTGCATATTTATGTGGGAACCTGTCAATGTCATTACATAATTCCAAACAATAAATTAAATTATAATACGCTTTCAGAAAACGCAAAGACATACAAACATATATACAACATTATTTATCTTACAGTCTAAAACAATAATTATTATTTAAATTCAGTCTTTAAAATATTTACAAGTAAGTTTATTATTTGATACAGGTCATGGTGAATCCATCCTCAAATATTGCTTGGCACATAGCATTATTAAATTAATGGAAAATGGGTCAGACGCTAATACAGCTACTAAAGAAGCAGTTACTGGTAATTTTCTTTTAATAGTTTAGATAGAAGATAGATACTTTAGTTTCCACAAATAAAATATTTTTCTTCACATGTTTACTTTTAATAACCTAAAATAGATAATTTTGAAAATCCCCCAAATCAATATCAAATGATAAATATTATATACACGGGGTGGGGTGGGTGAATATTGAATTGAATACAAAAAAAAACTAATTTGTAATCGCTTCATCCGTTCGGCAGCTACTCGTATGCAGACAGACAGACAGACAGACAGACACGTCAAACGAAGAAATGTATGAATGTATGGATATATAAAAGGTTCGAACGGCGCGAATCGGGTTGTATGAACTCTTCGCCGCTGCTAGGTACCACAAAAATATTACATTTATTTTGTTGCAGGAATGACCAATCGTCTAAACAATACGGCAGGTGCAATTACTTTATCCAAAAATGGAGATGTTGGCATATACTTCAGCTCAACCAGGATGTCTTGGGCTTATATTAAGGAAAACAAATTGTTTTATGGAATAGAACATAATGAAGTCATAGCAGATGATTATGCTCCTTAATATTTTTTGACTATATTACGTATTTACTTAAAATGTTTTAAATCGGGTTAAAATTTTAACCTAATCGGATTTAAATGCTTAAATTTATTTTAAATAAATTAACTGTTATTAATTTCTATTACTTATTTTATTTTAGGAGCTATTTACAGTAGATAGACCCAAATATAAACATATAAAATATATATCCAGTCTTGGAAATGGACCTATGGACCCACAAAACACCCATTCATGGACGCTGTTCTTCACCGGTACCTACCTATACTACTCGAAACCATTCAGGGACTGATTGATGCAAACCACCAATGCAAATATAAGCCATATGATAGAAAAAAAGAATATCATAGAAGTAACAAGTCAATAATAGGGATGATGACAGTTTTTTAAATCTATAATATAAAAATGAATCGCAAAATGTGTTGGTAAGCGCATAACTCAACAACGCCTGGACCAATTTGGCCAAATCTTTTTTTAAAATGTTCGTTGAAGTTCAAGGATGGATAGTTGAAAGTTTACATCGAGTTTCACGCGGACGAAGTCGCGGGCATCCGCTAGTTGTATATAAATTAGGAGTAAGCTAATAGTAAAGCAATTTTATAAAAGTAACAGGGTATCTGCGATCATTACTTTCAGATTTATAGGGTCAGATTTGCGGATTCTGCCAAGGACTCCTGAAAAACGCCCCATACAAAATGGTACGATTTAATGACGTCGTAGGTCCATAATGATCGTTAGATTTGTATGGGCCGTTAAACAAAATTACTATTATCCTTGTTATTTGTGCGTATAATTTTATAGTTTATTGCATGTATCATAAAAATCAATATATTCAAACCTAGTATCATCCCTATTAAAAAAAAATAAAAAACCCGACTTCTGCTCGCATCAATTATTACGCGTATTTTGTACAGCTATTAATAAATAACGTTTTCCAAAATGTAGGGTTTTTAATATGGCCATGGTATACCATTTTGAAATTCTTTTGATGCTTATTTTTGATACCCATATCGCAATATTAAAAAAAAAAAAAATTCACCTCTTCATCTCACAGTCATCGTGTTGGTTTTTTTAACTTCACCTATTATTTATTAAAACAAATCTAACGATATCTTATGGCCTTCGCTTGGGCGCTCCGTGTGTTTCTCCGCATCGCTGTATCTGTGGAGAGCTAGTCGATAAACTTGGACACCACGGTCTTTCATGCAGTAGGAGCACTGGCCGTATTCCGCGGCACGCTAGTCTCAACGACATCATCCGTCGTGCTCTTGTCACCGCAAGTGTGCCTGCCGTTTTAGAACCTAACGGTTTAGCGCGCGACGATGGCAAGAGACCGGACGGCATGTCATTGATGCCATGGAAGATGGGTAGGCCTTTGGTGTGCGTTGTCACTCTTGCGCTTTCACACCTTCCTGGCACGATGGGATGTGCGCTGCTGCTGCATCAGCAGAGACCCTCAAGCGGCGCAAATACAGCAATCTCGTCGGAGATTATGTATTTAAGCCGCTTGCGGTCGTAACGCTAAGTTCGTGGAGTCCGAGTACTCGCTTTCTTTTTAAAGAAATCGCAAAGCGATTAATCGACGCCTCCCGTAACGTAAGGCTGGCCTATATTTAGGTCAGAGAATCAATATTGCCATAGAACGTGGCAATACTGCCAGCCTTCTGGGCACTTTACCAATGATCATCGATTCGGATGAATTCTACGACGCCTAAGTCTGTAGATATAATTTTATATTTCCTTTTATTCTATTTTTATATTATGTTTAGGTTAGGTTAGTTACTAGTAATTTAAATATTTAAATTTAAATATTTATGTATTTAGTTGTACATGTATAATTGTAAAAGCGTACTTGAAATAAAAAAAAGAAAGGAAACGAACAAATAAACGATATCTTAATTACGCAAATCCGTTCAGCGGTTTGGAAGATATGAGGTAATAAAGAATATTACATACATACATACGAGGCACGTCGAGAAACTAAGTGTACTGGTGGTCTCACAGCTGTAGGGAAAGCTCTTTTGACATATTAGCAACACTGCCGCGTAGCCCATCTCCTTTTCAAAACAAGACCGATCCGAGGTCTGTGTGTTGAAAACTCTTGACGCAGGAGCATCTCTCGCGTAAAATGTTGATCTCTGTCGTATCTCCCGCCAAGTAAAATTCGCGTCGTCATTCTCTATCTCTTCCGAGGGGAAAAGCTCCGGTTGAAATTTATAATGAGGTAAACTGTTTACGATAATACAGCTATGAATCGTACAAGTGTGTACAAGTGGTGTCGCGAGTTTATGGCCGTACTTCCGTTCATGACCGCACCGGAAGATCTTCAATTGTGTCTACCTTGTGGAAAAAATCGAGATTGCGGTCTGTAACGATCGCAGATTGACGTTAGATGACGTTTCTGCGATGTTTCCGTAAATCTCCTGATACACGAAACAATCACAGAAACTCTCGGATGTCGGAAATTGTTTGCGAGGTGGGTCCCAAAACAGCTGACAGAACAGCACAAGTTGAATAGAGTGTAGCGCTCCAAAAAGTTTTTGGAACGTTACGAACTCGAAGGCGATGATTTTTTTCTACTCTATTGTTATAGGAGACGAAACTTTCTTTCGAAGGGTTTTCTTCACTTCCCTTAAGGTGCACATGGATGGGAACAAACGGGCGAGGAAGTCTCTTTTCGTTTTTTGTTTAAAAGTGGAAAAGTGGGCGAAAGAGCTGGCTGGAGATTTCTTTGAAGTAGGCATCAAAAAATTGATCCCAAGGCTTACTACTTGAATCGAGAGGGATGGTGACTATGTCGATATAACTTACATATGTACAAGTGTAACAAAGTATGTTTTGTTTTAATAAATTTTTTTTGAACCCTACATAATTTGGGCGCGAAAAACATAACCCTTCTTGCAGTTGGGTAAAAAAAAATTAAGTTCCGACACTTGTCCTTTACTGGAGGATATTTGTTTTAGTTTGAACCAGTTAAGGACATTGGTTTCCAACAACAACCGTTGCATTTGATGAATGCAATCATCAGGGTTTTCAACTCAAATATCATACAACATAGTCAGCTACAGAACCACAAGAAAACGATTAAAGTTACAGGCCACCAGCTTTGACTTATTGACTTATTGTCTAGTTAAAAAATAATATTATTAATATTGCGGTTAAATATTCGTACTATTAGAAATGTTCTTAAAGGTGTCAAAAGACTGAGTTACAAAAGTTGCAACTGGGTCGTCTTTATAACAATTATCAATTGAGACAGTACTAGTATTTGTAATTGTACTGTTATCAATAGGAAATTTAGAACTATGTATAATTACAAAATGTAATTATTTCAATAGACTATATTACAACACTTACAACTGAATCTTTTAAGTTGAATGCCAACAGAATCATTAAGATGCTTTTAGTGCCAACAACTTGTCACACAAGTTTTGACCTGGTGGCCGAAACTGTAACTAACGCAATAAGTAAACGAACGTCGCGAATAAATACATTCGCATAAGCCGTATCCTCATCAAAAAATACGGGCCGAACCATTGACCTGACCTTGGTCACATACACTAGGTATACTACACTACACACTACACGCACTACGCATACAATACTCACTAATCGCTCACACATTTAACTACACTTAATTTTACTATTTTCTCTGGTACAAGTGGTAGAGGAAACAAATCGAGCAGGTCCCAAGACTTGTGACAAGGGAGTAGGTTTAAAAGTACCTTACATTTTAAAATGCATACACTCACCTTACCTGCCGGACATGTTCTCCATACCCACAGTAAAAAAATTAAGATCAATAATTACACGAAACATTATCGGACGCGACGAGCAACGTGACGATTTCACGCTGCTCAACAAAGAATTTAACATATGTTACAACCTAAGTTACCAATCACACTCTTTTTCTTAAAATCACTACTTAACTTCTAAATCACTATCACCATTTATCTATGCTTCAAAAATGGAAAACAACTATCTATTTTGAAAAAGCGATTACTACTAAACTGGCAAGCAACCTGATCTATCGAAAGATCATACGATCGTCTGCTATTGGACCAGAGTCACGTGATGGTCTCCTATTGGTCAGACGCCGTCACGGTTGACAGTTTGGTAGCAGTAGTTAATTATTAAATCAGTAAATAATTAAAACCCGATTACACGAAAACTTGATTCTAAAATGATCAAAATAAACGTAGATTTAGCTGACCGACAGACAGCAAAATCTCAACATTGAACTTAAAGAGTCTATTTTCTAGTGCTGCCATCCTTAATCATTACTTGAGAGACATCATTAATGACATTACGATAGGACATTATTTTGATTGCAAAATCACAAGATTATTAGATAATAATTCGAATCGTAATAACCAAAGAGTAAGATTAATACAATTATTAGGTTTGAGATTAATGATTTTGTAGAGCCACGTCTCTGCGGCGACCATATACAACACAAAAGAATATGTAAAATATTCTTACATATTGGAGGTGAAAAGAGCAAAGAATTTTGAATTCCTCACAAGGCTTACGATTCTAATTTAGAATCAACATAATTCAATTATTCAACAATTCCTGAGCTTTGTGAGGGATTCAAACTCGGCGCTTGCGACAAAAGCGAACTTACAACTAGAAAATTTTAATCACAAATAAAAAAAAATACAATTACATAAAATTATGAATGCCATATTGCCACATTTGAACATAATTAACACAATTTGTACACAAAGACGGTATTCGCAGCAAAACCGAACTTGAACAATTACATAATATGAAACTTGAAAATTTAAGTTAATTAATAAAAAAAAACAATTAGATAAAGTTAGGAATGGATAATGAGAAAACATGGATGCATACATACGGATTTGGTGCAACCCACACAGAACGTGCGCACTAGTTTTTTACAGTTCACGCAGGTGCGCCGCAGGCGTTGGTTCTTCCTACTAGGCAACTGGCCTAATCGGTGACTGACGTCGACTTTTTTGTTTCGCGCAGGTGCATTCAAAATCGGCAAAGGGGTACAGTGCTTTGCGAGAATGGCATTTACAAGATTCATACGGAAATTCCGATGACTCAGTCTAGAAGTGTGATGATGTATGATATAAGCGTTCAATACGGAGACGTTGAGAAGTCTCTTAAAAAGTTTTTTATACCACACCCTTGTCCGCTTTCGCTCCACCGGATACATGGACAGGAGCTGATCTTTTTTATCCACCCCGCCCATCATGATATTGTAATCCAATATCAGTATGGGTTTGGTGGACCCTTGGACTGTGTTTTGACCGTTGCCATGGTATGTAGAGATCATGCCCACCTTATTCATGTCTCTCCATACCATGACATCGACGTCCCCTGCGGTGAGACCAGTGATCTCCCCTAGGCGCATGTCCTGCTTGCTGAGGATGTTCAGGGCCTGCGGGACGAACTTGCGATCTGTCCGCAGGGTTCCCGCACAGTCAAAGCCTAAAAGCTTGAGCTGTCGAGCCAGACACGGGGATTGATAAAAACTATCCATCCACAGCGTGTAGCCCTTGTGCTCCAAGCCTTCGATCAACTTCAAGACCAAGGCTGTTGTAGAGGCCGGCTTATGATTTCTTTTATGAGCGTGAACCTCAAACCGCCATAGGTAACCGGTTTGAGATTCACATATCTCATACGTTTTGATACCGCGATGAGCAGCTTTATTGGGAATAATCTGGCTGATTTCCAGCGAGCCTTTCCACTTCAAGAGACTCTCGTCAACAGCAATGTTCTGCCGCAGAGTGTACATTTTCTGAAATTTATTATTCAAATGTGACAATATTGGCTGTATTTTAAATAGTCTGGCCTCGGAGTGGTCCAGGTCTAGCGCACACATGCTATTGTCATTAAAGTGTAAGCATTTACTAAGGATTAGAAAGCGGTCGGTGGTCATGTGTGCACTAAAACCTGGAGTATAAAATACGTCAGGGGTGGAACTCCAGTATTCTTCGATCCTCGACTTACCTACAACACCCATCGCCAGAACGAGGCCGAAATAAGTATATAATTCGTCGGGAGTGGTATCATACCACTGACATATGCGGCTATTGGGGCGCAGAGTGTTGTTTTCGATCATCTTGGCTGCCACCTCCTGAGCATATTTATTTGTTTCCCACGCAATGTGCTCCATTATTTGCCGATCCCATATTTCAATGAAAATATCATATGGGTCGGCACCTGGATTTGTCGGACCTACATTATTTACAGAGAACGTTTCCCGCCTCGAGTTTGGGGGAATCGGAGGATTTGGAAACGGTCTCCAGTTGAACTCATAGAGATCCAGAGGATCTTTGAGGAGTCCGACGGCTGGCCATGTATCAGGAACGGGCTCTGAGTCATCCAAAGGTGTCTCCATCATGCTCCGGAACACCCTCGGTAATACTGGAACCGCAATTTCATTTTCGTCATCGCTCTCCCCTGTATCATCGTCGCTTCCTGTCACAAATCATGGATTGGTTTTAAATCTGCCAGAAAATACGCATTTCGCCGAGGCCCATGACCCCAAAATAGCAACAACTAACCATAGAAGGTGAAGTAGCCGCTTTCCTCATCTAGCAATCGCCGAGAGCGACGAGTGTGTGGTTGCCGTGAAGATGGATGCTTCAATGGAGACGCGGATATTGAGCTCGAATTCGACTCAAAATCCACATATTCCACAAACCTGGAACAAAAGTAGGAAGCGCTGCAGACACGTGAACTTATTGTTTGGTAACTAGCATTAACTACTTACACTACGGGCGGAGGAGACGTCGGTGGCTCCGGTGGTGGTGCATCCAATAACGATGGTGAGGAAGGTGGTGATCGTGGCCGTGGTGTTGCGGGTTCTGATCTAAATTTTATAACAAAAATTAAAACTTGCTAAACAATATTATAATTCACTAGCAGAAGCCAAAAAAAAAAGAAGTCTTGCTGTTTTTTTGGCCATAAATTAGGACAATTAATAAAAAGTCATGAAGCAAATTTTGAAAGAAATCTATTTTTGCCTAAACAGTTAAATTTCTTGTTACAGGCAATAAAGAAAAGTATTGTTTTTTATAAAGTTAATAAAATAGTCTCGTATTAAAGTCATAATCGGTAAAGCTGCATGTGCATTTTTAGATTTAATGATATTTGAAAGTGATTTTCGCAGAGGTGCGATTTTTCGACGCCGAGTTTTTATGTTATTTGTGTTGTTTAAGGTTGAGAACTAACAAAAATAATATTATTTAATATTAACTATTTAGTAGATCCTCAAAATTGAACTTGGCAGCCTTCACCGAACAATCTCTTTCATGCCCTCTCCATCTCGACACTGGCGAGATAAACTGTGCTTGGTTGGCACAAATGAAAGTCATAAAGAAGAATTTAATTTAATTTAATTTAATTAGCGAAAAACGAATACGCATCAAAGAGAATACATACACTACGATCGATTTGAAAATAATGAAATCAGCTTATTTTCTCTGTTGGCGAATATTTTTTCGACTAAGATTCTAATGGAGAAATCTCGTAAGATTTACAAAATTTTTAGTAAATTTCTCATTTCCGTATCGTTCTGTAAAGTGGGCCCAATTTCCGACATCTCCTTTAATTACTATAAAAAATATTACAATGACTTATTCTTTAAAGATATATTATTGTACTGTCGTTAACGCGATATACGCTAACAATTCCGTCATACATAAGTTTTGCGTAACTTTAACTGTATTACGCAACGCACGCAACGGAAGTTCTCAAAAAGAAATTTGATTTCCCGTTTTTACTGCACTTTTCATTGGGACTCCGCTCCTATTGGTCATGGCGTGATGTTATATAGCCTATCACACTAACAAATAACGTGGCATGAAAATAATTTTGAAAATCGGTTTAGTAAATCCAGAAATGACCTCTACATTTACAACCTCACAATGTCACATTCACCCAAACTTTATTTTTCTATTACTAAACATAAACAATAATTTCGTAAGCAACTTACATTACGGACGACGATGGCCCCGGTGATGGTGCACCCGATAGCGATGGTGAGGGCGGCGGTGATAGCTTTGGGGGTTTTGATCTACATTTAAACAACAAGAAAAAGTTACAGTTCATTTCACTCTTGAAAGTTTCCTGCAATTCACGATTATAGTACGTATTAGAACGTTATACAGGCGACTTTCACCGTACCCATGCTATCTGAAAAACACTTTTAACCTACCTATATCCGCGAGTTGGTCTGTGAGACCGACAAAACACATTTTCAATCATATTTTTTTCCCTAGAAACACTGGCAAGTCTAGATTATTGCTAGCTGCCGGATATTATTGCTTACTTCGTTTTAGTGCACACTGCGCGTTTGTGCAAGGTCCACATGTGGGTGTATTTGGTACATATCGGTCTGTGTGACCGCCATGTATAGGTACAACTTTTTGTATCAGTATAAGGTTTTTTTAATATTTTTTTTAGTATTTGTGTTATTTTTACTATGCATTTTGGCAAGTTTTTTCATGTTATTGGTAATATTTGGTATCAAAATAAGTATAAAGCTTTTCGTAGGCAATTTACAGTACGGACAACGATGACCCCTGTGATGGTGCATCCGATAGCGATGATGAGGGAGGCGGTGCTTGTACCCGTGGTTGTTTTGCAGGTTTTGATCTACATTTAAACAACAAACAAAAGTTACAGTTCATTTCACTCTTGAAAGTTTGAGAACGTTATATCAGAACGTTTTACAGGCGATTGTCACCGTACCCATGATATCTGAAAAACACTAAAACAAAACATAAGTTTAACAGAGCAGTGATAGCTCAGTGGATATCTGCCATCGATTCGAAGGGCGTAGGTTTCAATTCAGTCCGGAGCACACACCTCTAACTTTTCAGTTATGTGCATTTTAAGAAATTAATTATCACGTGTCTCAAACTGAGAAGGAAAAACATCGTGAGGAAACCGGCATACCAGAGAATTTTCTTAATTCTTTGCGTCTGTCTGCCAATCCGCATTAGGCCAGCATGGTCGACTTTTTGGCTTAACTGAACACAAGAACACTCATTCTGATATGAGACGGCCTCCGTGGCGCAGTGATATGCGCGGTGGATTTACAAGATGGAGGTCCTGGGTTGAAATTTTCTTATTGGTCTAGGTCTGGCTGGTTGGAGGCTTCGGCCGTGGCTAGTTACCCTACCCTACCGGCAAAGACGTACCTACCGCCAACCGATTTGGCGTTGGGTGTAGATTTTCATCCTACTCCTAACAAGTTATCCCGCTTCCATCTTAGATTGCATCATCACTTACCATCAACTTGTAAAGAATATATATAAAAAAAAATAGCAGTGAGCCGAACATGGGTGACGACGATGAAGTTAAAAAAAAAAATAAGTATTTTTTTTTGAAACGAGTTTTTTTGACAAGCACTCTACCACCGGTTCGGAAGGCCTCCTGATCCCGCAATAATCTCGTTGCTCTTTTGAAAAAAATCATACCATCCATACATCATTATAACCAGAATATTATATTGAAACAGAACCACTTACGGTATAAATCTGCGCTGCTTTTTAGGATGCAGGGGAGTCTCGAGACCCTGGCCTTGCGGCATTTCCGAGATATCGCAGATCACAAGCCTAAAATTTATAACAATCTAATCATTTTTACGATATGAATTAAGTTATTAATAAAAAGGAAAGTTCAAATTTTGAAAAAGCTTTTAATTTAATTTTCTACATCACTACTCACTATAGAAGTATTTACTCATCAAGTTCTTTAGTAGGGAGCCCGAAGAGGGGATTTTTGCAGTTACTCGAGCGCAGCAGATGAACAGAAGGGAGTATACCTTGCACGTTGTTGATTACTTCAGAAATACTCAACCAGCACGTCAGATTATGATAAGGTAGGTAAGTTGATAGCTACAAGGTGAGCTTTTCGAAAATCCGACGATTTGAGCGTAACGTAACGTAACGTAAAGGAAACGGTCCCAAAGTTACAAAATAAAACCCTTATATTTTAGTTTTAATTACGAGCGCGATTAACTTATTTTGAAGGAAATAATCTCTTAATTAATCGCTAAAATTTTCTGACAATTTCAGTAAGCCAAGTAATAAAAAATTGCTTTTAAAGTCGGTAGTTTTTTTTTCCACCGCTAATAGCGAAAAAAATAAATAACCTTTTATTCTTCCAATGATTTAATGTACCAAATGCAATCGACCCCATGACGATTTAGTAACTGCAAATTTAGCATCCCGAGCTCCCCTACTATAACTTTTTTACTTGTATATCATGGCAGTCCCTAATATATTATGTAAAAATAAAAATACTTATATTACTGTAGCGCCCCTAGTGAGCTACGTACGGTGAAACTTATCTAAACGCTCACTAACAACCAGAAACCCATTAGTTATCTGGTGAGTTCAGGCCGCATCTAAAAACATGCACCAATCACGCCAATAGCGATAACCGCACCAAAATCGGTATAATAAAAACAAATTTTCACTGCAACGCCCCCTGGTTGTTGTTGTTGTCACCATAACATGCACAAATCAAACCTGAATCTATCACTAAAACCGCATCAAAATCGGTGTAGTAGTTTTGAAGTGGCGACATTTGGTTTGTACAAAGACAGACATTATCTCACTCCCAAACTGATATACCCTCACCGTACTACTTACCGTCGGGGGTATAAAAATAATCAGTAGGGTAGTTGACTCATCAAAAATATAAACAATTGTAGGAAATAGTAATCTGAGACGGATATGACGTCGCTCGATCTCGTATTGGCTCGTGCCAACGCTAGGTGGCGCGACTTGTTTCCGTAAAGAGTAGGGATTTAGAGAGGGGTAGCGATCGGTTATCGGGAACGACTTGAGATAGGCGGGGAGTGACTTGAGTGGTCGAGCCGTCCACATTTCTTGTTGTATAATTCTATTCTTTATGGGTTACTTGGGATGAACATAGAACATGTGTCCAAAAATTTATATATTTTTTTTTGTTATGCAAATAGGCTCGCGTTTGACCATGATCTAACCTGATGGTAAGTGTAGATACAGTCTAAGATGTGAATTCTCTAAATGGGATGGGAATCCTATTTACTCCTGTTTTGAAGATACCCAAGTTAATTTTCGGAGTAAATAATATTTCTTTTGTAAATAGATTTTAAAATGTGTCCCTTATACGCACCCTTATAATTATGACGTAGCCAAATTTTGAAATGCAAGGATAGATAAAGGCGTGTGTTACATGGATAGTCGGAATTATTTGAATTACTAACGGTCAGTTTCTTCATCGCAAGTAACAGTCAAAGTAACGTCATAAATAAAAAGTGACGGTCTTATTCACTGATAAATAAAGTCTTTTTTACTACTTACTACTTTTACTGTTACTTTACCTTTACATGAAGAAACTGGCTGTTAGTATAAAAACTTAAAAAGTTTTTATTTTTTAGTTAAAAAACTTTAGATATGCAGTTCGGTTCTTGTATGTGGACTCGTCAACACCTTAAAGTTATAGGAAATACTCCTCCTCATGTTTAAGCGAAAAGACTAACTCGTCAATAGTTCTCGGCCCTGGTCGCCTGGTACTAGTATTGACGCGACCTCCTCGTGTTCTACATCGCTTCCTAGGTCCTCCGCGACCGGCACCGACCACCGCATCCTCCACCAGTCCTGCCACCAGTGGCGATCTACTTGGGCCACGTGGACCTCGCACACGCACACCCGTACCACGTCGCAGATCGCACATAGGACGATTTATCCCACTTAGAAGCATAAAAAGATAAACATGCAAGATTTTAGCAAAGTAGCAATAAAACTGCAAATAAATAAAATACAAAGTATGCCCGACTAGTTTCGAACCCATATGGTCCATAACCCTTATAGTTTATCTACATGATACAAACGGTCAGTCTTCCAAATCTTTCAGTGCGGATCGTGCCGCGTTGCAAGAACCAGCTCATGACTAAGGGCCCTGTATGGGTTCTAAACTAGTCAGGCATATACCGACGTTGTATCACGTGAGTTTTAGCCATGTTTCATATTAAATTAATATGAATAATGCTCTTGATGGTTTTTATAAAATATAAAAAGTAAAGCTACACCAAAACCGGTATAGTAGTTTTTGTTTTACACAAACAAATGTTTAAAGCAGCGCCCCGTGGTAAGTTGTCACCAGAACACCTAAGAACATGCACCAATTGAACCTGAACCCATCAATGAAACCATCCGAATCAACAAAATGAAAACAGCGTTAAAATCGGACCAGTAGTTTTGAAGTACATGCTAACATTGGTTTGCACAAACAATTTCTCACCCTAAACGGATATACCAACTCTATACCATCTGGATAATATAAGTAAAACAATTCAAAAAATCCATCACCAAACCATTCAAAGATAGAAATGGAAGTCTGAAGTCTTATCCACACCTGATGATCATCAGAGCAAAGTAAAAAAAAATGGCAGTTTAAACTAAATCTTAACTCTATGTGGAATGTTTATCAACAAACAAATTTGAAAATAGGCAAAAAGAAGGCAGGCAAATATAGGCAGATAATGCTTGTTACATGCAACTTACGTTTTGGAGCAGCTAGGGGGTTGAAGAATGCAAATCCTTATGATTTTATACTTATTTAATAAGAAATTTTGCAATATATTATATTGCAAAATTAATATAAAATCATTATTACAAAATTATATTAAGTATAACTAAAACTAAAGTGTGAACCAAGATCGGAGACAGATCATAAATCATAAATTATAATTAAGATCAGCAATCAATCTGTTACATTTTATAATTAAAACCTACACCTAACCTATACCTAAATGACTACCAATCGGCGATCAACCAAGTAATGATCATTGCTAGCTCCTAACTTTAAAAAACTTTTACCATTATTTTTAATGTGTTTGTTATTAAACATTCCACTTCGACTTTGGATTCAGTATTGGTTCAAGATCCCAGAGCGATCTGACATAACTTATTTACGTTAAGATTAACCTCCATGTTTTTGGTTGCAGAGTAGCCTCATAAGTGCTTTGAATACCTGCATGAGACTTGCTCTGTGGCACCTGGGCAGTTACCTTTTTTAAATAAAAGAAATGAACTCAACACTTAACAACAAATTCAGAAATATGAGAGACAAAAACAAAGTTAATTCCATCAGTGATCAGTTGGATTTATATGGTCAGAGGTAACTCCATTTTGTAACTGTGTGGTCATTGCTGTACAACTCTTTATGCCTTATTATGCATAATAAGGAATTTGGCAAGACTATTTGTGTGCTCTTGCTTTTTGTTATTTGTTATTTCTTCTTTGACTGTAGGTAGGTATTCATGCAACTGCTGTTTTGGTGAACCAGGGCGCTTTTAGTATTATGCAGGATACTAGGTTCTGGTAACTCTGGAGTATTTTGATATTGGAATGACTGACTGTCCTCCACAGCTTTAAGCAACACATCCATATTGGATTTAGAACACTTGAGTCTTCAGCGAACTATGCAGTGAGGATATCTGGTATATCAGGTTGATTTAAACTAGTAGTAACTGTTTAAATTTTAAGTTGTTAATTGAACATAATCCCAAAATACAGAGTATTGATAGACAGACAAAGTGATCTTATAAGGGTTAATTTTTTTCCTTTTGAGGTAAGAAACCCTAAAAATTGCAAACAAATTATTGAAAAATTAAAAAAAAAAAAAAATTACTAACAACCAACCAATTTTACTCCAAAACACAATGGGTGGATGTTAGAAAAAAACCAGTATCATTTTAATTGGTTCATTGGTAGGATGGGAGGCGCATGTAAAGGTGAGCACAGAGTGATGCCCTGCTGCTTAAAATCTTGTAAAATGTTCCAAAACATCATGAAATCTGCTCCCGACTACACCTGCCCGTGTCACAGAGCAACTTTTCACAACATGCACATCAAAAGTATTCAAAATGGATGAGACGCTGTGAACATGTTATGGCAGATTGGTCTGGATCTGGGATCTTGATTATTATTCTAACTCTATAAATATTTTTTTTTCTCTCATTCACTCATGTTCTTGTATTTAAAATATTAACAGTGTTGTCAAAACGCTAAATATAATACATATCACTTTAATAATTCAACCCCTCCCCTGCTGCTGCATTTGATGTCCCAAGCAACCGGTGGGCAAGGCTCCAGAGTGAGGAACCTTCTCACAATATGCTCCGTCTCAAGAATCACTGCCTTCTGTATACGACCCTTGATCCAGTACCAGTAGTTAAGCAAAAGCTTATTTTTATGTTGGTGAAAGCTTTAGAAAGTTAGTGCTTAATTTGGACGCCTCTGTTGACCAAGCTTAATAGGCAATAGCAACAGTTTGACATTATTATTGCAATTTGCATTTGCAACGTAAATAAATAAATAGAATATATTATACACGGAGGCCCGTGGCGCAGTGGATTTACTAGACGGAGGTCCTGGGTTCGATCCCCGGCTGGGCCGATTAAGGTTTTCTTAATTGGTCCAGGTCTGGCTGGTGAGAGGCTTCGGCCGTGGCTTAATTAGTTACCACCTTAACGACAAAGACGTACCGCCAAGCGATTCGGCGTTCCTGTACGATGTCGTGTAGAAACTGAAAGGAGTGTGGATTTCATCCTACTCTTAACAAGTTAGCCCGCTTCCATCTTAGATTGCATCATCTTACTTACCATCAGGTGGGATTGTAGACTATGGCTAACTTGTAGAGAATAAAAAAAAAATAGCAAACGATGTTTGTTGAAACTTGAAATAATTATTTTGCTCTAAAATCGTTATCAAATGCATAAACTATGAATTAAAATCTGTTTAATACGTACCCATCCATGACAGAATGATGTAACTAAAACTTTTTCTCTTTTTGTTAATTTTAAAATTAAATAATTGGACACGATAGAAGTAAAACGAATAACATTAACCACAAACAAACGTAAAATAAAGCTAATTAACTATTAGCAGTTACCACAGATAACATATGATAGTAAACGGCAAAAGCACAGATTAATAGATACTACGTACTTCGACCATTAATAACAGGACATCCCTCGCTGGCCGTTACCATTTTGGCAAAGAACAAAAATCAATGATCTAACGCGTTTATAAAAACTGTTGCTATAGAAGCGATGTTTCATTGTTTTAATCGTTATCGTCGTGTAAAGAGCTCCTTAAAAATGACGGTTTATGTAGTTGAACATAGAATTATTAGGTACTTGTACCGAATCGTAAATCTATGTAGTTGAATGGCATAAAAAACGGCCAAAAACTTGTAGTTTAGTAGAAGATGGAGGATAACGTTACATTTGTAAGTATTTCTACCATAATTTTATCTATCATAAATTTGAAATAAAAAAATTCTTTAAAAAAAACGATTCTTTTGACGGAACAGCAAAAAATCGATCTAAATCGAGTAATCGAACATTTTGTGTTTATTCTGTGGATAATCTAAGCGATGTGTTGCATAATCTGTGTAAAAATTACGCGTGTGTGTATTGCGAGTCAAATATGTAGTTGTGTGTAGTGTATGGACACAGAATATATTTTAAATGTTTTCGATGTGTGAGTTTACCTCGTCCCCCTCAAAAAACGACAAACTTTTTTCTTGGTGAATTTGGGTGCGAAACAGGTCCATAGTCTAAATAGTCCAAGACTACGTATAAAAGCACTGTATTGTAATATCTACGAGTAAAAGTAAAAGTAAGTCAACGTAACCTCATAGAGTAGGATAAATAATTATCAAGGCACATACTTACTCAGGAGATAGTTATCATTTAATTTATTCTACGTATACGAAAATGTTGGACATAGCATCGATATTATTTCCGCATTATGTATTGGAGATTTTTACTTTCATTTTATAATTCATCGAGGTTTAAGTAAAACGTTTACTTTTAAAATATTTGAAAAAACCATTTGAGAAAATAAAAAAAAGATAAAAATGTTTTTTCTTATGTTACCCGGGATCGAAATTACGATTATTATATCGTACCTTGGAAACAAACATCACTAACCCAAATGATTGTGTACAATGTACTTAATCGTTGAATTTAATGTAAAGTCCCTTTGAAAGAAGTCTCCCAGACGTGGCGCTAATGTCCTAAATGGCACTCTTTGTCATTTGGTAATGACAGTCTATCATTTTTTGGAAGGCGCTGTCAATTTAAGTTCCGGTTTTAATGTCCAAAAGTCTTTGTACTGAAGTTTCTTAGACCATTAATAACAGGACTTGCCTCGCTAAATTTCCTCGTTTTAAATAACAAAAAAATACTTGATACTGGCTCAATCGCTCAACGCGCGGAGCCATAGGACCAAGAGAAGAAGAAGGGGCCGAGCCTTCAGTACAAAGTCTTTTGAACATATAATATACAGATGGAACGTACGGAACACGACGGTGTCGTACAAGTCACAAATACGAAGTTCATAAACGAATACATTCTCGAGTCATTAAGAAACGAAGCGTCACATCAGTATTTTTCAATATTATTTAAGAAAAATGGCGTCTTACGTTTTAAAAACCTATTTTAAAAGCTGTTCACAAAAACTAAAGAAAAAAGATGGAGTATTTTTTATAGGTAATTATTGATTATTATATTAATTTACGTAATTCTTGTTAGTGTTAAATTTTGAAACACAAATTATGAAAAAGTTTGTGTATACGGTTGTCAAGGAGACGCGTCACTTTCGTTTTTCTATGGGTTGCATCGGCTTCGCACGTTACATACAAAGACTCACTCTACTGTTTGTTTATTACTAAATTATTCCAATTGCGGAAATAGTAGCGCCGCTATGTCCAACGTTTTCGTGTACCTTTATTTCTTCTCCTTGGAGTATATATTCTTTGATTCAGGTGATAACTTTTATTGCGTTTCTTTTCGTTTAAATTATTAAAACCGTAATATGTAAAGTGCTTTTTTACAACTTTTGTCTTTTAATTTCTTAAATTCCTCTATGTATGTATAGGAATTCGTCAAAGCATACATAAATTCATAAGCATTGCTTTGTCTTTTAGTTAGGTTTAAAGAGTCAGAACTCAGAGCTCTAAAGCTACTTACTGGCAAGTTTTAAAAAATCTTTTTTCAATGTGAAAACCCAGTGAAAACCGAAATTGTGATTATTGATTTATCGATTACTTTACGAGGCGAGGGCGAGGCATAAGATTAGACTTTCATTTCAAAAGTGCGCTATGGCTTTTAAAATTTAATAATTTGGTTACGAGGTTAAGCGATCGATTCACAATCATGACCTCCCAGGCCCTAGCTTCCCTCACGGCAACGTACACGGACTCTGAAGGCGAGGAAGATATGGAGGATGGACAACAGACGCCAGACAAAGAGCTCATGGTTACACAATCTGTGCCAGTCAGTCCGCAAACTGCGGGGGAAAACAAACAATTTTCGTTAGCACCCGTGTCCCCTAAACGGAGACTAGTTTCATACGTAGACGACACGATTGTCTCGGACGAGGAAACTTTGTCGCCCATCGTTGACGATATGAGGAGACTGTCCATGGAGACAGACACGGACGAAACGATTCCGGAGCCCAACGACTCGGAAGATGGAGTCATGATACCGCCCGAGCCGCCGGGCAAGTGCCCCAAAGAACTGCAAGATACCATAGCCAAGTTCTACAACCGCATGGTTACAGAGGGCTTAGACATGAATAAAATCATCCAGGAAAAGAAAAACTTCCGGAATCCCAGTATTAATGAGAAACTAATCCAATACTGTGACATAAATGAGTCGGGTACTAACTATCCACCTGACATATATGACCCATTGAGATGGGGAAAAGAATCTTATTATGATGAGCTGGCGAAAGTTCAGAATGCTGAAATGGAGAAACTAGAAAAAGAAAAGAAGGATAAATTGTCAAAGATTGATTTCATCAGTGGAATTGCTAAGAAATCATATAGTGACGATGATAGGAAACGGCAGTCTAAGTGGGATCAAGTAGCACCCCTTGTGACATTCAAGCCCAGTATCAAACGACCTGATTTGCTGCAACAACCTTTGACCACCACTGCCACAGGCACCAAGGGAACGGTCATATCTGCTTCGGGGTCAATAACAAAGAGATCTAAAATGTGACAAAAAAATAAACTACTGGCAAAGTTATTGTGGGGACATGAATAGAATCAGACAGAACTTTGCAGAAATATGTCAATAACAAACATTAATCATAATATATGTGGCTTCAGTATCATATTGCTTACTATAGTCCTGTAGGGATGGCATAGATTTAGTGAAGTTAAATAAATTACATCATATTAATTATTATTCTGTAAAGTGGCATAACTATAAGGTGGAAGAGCTGGCAAAAAGCTATGGGCCCAAGGCTCATAGGGCTCCATACTTGTGAGCTCAGAAGTAATCTAAAAAAAATAATATGATTTCTCTGGGGCGCCACACAATTAATTTGCCAAAGGCCTTAGATGGTATAGCTATGCCACTAATTCTGTAATTAATACTATTAAATAACTTGATCGAGAATTCGAAGCTTAATTGATCGAGATAACTTTCCTACGTTCGCGTGTTTCCCTTCTCTTTCTAAGTGTACACATGGCTATCTCTTTTGCACATTCTTCTCCATTGGCCTCCATCACCAGGTAGTGTGACACGTGTTCGAACATCTGGCTCATTAGCGTTCTTATTTTCGCTGTTTACGGTTCGTTCACGAAGCATTATATTTCCCTATTTTAAATTTAAATTCTAAATTAATACTATTTTATACTTACTGTGTTTTTCTGAAGAAGCAGTGACCATCAGTATTTCACGTGAGCAATCACTAATGATTTCTCCTTTGTATGTCTTTTGTTTAAGCGCTAGTCGTGACCCAAAGAATATATACTCCTTAGAATAGTAAATCTACATACACGAAAACGTTGGACATAGCAGCGATATTATTTCCGCATACAAAATATTATTGAATTAAAGTTCCAGGCAATTTGAAATGGAGATTTTTCATTTTAATTTTTTTTTCGTTGAGGTTTAATAAAACCCTTAATTACTTTTAAAATATGTGAAGAAACAAATTGAGAAAAACCAAAACAAGACAAAAATATTTTTTTTAATGTTACCCGGGATCGAACTTACGATTATTATCGTACCTTGGAAAAACATCACTAATCCAAATGACTATGTACAATGTACATCGTCGTGATTAACAAATTAATGTACAATCCTTTTTATGAAAGAAGTCCCCCAGACGCGGCGCTGAATGTCTTAATGGCCCTCATTGTCATTTGATAATGGCGGTCTTATTGCCATTTTTAGTAAAGGTTTTAATCGCGGAACTTCTTTCATGAAAAGGACTCTGGTTTGAGTACCTAGTAATTTTTCTCCGCAACCAAACATGTATAATCTCCTATGCCCAAAATTCTTTGTACTGAAGTTTCGGTTTTGCAATTCTAGCGTTCCGGTACAATGCCGTGTAGAAACCGAAAGGAGTGTGGATTTTCATCCTCCTCCTAACAAAGTCGCCCGCTTCCATCATAGATTGCATCATCACTTACCATCAGGCAAGACTGTAGTCAAGGGCTAACTTGTAAAGAATAAAAAAATAATAATAATAAGTTATTTAGACCAAGGCGCCGAAGCTTCAGTACAAGGACGTTTGGACATTCAATTGGTTTCTTGGGACCCCAACGTCCCAATCGGCTCTTCGAACTATGTGGCCTGCCCATTTCCACTTCAGCTTCGCGACTAGCTAAGCTATGTCAGTGACGTTAGTTCGTCTGCGAATCTCCTCATTTCTGCGTGATCGAATCGCTCCATCGCCCGCTGAGTGACTTTGAGCCTTCTAATAAGGCCCATAGTTAGCGACCAAGTCTCGGATCCGTAGGTCATCACTGTTTCACACACACACGCACACATCATCACTGAGACACGCACTGTTTGAAGACTTTCGGCACTGAGGAATTTCGGACGAAAAGATGTCGCGGAGTTTCCCAAACGCTGCCCAGCCGAGCTGGATTCGGCGATTCACCTCGTTCTCGAAATTGAACCTACTTATCTGGACTGTGTGTCCTAGGTATATATATCCGCCTAGTTTAATTTCGAGCGCAGAGTCCTGCCGCAGTTTTAGTTCTAAATTATTCCAATTGCGCGAAATACTAGCGCTGCTTCTTACCTATAGATATTAATAACTTTATAAATGAAAATCGGTTGGAAGGTAGCTAGGTACCTAACTATACCATTAATAATATTAAAATTTATATTCTAACCACGTACTCGAACATTAATAAGATAACTAACATAATCAAGGTAATCGAAGTAATTATTCGGTAGATATTATTTAAGTAAGTACGTACTTAAAATATTTTTTTTCATTACCTTCCTACATCCTTTGAAAGTTTGAAAAACGCGAGTCTCCCATCCTTGTTATTATTTAGGCAGCCAAATGCACAACAATATTTTTTTCCTATTCTTTTTTTGGTTATTATTATTACAAACGACGAAGCGTGTGCAAAAGCTTCCGATCCGAGCGGCGACGCTCGCCTGATAAGACTATCTAATGTCTTGCCTGTGATTGGCTGAATTAGTTTTTTGCGTCTTGTTATGTCAAAAATTTATTGGTAAAGCAAGGTAATAGTGCTAGCTTAATGGGCAGTACCTTGCCTCTGGGTGAACAATTAGATGGTGTGTATTTCTTATAATTATTTTATTTATCATAATTGTTTTAAGTACTAAGAACTCAGAGCTCCGAAATTAAAAAAATAAAAAAACATTTTTTTTTAATTTTCGGTATCTGCTTTATTTTCAAGAACAACATAATAATTAAAATAAATTAACTATAAGCCGCACGCCGAATGATGATTCCTATGACTTTTCAACTGACAGTATTAGTGAAGCGAAACAATTCAAACTTTGCTCACTTGTTGAACAAATAACTATTATTATGTTAAATGACCTGGCATTTGCCTAAAAAACGGTATTTTAACGATAAAATACCGTTTTTTTATTTAACATAATAATAGTTATTTGTTCAACAAGTGAGCAAAGTTTGAATTTGTTCGTCGAGTGCCGAGATTGAATCCCGAACAAGCGAAGGATCCTATAATTGAAATTCTAGGTTAGAATCCTGAGCGTAATGAGGGATTCAAAGGCACAAGAGACTACAAATACTTTGCTCTCGTGTGATACATACAACTTTTCACCTCAATAGCGAAAAAATACAAGATAAGCTTTTAGGTATTTTTTTCTCGACTTTGCCGGTAAAGTGCAATTCACTGTCAATTACTTGTTGTTTTAATTCTATCTGAGTTAAATTTCACTCGTATCACTTATTTTTTAAACTTTTCACTTCAATTGCGTATTACAAAGTTTAAAAAATTGCTTTTGTTTTTTCCGCTATTTTTTCGTGTTCAGATGTGTTTTGCATCATTAGGTAATTTATAAAAAAAATTATAACTATGAAAAAATATTTAATTTTCTTATAAGTTTTATATGGTTTTACGAAATGTACCTAAATAAGTCTTAGAAAAAAAATCACCTACAAAAAAAATGAAAAAACCATAACTTATAGGCCATTTAAAAATTATACGCAACTACTCGTAGCTACAATAATATATGTACAAAGTATCCAAACATTTCCTAATATAATCATAGAAACGTGTGAAATAGTGGTTGAACTATAATTACAAAATGTAATTTTTTTTTGTTTTTCTTTACAAGTTCGCCCTTGACTACATTGTCACCTTATGGTAAGTGATGATGCAGTCTAAGATGGAAGCGGGCTAACTTGTTAGGAGGAGGATGAAAATCCACACTCCTTTCGGTTTCTACACGGCATCGTACCGGAACGCTAAATCGCTTGGCGGTACGTCCTTGTCGGTAGGATGGTAACTAGCCAAAGCCGAAGCCTTCCACCAGCCAGACCTGGACCAATTAAGAAGATCTCAATCTGCCCAGCCGGGGATCGAACCCAGGAACATTAGAATTGTAATTACAAAATGCAACAATGTCAATAGACTACATAACAATTACATTACAACACTTTTAACTGGATCGATAACAATTATCAATTGAAACAGTACTAGTATTTGTACTCTGATCAATAGGAACATTAGAACTTTAAAGTAAAACTTTAAACTGAATCTTTAAAGTTGAAGGCCAATAGAGAATCAATATGATGCTTATAGTGTCACAAGTTTTGACCCGGTGACCAAAACTAAAGGCACTAAAGGAGAAAAGGATTCTTAAAATAACTTAGAATCAACATAATTCAATTGTAGAATCCTGAGCCTTGTGAGGCATTCAAACTCAGCATTTGCAACAAAAGCGAACTTTGCTCTCTTATTGAACAATTACATAGAATTTTAACTTGAAAAATACAATAATTATGAATAGATATTGCAACATTTGAGCAAAAATAACACAATTTGTACACAAACAATTACATAATATGATACTTGAAAATTATATCAATTAATAAAAAAAAAAAACAATTAGATAAAATTAGGAATGGATAATGAGAAAACATGGATGCATACATACGGCTTTGTTGCAACCCACACAAAACGAGTTCACCCTTTTGTTACAGTTCGCGCAGACGCGCCGCCATTTTTGGCGGAACAAGCGATGACTGACGTCGACTTTTTTGTCGTGCACGCGACACGTTGCAGGTGCACGCGAAATCGACACAGGTTTACAGTGCTTTGCGAGAATGGTATTTACAAGATTTACACGGAAATTCCGATGACTCAGTGTAGAAGTGTGATGATGTATGATATAAGAGTTCAATACGGAGATGTTGAGAAGTCTTCTAAAAAGTTTAGTATGTAGAGATCATGCCCACCTTATTCATGTCTCTCCATACCATGACATCGACGTCCCCTGCGGTGAGACCAGTGATCTCCCCTAGGCGCATGTCCTGCTTGCTGAGGATGTTCAGGGCCTGCGGGACGAACTTGCGATCTGTCCGCAGGGTTCCCGCACAGTCAAAGCCTAAAAGCTTGAGCTGTCGAGCCAGACACGGGGATTGATAAAAACTATCCATCCACAGCGTGTAGCCCTTGTGCTCCAAGCCTTCGATCAACTTGAAGACCAAGGCTGTTGTAGAGGCCGGCTGATGATTTCTTTTATGAGCGTGAACCTCAAACCGCCATAGGTAACCGGTTTGAGATTCACATATCTCATACGTTTTGATACCGCGATGAGCAGCTTTATTGGGAATAATCTGGCTGATTTCCAGCGAGCCTTTCCACTTCAAGAGACTCTCGTCAACAGCAATGTTCTGCCGCAGAGTGTACATTTTCTGAAATTTATTGTTCAAATGTGACAATATTGGCTGTATTTTAAATAGTCTGGCCTCGGAGTGGTCCAGGTCTAGCGCACACATGCTATTGTCATTAAAGTGTAAGCATTTACCGAGGATTAGAAAGCGGTCGATAGTCATGTGTGCACTAAAACCTGGAGTATAAAATACGTCAGGGGTGGAACTCCAGTATTCTTCGATCCTCGACTTACCTACAACACCCATCGCCAGAACGAGGCCGAAATAAGCATATAATTCGTCGGGCGTGGTATCATACCACTGACATATGCGGCTATTGGGGCGCAGAGTGTTGTTTTCGATCATCTTGGCTGCCACCTGCTGAGCATATTTATTTGTTTCCCACGCAATGTGCTCCATTATTTGTCGATCCCATATTTCAACGAAAATATCATAGGGATCGGCACCTGGGTTTGTCGGACCTACATTATTTACGGAGAACGTTTCCCGCCTCGATTCTGGTGGAATCGGAGGATTTGGAAACGGTCTCCAGTTGAAATCATAGAGACCCAGAGGATCTTTGAGGAGTCCGACGGCTGGCGATGTGTCAGGAACGGGCTCTGAGTCTTTGGCATCATCGTCATCCAAAGGTGTCTCCATCATGCTCCGGAACACCCTTGGTATTACTGGAACCACAATTCCATCTTCATTATCGCTCTCCCCTGTATCATCGTCGCTTCCTGTTACAAATCATGGATTAATTTTGAATCTAGCAGGAAATACACATTTCGCCGTGGCCCCAAAATAGCAACAACTTACCATAGAAGGTGAAGTAGCCGCTTTCCTCATCTAGCAATTGCCGAGAGCGACGAGTGTGTGGTTGCCGTGAAGATGGAAGCTTCAATGGAGATGCGGATATTGATCTCGAACTCGAGTCAAAATCCACACATTCCACAAACCTGGAACAAAAGTAATGTTGTAGTACCCTTAACATAAGATAAGAGTTCATAACATAACAGATAAAACGAAAATTTCGTAATGATAGCTACTTACCATCAAACAACACACAATAAGTTGCGTGCAGCGCTAACGGTAGGTAACATCCGATAAAACTGATTGTGTTTTGGTCGCGATGTGGAATGACATCCTACAGATTTTAACGACTTCCGTGGCGCAGTGGTATGCGCGATGGATTTACATGACGGAGGTCCTGGGTTCGATCCCCGGCTGGGCCGATTGAGGTTTTCTTAATTAGTCCAGGTCTGGCTGGGTGGCAGGCGTCGGCCGTGGCTAGTTACCACCCCACCGCCAAAGACGTACTGCCAAGCGATATAGCGTTCCGGTACGATGCCGTGTAGAAACCGAAAGGGGTGTGGATTTTCATCCTCCTCCTAACAGTTAGTTCGCTTCCATGTTAAATTGCATCATGCGCTTACCATCAGCCACCACCAGGTGAGATTGTAGTCAAGGGCTAACTTGTAAAGAAAAAAAAGATCGCGACCAACACACGATCAGTTTCATGTCCTGCCGTTAAAGCTGCAGGCCTTACTTTACCTTATCAGCCGATAGACGTCCACTGCTGGACATAGGCCTCTTGCATGGACTTCCAAATCGAAAGCGGATATTTAATCCGCCTCCTAACAAGTTAGCCCGGTTCCATCTTAGACTGCATCATCACTTACCATCAGGTGAGATTGTAGTCAAGGGCTAACTAGTAAAGAATAAAAAAAAATAAAATAAAACGGCCTCGAGCCCTGGCGGCTCGGGGCAGTTTTACCTAACTGGATTGTGTGTCCTAGGTAAATCAATTTCGGTCAATTTCGAGCGCAGAGTCCTCAACAATAACTGGGAGGAGAGGTACATGAGCATTAGTCATGACCTTTGTCTTGCTCATGTTCATTTTTAGGCCCACATGTTGAGAAACTGTGCTGAGGTCGTTGAGCATGGTATTAAGGTCATCCAGAGTCTCTGCCATAATGACTACATCGTCGGCAAATCGCAGTTGAGTGATGTCACCATTGATGTTGATGCCAAATCCGTTCCAGTCCAGCAGGGCTACTATCAACTTTAACCTAGCGATCCAAATCCGACGCTATTCAACTTCGGTGCCTATATTGAATCGCTTTTAATTCGTACCATGACATCTCCTAAACTGAATAGCATTTGAATCGTCTATAGTGAATGAGTGATCGACATTTGTCTCTGATCTGCGGTTGAATAGCAATATGTTTGAGAGACACAACGCTACAAAACGACAAAAGAAAAGCGCGTACTTTGAATTCATTTTGGTTTTAACTTTTAATTTTTAGTTTATCTTAAGTATTATAGTTAAATTACTTAACAAACAATGTATGCTGTTAGTATAATATTAGTTACGAATTAATACGCAGTGTAGGTGGACTGACATAAGTACCTACCTACCACTTCAATACAAGAATTTTAAGTGGTATTTTTTTACAGAGAAACACAAGACGTAGAGGTAGTTCGTCACATCTATATTTACACTTCTCAAGACAGAACATATGGCTTCAAATGACCTTAATATTTTGTCAAAAAGTTGTTTAAATATATTATTTTATTAAACTTTTGTCTGGCACAGAAAGCACAATGTACCTATTTTCTTTATTAATACACTGCACTTACCTGCTGCACGCATTGCATTATAATTACTTTACTAAATACACTGCACCACATTACGCACTTTTTGTTTAGCGACAAATCTGTCGATTTTGTTTTTAAAACATTAGCACATACGGCATATACACAATTTCTATAGACATCCACTATAAATCAAACAAAGGATTTTTTTGTTCCCAAATGAAGCGTCGTCTTTGTTTACGCGTACTTACTATTTATTTCACTATCGTTTTTCATAAAATCGAAAAGTATTATTTATCAAACATCACTACAAGCTTCCAGATATTATTTATTTACCAATACTATTACTAATTTATTAATTTTTAATCAATTATAAGTAAAATAAGTGAAAACGATTCAGTTTCAGCCACAATATAAGTAACTTTATTTGGTCGGCTCAGTTTGACAGCTTGACGATTCAGTTTAGGTTACAAGATGACTTCATAGTACGAGAAACCGTATGAATGGATTCCGTTAGCGACTCAGTTTAGGTTATTTTTCGCTACAGCGTCAATTGGTCGGATATAGGACTTCGTGGTACGAAAATTCGAAGCAGTTCAGTTTAGGTCTGCAGTTGACTCGTTATTATAGTTGATGGTAGGTATGCTGAACTTTAAAGACATATTTCAATGCAGCGGTAAATAGCTTCGGGGAGATTACATCTCCCTGCCGCACTCCTCGCTGCAATTGGATTGGCCTCGTAGTCTGATCCTGTATACGGACTGACATGGTGGCGCTTTCATACAAACACTTCAACGCTTGGATGTACCTGTAGTCCATCCGGCATCTCTGCAAAGACCTCAGCACAGCCCAAGTTTCCACCGAATCTTGTACTTATTCCATATAGGTATGTTACAGGAAAACTTGTGTATATTATTATAAAATGTATTCATCAAAACTAATGTTAAGTTTTGTTAAATCGATACTAATATTATACTACATATTGTAACAATAATAAATATAGGTTAGGTACAATTTCAGGTCAGTTTTCGAAAGCACGTGAACTTGTTGGATGGCGAGCAGCTAGAATAGCACTTACACTACGGACGGAGGAGTCGTCGGTGGCTCCGGTGATGGCTCATCCAATAGCGATAGTGAAGAAGGTGGTGATCGTGGCCGTGGTGGTGTTTCAGGTTTTGATCTAAATTTCAAGACAAAAATTAAAACTTGCTAGACAATATTATAATATACTAGCCAGCGACTTGTCTGACAAGCGCGGCATTGTTTATACAACGCCGCGCTTTTCAGACTGCGAAAGATAAAACTTGCTGGTTTTTTGGCCTTAAATTAGGCCTACAATTAAGGAGAACTCATATGACAAATTTTGAAAGAATCTAATTTTGCCAAAACAGTTAAATTTCTTGTTACAGGTGGGCAATAATTCGTATCCCTTTGGTAGACGTGTTTTCGCCGCGTTGCAACGACTTTCATACTTTACTTGTACCGACGACTTCAGTGTACTCGTGGCGTTCGAGCCGTCCACATCTCTTGTTGTGTAAAGGTTTAGGGTAGGCATTCTAGGGTCTTATTTTGGTTACAGTTTGATTTGTTAATTAAATTGTCCTGACAAATGTTGTGAATGATAACCTTTGTTCGACATTAGTTTTCTTATTTTTGTAATCACTTCTGAGTCCGCTAAAAAGCGACAGTTTTAATAAGGATTTGCCACTAACTTGACACATTTAGTCAAAATACGTCATTATACAATGTCAATTCCCTAGGAAAACTGTCAGTTTGATAACTGAGCCTCGATTGCGAAAATTTGACATGCGATTTATGCGAAAATAATACAACTTTTACGATCCATTTGGACGATATGCATTATCGTCCAAATGGATCGTGAAAGTTGTTATCGCAATGGATGTTAAATATATTTTATTTTCGAGCTATAAATATTCATATTTAGATGAAAATACCTGGAAATTAACATTTTTCACTCTATTGTTTAATAGGATGACTACGTTTTGTAGCATATTATCCACAGAACAGACAACGCTAAAAGCCAACGCTTTTAGCAATAGAAGTAGCAAGGGGGCGTGGCCCGCGTACACCCGGGTGTGCGGAACAACGCAAGCATGTCCACACATGTACTAGCAGTCTTGTTTTGTTCTGTGACAGAAGGACTAAAATAATATTCAACTCTAAAGTAAGGGTGACATATTTCATTTTTCACTAAATATTAAACAGCCATTTAGGCCACGCCCCTGGGTACGCTGGTTTCAATACAACGAATTGACACTTTATAAATCTAGTTACTTCTTATATCTGTGATATTATCATTGTTGTCCAATAGCCAAATGATCGATGGGGACGTTACCACACTATCGATAAATATTGAAGTATGAATGATATTAAAAATTGGTTTCGCGAAAGCATTTAGTAACTATGGCCCGCGATAAAAAAAAAAACCTTCAAAAGGGGCTTTAATTGTTTAAACTAGAAAGGTGTTCTTTGCGGTTACATAAGCTATCTGGCATCGTTTTACCATCTTCCTTGGACTGTTTTAATTAGGCTTCTACAATAGTAATACAGCTTTGAGCCAATTAGGTGAAATGTGCATCGCAACTTTTTGTACATTTTTTGTGCGGATTTTTTTTCTGTAAAATGCGTACGTACATTACGGTACATTTAGAGAAAAATGCATTACAATTTTTTTTGTTTTTTGAGTTTTTCAAAATGAATGGCATCAGGTACAACTGGCATACTTACAGGAAAGTTTAGTAACATCATTTTTAAGCAGATAAATCAAAATTGCCTTTCTGCTATGACTTTATCAAAAAAGACAGATCGACTGTATCATATTAGTAGGTATACATAAACAAAAATTTCGTAAGCAACTTACATTACGGACGACGATGGCCCCGGTGATGGTGCATCCGATAGCGATGGTGTGGGCGGTGGTGATAGCTTTGGGGGTTTTGATCTACATTTAAACAACAAACAAAAGTTACAGTTCATTTCACTCTTGAAAGTTCGCTGCAATTCACGATTATAGTACGTATTAAAACGTTATACAGGCGACTGTCACCGTACCCATGCTATCTGAAAAACTCTTTTAACCTACCTATATCCGCGCGTTGGTCTGTGAGACCGACAAAACACATTTTCATTCATATTTTTTTCCCTAGAAACACTGGCAAGTCTAGATTTTTGCTAGCTGCCGGATATTATTGCTTACTTCGTTTTAGTGCACAGTGCGCGTTTGTGCAAGGTCCACATGTGGGTGTACTTGGTACATATCGGTCTGTGAGACTGACATGTATAGGTACAACTTTTTGTATCAGTATAAGTTTTGTTTAATTTTTTTTTTTTAGTATTTGTGTTATTTTTTTACTATGCATTTTGGCAAGTTTTTTCATGTTATTGGTAATATTTGGTATCAAAATAAGTATAAAGCTTTTCGTAAGCAACTTACATTACGGACAACGATGGCCCCGGTGATGGTCCATCCGATAGCGATGATGAGGGCGGTGGTGATAGCTTTGGCCGTGGTAGCTTTGCGGGTTTTGATCTACATTTAAACAACAAACAAAAGTTAACAAAACATAAGTATATCAGAGCAGTGATAGCCCAGTGGATGTGACCTCTGCCTTCGATTCGAAGGGCGTGGGTTACAATCCGGTCCGGAGTATGCACCTCCAACTTTACGGTTATGTGCATTTTAAAATTAAATATCACGTGTCTCGAATGGTGAAGAAAAAACATTGTGAGGAAACCTATATACCTACATGAAAATTTTCTTAATTCTCTGTGTGTGAAGCCTACCAATACGCATTGGACCAGCGTGATGGACTATTAGCCTAACCCCCATCATTCTGAAAGTAGACTGTTGCCTATCAGTGAGTCGAACATGGGTTGTTAACTTGTTAATGACAACAATGAAGTTAAACAAAAGTTAAAACTTGCTAGTCAATATAAACAAAAATAAGTGTGCTTAGTTTACAAGCACTTTTGAAACGTCAAGTTTGACTATTTGTAAAGACTCTACCACCGGTTCGGAAGGCAGGTTCTGCTGAGAAGATACCGGCAAGAAACTCAACAGTTGCTCTTTTGAAAAAAATCACCATCCATACATCATTATAACCAGAATATTATATTGAAACAGAACCACTTACGGTATAGATCTGCGCCGCGTTTTAGGATGCAGGGGAGTCTCGAGACCCTGGCCTTGCGGCATTTCCGAGATATGGCAGATCACAAGCCTAAAATTTTCAACAATCCAATTATTTCATACGATATGATTTTACTTCGTAATAAAAAGGAAAGAATCAAAATCATTTATTTGCAAGAAGCATTACATTTAGTTATACAAAGATGTTCATAATAACTTTAACATCATGGAACTTCATATGTACGTATTAGGTAACAAAGTTAAAAATTTTGAAAAGCCCAGGCGGTAAAATTTATTGAAAAAGAATAAAACAAATTAAAAAATAAATAATATTATCCTTTTTCATGGAATTTTTAAAATTTATACTTTTGGTTTTTTTTTTATTTTTTACATCATTACTCACTATAGATTCTGTCTGGTTTGTTTTATATGATGGCAGCCACCAATATATGTAAAAAAATATATTACGGCAGCGCTCCTAGTAAGCTATTACGGTAATACTTATCTAAAGGTGGGTACAGATTGGTGCAATGCAACATGTAATGCAAGAATTTGACGTCCACATTGCTGCAATGTATCACGAATGCTCGTGGTTTAGACGCCTCGCGCGCACGAACTGCGCCTGGGTCGCGCACGCTCCGAGCGTTACAACTCGTGCGCGGTTCGATCCGAGATTTGTCGGTTATTGGTACGAACACAAACGGGCGCGCAGTGTGCGCAGGACTGAGCCAACTGATTCGTAGTCAATGCGCGTACCGCGCGCGCCACACGTCCAAGGCAGCAGGGAACATGCAATGTAAGGCAAGAATATTACATTACATGTTGCATTGCACCAATCTGTACCCACCTTTACCGCTCACTAACAACCAGAAACCCATTACTTGGTTATCTGGTGAGTTGTAGCCGCATCTAAAAATATGCACCAATCACGCCAATACCGACAACCGCACCAAAATCGGTGTAATAAAAAAAAATTTCACTGCAGCGCCCCCTGGTTGTTGTCGTTGTCACCGTAACACGAATCTAAGAACATGCACAAATCAAACCTGAACCTATCACTAACAAGTGCGAGTTGAACTCGAGAGTTTCGAAAACAATGTTAATCTAACATTAGTATGTTTATGTTTATTTTTAGTTTAATTCTGTTAATAATGTAATCACGGCTCAATGAGCCGTAATGAGCCATGATAGCCCAGTGGTTATGACCTATGCCTCCGATTTCAGAGGGAGTGGGTTCGAATCCGGTCCGGGGCATGAACCTCCAACTTTTCAGTTGTGTGCATTTTAAGAAATTAAATATCACTTGTCTCAATCGGTGAAGGAAAATATCGTGAGGAAACCTGCATACCAGAGAATTATCTTATTTCTCTGCGTGTGTGAAGTCTGCCAATCCGCATTGGGCCAGCGTGGTGGACTATTGGCCTAACCCCTCTCATTCTGAGAGGAAACTCGAGCTCAGCAGTGAGCCGAATATGGGTTGATGACGAATAATGTAATTGTGTGATAGATCCATATCTATATTAATAAACGCAAATCTAAATTAGTTTTTTCCCTAATTAGTCTAATTAACCTATTTATTATTCTTTTAATTCATTTAATGTATCTACTAGAGTACTAAATTACGCATGTTGAGGTAACCTATAAGTGGGTCTATGACACAACAACTTGACTAATCTATGTTTTGTAAAACTCAATTTTAATTGTCATATCCTGTTGGTACCCTATAAAAAAAAAAGAATTAGTTTTGATGTGATGAGGTTTTATAAATATGCAAGTTTGTAGGCACAATATTGAATGTTTTACGACATGTCCCAAATTGGGCCTTTATTATTTATAATTTTTAAGCAGGTCGATAGTATTTTACGGATAGAAGATACAAATAGCTGTTGAGAAAATAATTTTCACAATTTTTGGAACCCGCATTAATTAGATAAATATTTATTAGGTTTAGCTCCCTTGTCTACAAATTAAAACATAGAAAATACAGTAAAAGTGTTCAAAACAGCCAATAAAAACCTGGAAAACTAAAAAGTTTTAATTTTTAGGTAAAAAATATTAGTAATGCAATTCGGCTCCTGTATGTGGACTCATCAACACCTTGAAGTTATGGGAAATACTCCCCAGCACCGTGTATATATTTCTAGGATCTAATAGACGTTATTGAACAAGACCGTTTTTTTTAAAAGTGTAGAAGTGTGTATTAAGCGAAAAGACTAACTCGTCAATAGTTCTCGGCCCTGGTCGCCTGGTACTAGTATTGACGCGACCTCCTCGTGTTCTACATCGCTTCCTAGGTCCTCCGCGACTGGCACCGACCACCGCATCCTCCACCAGTCCTGCCACCAGTGGCGATCTACTTGGGCCACGTGGACCTCGCACACGCACACCCGTACCACGTCGCCGATCGCACATAGGACGACTTATCCCACTTAGAAGCATAAAAAGATAAACATGCAAGGTTTTAGCAAAGTAGCAATAAAACTGCAAAATAATAAAAACCGTTGACAAATAAAAACGGTTTTTATAAATATTAATTTACTAGCTGCGGTTTTAGCCGCGGTTTTACCCGCGTGGTTCCCGTTCCCGTAGGAATACAGGGATTATATATAGCCTATAGCCTTCCTCGATAAATGGGCTATCTAACACAGAAAGAATTTTTCAAATCGGACCAGTAGATCCTAAGATTAGCGCGTTCAAACAAACAAACAAACAAACTCTTCAGCTTTATAATACTAGTATATATTAATTTATTATGAAACACGGCAAAAACCTCACGTGATACAAAGTCGGAGTAAGCCCGACTAGTTTCGAACCCATACGGTCCATAACCCGTATAGTTTATCTACATGATACAAACTTTATCTGTCTTTTAAATCTTTCAGTGCGGATCGTGACGCGTTATAAGAACCAGCTCATGACTAAGGGCCCTGTATGGGTTCTAAACTAGTCGGGCATATACCGACGTTGTATGACGTGAGTATTAGCCATGTTTCATATTCATTAAATATGAATAATACTCTCGATGGTTTGTATAAAATATAAAAAGTAAAACCCATTACAGAAAACTACACCAAAACCGGTATAGTAGTTTTTGTTTTACACAAACAAATGTTTACAGCAGCGCCCCGTGGTAAGTTGTCACCGGAATACCTATCTAAGAACATGCACCAATTGAACCTGAACCCATCATTGAAAGTAAAAAAATGGCAGTTTAAACTAAAGCCAAACTCTATGTGAAATGTTTATCAACAAACAAATTTAAAATATAGGCAGAAACGCTTGTTACGTGAAACTTACGTTTTGGGGCAGCTAGGAGGTTGAAGAATGCAAATCCGTATGATTTTATACTTATTAATAAGAAATTTTGCAATATAATAATTATTCCAAAATTATATTAACTAACTAAAACTAAAGTGTGAACCAAGATCGGAGACAGATCTGAACGCATAAATTATAATTAAGATCGGCAATCGATCTGTTACATTTTATAAGTAAAACCTACATCTAACCTATACCTAATGACTACCAATCGATGATCAACCAAGTAATGATCATCGCTAGCTCTTAAAAACTTTTACCATTATTTTTAATGTGTTGGCTGATAAACATTCCACATTGACTTTAATTTATTATTGGTTTAAGATCCCAGAGTGATCTGACATAACTTATTTAAAATAAGATGAAATCTCCATGTTTTCGTTAGCAGAGTAACCTCATAAGTGCTTTGAATACCTGCCTGTTTGTGGAGACTTGCTCTGGCACCTGGGCAGGTATCTTTTTTAAATAAAAGAAAGGAACTCAACACACAGAAAATCTAAGAGACAAAAACAAAGTTAATTCCATCAGTGATCGGCCTCCGTCGCGCAGTGGACTTACAAGACAGAGGTCCTGGGTCTGATCCTCGGCTGAACTGATTGAGGTTTTCTTAATTGGTCCAGGTCTGGCTGGTGGGAGGCTTTGGCCGTGGCTAGTTTTAAGCGATTTAGCGTTCCTGTACAACAACATGTAGAAACCGAAAGGGGTGTGGATTTCATCCTCCTTCTAACAAGTTAGCCCGATTCCATCTTAGATTGCATCATCACTTACCATCAGGTGAGATTGCAGTCAAGGGCTAACTTGTAAAGAATAAAAAAAAAGTGATCAGTTGCTTGACTATAAACTAATTTTTGATCAAAGAATGTCAGAGATAACTTCATTAAGCAACTCTTTGTGTTGGTGAACCAGGGGGAATTAAGTATTGTGCAGAATACTAGGTTCTGGTAACTCTGGAGTATTTTAATATTGGAATGACTGACTGTCCTCCACGGCTTTAAGCAATACATCCATATTGGTTTTAGAACACTTGAGAGTCTTGAGAACTTCAGAATCACTTGAGAACTGTGCAGTGAGGATACCTGGTATATCAGGTTGATTTGAACTAGTAGCATACTATTTAAATTTCAACTTGTTATGTTGAACACTTTCCCAAAATACAGAGTCTTGATAGATAGACATACAGACAACAAGGTGATCTTATAAGGGTTCAGTTTTTTCCTTTTGATGTAAGGCACCCTAAAAATTGCAAACAAATTATTGCAAAATTGAAAAAAAAAATTAAAAACAACCAACCATTTTTACTCCAGATGTTAGAAGAAAACCAGTATCATTTTAATTGGTTTGATTGTACCAATTACCCCGATTTGTTAGTGAATCACTTCAAATATCAGGTAAGTACTGTACTTTGACTTCAGATTTACAAATTTATTTTATTTGTAGTTATGCCATAATATTCACAAACATCTAGAAATGCCAACAATAAAAGAAGAAATATAACAACGACTCAAAAACCATGCCAATGACTTGGCTTTACAGTTAACTATACCACACCTGCTGGGGACGAATACTTCTAACCGGTAAAATTCCCTACAACATCTCTGCTCTTAGTCTGTCTGATTGCAAATTAACAAAATTATTTTGTTCAAAAAAAATATAGCTATGCCTGGATGGGAGGCACATGTAGAGGTAAGTACGGACTGATCCCCTGCCACTTAAAATCTTGTAAAATGTTCCAAAACATCATGAAGTCTGCTCCCAACTACAACTGTCGGTGTCACAGAGCAACTCTTCGTGCACATCGCCAGTATTCAAAATATATGAGACGCTGTGAAAATGTTATGTCAGATTGATCTGGGTCTGGGATCTTGTAAGTCTATAATTATTTTTTGTCTCTCATTTACTCATGTCCTTGTATTTAAAATTTTAACAATGTTATCAAAATGCAAAATTGCTTCAAAATTTATAAATTGCTGCTGCATTTGAAGTCCCAAGCAACCGGTGGCCAAGAGTAAGGAACCTTCTCACAATACACTCCGTCTCGAGAAAAAAATTCATTTATTTCAAGTAGGTTCAGTTTACAAGCACTTTTAACATGTCAGTTGACTATTTGTAAAGATTCTACCACCGGTTCGGAAGGCAGGTTCTGCGGAGAAGATACCGGCAAGAAACTCAACAGTTGCTCTTTTGAAGTCATACAGTATTATAATTTACAATTGATAACATTTAAATTACAATTTCTTACAGTTTTATTTCTTGTGTGAAGGTGGAAGCGGATCCAATGGCCTCCAAGCACCTTTATCATTATGGAATCTTCTGTATACGACCCTTGACCCAGTAGTTAAGCAAAAGCTTATTTTGATGTTGGTGGAAGCTTTAGAAAGTTAGTGCCTAATTTACACGCCTCTGCTGATCGAGCATAATAAAGACGTGTTTGGGTTGCGTATCTTTTCATAATAATAGGCAATAGCGACAGTTTGACATTATTATTGCAATTTGCATTTGCAACGTAAATAAAAATACGGATGTTTATGGATAAAAAACAAACGATATTTGCTGAAACTTGAAATAACTATTATAATTTAAAATCGTTATCAAATGCATAAACTATGAATTAAAATCTGTTTGTTACGTACCCATCCATAACAGAATGATGTAATAACTTGAACTTTTTCTCGTTTTGATAACTTTACTAATTAATTATTAAATATTCGGAGTCAGACACGATAAAATAATCACAAACGGCAAATGAAGCAGACGAGAGCCGAGAGCGCACAGCACAGATCACTATACTCATGCCATGGGAACTTAGAAGAACGTGAAATCTTTATGAAGCAGCGCCATCTACATTCTAGATTTAAGATTCCAGGATAGTAAATACAATTACATTGATGTGTACGTGCTAGAATGTTTTTAGAGATTAAACCCGTGTAAGTACGGAAAAAAAACCGAAAAAAAAGAATTATTTATCCTTTTAATTTTGACGCGTAATAGAAAGAATGTGTTTGTATTTCTAAAGCAAAGGGATTATTAAAGAAAAACAGTAAGTGTACATTAATTTCAACAGTTTTCCACATAGTCAGTTGGCCTAGTGGTGCATAACAATGGTACAATATAATAATCCTGAGTTCGAGCCCGGGGGTAACAATGGAAAACTTTATGTCTTTTTTTTTTTGTTTTTCTCAATTGGTTTCTTCAACTATTACAAAATCAAAAATGTCTCTCCTTTACAAAAAAATATGCTTTATTATTTTTATACTTTTTACTATACTAAAAATACCGTATCTAGTCACTAGATGTCGCTATCACATTCGTTCCGAAAAAAGTTCGAGTAGCCTATCTATTTCCAATAATACACTGTAATCTTTGACTATACTTATAGCGAGAGCGAGACCAGCGAGACCACAGATCACTATAGACTAGAAGCGAGACCAAGGAACATATTTACTCAGGAGACGCTTATCTATTAATCTGTGGACGAGACGCGTCCCCACCAAAGAACTAATTACCTATATGAGGAAACGAAATAATGTCACGTGATCTGAAGCAAAAAATCTTAAAAATAGCGCCGTAACCGCCCTTTATTGCTTGTCTAAAAAATACCTACAGATTAAAGAATAATAGGCAGATAGTGAGCACCGGAACACGACGGTGTCGTAGCCGTATCAAATACAAAATTTTAAAAACGAAAACTTTCTCGAGTCAGTACGACACGAAGCGTCGCATGACGCATCAGTAATTTTCAATATTATTCAAGAAAAATGGCGTCTTATGTTTTTAAATATCTTAAAAACTGTTCACATTGATTATTATATTAATTTACGTAATTCTTGTCAGTGTTAAATTTTGAAACACAAATTATGAAAAAGTTTGTATATATCTTGTCAAGGAGACGCGTGACTTTCGTTTTTCTATGGGTTGCATCGGCTTCACACGTTACTTATAAAGACTCACTCTACAGTGTGTTTATTACTAAATTATTCCAATTGCGGAAATAGAAGCGCCGCTATGTCCAATGTTTTCGTGTACCTTTACTTCTCCTTGGAGTATATATTCTTTGTTTCAGGCGATAGATAACCTTTAATAATAATTTATGTAAAGTATGCCGTTGCTTTTTTACAACTTTTGTCTTTTAATTTCTTAAATTCCTCTATGTAGGAATTCGTCAAACTTCAAAGCACACATAAATTCATAAACATTGCTTTGTCTTTTAGTTAGGTTTAAAGAGTCAGAACTCAGAGCTCTAAAGCTACTTACTGGCAAGTTTCAAAAAGTATTTTTTCAATGTGAAAACCCAGTGAAAACGGAAATTGTGATTATTGATTTATCGATTACTTTACGAGGCGAGGGCGAGGCATAAGATTAGACTTTCATTTCGAAAGTGCGGCTATGGCTTTTAAAATTTAATAATTTGGTTACGAGGTTAAGCGATCGATTCACAATCATGACCTCCCAAGCCCTAGCTTCCCTCACGGCAACGTACACGGACTCTGAAGGCGAGGAAGATATGGAGGATGGACAACAGACGCCAGACAAAGAAGAGCTCATGGTTACACAATCTGTGCCAGTCAGTCCTCAAACCACGGGGGAAAACAAACAACTTTCGTTAGCACCCGTGTCCCCTAAACGGAGACTAGTTTCATACGTAGACGACACGATTGCCTCGGACGAGGAAACTTCGTCGCCCATCGCTGACGACATGAGAAGACTGTCCATGGAGACAGACACGGACGAAACGATTCCTCGGTCGGTGGAGCCCGACGACTCAGAAGATGGAGTCATGATACCGCCCGAGCCGCCGGGCAAGTGCCCCAAGGAGCTGCAAGATACCATAGCCAAGTTCTACAACCGCATGGTTACAGAGGGCTTAGACATGAATAAAATCATCCAGGAAAAGAAAAACTTCCGGAACCCCAGTATTTATGAGAAACTAATCCAATACTGTGACATAAATGAGTCGGGTACTAACTATCCACCTGAGATATATGACCCATTGAGATGGGGAAAAGAATCTTATTATGATGAGCTGGCGAAAGTTCAGAAAGCTGAAATGGAGAAACTAGAAAAAGAAAAGAAGGATAAATTGTCAAAGATTGATTTAATCAGTGGAATTGCTAAGAAATCAGATAGTGACGATGATAGGAAACGGAAGTCTAAGTGGGATCAAGCAGCACCCCATGTGGCATTCAAGCCCAGTATCAAACGACCTGGTTTGCTGCAACAACCTTTGACCAGCACTGCCACAGGCACCAAGGGAACGGTCATATCTGCTTTTGGGTCAATAACAAAGAGATCTAAAATATGACAAAAAAATAAACTTCTGGCAAAGTTATTATGGGGACATGAATAGAGACAGACAGAACTTTGCAGAAATTTGTTAATAACAAACATTAATCATAATATATGTGGCTTCAGTATTGTATTGCATGTTTTGTTGTGTGTGTTGCTGTTTAATCCATATATAGTCTTGGGGAGAGAGAAAAAGAGGAAGCGCGAGAAGGAATGAGATGGCAAATGGTCATTCGGAAACAAATATAACTTTAGACAAAATTCAGTTTAAATTTTATAAAATATTAAATACTATATATTATATTTAAAAGTAATAAAAAATTAATTGTCATTATAATTTTTAATAACTACCTATTTTTTTTATTCCGTCACTGTTATGTAACAGATTAGTATCCCGCCAATTTATGTCGCATTTCAAATTTTGTTTACAGAGCTCAACGCGTCAGTGTTTCGGCCGGCATATTCCGATTAAGAAATTTGCGCTAAGTTTACACTGACTGTTTAGAAGCTCACATGGCCGTAGCATTTTTTTTATAATTACCTACTTTATCTTTTACATAAAATTTTTCCTCAAGAACTTCACAGGCTGTGTGGTCAACGATCTTTGCCTGTCCCCGAATTTAGTTGGGGACAAATTAAAAAACAAAACTCTTCACAGCTGATGACAGCAGTTCTAATTTTTAAATTCATTCCAGCTCTTAGGTGGGAACTTTGACACCTATAATGTATCTAGGGGTGGGAAGTAATTTGTATGAGTTATTCCCATGAAGATCGCAGATTGACGGTCAGTTTGGCGCAGTTCAGTTCAGTTTTACTCCGGAGTGACGATTCGCCATTGACGGTCAAATTTTGGAGTGACGCCGGAGTTATATGCCGTAGTTTTATGCTTGGACTGACCGTCAATGGCCACTTTAAGGGGTAATGATAAGGATCATTGACTTTTTTACTTGTAAAATATTCCGTTTGCGAAAATAGTAGCGCTACTGTGTCCAACGTTTACGTATTTGTACCTTCACTTCTTTTCCTAGGAGTATATATTCTTTGACTTTAATGCTAATCAAAAGGGCTAGAACTTAGAGCTCATTATTAAAAAAATATATCTTATTTCTTTTTATCTAGTATCCACAGATTAAAAAATACTACGCATCACAAACGGCTAAAAAGATATACGCATCTAATCTGTAATTTGTCGTTTGTTATCTGTTGTGTTTTTCTTGATTGCTTGGTTGCAACCACAGACGACAAATGAAGGTTGCAACGTATCTAATAATCTGTGGTTGCAATTGGTTGTGTTTCTAGTCTATAGTGATCTGTGGTTCATTAATTCATTTTCCGAGAAAATATGTTATTGAGGAAAATAGTTGTGCTTTAGTTTTAATTACATTAGAAGATTAGTAACGAGTTAATGACTTATGAATGAAACTTGGCGTATGTTTTATTTATATTTAGTGCATAGAAATTGATAATAGGATTCTAGCGAGTTATAATAAGTACATAATTTGAAAAGCCATTAGCCATGTCGGATGCATGGGAAGAAATTCAAGCGGTCAAAAGTAAAAGAAATAGCTTACGAGAGAAGTTAGAAAAAAGGAAGAAAGAAAGACAAAGTATACTTGGTGCGACTTTATCAAGTGATAAAAATGAAACTTCGCCGGTTAATACATCGAGCAAAGACAACGCAGTCGGCAGCCCGGCATCAACTAAAACTGAAGGTAAATATTACATGTTATTTCGCATACACATTAAAGGACTACATATATACTAATATTATAAATGCGAAAGTAAGTCTGTCTGTCTGTTACCTTTTCACGGGTAAACAGCTGAACCGATCAAGATGAATTTTGGTATAAATATAGTAAATGGGAATAGGACATTATAACCGAAACCGAAATAGGTTGAAAGTTTGTATGGAAAGTACTTAATTTTTAGGGTTAGTTTTAAAAATTTGTTCATGAATCATGAAAAAAATGCGAATATATAATTCAAGAATTTTTAATATTATTTTTATTATAATTCAACCACTAAAGTGGTAAAATAGGGGTTGAAAGATTACATTGATTTCCCTGTGGGCGACTGCTAATACATAATAATAAGGGACATTTAACAATTATGAAGCCCTGGGCAGAAGATCTCCATTTTTTGTATAGCCAATGTTATCTTTAATGTATGGACAAAATGTTGTCCACTGAGTGTAGCTTATTAATCAACTGTCCAAATTGTTTGCTTTCAGCTCCCACAGAGAAAGCTAAACCTGTTCCTTCTGCCTCGCTAGAAGTGAGACTACTACAAGTGCTCTCAGACATGCAGTTGCAGCTGCCAGAAACAGCCAGTGCTTTGTTGCCAGGCTTGGGCGACGTCGACACTGGCATTGTTGCCAGTTTGTTGCAGAAGTTTGCCACACAGAAACTTATAGTGTAAGTAATTTATTGTTTTCTTCATTGTCACGGTCTTGGCAGAGTTGTGGTCATGTATTGGCTGAACACTGGATCTTGGTAGTGCAGTTGTTAGGCTAGGAGTTAAATAGCTTTAAATTAAGATCTTAGTTTCAAGTCCTGAGTTATGGTATGAAATATTATGAATGGCCATCTCTCACCGTACATTTTCAGAAGAAGAATATTTTCTTCTTCTTCTTCTTCTTCTTCTTCTTCTTCTTCTTCTTCTTCATACATTTTCACCTTGCTTCCACTGTTAAAATTGTAAAAAAACCTTGGAAATTCCACTGTTGTGATTCTTTGTTACTCTGGAGTTGCAAATTTGTCGGATTTACACTCTGTGCCCCAGATCTGTTATAAACAATAAACAAATGTATAGAGCTTTTATGTAATGCTGAGGTCACCACACTATACAACTGAATAAATATTATGATGTAATATCATCATCATTAACAACCTATATTTTGCTTACTGTTGAGCACGAGTCTCCTCTCTGAATGATTGGGGTTAGGCCTTAGTCCCACACTGGCCAAATGCAGATCGGCAGACTTCACATACACAGAGAATTGAAAAAAATCTCTGGTATGCAGGTGTCCTCACAAAGTTTTTCCTTTACCGTTTGAGACACATGATATTAAATTTCTTAAAATGCACACAACTGGGAAATTGGAGGTGCATGTCCCAGACCAGATTTGAACCTACACCCTCCGAATTAACGGCAGAGGTCATTTTCACTGGGCTACACATATCATGTCTCATGAACTAACAAGTTAAAAAATAAGAACTCAAGCTAGCAGTCTCTCTTAAGCCACAAGATTTAACAAAATATAACGTTAATTTATTCTTCGAAAACTTGAAAACCATACATTCTTACATACGTAAAAATATGTAAGAATGGTGGCTAAATGAGACACCGTCCCAGGGCAGGGCAAGGCCAAGCCTCGTGCCCCTATCCCCACCCAGCATCCCAGCGCAGATACAAGGTCTGATGCACCTCTACGCGCGAACCGCGCCTACACCATTTGCTGATCATGATCAAGCGCGGCACCCAACGCTGGTGATATGGCGCCCGGCCTATTATATATAGGTTGAGGCTATATTGGCTATTAAGCAGCGTGTTACGGACAGGATAGTAAATAGTTTACTATCTTGAAGCCTTAAATGAGAAGCATCCTTCACCAAATACCAACTCTATGCTACTAGACCCACCACTTAAGCGTTATATTTTGCAAATAAAGGATGAGGAGACTTGTGTTGCGATAATGTACATTTTCTAGTGGCTCTGCTGGTGGCATGGACGGCATATCTCCACAACATCATATCGATCTAGTGCCAGTTACTGATGTTGACGCTAGCAGACATCGCTTGAACGCTATTTGGGGACAATGATTATTTTATTAATATTCAGTAACTGATCTTAGATTCTAATTTTTTTTTTTTTTTTTTTTATATGTAATTTCTGTGACATGGCGATCTGCTCATAGGCAATAAGCCATTCATTTATCTGATATCATCATATCATTTAATGTTTTCTTTGAGAGCCATTTTGCTGCAGATTCCCTGTCAGCACCTCTCCCTTTGGCTTGTTATGGAAATCTGTTCCACAGGTCGGGAATGCTGTGTCTTTGTAGCCGAGCAAAACGGAGTCCACCCTCGCGACTCAGAGCCCGTGCAAGCTCATTTGTGTGAATTGTCAGTCTCTCCTGATACCTCAGGCTGCACTGGGATATTTCTTCACGTACAGTTTTTATGTCAATGTCGTGGTACATGTATTTATTGCTGATACATCGCGGGATGCCAAACATTGTTCGTAGTGCTTTATTTTGGAATCTTTCCAGTATTTCAATATTTGAATTACTGGCCGTTCCCCACAGCTGTATGCCAATCAGATTCTAATGAAAATATAATTTCAGGTAGATACGAATCTATGGAGACCAAAAACATCAATGGATGTTACAATTATACGCTCTTAGTCCAGAATATCAGTCATTCCGACGCGCCGCCGCTTGTGCTGCAAGCGGATAATGAGCGCGGTGTCTCGTTACGATCTTCCCTCTTATCATTCATAGTCAATATTTGAATTACGATGAAGTAATTGGGCTGAGGTCTTTGCAGAGATGCTGGATCGACTATAGGTACATCCAAGTGTTTGTATGAAAGCGCCACTATGTCAGTCCTTATACAGAATCAGACTACGAGACCAATCCAATTGCAGCGAGGAGTGCGGCAGGGTGATGTAATCTCCCCGAAGCTATTTTATGGCAGAGACTCTTGATGACCTTAGTACCATGTCAACAACCTCAGTGGTTAGTGGTGGTTTCTCAACGTGTGGGCCTAAAAATGAACATGAGTAAGACGAAGAACATGTCTAATGCTCATATAACGCTCCACCCAGTTATTGTTGAGGACTCTGCGCTCGAAATAGTATACCCACAGTCCAGTTAGGTAGGTCCAATTTCGAGTAAGAGGTGAATCGCCGAATCCACCTCACCTGGGCAGCGTTCGGGAGACTCCGCGTCTGAAATTCTTCAGTGCCTGAAGGCAAGAGTCTTCAAATAGTGCGTGTTGCCAGTGATGACCTACAGATCCGAAACTTGTTCGCTAACTATGGGCCTTATTAGAAGGCTCAAAGTCACTCAGCGGGCGATGGAGCGTGCTATGCGTGATCGAATCAGAAATATGGAGATCCGCACACGAACCAATTTTAAAAACTTGATCCGGAACCAACCATTTGTCGGTTTACAAGCTATTTGTTTATAAAATATTCCAGACTGTAAGGTTCTTAGTTGTACTCTATAATCCAACAAATCCAACTTTCGTTGGGTTAGTGTTGATTTACACGAGCGGCAGCTGCTACCGTCGTCGGTAGACTTGCCGCTCGTATAAATTAACCCTTACGGGAGGTCCACGTATAAGAATGGCTATCCAAAGCTGCTCTAGTATGCTACGCATAACGGCTCATCACAAGCTAAGAAGAAGAGTGTTGACAGGTCATAGAGGAACCTTACATCCGTGTCACTATTCCACGGGTCTGCAAAGAGTTTTTCTATGTTACAAGATGTTTTCTTTTTTTTTCTGATTGTGTGAGTGCCGTAGGCTCCTTATGGGACCTCAGCGGCGTCATCGGGGGGCTTGGGCGAGCGCAGAAACAGAGTAGATGGGCGGAACGACTCTCTAAGGGCGTCTCCTCTGAGACTCGGACCTCGACTTAGAGGGCCGTTCGGGAAGGGTGTTTTGGCCTGAGTGTATCAGTGCGGGCGCCCCCGAGATCGTGAGTTAAAAAGCCCACGTCTGGGTGACGTCAGATATCGGGGACCTCGTCTTCGTCGGCGAAGACGCTGTGTAGCTTGTGTTTGTGTTGCCTGGGAAGCATTGTCGTTCGTTATGTCATCGTCAGGATCGTAAAGGTTACAATATGATCAGCATGGTGAACTGATGGATTGCTAAATTATTTGTCTCTATGCAGAATCAAAGAGAGGACAGAAAGCACAACCGATGCCAGTATAGAAGTGGTGAGTGCAGAGTCTGTGAGGCTGGCAGCTGTACTGGCTGCCCTTATGGAGGAGCAGTCCGCCCCCGCTAAGAGAAAAGGTAAAATATATATATTTTTTTTTTATTCTTTACAAGTTAGCCCTTGACTACAATCTCACCTGATGGTAACTGATGATGCAGTCTAAGATGGAAGCGGGTTAACTTGTTAGGAGGAGGATGAAAATCCTCACCCTTTTTCAGTTTCTACACGACATCGTACAGGAACGCTGAATGCTTGGCGGTACGTCTTTGCCGTTAGGGTGGTAACTAGCCGCGGCTGAAGCCTCACACCAAGCAGACCTGAACCAATTAAGAAAATCTCAATCAGCCCAGCCGGGGATCGAACCCAGGACCTCCGTCTCCGTCAGAATCCACCGCGCATACCACTGCGCCACGGAGGTCGTCAAAAATAGTAAAATATTATTCCACACCAACAATACGAACGTCATAGAAAGGCTAAAGCCGGATTTATACTTATTTGTCTGACGTGTCGTGTCATGACGCATCAGCTCCCCTAGCCAAGTGGCACGTCGCTTCTCTTTCTACGATCGCTAACGCTTCGAAATACTAGAAAGATGTATGGGAATGACAGATCTTGATCATGTGACCTGTCGATAGCAAATGTCATTCCCATATTATCCGCATACAAAATGTATGAAACTGATTCTGTTCTGATGTGTCACAACACGACACGTCAGACAAATGTAAATCTGGCTCTACTACAACATAATGAAGCTAACTTTATAAAATATCTGTGCTAGGTTATTTTTCTTATAAAGAAAGAAATAAATAGTGAATAATGTTGACATTTAAAAACAAACATCAGGCTACATGATCTTTGACATATCCGAAATTGAGATTTTAAGTAGTAATCTTTATAACATAAAAATGGAACATTATAATAATAAAAGCCAAAATAGTGAAAAGGCCAGCAGAACTTATAAATCTATTTTAATTAAAAAAAAAGGGAACATAATCCTGAAAAAATATTTTTTATTTATTGTTGATAAAGATTTATTTACATTTGTTACAGAAAGATATCTTGTACATTTAATGTATACATTAAAAATTTGGTTACAGGTGATAAAAAGATAGAAGATGGACCAAATCCTAAAGTTTCTAAAACAACAACTGATGAAAAAAAGACTACTGGAAAAGATACAGATATAATGGTTAGAACTATTATCTAATAATGATATGTGAAATTACAAAAATACTAAACTTAGTATTTTATCATCATCAGCATCAACCTATCTTCTTCTTCTTCTTCTTTATTCTGGGCCGTTTCCGCACTTAGCCATTTGATTGGCCGTTGTGCGTGGGTCCCTCCGGTGTAGGTTCCCGCTGGATTTATTCCATCCAGCCGAGCTCGCTCCAGAAGCTTAGCAGGCCGCCCAGGTCGCCGATAGCCTCATGGAGTGTCGCTGAGGAGCCAATGTAGGTTGCTCGTTGTTCCGTTACGCCTCTGCAACTGAGCATAACGTGTAGCGGTGTCTCGTCCTCCTCCATGCAGGCTCTGCACAGAGGACTGTCTGTCATACCTAGAATTGAAAGGTGTTTGTTTAGTGGGCAATGACCAGTTATGAGGCCAACTACTGTTCTTAACTTATCTCGTGGAAGGTTTATAAGTTTCTTTGTTAACCTTGGGTCGGGGCTTGGAAGTGCCTCCTTTGTATGTCTACATGTGGTTATACTGCCCCATAGTTCAGCGTGGGTTCTGATGGTTTGTTTGTGCAACCATGTTTTGTATTCACTGAATGGTATGGGTACTATTGGTTCGGGTCCTACTACCTTCAGTGTCGTGGCGCGACGCGCCAGTTCGTCAGCCGCTTCATTACCTAAAATTCCGCTGTGTCCCTTTATCCATCTTAGGATGACTGTGTTATTTGTTGCAAGTTTTGTTAGGGCCTTGTGACAGTCCAGCAGTAGTTTTGACGTGGTCGAATGTTTTGCCAGTGCTTTTAGTACTGCCTGACTATCGCTAAGTATATTAATGTTAAAATTTGTTACCTGTCTGTTGGTCACGGCAACAGCCGCAGTTGTGATGCCGACGCATTCTGCCTGGAAGACTGAGTTGTGCTTACCAAGCGCTTGTGCAATCCGTATATTGAGGTCTTGGCAGTAGACTCCTGCTCCAGTACCTGTGTCTGTCTTTGACCCATCCGTGTACACATCTAGGGTGTCAGGGTTTGTGTAGCAGTTACTAGCTTCTTCTGTATTGATTTTGTATGTTTTGTCCATCACGAATTGTTTTTGTGTTTTATCACATATCCACTCCATACATGGGTTTATTTGTATTCCCTCTTTTAAGATGTTGGTGTGGGCTGTGTTTGTGTGTTTCCACAGTCCGCATGTTTTTAGTCTGAGAGCTGTAAGCGTTGCTTCCTCTTTTATATGGAGATGTAATGGAGGAATTCCTAGTATTACCTCCATTGCAGCTGTCGGTGTTGTGCACATACTGCCCGTTATGGATAGCAGTGCTTGTCTTTGGAATTTTTGAAGTTCCTGTTGAGTTGTCGTTTGGATCACTTTTGGCCACCAGACTATAGATGCATATGTCATTGAGCTTCTTACAACTGTAAGGTATAGCCACTTCATTATGTGCGGTTTTAGTCCCCATGTTTTGCCTATCATGCGTTTGCACTGACATAGGATGATTGTAGATTTCTGAATTTTCGTTTCAATATGTTTTTTCCAGTTCAACTGTTGATCTAGTGTTACCCCTAAGTATTTTACCTCTGTCGTTAACTTTAGGGTTACTTTGAATAAAGTCGGTGTTTTTGGAAAGTTTGGTTTTCTTTTATGTGTGAACAGAATAAGTTCTGTTTTTCTGGGGTTAACAGATAGTTCGTTAAGTGTACACCATTTTTCTATCTGTTTGAGTGCATCTTGCATTATTCCACTTAGGGTGTTTTCATGTTTTCCTCCTATAAGTATTGTTAGGTCGTCAGCGTACCCTATTGTGAGGAAGCCATTGTTGTTCAGTTTACTGATTAGTTCATTTACCACCAGGTTCCATAGGAGTGGGGATAGTACTCCTCCTTGAGGGCATCCTCTGGCAGCAATGGCTTGAGTTTTACCATTTATGTTTATTTGTATCGCCCTGAGTGATAAAAGGGAATTTATCCATTTTCTTATTGTTAGAGGTACATTATGCCGTTCAAGGGACTTTTCTATACTGTTGAACGTGGTTTTGTCGAAAGCACCTTCTATGTCTATGAAGGCTCCTAGTGTTGATAATTTATTTTCCATGTTGTGTTCTATTTTGTTTACCACTGAGTGTAGGGCTGTTTCTGTGGATTTGCTGGTACTGTAAGCATGTTGGTTCGGGTGTAGGGGGGTGTTACTCAGTACCCCATCCCGTAAAAATCTGTCTACTAACCTTTCCAGGGTTTTTAGCAAGAAGGATGTTAGGCTGATTGGTCTGAAAGCTTTCGGATCAGTGTAATCTGATTTACCTGGTTTTGGTAGGAGGATTACTTTCACATCTCTCCATAGTTTTGGTATATATCTGTAAGCTATGCAGGCTCTGTATATTTCTGCTAGCCATGGTGTTAGCCATTTCAAACCCCATTGTAAAAGGGCCGGAAAGATGTCATCCGTACCTGGTGATTTGAAGGGGTGGAATGTGTTTATTGCCCACTGTATTCTGTTATGTGTGACTATCTTGTTGGCGAGTTCCCTGTCTGATTCTACTGGGTTGTAGGTTTCATTTATGTTTGTCCAGTCTGCAGAGTCTAGTATTTTGCATCCTGGGAAGTGTGTTTCTAGAAGAGTCTCACTTACTTCTTTGTCGTTTTTTGTGTAACTACCATCGGCTTTCTTTAGGGAGCCTAGTATGAGGGCGTTGTCTTTTGCAAGGATTTTCCTTACTCTGTTAGCTTTCTCACATGATTCTATGTTTGAGCAGAACCGGCGCCACATTTTTGTGTCCTTCTGCCTTATTGTTTTGTTGTAACTGTACTGGTGATCTTTGAAAGTATCCCAGTCTTCATCCTTCCTGGTGTTCTTAGCTTTGTTAAACAGTCGTCTAAGATTATGTCGCTTCCTTTCAAGGTCGGGGCTCCACCATGCATGCATTGGTTTCTGTTTTGTTGTGCAGGTCTTTATGGGACAGGCTTTTATGTAGCATGACGTGATGACATTAGTTATGCTTGTCACGTTGTTGTCTATTTGATTTGTTGTCTCGATTGTAGTGTTATGGAGTTCGCTCTCATTCCCATAGTTGCTATGGAGTAGTGTTTTATATAGTTTCCTGTTTGTTTTCCTTGGATTTCTCCGTGGTGTGTCCTGTGCCGTGGTCAAGTTCAATTCGAAATGGATGCGTTGATGATCACATAAGGTGAGATCATCAGACACATGCCAGTTTCTTATTTGATCTATTACACCGTTAGACGCCAGAGTTATGTCTACTATTGTTTGGGAACGGCTCGTGATAAACGTTGGTTTCGAGCCTTTATTTAAAACTACAAGATTAGTTGTTAAAAGATATGTTACAAGTTGCTCACCTCTTTTGTTGTTTTCGTTGCATCCCCATAGGGTGTGATGTGCGTTGCTGTCTACTCCAATTATGAGGTCAGTGTTTTCGTCCTCACAGTATTTTATGAGGTCCGTCATCTCTTTTGGTGGTATATGTTCTTCTATGGGTAGATATAACGATGCCAAGACTAGTGGTCTTGTCCTAGCACCGGTTTGTTGTCCTATGCCACTTTGTATTCTTATTGTTGTTATGTCTCTGAAACAGAATTGTGTTAGCATTGTCGCTGTGATACAGCGAGGTATATAAATACAAGTTCTCGGTGGAGTTTGTTTACTGTCATAAAGAACAAGCATCAACCTATATTCGGCTCCCTGTTGAGCACGAGTCTCCTCTCAGAATGAGAGGGGTTAGCCCAATAACCATACCACGCTGACCCAATGCGGATTGGCAGACTTCACACACGCAGAGAATTAAGAAAATTTTCTGGTATGCAGGTTTCCTTAAGATGTTTTTCCTGCACTGTTTGAGACATGTGATATTTAATTTCTTAAAATGTACACAACTGGAAAGTTTTTATATTATTGTACTTCATCAACATCATCATCATATCAGCCGATGGATGTACACTGCAGGACATAGGCTTTTGTAGGGACTTCCAAACATCACGATATTGAACCACCTGCATCCAGCGAATCCCTGCGACTCGCTTGATGTTGTCAGTCCACCTGGTGGGGGGTCGACCAACTTTGCGCTTTGTAGTGCGGGGTCGCCATTCAAACACGTTGGGACCCCAACGTCCATCGGCTCTTCGAACTATGTGCACCGCCCATTGCCACTTGAGCTTCGCGACTCGTTGAGCTATGTCGATGACTTTGGTCTTCTACGGATCTCCTCATTTCTGATTCGATCACTCAGAGATACTCCTAACATAGCTCGTTCCATCGCCCGCTGTGTGACTCTTGAGTCTTCTTAGTTGTATTTTATATTATTGTTAATTTTGTTCTCAGTCTTTGCTGGCAATGCCCTCGAGTAGAGAAAAAGCAGTGAAAAGAGTAGGCGAAGAAATTATGGATCTATTGAGCAAACCTACAGCTAAAGAGAAATCGCTCGCTGATAAATTCAAGAGTCAAGGGGGTATGTTTTAATTTTCATTTATAATAAAATACTAGAAACTAAGTACTTGCTCTATTATATCACTACATAGTATAAAACAAATTCGCTTTCTCTGCGAAATCTTTAGTCGCCATTATAAGAATTGGGTCGCAATTTTTTAATCCGCGAATAGTGTAAACGCGAATAAGAGCCGTGATAGCCCAGCGGATATGACCTCTGCCTCCGATTCCGGAGGGCGTATGTTCGAATCCGGTCCGGGGCATGCATCTCCAACTTTTCAGTTGTGTGCAGTTTAAGAAATTAAATATCACGTGTCTCAAACGGTGAAGGTCATGAGCAGCACCACATCACAGTCTTTCTCTGCGTGTGTGAAGTCTGCCAATCCGCCTAACACCTCTCATTCCGAGAGGAGACTTGTGCTCAACAGTGAGCCGAATATAATAATAATAATAATAATTAAATGTTTTATTTAGCTGAATACATCACAAAAATACAATATGAAATAAAAAAATAATGAAAATATGTATAACATGATTAAAGTAACACAAAAGTTTACAAAATAGTGACTGCACACCTTAGCTAGTAGCTCTGCAGAGCTTTGCTCCCTGGTGAGGTTTCTTCTTTTATCCAGATTACACTTATGTTACAATTAATAAATACACATTACTTACATTCATGTTAATCTAACTTAGGCACTAACAGATAATCATTAAGTTTCATCAGCAATAATGCTCCAGTGTTTGCAACTGCAGCGCTGATTTTCAGGCGCAACCTTTGGTGGCGCCACGACACGATAGGTAAACGGTTGGATAAATTGATAACATGAAATAATATATAATACTGTAAAATATATAACAAAAAAAAAATGAAAAAAAAAATGCGTGCGTACAAAGTACACATGTCAGAAGTGAAACTTCTTTTTCTTTTTTTTTTTTTTCTTGCTGCTCTTTTTCTTTTTTTTCTTTTTATTTTTTTTTTAAATATACTTAAACAATACACATCACTATCTAGCCTCAAAGTAAGCATACAGAGTAGCTTGTGTTATGAGTGCTAAGATAGTTGATATTATAATATTAATATACAATTATATACTACATATAAATACTTATATAATGTATAAATACACACAGACACTGGAAAACCCTCATGCTCATCACACAAATATTTTCCAGTTGTGGGAATCGAACCCACGGCCGTGGATGCAGAAAGCAGGGTCACTACCCACTGCGCCACGCGGCTGTCAGCGAACTGTCTTTGGCGAACTAATTTATAAATCTTGTTTATATTTATACAAATCTAAAACTTTAGATTTCCGAGACTAAGAGGAAGGGAAAAAGGAAGATAGGTTAGGAATTTCATTGCCATTAAAATATAATAATTAACTAATAAACGAATACACAAACAATATGGCGTGTATTATTTATCGATATCTCGTATTCTCTCTCTCGTTCAATCTTTCTCACCATAGCTCTCTCCCACCTCTCACTTCATAGCACTGTGCGTGGTACGACGTTCGCTCTGTCTCACTTTATCTCTCAATCTTTCTCACTTGCTTGCTCCCTACTCTCACTCCACGGCTAGTTGCTTCATGCTACGTTCGCCCAGTCTTACTCTCTCTCAATCGGTCTCGATCGCTCTCTCTCTCTTTTTCGACACTTCCGTTGCATACCGGCGTGACGTTACATCTGTAAAAATTTTACCCTCATGCGCCTAAAGAAGTTTCACTTCAAAAAAAACCTAGCACAGATATTCTATAAAGTTAGTTTCATTATGTGGTAGTAGAGCCGGATTTACATTTGTCTGACGTGTCGTGTGACACACCAGAACAGAATCATTTTCATACATTTTGTATGCGGCACATCCGAGGGCCTAGTGGCAGTTTGATACTGTTACTGTCACGTAACGTAAACGCGAATTTTCAAGGAATTGAAACAGCGCCATCTAGTGGCACTACTGCACAACTGTTTCAATTCCATATAAATTTGCGTTTTACGTCAACGTGATCGTAACAGTATGAAAATATTGAAAATAGGCACACAGAAGCCATCACGACATGGCGTTGTCATATAAAATGTATGATACCGATTCTCTTCCGCCCCGCCTAGCCAATTCGCACGTCGATTATTCTACGATCGCTAACGCTTCGAAAAAAAAAATGGGTTGATAGTGATGATGATGAGTGTATCGATGAAGGCGCGCAAGTGATGGAGTTCTGCCCGCACGGCACGCGCGCGGAGTGCGCGCGCGCGCTGAAGGCGTCGGCGGGCGGCGAGCCGTGCAAGAAGCTGCACTTCAAGAAGATCATCCAGAGCCACACGGACGAGAGCCTGGGCGACTGCTCCTTCCTCAACACCTGCTTCCATATGGACAGCTGCAAGTTAGCTTTGTTTTATTGACACTCAGATCTTCCTCTATACAGGGTGCTCGGGAGTATTTACCGGGAAAATTAACCTTGGCTGACTTTTTTATGGGATCTTTTCGTACCAAGGCGCGTTTGGAACTTTAATTTTAAGTTTTAGACTAATATTACCACTATTAGATTAATTTAAATTATGACATAACTTGACTTTTCAAAAATGCTTGTAAACTAAGCCTAATTGAAATAATTTCATTTTGATTTATAGAATTTTATTTCTCATAACTTCAACGAGACCACTTTTAGGATCCGAATTGCTTAACTAATATTTTATTAACTACTAAAAAAAATGTGTTTTCATACAAAGTAGGTAATTCAAATAATCCTATCTATCTCCGACTATCCCTGCAACACACGACTTTACGTAACGAAGCGACAACATTGCATTTTACTATATAAATACGTCATTATTATAAGGATGCGTATAAGGGACACATTTTAAAATCTATTTACAAAAGAAATATTATTTACTCCGAAAATATTCATTTTAGAACACATGTTCCTTGAACATTTTGAATTAATTTTCGTTAATTATGAGAAATACTCCTCAGCACCCTGTATACTTGACTAGATAGCTGAAAATCAGTTTTACATAAATACATGTTTAAAATCGTCTTCGTCTTCAAGACGACGAAAGTCTTCGAACAGTGCGTGTTGCCAGTGATGACTTACGGATCCGAGACTTGGTCGCTAACTATGGGCCTTATAAGAAGGCTCAAAGTCACTCAGCGGGCGATGGAGCGTGTTATGCTTGGGGTTTCTCTGCGTGATCGAATCAGAAATGAGGAGATCCGCAGACGAACTAAAGTCACTGACATAGCTCAGCGAGTCGCGAAGCTGAAGTGGCAGTGGGCAGGCCACATAGTTCGAAGAGCCGATGGACGTTGGGGTCCCAAGGTGCTGGAATGGCGACCCCGCACCGGAAAGCGCAGTGTTGGTCGACCCCCCACTAGGTGGACCGAAGACATCAAGCGGGTTGCAGGGAGCCGCTGGATGCTGGCGGCTCGAGACCGTTTTGTTTGGAAGTCTCTATGCAAGAGGCCTATGTCCAGCAGTGGACGTCCATCGGCTGACAATGATGATGATGATGATGATGTTTAAAATTGTCACCGTAACTTCAACGAGACCACTTATAGGATTCGAACTGCTTAACTAATATTTTATTAGTTAAGCAATTCGGATAAATAATAGTGATGATAGTGCTTATCATTTAAATGTATTCGCTGATGCTGAAGAGTATCCCAGAGAGGAGCTTGGGGTTGACCAAGAAACTGCAGAGTCGTCGGAGAAACCGAAACGCAGGCCGGCTGCTAATAAGGCTCGTGAGCTGTTAGCTTTATATTTTAAGAAAAAATATACAGTTTTACATAAATACATGTTTAAAATTGTCACCGTAGTGGAAGGCAATTCATGAAACAAATACATTATTCAATTGACGTGTTCCATGTTTTATGCAGATATGTACACTATCAAGTTGATAACACGGACCCAAACTTGAACGCGCACAAATTAACCACAGAAACTATAACGAAAGGCAGTCACAACGGTGAGTAAAACCTTAAATATAAAAAAATATATATTATGAACGATAGCAGACGCCCCGCGGTTTTACGCGCATAGTTTCCGTACCTGTGGAAATACGGGGATAAAATGTCGCTGAAAATATAGTTATTTATTGGTGAAAGATTTTTAAAAAGTAGTTTTTTTTTTTAAATTAAATTGTAATTAACAAACAAAATTCAAATCTTACCTCATTATAATATACGTTTAGAGAACTCTATGCTTTATCCAAATTTATAGTACGCAAGCTTTTTAAATTTTTTGTAATATCAGCCGATTAAATTATTAAGAGAATGATTAATCTAAAGTGTTATAAACTTACCATCAACTTGAACTTCTGCATAGTAATGCCTGGTTTTTTAATAGAATGTAATATGTAAGTAATCAAATAACATAACACTTACATTTATATATTTACAGGTACCAATGTAGCAGCTCCTAAACAAGATGGCGTGTTGACCTTGACTCCGCCACAATGGATTCAATGTGACTTGAGATTTCTGGATATGACGTTTTTAGGTAAGAACATGATATTATCATCATCTCCTTATCCTTATCCCACTTAACCGTGCGGTCCCGGTGTAAGAATAGGACCGCTCCATATCCTCCCGTGGATGTCGTAAAAGGCGACTAAGGGAAAATGTCGCTAGTGGGTGGCGGTTCGAAAAAATCCACAACTCTAAGGATTCCCAAGGAGGGTTGACGTCAGGCAGGCGGCCGGTCATCCAAACTCCAAACGATCAGTTTGGATCGTGCCTCGATGCAAGAACCAGCTCATGACTAAGGGCCCCGTATGGGTTCGAAACTAGTCGGGCATACTCCGACGTAATATCACGTGAGTTTTAGCCGTGTTTCATAATCAATTAATATATTTTTTCAAGTAGGGTTTCTTTTAAATTTTGAAGGATTTGTCATTCTAGCTATTAAAGTGTGTCTCTAGGTCCTGGTCAATGTGTAATTATAGTAAGCTTACTGAGGCAACATAAAGAAAGTAAACAAATTGGGAATATGATTGCTTAAGACAGCATAATAAAACGACAAAAATAATATAAAAATATTATAAATTATTGCTATTATTATAAAAAAATAAATAAATGTATTCTATTTTTGTTTATTATTTATTGAGCAACCGTTATAATTATAGAAATAATAATTTATTAAAATAGATTTAGGGTGTGGGTCATCAACGCAGCGAATACCTAAACGTATATTTTGCAAGTTTCCTCATGATGATTTCCATCACCATTTGAGACAAGTGATATTTCATTTCTTAAAATGCACATAACTGAAAAGTTGGAGGTGCATGCCCTGGACCGGATTCGAATCTACGCCCTCCGAATCGAAGGCATATCCACTGGGCTAACACAGCTCTCCCTCTCTCTCTATCACGATGACGTTTTCGCAGGAAAGTTCGCGGTTTCTCTCTCTTTCTCTCTCCCTCTATCACGATGACGTTTTCGCAGGAAAGTTCGCGGTTATAATGGCGGACCCGCCGTGGGACATCCACATGGAGCTGCCGTACGGGACCATGTCGGACGACGAGATGAGGTGCCTGGGCGTGCCCCAGCTGCAGGACAGCGGGCTCATATTCCTGTGGGTCACGGGACGGTGAGCTTCATCTATACTAATATTATAAAGAGGTAAAGTTTGTAAGTTTGTCACATTTTTGAAATGGGGTAATCTTCGGAACTACTGGTCCGATTTTAAAAATTCTTTCACCAGTAGAATGCTACGTTATCGGGGAGTGCTATAAGCTATATTTTATATTAGTATGATACGTTAACACTAACCCTTAACCAAACGGAGTGTTTGACAAAATTAATAGTAATCAATTAGTTTGACGTATAATCCTTTAGTGACATGAAGTAATATCGTGACGTCACAAAAATCAAAATGGACGACAGCTTTTTGACATTTGGAAAAATTTATAAAATGCACAATTTTTTAATTAAGTTAGTTAGTTAATATACCTATTTCAGATCCTTAAAATTGTTTATATTCAATTTGATATGAGTCAACTGCCCTATTAATTATAATAACTGAACCTTGAGTGAAGTGAAGATGAATATACCTAGGAGAAATTCATTTCCAGTTTGTTCATCCCTATAGAGCTCCACGTTGACTAGCAATTATGAACCTTGTGGGTCAAGCAATAGGGTTCATTGTAACACTTTGTATTATGTCAATGACACAGGGCTATGGAGCTGGGCAGGGAGTGTCTCAAGCTGTGGGGCTACGACCGCGTGGACGAGCTGATATGGGTGAAGACGAACCAGCTGCAGAGGATCATACGCACCGGCCGGACGGGCCACTGGCTCAACCATGGGAAGGAACACTGTTTGGTGAGCGGAACTTTTTTACAATGCTTTCTCCTCCCTCCGTAATCCGGCCCTGTCGCAAAATCCCTGCTTCATCATCTTTATTAACCCATATTAGACGGCCGCGTGGCGCAGTAGGTAGTGACCCTGCTTTCTGCATCCACGGCCGTGGGTTCGATTCCCACAACTGGAAAATATTTGTGTGATGAGCATGGAACTTTTCCAGTGTCTGTGTGTATTTATACATTATATAAGTATTTATTTGTAGTATATAAATGTATATTAATATTATAATATCAACTATCTTAGTACCCATAACACAAGCTACTCTGTATGCTTACATAGTATGCTTGATAGTGATGTGTATTGTTTAAATATATTTATTTATTTGTTTTTTTTTTACATTTGGCTCTCTGCTAAGCACGAGTCTCCTCTTAGAATAAGAGGGTTTAGGCCAATAGTCCACACTAGCCCAATGCGGATTAGCAGACTTCACACACATGGCTATTTCCATTCCAAATTTCAGCTAAATTGCTTTAATAGTAGCGGCGTTATAGAGTAACAACCATCCAAACATACATCCAAACATCCATACAAACTTTCGCGTTTTTAATATTAGTAGGATAGGATTTTGATGTTTCAACCTCAATTTCAATTTTCCCGCAGGTGGGGATGAAAGGTAACCCGGACAACTTGAACCGCGGGCTGGACTGTGACGTCATCGTGGCAGAAGTCCGCGCCACTTCGCACAAACCGGATGAAATATATGGCATTATTGGTAATATTATTTTTATAATAGCGGACCCGGTCAGCGCTCATTCTTTTTTTTTTTTATTCTTTACTTTTTTTAGCCCTTGACTACAATCTCACCTGATGGTAAGTGATAATGCAGTCTAAGATGGAAGCGGGCTAACTTGTTAGGAGGAGGATGAAAAGGAGTGATCCTTTAAGTTTTCACACGGCATCGAACCCGAACGCTAAATCGCTTGGCGGTACGTCTTTGCCGGTAGGGTCAAAAATATTCCCTATACCTATCCTATTCTACTCCCACCCTACAACTACCCTACTCTACACCTGTCCCCTACCCTACCCTACCCTACCCCTACCGCAAAGTTCTTCTGTAAAGTTGTAGTACATTATTTTATTCTGACATCTCTGTTGAGATTTTTATTTTACAATTAATTTATTTTTTCTTGTTTTAGAGAGACTCAGTCCCAGTACGAGAAAAATAGAGTTATTTGGACGACCACACAACGTGCAACCTAATTGGTAATTATAAAATCAATGTAATCAATAAGCATAGCTGGGCATTAACTCGTTAATCCGTTAATCGTTAATTAACGAAGTTAACATTTTTATTAACGGATTAACTTTTAAGTTAACTTTTAAAAATGTTAACGGACCCGTTAACTTCCGTTAATATGCAGAAGTCCGTTAATCGTTAATCCAATGCCTACTATTTACCGCGCGACGTGATTAACAGGTTTAGACAAGTAAGAAATTATGAAAGATTTTTTATTCAAAGAAATCAACAAATTTAAAATTATACAGGGTGATTCGGTCTTTAGTGCGGATATTTTTTTTCGTGGTTCTGTATCATTAATAGAATATAAATCTACAAACAGTTCGATACATTTTATGTATTTTTTTTTTTTAATTTATGTCTCTAAAATAACAAAATAATGTACATATTATTACTAAACAAGATATATTCAGCTTAAAAGTGATCTGGTGACGTCCTTTAGGTATCAAACGAAAATAAAATAAACGCACAATAGGGTGACCCTAAAATTCTGTTCAAAAGTAAATAACTTTAGCTAACGATAATTTTGTTATTTTTGAGTTAAAAAAAAAAAGAAAAAATACGTGATCATTAAATTTTGTTTATGTACAAAATATAAAAATATCCGCACTAAAAAAAATTTCTTCCTGTAGATAAAATCAACTAAAAACAAATTATGGCACTTTTCCCAAGTGCTCACCTTTATTTTTCCAGTGGGGATCTCACACAATGATATAAAAATGCAATATTAACCAGTCATATTAACGGATTAACGATTAACGTTAACTTGCGTTAATTCTTCCGGAATGTAACGCTTTAACGTTTAACGAAGCTAACTTTTTTTGTAGCGGATTAACGATTAACGAAGTTAACTATTTGTTTAACGGTGCCCAGCTATGTCAATAAGTCTAATCTCCATATCCTTAATAAGAGTAGAGGCCTGACGGTGTATAGCTTGGCAACTTCGTTCGTAACACTCCCGATGTTCCGCGCGGGCCGGGGGGCGTGTAGCGATGATCCCCAAGACTGTGATGGACCTGCCAATGCATAGCTTTAAGCAATGTATTAAAAAACATTTACTTAGTCGAGGGTACTACAGCATAGATAAGTTCCTTAATGATAAAGATGCTTGGAGGCCGTTGGATCAGCTTCCACCTTCACACAGGAAGTAAAACTATAAGAAATTGTAATTGTTATCAATTGTAAATTATAATACTGTATGACTTTTTCATTTCAAAAGAGCAACTGTAGAGTTTCTTGCCGGTATCTTCTCAGCAGAATCTGTCTTCCGAACCGGTGGTAGAGTCTTTACTGACGTAAAGACGTGACGAGTCAACTGACGTGTCAAAAGTGCTTGTAAACTAATGATACTTGAAATAAATGAATTTTGATTTTGATGAATGAAAACCCAGGACTGATGCACGTCACTTCCCCGTACGCACGATTTCACACCCACGCAGTCTTTCCCCCTTTCGCCCGCATATCATGGGACTGTTATTAACGAAGTTGCCAGACTATAGTGATCTGTTAAATTAGGCTGAAGATGATGATGATGATACTGCTAAAGAATTTCATAACTCCATACATTTTTAATACATAATAATATTTAAGTATGAGACCTATCCGTGACCTACAGTGATAGCCCAGTGGATATGACCTCTGCCTCCGATTCTGGAGGATGTGGGTTCGAATCCGGTCCGGGGCATGCACCTCCAACTTTCCAGTTGTGTGCATTTTAAGAAATTAAATATCCTGTGTCTCAAACGGTGAAGGAATAACATTGTGAGGAAACCGACATACCTGAAAATTTTCTTAATTCTCTATGTGTGTGAAGTCTGCCAATCCGTATTGGGACCTATCATTAAAAAAATGATAGGTCTATAATTTTTTTAACACAAACCTGTCTATCAGGATAACACTCGGCAACCAAGTGGACGGCGTGCGGTTGGTGGACCCCGAGCTGATAGCGGCCTTCAAGAAGAGGTACCCCGACGGCAACTGCATGGCGCCCCCCACGCCAGACCCCGGCCTGTCGTAGCGCTAGACTACGCGCTCTACACTCACAGCCAGCGGCGTGCACAACGGTTTTTACTAGGGTATGCACTATAAGTAAAAATTGGAAAATTGGTCACAATTTGTCATCGGGCCAATTTTCTAGAAATATCTACGTCTGATAAAGGCTCTGGCCACACACGGGCACAACCACAAAACGCCGCTATCGGCATATATCCTGTAGTTTTCATACATTTTGTATTGACTCGCCGCATACGATTGACGCCGGTGGCCGCCACACGCTACAATCGTCGCTGATCGCTTCTTGTGGCCCCTAAACCCCGCCACACGCCATTCGCGCGATTTTGATACTGCATGTATGGGTTAAAAAGTAGCAGCCACCGACCATAAGTGTCGACCACATAAGTGTCGACCACCGGCCACAAGTGGCTGTCGCGCGCTTCAGTTACTTCTGTGGCCCCATCTTGTTTCTTGTAGCGGAGTTTGTGGCTGTCAAGTGTGGCACGTGTGCGGCGACACTAAGACCCGAGTACACCGAAATTCATTTAAACGGCGTTTACAGAACCAGCCTGTCAAATATTAAACGTAGTTTGAACAAGGTGCGTTTTTTTCCTGTTCACCAGATGCTTTTTGACTCTGGTTTGTAAACCGAGCGATGGAGAACGACGAGTGAACTATTTATGAACAATTTATATATTATCTATAACAGCATTGCCAACTTGCGAGGAATTCCCCAAACGTTGCGAGGGATTTTTTGGGGAATTACGATATGTTCTTTCCTCAATTTGAGGAGTTTCCGCTACGATTTGTGATGTGTGTGTGGATTTTGAAAAATACGTATCGGCAACACCGATTTTTTATGTACCATATCAAATTGACAAATATTTTTGTTTGGAAATCGAAGCTGGCAGCATGCAGTGGCATAAAACCCCAAAGCTAGGAACTGATTTATTTATGAGAGAAAATGAATTGTTTCAGAAATGAATAATAAACTCTTTTATAATTTTACGGGTCCTTTGCATTTTGGTAGTTGAGAAAATAATCTTCACGAAACTTGCGAGCGTTACAAAAACATAACCTACACTTATATCAAAGACGTCTTAACCGGGGTATGCACGCTCGGTTAAAATAAACGCTCGATTTACATAGATAACCGGCATATTGGCTGTGGTGAACAGGAAATTAGGACTTAACGGCGTTTAAGTTATTTAAACGATTGATTATGTTTAAACGAATGTCGGTGAACTCTAACCTAAATCAGCTAAATTACGTGTTAAAGACACATTTGCGCAACTTAATCGGCTCCGTTTGACATTAAATTCATTGCATTGTCTGTGTCAAACTGACATTTTTTTCCAGTATTTTGGTCTTTATTGCCAACCTATTAAAATAAACATCAAATAAAGTGACAAAATGTAATTTACGAGTGATATCCACTAAGCCCCGGATGACATTTTTACCTACCTAATAATTATAATCTCAATTTCGTAAATGTCAACTAGCAAACGACAAAAATAGTGAATCAGCGTGCTGATCTGTTAAAAACTTTTTAAATTCTCACTATTATGGTATGTTAATGTTTTTAAACGATTTTAGATATAATATCCATTTTAGAATAATTATTAAAATAATTTGTACAGATTTGTAAATAAATAAAATGTTTGTAATATTTTAATTGTGTTGTATTTTATTTTGTTGAATCTTATCTGGATTCGGACGCCACAAATCAATTCACCAATTTTGTCGACAATGTGGTAAAAAAACAAACATTTTCGCAATCTTGATAGACAAATTAACATCAACGTCAAAAAACTTATAATTTGACAACAATATCGCTACAGTACACCAACGGTTCAAAGCACGGAGTAATATTTAGCTAGAAGCCGTTTGTTAATGAAATACTATCCGTGTTAAATTTTTACTACCTACGATGCTGTTAACTTAGTAGTAATTATCTAATTATTTCGTTATGTCCAAATAAAATAAAATCACTGTAGGTAATCGTTACGTCTGAGAAATGGTCGATGTTGTAAATAAACTTGGGACGGATATTAGTTGTCCAACATTGAAATTGTATAAATATAAAGGAGAATGCCCACCGACCCATACATTTTTTGATGAAGTAATGATTTATTTATTAAAGGGATGGGCTTTTAATATGTCGGTTTATAACGTGGTGAGACGTCCGTCGGTCAACAGTCACTGACATGCTACTTATGACGTTTCATATCAAAAAAAATTAGCGGCAAACAGCTTCTTTGCACAATTTTTTCGAAAACGCTTGCGGTGTCTAGCTAAATAAGTCCGCAGTTCCAAACTAAGTCATAAATGTATTAGTAAAAAGACGGATGTGGATATCTTCCTTTAGACGAGCTCGGCCGTGGATTGCGGTAGCGTCCTCTTGCCAGACCCGCGCTAGGTTTCTCTGTGATGTTACTAATTCTGAAATTTAAATAAATATAAATTTAATAAAAAAACTATCTATAGTTGAGCCATATTCGATGTAGACCTCCAACCTCCAACCGCGTGAAATGTATGACATTATACGTAAATTAAAAAATAAAAATAGTTGCGGTATTGACCATATACCACCATCGCTACTAAGAAAATGTGCGAAAGAATTAACACCACCACTATACTTACTAGTTAATCAGTCATTTATCGACGGAATATTTCCTGAACGCTTAAAAAAATCTATCATAAGACCGGTGTATAAAAAGGGCGCCAAAACGGACCCAAGCAACTATCGACCCATAGCTTTACTCCCAGCAACATCAAAGATATTTGAGACAGCTATGTGTAGACGACTAAACTCGTATTGTGAAAAATTTAAAATCTTTGATGAAAGCCAAAACGGCTTCAGAAAGGATCGCAGTACGACGTTGGCTGTCTATAAATTTATACAAGAAGCAATTAACATTTTAAACAGAAAAAATTACGCAATAGGGTTAATGCTAGATATGTCCAAAGCATATGACAAAGTACAATACAGTATTTTACTTAATAAACTATATGGCATAGGAATACGCGGAATACCACACGCGTGGTTTAAATCATATTTAGAAAATCGCGAACAATATGTTGAAATTGAACAATGTGATCAAAAAACGGGACAAATTAACTACACTAGATCAGACGTAATAAAAATGACTAACTCAATACCCCAAGGAAGCGTTCTTGGGTGTATTCTGTTTTTAATTTATATCAATGACTTGCCGAAAATCCTTGACGAATATTGTGTATTATTTGCGGATGACATTTCTTTATTATTATCTTTTTCAAATGACATTAACTTAAATGACAAATTAAATAATCTACTCAATGACATAATTAAATGGATGAATGTTCATAATTTAGAAATAAATTTTAATAAGACGAAAATAATTCAATTCAGACCATATCAAAAAACAGAATTAAATATCAAATTTTCCTATAATGACATAAATATTGAATGTGTTGACAGTTTAACTTTTTTAGGTATAGAAATTGACACTCATTTAAATTGGAAAAATCATATACACAAAACGAAAAATAAATTATCGAAATTTATATATGGACTTAAAGAATTAAAAAGAACCACTGACATGAAAACTGCATTAGCTGCATTTTATGCCTATGGGTACGCGTGGTTAAGGTATGGGGTAATCCTTTGGGGAAATAGCACAAACGCCCAAGATTTGTTTATACTTCAAAAAAAGTGTATACGCATCCTCGTACATATAAGTAAGACTGAATCATGCCAACCGTATTTCAAACAACTAAAAATATTGACCCTGCCCTGCATATATATTTTTGAAATATGTAAATTTGTGAGAAAAAATTTTCATTTTTACGAAAAAGTCGATAACTCTTATAAACCACGGCGCTTCCGCGAAAAAAACGAAAATAAACTAATTTACCCTCTTTCAAAATTAATACTCCACAGCTCCGGCCCATACGCAATGTCAATAAAAATTTACAACAACCTTCCAGACCGTATACGTAATGAGGCGAAAGATATTGCTTTCAAAAAGAAATTAAGGGACTTTCTGGTCGAAAAGTGCTATTACACGGTGAATGACTACTTGAATGACAAATAAAAACAAAAAATAAAATCGGTCTCCCTATCACTCACTCGACAAAAGGCTACGCCCAAACTGGGTATCCATAACTTGCATTATGTAATAAAATGTAACTTGTAATTATTATTATTATATTGTATAATGTAATGTATGGTATTGCTTGATATTAAATAAATAAATAAATAAATAAACCTATTGGACACTTCTTAATAATCATTAATTTTCAATAGAGAATTAAAGTAGTGCGAAAAATTAAATGTTAGAAATAAATAAAACAGGGCTTAGATATATTAATATAATCAACTATTATAAAGGGGTAAGATTTCTTTGTCTTAGTATAATTTCCTACTGAATACTTTTTAACTATAAAAAAAGTATTATTTTAAATTGTACAAATAAGAGATGTGTATGCCGGTCTAAACCGTTAGTCCCGGCCATTATAATTAACATCTGAAAATAATCGTCTTTGACTAATTACCTCGCTATTGCCTCTAAAAGTAAAATCATCATCTTCATCATATCAGACGTCCACTACAGGAAATAGGCCTTTTGTAGGGACTACCAAACATAACGATCCTGAGCCACCTGCATCCAGTGAATCTCTGCGACTCTCTTGATGTCGTCAGTCCACTTGGTGGGAGGTTGACGAGTCGCGAAGCTGAAGTGGCAATGGGCGGGATACATAGTTCGGAAAAGTAAAATAGAAGACTTAAATTTATAGGAGGCCATATACATTGACCAAAAATATAAAAAAAAGAAACCTATGGTCACTAGGACCCGGTTTTGATGCAGAGGGCTCTGCTCGAGTCGTATTGGAACTTTCGTTTCGGTTCTGCTTGCCTTTTGTAGTTCTGCTAAAAGAAAATAAAAAATTAATATCTACCAGCTCTCTCACAATCATCACATAATATTAACAAGGTTAGGATATAGGTACCTATATTTAGAGCCGCAATAGCTCAACTATAACTCTATAGGTCTTAGCATACCTGCAGGGTTAGCCCAAGTGTGTAGGATTAGCGTTGGAACCTTGTCAAAGTAAACTAGTCCGCAGTTAGTTATCATATACGAGAGATTTTTTAACGGACGTTAAAATATAATAGTTTAAATTTTTAAATTAATAAAATATAAGCGTTTAAATATAATATAAATTTAAATGAAGGTCTATTTCTAACACCCAAAATTTTCAAATGCAACACTGCTCGAAAAAAAGCCTCGTGTGAACATAATTGGGAATGTGTTTGTTGTATTTGAACACTTTTATACTTCCGTTAAAAAAACTCTCGTGCGAATGAGGGCTTAAGTTTGATGTATTTAACTTTGAAAAGGTATCGGATAGAACCTTGTCAAAGTAAACGACATCAAAATAAATTCGCTTCTCATCGCGCGTTTTTGTACAATTATTCTATAGGGAGTTCAGTATTCCTGTACAAAACGATGCGATACAAACATACCCTTGCTTTTCCAATCTTTCCGCAGTGATGGTATCACGAAGTCTTCTCTGGAACTAGAAACGAAATAAAGTGAATGATTAAACTATTCCGATTAGTTATTTTCTAAAAAGATTTTTTTAGAGAACTACTTATCTAAGAAATTATAAATAACTTAATTTCTTATTTTTATAATGTCTTCTTAATAATTATCTATATTATTATTTTCTATTAAATAATTAATTAGCATAACTAAATGGCTACTGTTTCTATTTCTTGTATAGGTACCTAGTTATGAAAAGTTATTCTGTCCCTTCGTGATATCACCTGACCCTATCGCAGACCTGATACCTACTGGAGACCATTCTAGGAAGGTGTTTTTTTTTCAAAAGTAGATACCTATCCTTAGGGTTTCTGCTTATTTTTAAACGTAGGTATACGAATCGTCGTTATCAACCCATATTTGGCTCACTGCTAAGCTCGAGTCTTCTTTCAGAATGAGAGGGGTTAAGCTAATAGTCCACCACGCTGGCCCAATGCGGATTGGCAGACTTCACACACGCAGAGAATTAAGAAAATTGCAGTATATTAAGTATGCAGGTTTCCTCACGATGTTTTCCTTCACCGTTCGAGACGACACAATATATTTAATTTCTTAAAATTGCAAACAAGTGAAAAGTTGGAGGTACATGCCCCGGACCGGGTTCGAAACCACACCAGGCAGAGGTTATATCCACTGGGCTATCACGGCTTTTATAGCGTATTTACCTATAGCGTAGTCTGAACTATTCTGGAATATTATAAATATAGCTAACATTGAGAATATCACGTGGGCCTTTAAAATAGGCTATAAGGTATATTAGGTAGGTGTACCGGGGTCCAGGGACATCAAGCTGGTTGCAGGAGCCGCTGCATGTTAACTGCTCGAGATCGTGGTGTTTGGAAATCCATGCAAGAGGCCTATGTGCAGCAGTGGACGTCCATCGGTTGTGAATGATGATGATAATTTAATATGATGATGAAGCTAATAAAAATTGAGTAGGTACCTACCTTGATGCTGTTTAGCATGTCTCCCTGTGTGGCGAGTGGTCGCTCGTCAGAGCGTACTGAGGGGGCCTGCCGAGGGTCGGGAGGCGCGCCCCGCTGCGCGCCCAGTGACGCGGCACCGATGGAGCCGTGCCTCGGCGCGATTACTGGGGAAAACAAAATCAAAATGGTGGCGAAGTGGCCTTAATTGGATATTTGAAAATTTATTCTTTAGTACAAATAACAACGTATCTGCGATAACTCCGTCGGAGTATTGGATAGAAGCAGGCGTTACTTTGCGAAAGTTCATCATGATTATATAATGATTTATTTATTTTGCTATCATCCGCGAAAAGCCGACGAACCCATGCGACAACGTCACCCAAGTCCGATAAAATACTCTCTACGTACGTTTCACCCCGAAACCGGAGCATCCTCAGGAGCCATCCATCAAGCAAAATAAATAAATATAACCCTTTCGGAGTTACAGAGATATCTTTGCGGCGCTGTCGAGGATCGCTTAAAACGCGCCTTGTAATAAATACGGCAGGATCTTGATGTCACGCTTAACTTGTATGGTAAGACTTGGGAGTCGGGGCTGACAAATAAAAATTGCAAATATCTTTTATATTTGTATGTTTATGTTCAGATATACCTAGCATATCATGCAAGAAATTCTCAGTAGAACAAACCAGTGCCTTACCGAGAAAATTAAGCTGTTAGTCATGGTTATGTGTAATGGTGTATTACCATTTATATGTAATGTCTCTAGTGGATGACAGTTTAACATACCATAAGTTTACCCTAGTCCGTAAGCCTTTATGTATTTATACACACCACATTCTATAAGATACTAAACCTTAAGTATGTAGTAGCTCATCCAGACATTCATCTGTAGTTAAGCGGGCATTCATTAAAATACAATCGTGAACAAAACAAAGAGTTTTATTTACTAACTACATCTAAATCACATTATTGAAACAAATATTAAAATTTGCTAAGCTAATCTATAAAAGAACAATATATTTAACCACCTTAGTCCTGACAACCTTTTTTCAAATGGGCTACCATTGAACCTGAGATTTAACAAATTAATAATTTAATTACATACAAGTAGATGTATAAATTAAATAATCTTATTTACATACATTAAATTCATATTGACATACTACATAGTATAATTAAATGGAAACATTTCTATTTTTGTAACAGTAAGGAAACTAAATTTTACATTTATATTATAAGAATACTAAAAGGAATTTTGAGACCAATATGAAAAAAGACATCTACTAAATTAGTGACCTGCATTTTTTAAGTCTAAAGCTTGATGATTTAAAATGGTAATTAATTAATTATATGAATAGAATACAAAATATGGAATAAGGAAAATCTCTAGTTTATTAATTTCATTCTCTTTGGCTTGCCTGTCTAAACTATAATGCTAAATGCAATCCAGGCAAAGCGACACTACATTCAAAGCTTGTTATATTATGATATAATTAATAGCCTGACAAACAATAAGTGTGAAGTTCATTTTATTACTATTAATTATTTATCCATTATGACACCAAGGAGGTAATTTTATTTTATTTTTAAAGAGGTAATAATTTTAAATTAAATAATTTTATACAATCTTTATGTATTCTTCATTTGTGCTTGCTTATTTTCATCAACTACATTCTTTTTGCCATCTATTTGCTTAACATTAGAATTGTATAATTGTCTCCTTAGCTCTGTAGGCCCTGCAAAAGTAGCTGGTGCTGTTTTAGTCTCTGGTATGTATACTTCATATGTTTTAAAGTATTTGAGTATATTCTCTACATCTTCCACTTTTAACTTGTATTCGAAAGCAATTTTAGCAGCCGTAACCTCCTCAGGATTAATTTGATGTGCAGATATATAATCTATTGCTTGTCGTAAAGTTGTTCTACCATAGGGAACCTTTTCAGGTTCCTTCAATCCAAAGTCGAAATCCGGCAAAGCCTTACGGTCCTGTGGTAGAGCACGTTTCTTGCTTTGCTCTTGCTTCTCTTTGGTCACGTCGTCTTCTGGGCGACCGTGTGAGGTTACATAAACATCTTTCAATCTTTCGTCAAGCTTAATATCCTTTTTATTAAGTTTCACATCGATGTCGGGTTCCACTTCTTGCACCCTCTTCAACTCCTCAATCGTAGACGGATAACTGGGAGCTACGGTTGGTTTTTCTTTGGATATCACCCGGTGAGCTCGATTTTCAATATTATAACTCTTTATCGGTCGCAGCGCTTTTGAAACGAGCCCACCCATCTCGAGTGGCGTTAGTAATTATTACGATTCACTCGGAAAACATCATTTAAATCTTGATAAACAATTCGAACATTATTTATTATTCGAATTTAAAGACCCAATATAATTTAAGGTTATTCTCATATTTTGGAAATTCAAAATTCAAATTTGACAGTTGACACTTGACGTTGACAAGTTAACAATGACATTTTATTGACCGTTAGACTTTAATATTCAGTGTTGACAGTACTTATTACGAAATCGTGTCAATCACGTACTATAAAGCTTAGAACATACAGTCAATTAAGATTTATAAGTTTAAGATGTTATTTATCTATAGTCGAAAACTATAAAATATTAGTAAATAAGAAAATATTTTATTTTGCTAAATTTTCAAGCGCTAAGATTAAGTACAAATATACTAACATTTTAGCCTTGATAGCTGTCCTTTTAAATTAGTTTTGGATTCATGATTTTGGTAAACTTCTACAGTTGGAGCAGTATTTGTTGCTCGAGATTTTTCGTTCATCATTTTAATAATAGGTGGACTGGGACTTCGACCAAGACGACGCCTTTGTTGAGGCTGGGTTGGACCTTTGGAAACGAATTACAGTAAGTAATTTATTACAAACTACTCGTACCTACTAAGAATTTAAAAATAAAAATATTCTACTATATTACTGAATATATTTACCTGTGTGATATGTGTATGTTGACGATGTTATTTTTGGAACAGTGCCAGGAATTGGACGTTTATTTAATACGTTAGACCCTCTTACATTATATTGTGGTTTGACTATAACGGTAGAATCCAAAAGCTTTTCTCTTTGATCGCTAAATAAAGGTGACCTTTGATCACTGGATACCGTTGCTCTTTTAAATGTAGAATTTCGCAATAAAATGTTCTGTAAAACCAAAAAAAATACGGATTTAGGATCATAATGGTAGTAAACGCTATTTACCAAAGTAAATAGCGTTTACTCGTAATCTTAAATGTTTGTACTGAGGTATATTGTATGGTGCGACACAAAAAGGCAAACGTTTTGTATACGACGTATGACTGTGTTTTGAGTTACGTATTTAGCTTATTAATCTAACCACCTACTTAATTATTATATTATATTTATTTGTTTAGCTACGTAGAACAAAATATCAGTTATTATCTTGATACTTCAAGATAGTTGCAGTCCCAAGTGGATGACAGAATACAGGGTTGCCCTGTGAACGCAAACCGCTTACAAGAAGACGAGTCTAATGAAGATGACATTAATGATCCGTCGGAGAGTGTAACGGAACCTTCACTCCCCACCACTCAACCTCTCTCCAAGCGCGCGATACGAGCGGCTGCGCTCGTGCCGCGTTGCAAGAACCAGCTCATGATTAAGGGCCCCGTATAAGTTCGAAACTAGTTGGGCATACTCCGACTTTATATCACGTGAGTTTTAGCCATGTTTCATAATCAATTAATATACATAATTATATAATGTAAGTAAACACAAAAATATGCATGTATGCGCTCAGTGGAGTCGTTAAATTCGCGTCACTTCTTTCCGTAATTTTGTAAGCACTTAAAATATGTATAGTATAAAATAATCATTACGGCATAACTTACCCGAACCTCATCCAATGTCACTGCGATTGGTGTCTGATTTGAAGGAAATGTTGGGACATTAAAGTTTCTAAAGCAATTTCTATCACTTGTTTCCTAAAATAAATATAACTACGTAAAGTAATTCATAGCAAAAATCTCATTTGAAAAAAAAGTTTAGAACATAACACACAATTCGGTTTCGGTTCCGTACTGACGGGCGCACAGCACGCGGTTCGCCTGCTCCAATTCCACGTCTTGAGATTCCACTGAGGTCTTGTGATGCACTAAAATAAAATATTTCGCTACAAAATGATTGAACGAATTCCTTGTCAATATTGGCGTGTGCTCATTCACTGTTCCCTACCAAATAATGAACTATGAAGCAGTTCGATTTTTAATATGTTTTACAGGAATTACTTGGGGAAGCATACGTAACACGTTCACACGTGTAACTGTACAAAGTAATTGGATACCTATTATAAAAAAGAATAATACATACTACAATAGTTATTTACGAGAACTAAAAGAGCAAACAGTGATATTTGTTAACCAACGGTTTGGATTTTAGAGTTTAACTGAAGACAAGTGATAATTACCCTTTGATAGGAAGCTTTGGCCCAGTGTTCACTGTCTCCTTCCACGCACGTTGCGATTTTTCGGTCGTTTTATTAGCAGCTAATAAATAAATGAAAAATATTTTAAAATATATATATATAACAGTAGTAGTTATACTTAAAAAATACATTGTAAATAGTCACTACTAACCAAATCTAACAACACACAACAATTATTAAAGCACCATTTATTTGGCATTCTTTTTGCACAACGCACCGCCATCATCCATAGCTTATCGTAACACGTCTTAATGCATGGTTTACAACATAAATATCTTCTCCATTGCGATATATGTATATCACTTTCTCGACTATTATAGTCTTCGGTTACAGCATTATTTTTAATGATACAACCTTTCATATGAGGCACTGTCTCTTTAGATTGGACTGTTAAATCGCATGCCATTATAAAAATCTCTTCTTCGTTTTTTTCAAAACCATCTAAACATACATAAATATCATTGAAAATTCTGTGGCCCATAAGTTGTATCTTAAAATAACACTGTTTTCCGTGATCTTGGCAGTGCATTACACAAATTAGTAATAAAATTGTAACACGTTCAAACAGTGTTACTTTAATATACTTATATATAAAAAAAAATCAAATATGTATGTTAACAATAACACCGTCTGAACTATAATGATAATAGACCAAATTATATACAAGTACAAAAAGTATTAATCCTTTACCTTCTCTTGTTTTGGATGCTATCGGTCGTGCTGATGGAGAAATACTGTCTGATCGTGAAAGCCTTTGAATTGGAGGCGGCGGTGATTGCGATTTGGTGCTCAATAACGGCCTTTGCTGATGCGATTTCTCAGCAATAGAGTAGATACCAAAATCATGGTTTGGCATTTTGTCAACGTCATGGTAATTGCGTCTCCTGCCGAAAACTTTACAATTTTTAATTGGTTTAAAGAGTGTAAAGTTACAATTAAAGGCTTCTATTTACATGTCTTCACCTCTTTACCTATATAAATTGCCCTGTTTAATTAACCACGGCTCCAACTCTTCTAACCATCCCTAAAAATAATGAATGATTCAACATAAGTAAATATGCGATACAAAAATAATTTGCAATAGATTTTTTTTCTTATATTTATTTATTTTGTTTTAACCACTTTATTGCACATAAAAATACTTGTAATTAAGAAACTAAATCTAAATAAAAGGCGGCCTTATGACTTAGAGCGACTTCTTCCAGGTTACCCTAATGATAGGAACCTACGTTTGTGAGACGGGAAGTCGCAATGACCTTAACTTTAAATACAAGGTATATAATATACTTAAACATACTCGTACATCGAAGTAATTAAACAAATAAGAATATAAATAATACAAAAATATGTGTATATATATACAAAATACATCATTATCATATTAGCCGATGGACGTCCACTGCAGGATTTGACAAAATCAGATTATTATATACGAGTAGGTATTTTGTATTAGATCTGATACAAAGTACATAAAATCATAAATACATGTAAAACAACATAGCATAAACTGAAAAATAAATTACAGTGACAATTTTTACCTGCTGGTGACCAATAACTGAGCCAGGTCTACATATTCTCATCCAAGCTATAGCTTCATGGGCAGTCATCCGATAATGTTTTATCAAATAACATCCAATCAGTGACCCAGTGCGACCTAAACCTGCCTGAACCAAAATTAAATAAAAATCGAAAGAATCCAAACTTATACTAAAGCCAATTTCAATGTGGAATGTTTATCAACAAACACATCACATCACAATGATATTACAAAGGTTTTAGGTTAGTTTTAAAGGGAAAGTTTGTGTGTGTGTGTCTGTAAGTATGATTGTTCCTCCTTTACGCTGCGGCCACGGAAGCGATTTGGCTGAAATTTGGATTTAGAATGGAAATAGGTCTACTCTGGATTAACACATAGGCTACTTTTCATCCCATGGTTCCTGCAGGATTTTTAAAAAACTAAATTCCACGTGGACGATGGCTCGGGCGTCCGCTAGTTACTAATACAGGTTGAAGACGCAAATAATTTCATACATATTTTTTAATCATAAAAGATTATTCAAATTAAAACTATATCTAATTGTCTTAAGTCTTAATTGTCTTAATCTTAATTTTGAATTATAAGTTTAAAGCTTATTATTTAAAATTTATTGACATTATACAACAACTTAATCAAAATTATTATGAGGTGTAAAATTACTAGCAATTTACGGATAGCAATACCCTAATTATTAATTTGTTTGTTGATAAACATTCTACGTCGAGTTTGGTTTTAGTGTAAGTTTGCATATAAATACAAATAGCAAATTGATAACCTTGCAATGAACTGCAATAGCTCCGTCGCATTCTTCACTAATTTGTAAAAATTTTAATAGTATATGTCGAGGAGGACACGATCCATCAGGAAAAAATAAATTATAGTGTGTAATTCCTGCATTAGAAAACCTAAAAAAAATATTTGAAACATTTGAAAAGTTGTGGTGTACATATTAGACTTAAATGAAAATTACTTACACATTTCCGTCATAAAGACTTTTGTTTAGTCTTATAACAATTTTGATATTATTTTCTTTAAAATAATCGATATACATTTCAGGAGGGTGATAAAGAGCCAAACAGTAGTCCACCGGTCCAATAAATGCTAAAAATTTACCTATATTTACAGTTAAAAAAGCGACACACGGAAAATGATTTAACTCGAATTTCATTTTATACTCACAAGGTAAAATCCAATTGAGATCACCGCCTTGTATTTTATCTAGTCTATCATATTCTGCATAATTAAAATCTTGGAAATTAAAGAAATTTAAATCACGAGCTTTGGCACATCCTTGAAGACAGTCCAGTAAAGAAATTGTATAGTTTGAATCTCCTTGAGTTGCATCTTGAAATGGCCTAAAATAAATAATATAGGTACAGTTAGCAAAAAAACTCAGAAGTGGATTCTAAAAAAAGAACACTATGTTGAACAAAGGTTACACAATATTTGTCACGACAACAAATCACGATCGAGAATACAACACGAGATCGAGTCATATCCGTCTCAGACTACTATTTCCTACAATACATAATAAAGAGGAAAGATTTGATTGTTTGTTAGTTTGTATTGAATAGGCTCTGAAACTACTGAACCTTTTAGAAAAATTCTTTCACGGCGACATTTTATCCCGATATTCCAACGGGAACGGGAACACGCGGGTGAAACCATGCTGCGTCTGTTAGTAGGTCCATATCTTTGTATAAATATAATATATTTGTTCATTAGCTGACGTCGCGCGGTTTCACCTGCGTGTTTTCCGTTCCCGTGGTAACATGGGGATAATTATATAGCCTATAGCCTTCCTCGATAAATGGGCTATCTAATAGTATAAGAATTTTTCAAATCGGAGCTGTAGTTCCTGAGATTATCGCGTTTAATCAAACAAACAAACAAACTCTTCAGCTTTATAATATTAGTATAGATTTAATATGTAATACTATATTTGTAACATTTTAAAATAAACTACGTAACTACTTGCCTGTAATTTTGACCATAAGCAACTAAAGGCTTTATGGCATCCTTAGGTTGTAAGCTCAGATATAACACACCGTAACATCCTATAAGAAAAGCAGCATTGGCCTTTTTCTTTGGATCTATTGAAGAATAATGAACAATACGCTGCTTATTCAAGTATTGTTTTAATTTTTCGTTTAAAATATTACAGTATTTATACACGCATCCTAAGTTCAACGGTCCGAAATCGGAGTAATAGTTTTCATAAATTAATTCGTCATCAATAGAAAAATAATGGGTATCATTGGTGTGCTTGAGAATTTTTCCTTGTCTGACTGTAGCAAAATACAATACATGTTTTATATATTCAGTCATAAATACTATATCTGTACTGCGAGACATTGTTTGAAGTATAATATTTATTATATTTGATTACATATCTTCACAGTATCATTGATATTTTAACACAATTATAATACAATTTAACACAATGTCAATGTTTACTAAATCATATCGATTTCATAACATAAATATTAGCAAAACCGTAAATTAAATAATTTATTGTATATGGCTAGTATGAAAATCTTGCTGGGTAAGACGTTGACATGAAGTTAAAGTACATTATTTTTAAAAAATCGTGTCAATAATTTAAATGGCCTAATTTCTTTAAAATTTAATATGATTCCTCTTTACTAAGTGCAGTAAATTTAACAATATTTATAGTTACTGTAATAAAAATATTTGTTTAATTAATTCTTATTTATAAAGATTTCCAAGATCAAGATATACCTTAATAATTAATTTTATGTCCACATAGATCTAGAATATATTTCTAGATTCCAATTTCTCCTGCCATTTTCCCAGTCCGCTCTGATCTCAGACGCGTTCTCTCTTACAAAAATAATATCATCGGGGAACAGCATGCCCCAAGGTGCTTCTTCCATACAACCTCACGCGGTACTCTTTCTCTTAATAAACAAATACCATGGAGGTTGTTTTGTGCATTCCTGTATTTTTCACACAGTTGATGCAAAACAAAAATTGCATCAGTTGTACCCCGTCCTGCCATAAACCTAAACTGATTTCGGGTAACCTCACTCTTCTCTCTTATTCTCTTATCTATCACTTTCTCCCAAATCTTCATAGTATACATACTATGAATTTTTTTATTTGATTTGAGCATTAGCTTCATTCATAAATAGTTGTTGAATTCTGGACATCACCCTCATTTATAAATATGGGCACCAACGCACTGTTAGGACTGGTATACTGTTCGGCCTTACCGCTATACCACAGACCTTCCATCGACCTTTAATTTCTTCATCATTTGTCAAAACGTTCCGGCATCATCTTTTATACATTTCACGTGTACAATATCCCTTGCGTTCTTTTCTCTCGCTTTTACAAGGCGGATTAAATCTTTTTCACTTGAATCACTCACTTGATTATCAAGCGACTAATACAATTTACTATTTACTTTTCCCCTTGCAAAAACAACAGCTGTTTTCATTGCATTGCATTTCCTTACTACATAAACATTATTTTTAATCTCTTTCCAATTTACGACAATATCAATATGACTAACATTTTTCCAATCTTTAAATGCATCCTCCTTTTCTTATTGTATCTTTTGTATATCCACCACCACGTATCTTTAGCTATCATACTTTAACTTTAGTCTTTCCAAAAACTTCTATCGTCTCACTCCTCATGCATAAAGCCATTTCATTCCAGCATTCATATACCGTTTTCTTTCATTTCTATCTACAGAATATATATGTTACTTTTAAATTGTAAAATACGTTAGTTTATAATCTCACTCGTAATATTATAATCTACCGTCATGTTGTGAATAAAAATACTGATTACAATTTAACGTGTTATTTTTCGGTAAATTATAATACGGTATAAATACTTATAAATTAAACGTAACTACATATTTTAGTATAGGTACTACAAGTTGTTGGCCGTTTTTTATGCCATTCAACTACACAAATCGGAATTTTTAGGGAGCTCTTTACACGACGAAAAAGATTACAACAATGAAACATAGATTCTATAGCAACAGTTTTTATAAAAGCGTTAGATCATTTTTTTTCTTGATATTTGCCAGAAGGGTAATGTCTAGCTAGGCACGTTTTGTTACTACTGGTCGAAGCTCTATTTACATCCCTCACACATTTTTTCAATTCATTTTATGGTCTTATTCTTACACAGGGAATCGCGCAGTGTCACGAAACTCAGAAAAGCTTAGCTGTTGCGTGTTGCTAAATAGATTTGTTCATTTGAGATAAGCTGGCAACATTTATTAGGCGGGCTACACATTTTGGAGTTAGAGTTAGTAGTCAGAGACAAATCAAATGTCATTAAGTGGCGTAATTGTCAAACGTCAACGTCAACCTTAGATATAAACATGGCAACTCTATTCTTTTTCCGGTGCGCAAGGTAAAGTGTCATGAGTTTATTGTCAAATTTTTCGAAATCAACTAAAATTATTACAATCTCTTAGCTTTTAGTGCCACCAAATATTGTACCAATTTAAATATGAGTGTTATAATGTGTATGGTTGTATATTTCAGGCCTACAAACAATAATAAACCATGGCGGACGTCGATGTGTAAGTGTTATTTTGTTACATTATTTTAACTAAAGTATAATTAAATATTATAATTTGTTATACAAAATCCTTTACGTTTAATTTTTTCTTCTATTTTTTAATGAAACGCCTTAAAGTTAGTGTTTACGTTTACTTGAAATTGTAAACATAACCTCTTTAGCTCTTGAATGTTGAATCTTGTTTTACCGCTCAGTAATATAATTTAACTACTTATTTAAATTTTGAAATTTTAAATCGTCTATAATCTCTACACAACTAACTAATATGCATACTAATCTCTCGACGCTGCATTTATTTTACAATATTCGGATTAAACGTGGTTTCAGTGAGTCTTGATTTTTAAGCTATCACAGCTCCTGAATCATACATACTAAGACATGAAAAATTTTGTTGAAGTAACATTGAGGAGTTTGTTGTAAATATCTATGTTTAGTATTTTACAGCAATTAACATTTTCAGTGAGGTACCCAACAACCCCGTTCTCAGCGGAGGGGCGATGGACGTGAATACAGCGCTCCAAGAGGTTCTGAAGACCGCTCTCATCCATGGTGGACTTGTGCATGGCTTACACGAAGCAGCAAAAGCCCTTGACAAGTATGTAAAGAAATTACTACTATTATTAAATACAGGAAACAAACTAACATACATGAACAAATACTGCCAATCTGCACTGAAGCAGCATGGTGGGGAGAGTGACCTGGCTCTGTAGTCAAGATTTTTAATTAGGGTATGCTCGATAAGAACAATTTTTTCAAAATGGTCTACAACAAGTCCTCAGGGTTCCAAGACATGTTTGCATGTATGAACTGCACGCCACTGCCTGTAGGAACATTTAAATAGGCTGATAATGATGAGATTTCATTTTCTTGGGATTTTTACCTCTTCTAAGTTATTTCAGCAAAAAACATTTTTTCTACTTTTATCTTGTAAATTAATTTATAGCAATGTGTATATAAGCTAGAATGTTATGTCTTTTGTGTGGGATGTAATGTAGAAAATAGCTACTTAACTCATTGATTTTGGCTGTTATGATCCAACAACCTAATTTCTTAGAAAAATTTTGAGTGCTCTAGTATTTTATATCATCATCATACTGGCCAATGGGCATTTCACTCGTATCCAAGCGACTTGCTTGATGCAGTCAGCTGACCTGGTGACGGTCGACTAACTGCTTTTTGGCTATAGACCTTTTACAAATATTCACTCAGCAAGTGACTGTTTTAGTCTCATGTTGAGTGGAAATATCTACCATGGCCCATACTCTGGTGGATACACTCTTTAGCCGACAGTAATGCATACACATAGTACCACAGCTCTTGTTGTGTCAAGATTGTGGCCTCCCAAGTGTGCTACAACACAAATTTAATAAATAATAATTTATTGGTGTGTTTCTCTTATAGCTTGGCAACTTCGTTCGTAACACTCCCTATGTTGTGCGTGGGGCGTGTAGCAATTAATGGAAAACCCACGACTGATGCACGTCACTTCCCCGCACGCACGATTTCACACTCGCGCATTCTTTCCCCCTGTCGCCCGCACATCATGGAAATGTTATCAACGAACTTGCCAGACTATAGCAATGAAATCGCACATGCATGTTGAACCCATGGAATGCTTAAATATAACAAACAGTTAATCAAATTTATTTTGTTGCAGGAGACAGGCTGTACTTTGTGTATTAGCTGAAAACTGTGATGAGGCTGCATACAAAAAGTTAGTGCAGGCCCTTTGTAATGAGCATCAAATTCCCCTCGTCAAGGTAATTAAAATGGATATTTGATAAACCTTATCACCCCCAGACCGTGTCACATTTTTTTCTTCATTAGAGCCAAGAAGTACAATCAAACCCACTTATTACATATTGATTATTACAACTAAATGGCAAGGTCCTGGCTCAAGCCCAACAGCATTAGATATAGCATCCATATATAATATGTCCATTTAATGTTGACCAATTGACTATACTTGAGTAGTGTTTCATGTGGATTTGACAAAAGTTTCTATTATACTCTTAATAATAACAGTAACCTTTGTATTCCTCTTCCTTTGACGGCCTCCGTGGTGCAGTGGTATGCACGGGGATTTACAAGACGGAGGTTCTGGGTTTGATCCCTGGCTGGGCCAATTGAGGTTTTCTTAATTGGTCCAGGTCGGGCTGATGGGAGGCTTTGGCGTGTTTAGTTACCACCTAAAGATGTACTGCCAAGGATTTAGCGTTCTGGTATGATGTTTTGTAGAAACCAAAAGGAATGTATCTCCACACTCCTTTTGGTTTCATCCTCCTAACAAGTTAGCCCACTTTGATCTTAGATTGCATCATCACTTACCATCAGGTGAGACTGTAATCAAGGTCTAACTTGTAAAGAATAAAAAAAAGAACACATTAACAATTCTGCTTAGAGCCATGACAAACTTTAGTCCACTGAAATTGCAAAATGCCTTATTACACACATGGTAGGCCTTGAGATATGATTGTGTACACATCAGTCATCAGAAGTTCAGAGCAGAGAAGTGAGATTAATACTTTTTTTTTTCAATGAAATTTAGCACTCATTGTGAGTGCTTAATGCTTACTCAGATCAATGTTATTAAAAAATGCTTTTTACTCCAATGTGGGTTTTTTGTGAGATTGTGTAAAACTAAAATATAATGTAATAACAATGAATACTTGCTCCGCACGAGCCTCTCTGTTCACATGGCAGTGTTGGCCAAAGGAGCATATAGAAAAATGTGTGCCCCTATGGTGACTCGCACCATGCTGAGTCAACTTTCCTAGCAACCAGACAATTTTTGAACAAAATTTAAGCTTTAATAATATGTTGTATTATGATTATATTACTTGTGTTCATTTAACCTAATGGTGGTGTAAATCACACTACTAAATAGCAGATAGTGCTTTCACCTGTGTAGTTCCTGTGGACTATGGGGATAAAATATATAGCCTATTGCTCCCTGTAACATCTGCTGTCTGCTACTTGAAGTCCCTTCAAAATGGGTTCAGCCGTTTCATAGATAAGCTAAACATGGTAGACAAAATGAATGGTTTTTTTTAATTATTATATTTTTTTAAATCATACTTTCTAATGCATTTATCTTTATTGATGTTTATTTGATATTACAAACACACTTAAATTAACGTATTTATTTCTATAGATTAATTTAAAGGTATGTTTCACAAATGCCTTAGATGAAAGTATTAATTTCTGCTTTTAGGTTGACAACAACAAAAAACTTGGTGAATGGGCAGGCTTATGTAAAATTGACAAGGATGGCAAGGCTAGAAAGATTGTTGGATGCTCATGCGTAGTAATCAAAGTGAGTATTAATATCCTTAATTATTTTATTTACCAACTTAGAATTCCCATAGTTATATTCAGACATTTTTATGTAAAATCTTAAAGATGTTCCCCAAACTCAATCTATTGAGAGAGCACCCAATGGAATCAAATCATTGGTTTGAAAGATTAGTGTCAACTTGAAAAAAATTGTTTAAACATCTGTTAAACAGAAGACCACACCACAAGAAGCTTTGGTTTGAATGTTGGATCAAGGGCCGGATATAGGTGCTTCTTGAGATAGTGCATATTGTGAGGATCCTCACTCGGGAGCCCTAACCTTAGTTTGATTTTCTTTTTGCCAATGTTTTTTTTTTTATTATATTTTGTATTAAACAGAATGAATATTACTTCTACTTTTTTTATTAGTATCATTTGTGCGCTATGCACGAACACTATCAATCTCTATAGGTTGATATGTGTACAATCGGCGCTATAGCAACCTGTGCGACCCTATGGTGCTGTGCCTTTGCACAAGCAACTTTCCTATCACTCAAACATAATTTAAACTTTTCATAATGTAAAATCCACTTACAATATTACCACCAAAATAACTTTTAACCAAAAGCTTCCATTTATTGTTGTCAGAGCATAGAAGCACTGGTGTTTGATATTCTTGCATTATTAAATAAATAATTCAAAAAATTAACTAGTGTGTTTATAGTCCACCCAGCTTGCTCATCAAACAGCACCAATACACAACAATGGTAATAAATAAAATATTAACATAATAACATTAACATAATTGTTTACAGGACTTTGGTGAGGAGACACCAGCGCTGGATGTGCTGAAAGACTACCTGAAGTCTTCAAGCTAATCCTTAGGTGTAATGTCTATATAAAAATAATAAAAGCCCAAAAAAATCATGCATTGTTTTATTATTTAGTAATAATAACACATAATACATCCAATACAGAGAAGCATGAAAAAATACACATTAGATAGCTAAGAGACTCGAGCCTAATATTACTGATTAAATATAAACTTATTCGCATGTACTTCAAAAATTCACATGCATAATTTTGCAAACTGGTCACAGATGTCTTTATGTTTGGGCCATTGCTGCACCTGACATTCTCTGTAAAATAAAGTAGTTCTTACTGTAACAAGCATATTAGTTCAAATGTCCAATCAAGTTATTATGACGGCCGCGTGGCGCTAGTGACAGCTTTCTGTATCAAGGCCGTGGGTGCGATTCCCACTGCAAAATATTCATGTGATGATAATTATTGAGCATGAGTGATTTGATATATAATAACTATCAAATACATAAGGATTTATTTATATGATGAAATCAGCTATCTTAGAATCCATAACACGAGCTTTGGGGCCTAATAGTACCTGATTATTTTAATATTTTTTTAAAACTTTGTCATTGCACCTTAATATGCCTGTAATACCAACTGTATTATTTTATACAAAATATACAAATATGGTTTTCTTGAAAAATGTCATTTTCCCGACTGCTGTGATGTGTTAGATCGTTGAATTTTACCGCCATTTTTATCATTAGACATAGACAATGTTTAATGTTGCCATTTGCAATTGAAGTTATTATTATAGAGGATAATACGTTAGTCTAGCCGCCGACTCAGTTGATTCTTTATTTAAATATTTTAAGTATATACTATATTTATTTTATTTACATAATTATATTATTAGCTGACGTCCGCGTGGCATTCTGTTTTTTACAAATCCCGCGAAAAGTATAGTATTATTTATTTTAATATTTATAATTTTTCCACATAAAAAAATAATGAAAAGGTACAGTTATTTACCTGCCACAGTACCATTCAGACTTGCATCTCGAACATTTTTTGCTTGCTTTGTCACCACACTTGGCACATTTTGCACCACCGCTGTCAAGTGCTAGAGCAGCATCACTGGTATATGACTCTAGAAGCTTTTTTGCCAAGTTTCTAGATGCTTCAGACCCATCCAATTGGAAATGATCCAATTGATTTTTCGCTATTGATTTTGTGCGTTTGTGGACTTCCTTCAAATATGCTTGTTTTATCTACAAAATACGATACGTTATATTTCAATGTGCCAGAATGACTACAATAAGCTATGTAATAAATATGAAAAATAGGTACTTGAGGTACAATTTCGATGAGAGTACATCCTGGATTCTTGACACCATTTGTACGGGTGTGAACGCTAGAATAATCGCCTACGGCTAGGCGACAAAGGAACATTTTGAGATCACCCAACGGCGGTATTTGATCCAATACGGTGTCTGTTATCTTCGCTTGCAGCTGATAAAGTCATATTATTATATAACAAACAACAAACAACAATAGCTAAAATTTTAATCAAATCAGAACATTGAATTTGAATACGAATTGCTTTAGATTTATCTGCTGTAAGAAATTTTTTCAGCTTCTGTATGTAAATTAAAATTTTTACAGCCAATAGTAAATAATTTAGCCAATATTCTATCTAGGTATTACCGAACAGAATGCTGCTCGACGACACTCGTCAATAGTATAATGATGAGGAAGTCGAGGTTCCAGCAGAAGTTGTCGAAGACATAGCCAGAGTTGTGCTTCACTGCGATGTAGTTGTATGTAATCCTCCTCGGACGGCTTTGACCATCGACCAACTGGCATTCAAATTAAAATTTGAAAAAAAAATTATGAATCACAGAAAATAAATATTAAGTTAATTCTGCACTAAACTATCAAGAAAAGTTGCCTTACATGTAAATATTTGAAGTTCTCCTTTATCGTCAACTCTTCTCCATGGTTCTAATTGTAAAAGATGGCATAGAATAGATGGTACGTCGTATGTTTTATACACATTGCTTGATATTGAAGCACCTACTCCAACGACCTCCATGTGCTCAACTAGATAGCTAGGAAAGAGGAAAGTTAATTTTTTTGCATACCAGTAAGAACAGGCGTTGATTCACTGTTGATATTGTCTTACCGTATGATAGAGATGCATCTCATACTTATATCAAATTGAAGATCCTTCTTTTGTCGTTCCAGTTCATCGGCTGCTGTTTCACAGTCTAGTTCTTTAGTAGATAATGGTTTTAAATAACCATTGCTAAAAATAAGAAATTTGTAATGGGTTTATGGAAAGTACTAGGTATATCTAGTTATAATATCAAAATCAAATACCTACGTGTAGTAGGTACTACAAAGGTTAAACAGTTAAATATGTAATACACACATATTTTGTAAACCTTTATCGTGCTAATATTTATCAAAATTGTTTTTTTTTGTTCTAACATTGGTGTAGATTTATTTGTAGCTGCATTTATGCAACCTTAATTGGCTCACTACTCAATAGCTTTACATTCGATATTTTATAAATCTTACTTGATAAGGGCCACAAGAGCTGTCAGTTGATCTACAGCGTAATGAAGCAAATCAATGATCACTTCACTGATACACTGAGCGCCGTCCTCGTGAAATAACACAGTTTCAAGAAGTCCTACGACAGCCGCTTCGTGGTACAGCTGAAATTCAGTAGGACTTTTACAAACGCGCTTTAGTCTGATTTTAAATAATTAGGTGGGGATGTCCTAATCTTGAATTATCTCAAGTGTATTCATTTGTACAAAAATCCATCTGGGCACAATGCTTTTGTTAAAAATATATTACCTATTAGGTATATAACAAAGTTGCTTTCGACGTTTGTACGCTTAGATCTTTACGCAACGGATTTTAATATGGTTGTCAACAATAGATAAAATTATTCAAAAGGCAGGTTTATATCTATGTAAATACCGTCCTACTTAGGGCATTCTTTTAAACATAATAAAGAGTGTCGTGGTTCAGGGTCTCTACGCGGACGAAGTCGCGGGCGAAATTCAATTTACTATTTCTTAGGGTAAAGGGTAAAACTTACCACCATGTAAAAACCAAAAGTATTGGCAGGTGCCGGTTCCAATTTCATAATTTGCGGGTAGATTTTCAATCGCCACACTTGAATACATATTGCTTCTTTGACTAAAATAGGCAACTGAAAACGACTATCAATGTGAAGAATTAATTGTTACACAATAAGGAGAATATAAATATTTTATTTTTTATTGGATTTCCCATTTTTTAGGTTCCCGTAATCCTCAAGAAACCCTTATAGTTTCGCCATGACCGTCTGTTTGTGAATCCGTCCGTCCGTCCATCCTTCCGTCATTCCATGGTTTAAAGCAGAGACGAGACTATTACTACTAGAAAGATGTAATTTAGCCTTTATATACCTTTACACCCTACATGTAAAGTGAGGATGAATTTTTATTACTCGTTTTTCCCATAGTGTGGGGTATCGTTAGATAGGTCTATGATAGATATGAGGGAGATATGTACTACTATTTTTCGACAGAGGGATTCATTTGTAAAATATTAAATTATTAATATTATAGGACTCTAAAGGTGATTGCAAATATAAGAAAACTAATGTAGAACAAAGGTTATGATTCACAACACTTGTCAGGACAACTTAATTAACAAATCAAACTGTAACCAAAATAAGTCCCTAGAATGGCAGAGAATGACCTTGAGTGGAGTCACGTACTTGTGAACGATGTGAGTAGGGTTCAAGGTACCTTTGACTGTATACAAACACTCCCCTTTTCCACTCAAGTCACTCTCCCCGCCTATCCCAAGTAACCCATTAAGAATTACACAACAAGAGATGTGGACGGCTCGAACGCCACGAGCACACTGAAGCCAACACGAGATCGGGCGACGTCATATCTGTCACAGACTACTATTTCCAACACTAAACGGCGATAACATTAATTTTAATACAGAGGTAGGATATACAACAAAATTAGATGGAAAACTATAACAGCTACGTAGCAATTGCCATTTAAAAAATTATAGTCGACCAAGTTAAAAAAAAACGTACTCGGAGCACGAAAATTGCGTAAGTACAAATTCCTCGTAAATTAATTAGATAAAGTCAGAGTCTGTTAAAACTAGAAATTTGGGCTGGGTATGTATAATAAAACCCTCTATAAAGTGTTAATGAGAAAATTTCAAAAATAAAGCTTTTTTGGGGTTTCTTCCCTACATATAAAATGAGGATGATTTTTATATCGTCTATCCCATGGTGTCGGGTATCGTTATTGGTAGATTTGTGCATTAAATAAGGGTTAAAAGTGCTAATTGAATCTACGGAACTGCGCATGGCTTAACGGGCCCTTGGCCGGTTTTTGTAATAATAAATAAATACCTTTCCATACGATATTAATGTTTCTTTAGTTAATTCTTCCTGCATAGAAGAAGCTTCTAATACGGCTTGCTGATTCATTTTTTGTAGCCGAATATGCCAATCAAGCCACCTAAAAATAATTAAAAAGTCTAGATTTACAAGAAGTGCCTTTTATGACATCGATTTATATTTATATTTAAATAGTGGTTGAAAGTTTGTGTAGGAAGTCCTTCGTTTTCAGAGTTACAGTTTGTTCATAAATCATAAAAAAATACGAAACATTATGGAATTAAAAAAATTTTAAAATTCAAACTCTAAAGTGGTGAAATAGGGCTTGAAAGTTTACATTGATTTCCACGCGGACGGAGTCGCGGGCGTCCGCTAGTAAATTGTAATTTGTAGGACCTAAATAGGTTAAGAATTATTCACCGGTATTCAATAGGTTACCAGTGGTAATATTTATATGAATTAAAAACATATTTAAATAATCTTACGCTTGGTTTCCAATGGATTCTATTCGCCAATGTTCCATCGTTTGAACGTACATATCTAATTCTCCTATATCTAAAGCAGCAAGCTGTGCATCCTTTTCTACCATTTTTACTCAATAGTTATTAGTTATTAGATGCAAAGAAAAATTATGCCACACAACAATAAAAATATTGGTTGTTCAAAATATTAATTTAAAATTCACTTGTTTTGTCCTTTATGCGACAAAAATATTTGACTTCTAAATCTATTATTGATTGTTGTTATGGAAACATCCATAAATAAAATACTCCTTTTTATGAATAATTAAATTGCCTATTTCTCATTTGTTCAGATGTGAATCGTAAAGGCCTAGGTTCGGTTAGGGTCTAATCAAGTAGGATTTCAATGGCAATACCCTTGTAATCGTGAACTTTTATTTTCGGATATATTTTTCTTTTAGCCTTTTGTTTGCAGTTTTGCACCGAGATAAATGATGCGTACATCCCAAATATATTAAGAGATTTTCTCTAGCTTACAAACATAATGTGTTTCATTGGGATTTACATAAAATGCAGAGGAATAGAGGATTTAAAATAATTTAATATGTTGGAGGAATTACTATTTATTTTAAAGTTTTTTTTATGACAATATTTTTTTATAATTATGTTGCCAGTTACACATTTCCAACATGGCGATTACCGGAAGTCTATGGTTTCTGTCTTTCTTTCTAAAATTTGACACACGTGCCGCGTGGAGTATTAACTCGCAGGTTGATAATTTTTTAAATATTTACTCATATTTTCATGAAAATAATTATATATATTGTTAAGGAATACCATTGTAGTGATAGTTTTACAAAAAAGTTAACGACTTTTGTGAAAAGTGCAAGTATGAAAGTGCTTTGTGCACACCTGTGTTCTAACAACTATTTCAGTCACAGTTTATTATGTTAAATAATAATTCTTGTTGCGCTTTGAATATATAAACCTTGCCATTTATTTCTAATAAAAAATACTAATATTATAGCTATTGTTTATTGTGTACACTTACTCTATTGACAAGTTTTCTAACCTATAAGGTGCATGGTATTATCATTATTCTCAAAGAAACTAAAATTTCATCCAACTAACTGTTAGTTTTAGATGTTTATTTGAGCCTCATACATACTTCTAATTTGTTAGGACTTCGGTAAAGTTATTGGTGTCAGTGTGATTTAAAAAATAACCAATTTAAAATTTGAGAGTTCACCCATCCTACTGTTCTTTTTACAGTTTCTGTTCAGAAAATACTTTAGAAATTTTAGAGACTGTTTATACAAAAGATTAATAGTGGTTCTAAACTGGTGGTTAACTAACTCTATTATGTCAGGAACTACTATCAATTTCAGCACAATGGTGGCGATAACGGAGAAGAAGGCTCCGGCCGAGAAGAAGGTAGCGAAGGGCAAAGAGGACAGCAAAAAGTTGCCGGCTGTCCCAGAGTCAGTGCTCAAGCATCGCAAACGCAGAGATGCTCTCCGGGCTCGTCGCATTCAGGTAATATTTATACACTAAACAGAAATTCTTGTTTTTGGAATATTTCAGTTTTTAAACCAGTTTTAATCAGTCTTATCAATAAATAAAAAATAAATAATCAATAAATCAATTTTTATTGAATTGAAGTAAATGTGCTTAATTTACTTACATATATGTATGGTGCAGATAACTGAGATGCCTTGTAAGTGAGAACCGTGAAGAAATAAAATAAAAGTCAAGATAGGTTACTTGGATGTGTTTATAGTTAAATGAAGCAGAAAAATCATAGATTTTTATATAGATGGTAAAAATGGAATTTCAGATTATTGAAATACTCTTTTTGTTAGATAGGTTCATCATTGACAATCCATATTCCGTTCACTGTTGAGCACAAGTCTCCTCTCAGATAGAGATAGGTTAGGTTAGAACCACTTGCATAAATCTACAATAGGTTAAGAATGTTTGAAATCTGGTGTGACCATAAAATTAACAAAAAAAATTACAGGTTACAATCAAAAGACGTTCAGCTGCCATCAAGAAGAAGAAGGAAATCTTCAAACGGGCTGAACAATATGTGAAGGAATACCGTATCAAGGAGCGTGATGAAATCAGGCTTATTAGACAGGTAAGTTATAATGAAACGGCCCAGAACAAAGGTGGGATGTGAACATGAAGTTTTTGATTTGTAGTAGGGATGTAACAGAGGTAATGTTATCAGAACAGAAAGCTGAGTCAGCATTTTTAAATTTCATTTATTGTTGTTGAAACCAGAGTCCAGAGGCAGGGTCAGAAAAATTAATATTAGTTATGTATTGAGAAACACTAAGCGAGTGTTGTATAAATTGGCTACATAATTTGATGGGTATGGCTTTATAATAATTAAGAAACATAGGATTTGATTTTGTTCTGAATTGTGCCTTTTGATTCTTGACTGATGACTTTATATAACCTAGATCCATGTTTATATTAACCTCATAAATTGCCTTTTTTTAAAAAGGTTAAAGTTTATACTATGCTAGCTTTATAATTCTAGCGGATTTTCCAAATTACAGTTAAAAAGATGTAAATTCAGATGTACTTAAAAGTCAAGTCTACTATAGACTTTCCTTTAGATAAATAGCATGATTGTTATGTGATTCATATGACTTAGTGTAAAAATATTAAGCATGTATTTGTTTCAGGCACGCAACCGAGGAAACTATTATGTACCTGGTGAGGCCAAGCTTGCATTTGTTATTCGTATTCGTGGTATCAACCAAGTCTCACCCAAGGTAAGGACTAAAAGAAACCTTCTTACATCATTTTCCCACTGCACATCTTCAGTATGAGAACAGAGGAAGTGTTTAATATATATATAATGCAACCTAAGATTGAGGCGGGCTAACTTGTTAGGAGTAGGATGAAATCTACATCCCTTTTGGTTTCTACACAACATCATACTGGACCGCTAAATCGTTTGGTGATATGTCTTTGTTGTTAGGGTGGTAACTAGCCATGGCAGAAGCCGCCCACCAGCTAGACCTGGACCAATTAAGAAAACCTCAATTGGCTCAGCCGGGGATCGAACCCAGGACCTCCATCTTGTAAATCCACTTAGCCACAGAGGCTGTCAAAGAGATTTAATTAAAATTATCCTGTGTATATATCTAGTTAGTACATTTTTGAATAAAATATTGCATTGTACATATGGGAGTCAAATAAAAAAATTCAATATAATTAATTACATAATTCCCATGTAAACCGGCTTAATATGTACAATCTGTGTCTGTCGGTTTTAAGACTTATCATCATCATAAATTATTATATTATAGACTAAGCAGCTTTGTCTATATTGTTGTTGTTCTTGTTGCTTAATATACTCGGATCAGTATATACTCAGGCGGGTAATTGTGCCTCTGAGTATATATTTATCAAAACAGTTTGTACTTTTGTTGCATTATTATTACATAACTGTGCCTCAAGTTTCCAGTTCAAATTTCAACTTACATATTTTTTAGGGTCTTTACTATGCTGTTCTTATGAGAACAGCATAGTAAAGACCCTAAAAAATATTTTCATTAACATATTTTCTTTATAGGGTATTTGTGATACATATATAAGAAAATATGTTAATTTCCGCGCGACCGAACTATAGTCTAATTAGGTACGGACTGCTAAGTGCTACAGCATCATTCTGAAAATGTTGATCCTGCATATTTATTATGTTGCAATATGTATGTGTACACTATACACATACATTACCTACACTACACATACATTAATCCTGTCACAAGGCAATATTGGAACTCTGGATAATACAAAAATCTTAGTTTTATCTCAGAGTTTCTATCGCTGTGCCAAATTACATCCAGATGTGTTTAGATATTGTTGAGTTTTAAATGATTTATCAAATTAGTTTTGTATTAATGAATAAATATATTTATTATAGGTTCGCAAAGTCCTGAAGCTGTTCAGACTGCGACAAATCAACAATGGTGTGTTCATAAAGCTCAACAAAGCCACTGTGAACATGATGCGTATTGCCGAGCCTTACATCACATGGGGCTATCCCAATCTGAAGAGTGTGCGAGAGGTAAGCAAATAAATGGATTTTTCTATTTTCTTATACAAATAGATATAGATGGGAACAAATGTGTTGGTAACATAAAAAACAAGTATATTATGAAATACCTGCCCTGTTGGTCCACTAGTTAACCTGATCCTAGGTATGAGCTCTGGTTCAGGTTGTTAGAAATGTTGGGCCTAGATATGTGCTGCACAATGACAAAACTAAAAAACATCAATCGTTGAGAAATTGCAGTTCTTTGTTATTAGTCAAAACAGAACCAGTTGAAACACAGTGTGTATATTGTAATAATGCATTTCTCAGTATTGTTAAGTCTTTAAATGCCACTATATGTAACAATATGTGAGGAACTCTAAATGAGTGATAGTCATACCACAAAATGCTGATTATATAGAATACAGGGTCATGGCACAGTAAATATGAAAGTTTGTGGTGTTAAACAACATAAAGAGCTGGTTAACCAGTCCTACAGGCTAATTCACTAACTTTCATGTATGTTAGTTGACATATACGCAGTGGCGTGCACTCCATAGACGCAAAAATGCATTGCCTACCCTAAGGACTCATGAAGAACCATAATTGAGGAAGGAACTTTCCATTTTGTATAATTTGTGTGTTTGGTGCATACCCTAGTTAAAATTCTTATGCATGACACTGCTTACGAAATTGAGATTCTATGTAACAAATGTCATCTGCCTACTGACAACCCTTTGTGGATATCATACTGTAGGTAGATGATATTTCTCAGTTGGTATAATATTTATTTTAATAGGTTGTAAGTAAAAACCAAAACAGTGATTAGGCCAGCTGTATGTTGCTGTTTATTATTATTAACATATGATAATGATTATTGAATTTTCAAACATTATTTGGCTAAGCCTGCCAGCTGATTGAGCAGTGTCTGAGATTATATAAGGGTCTTGGCTAAGCCCTCAATCGCAAAAGAGTTTTTTAACAGACATTCAAAAGTGTCCAAATACAACAAATGCATCCCCATGCATATGTTCACACGACAGCATTTTTAAAACGCAATGCTTTTTTTTGAGCAGTGTTGCATTCTTAATTTTGGGTGTTTGAAATGAAAATGAAAACACTTTTTCAACATCCATTAAAAAAACTTTCGTACGAATGAGGGCTTATAGTCATAGTTATTGTCAAATTGATATATATGATTCCTATTTAAAGAACAGCCACCCAAAATGACTTAACTTTTTGACAAAATTCTAACATGTTTTGGAATGTTGCAGCTCATCTACAAGCGTGGTTTTGCCAAAGTGAACGGCCAGAGAGTTCCTATCACATCCAACAAGATCATTGAAGACAAACTCGGCAAGAGCAACATCATCTGTGTGGAGGACCTTATCCACGAAATCTTTACTGTTGGTGAAAAGTTCAAGGTAATTTATTTATTTCCTAACAGACACCACTTCTTTACAGAGTTCTATAGTGTAAAATTCTGTTTTAGTATAAAAAAATAATTATTATAATTATAATAAAATTGTTACATTTGTTCAGATCAACTTAACCCAATCTGTTTGCCAATTGTCAAAGGCCTTCTCCAAACGTTTGCATTCTGATCTGTTGGGATTCAATCTGTTTTACACCACTCCAGCTACTTCTCTAATGTCATCCCATCTTGTTTGTGGCCTACCTCTTTTCCTTTTAACCTCTCTAGGATACCATCTTATCACTTTCTTACTCCATTTCCTTGTATTTCAGTGTTACATTTTTAGTTTTTGTTTTATTTCTGATACACACCCTGTCTGATCTTCACTGTGACGAATTATACAAAATAAAAGATACAAAGTAAGATAAAAGTTATCTTTTGTAGCTTATTTGATGGAATAGACCCCTCTATCTTGCAGTGAAAGTCCATTTAAGCCATTCCAGAAATTAAGGCCTACTGTACGACTAACATGTGTGTCACGACAAATCAACTAATTACAACAGAGAGGGGGATATTTCTGCCCCCCCCCTCCCCCTTATGAGAAACATGTATGGGAATGACATTTGCTATAGACAGGTCACGTGATCAAGATCTGTCATTCCCATACATTTTCTATTTTTAGGAGCGTTAGCGATCGTAGATAGACTTGGCTAGGGGGGCTGGTTTGACAGAATACCTTGATTTATTTTCAACAGGTAAAGTTGTGTGTCCCGTGTTTATAAATTTTGGTTTGTTTTCAGTATGCAAGTAATTTCCTATGGCCATTCAAATTGAACAACCCAACGGGTGGCTGGCGCAAGAAGACCATTCACTATGTTGACGGTGGTGACTTTGGTAACCGTGAGGACAAGATCAACGAGCTCCTCAGGAGAATGGTTTAAATAAATAGAATTTAATTATACCATGGCTTTTATTTATTTAAAGATTATTGATCTTTGATTATTTAACGCCAGCCACACATGATAACTTTGTTGCCCAGACTGCAGTGCACTTAGGGATAGATGCTTATAACTCTTAAACAAGTTATATTGTATGCACCTTTCAACTCTATAGTCGGACTATATTATTGCATGGTCATGGAAGTACATAATATTGGTGATTTTCTTGTTCATAAATAAAAAAAAAACCATGTTAGAAAATAGAAAAGAAATTTATTTTATCATTTTTGTCTGCTGGACCAGTCATTCCAGCTGCCCAGATAGGTTTTGGATCTGTTGACAAGTTATTTAATTTAATTATAAAAATTATAAAAATAAATATTTACAATTATAAAATAATAATCAATTACTTATCATATCCAAGTTTTAATGCTTTGTCAAGAGCCTCGGTTGAACGTCTACCAGACTGGCAATAAAATATAAGCTCATCTGAAGCAGATGGCTTTGGTCTTTGAAATTGTTTCTTAAACTCTTCTTCTGACATTCTTTCTAGAGCATCCTGAACATTTCCCACTAAAAGTATGAAAATAATAATAGAATCAATATTTCATACATATGTTTTTTAAATAAAACTGACTATTAAAGTCCTCAACAATTTTTGAATGGACAAATACAGGCCTCCACCTGGGCCTTATAGGAGCAGTAGTGTGCTCTAGGCTTTAAAACTATGGTAGGCACTAAATATATTACACAAAATGGAAAATTCCTTCTCCTATCCAGGTTCTTTGTGTTTTTAGCATCATTTTTAGGTGGGGATTTGGAGTTTAGATCTACTACACTTATACTACAGCCTTTCTTGATGAGTACTGTTTATTAAGAAACAAATTTAAAATGAGGTAAATCACTAGTCATTTCATACCTAATAATAATTCTAAATGTTCTTAAATTAATAAAAAAAAATTTGATTATTAAGCTTACAACAATTAGTTTAATTAGGTTGATGTATTTTATGTAACATTTTATAAACAAACCATACATAATTTAAAATAAATAAGTTAAGAAATGACAAGTGTTTTCTACCTTCATTTCTAATTTCTTTGTTGGTAAACAGTACTCATCAAGAAAGGCTGTAGTATAAAATTGGTGGGCTTATGGTGATTGGTGATAATGTTTAAGCCTGTAACAATCACAATCAAATGTTCCTGATACTCACTGGAAACTTCAGGTTAACACACAGGGTGTTACACCCTGTGTGTCTCTGAGAGATTGAGATTTGTTATATGAAAAGCTTGGTATTTCATAGCCCATAACCCAGGACCCAGAAAGCCATATAGGTTAACCACTGAGGCAGAGGCAGTAGTAGTAAGTAAAGACGTCATATTACATGGTATATTAATGCTTGATGGTATTTTTCCAGTGGAATTTATTTCCTCTGGATTACGGACATCTATAATCACTTTCTCAGGCTGGTGAATTACTTTCAGCATGTCCTCGTAGCTCATGACTCTTTTTGGATCAACCATTTTAGAATATGGTATCTTCAAAGTAACTGAAGATGTTTCTGGACCTAAAAATTGTAGAATATTAAAATGTTATCATTATTTGTTTAATTTGGAAAAAGTGCTAACTGCTAATGTATATAACTATTTACACAAATAATTCTTAATTTCCAATCACTTGTGTAAACATATCTATACAAAAAGTTGGGTCTATCAATCTTTCTTTCAGTTTAACCTTGTAGGAGTTTTCTGTGGGTTAACATTCTGTAATTGCTTGTTTTCACTGTATAAATAACTAAGCATTATGCAGATGCAGATATTTGTGATGCTCTAAAAAGTTGCAACTATACTTTGAATATACTACAAAAAAAAAGAAAAACAAACTTATTAAACATCCCGCATGTTTATAAAGGATCCCTTTAACCGCTAAACGTGTAAAAGTGGTATAGCTTAATGCACGTTGCAATACAAACATTTGTTATGAAACAATATTAAGCTTATTATAATATTAGCGCAATCCACACCACCAGCCCAGAACCAGCTTAAATAAAAAATTTGGCAAATTCAAACCAATAAATTATCTTCTATATTTTTTCTAAAGACCTAAAATGTATCAAAACACAGTTGTGATAATGGTGATAACAGCAGATCACGATCAATTACGGACCGGAAGGGTAAAATAATAAAAAAATAAAATAGAACTCGTCGACAAAACGTCAAACGATAGCTGACACTGACAGTGACATGACAGCTCACATTTCACCTGCATTTCAGTATTTTATTGTACTCTGTGCCTGCAGCTGATACAGATGCAGCATAATCAAAACTCGCAATTCAACGCGGGAATGCTGCCTGCGTGATGGGCACCCTAACAAGGGCGGTAAATTTTTAGGTAGGTATTAGTTTTAATTTTAATTTATTTTAATTTTATAGTTGTAGATATAATGATATTTCCTTTTATTTTATTTTTATATTAAGTTTAGCCTAGTTAAATATTATTGTCTTAGCTAGTATAAATAATTGTACTATTTATGAATACACATGTATTTTAAAAATATTTTTATAATTTATTGAGAAAGATAATTTATAAATAAGTATAATAATAATGATTATGTGACGATTAATAGCAACATTTATGAATAAAATAAAACTCAAAGAGTATACAAAATTACAAATAAACTCGAAGGATTTAATGAGAACGTATCCAATTTTCTATTTATCTAATTTTAGCACTGTAAAATTGTAAATTAGTAAAATACCAAGGGGCACAGGTGGTCACAGATAATAAACAGCGACTCATTCGTCAAGGATTAATTATTGTCTGTGAATAATTATTAATAATAATTAAAATAGAAAATAAATTGTAATATATTGTACATACAGATACATAAAGAAGGAGCTAAAGATGTTTTACTTTAGATGTCAGGTCTAAAGTATACCTACCTACTCCTATTTTTTATTTTCAGTTTTCACTAGCGTATCGTGCGCCCTGCAAAAAATATTATTGTCTCTCATGAGACGATTCACGTGGGACAAATAGGTATATTTTTTGTAGGGCGCACTGACTAAATTACTACAAGTAGCACTATATTTGGCTGACGGGTGGTTTAGCTATGCAAGCCAGACCTGCCTTGTAACTAATATCCTAAATGTGAACTGGACACTATTTCAATCTGTCTTTGTCCCTCATACAAGATGAGTGTCCTTACCTCTGTCCTCTACCCATTCACCATTTAGAGAGAGGGAGATGTCACTTTTGTAAAATAAAACAGCTTAAAAATGATTATTAAGTACCTATATATTAAATCAACTAGGAAAAACAAAATCAAATAACAAAAATTACTATAACTACAATAAAATAACATACAACTTGCAGTAGCACCTGAAAGTTTTACTTCATGGTTGTCTAATATATTTGTGACTAAATCTTAAAATGGAGCTGATGACTAGGTTTAAATATATTGATTTTAATGAGGCATTCGGGTAAATAAGGTCAATATTAACTAATTCATATGTTTAAAACCACTTATTTATTAGTTTTTTTTTCGAGTTTTGAGTAATGAGTATTGTAGTGCTTTTAGGCTGGCGGGATTTTTAAATTTCGGATTTGTGCACGATTAAAAATTCACGTTTGATAAATCGTAGCATTTCATGCGTAAGTTATATATCATGTTTATTATTACCATACTAGGGATGGATTATTTATTGAAAATATACATCAAACTTTAACAAATAAAAGCTTTAAGCATTCTATTCAAATCTAACTACTTAAGCACTAATTTTCCTACAATTACTACTACTTTTTGTTAACATAGAGAGTCTAAACTAGTAGGTATTAGGTGCTTGTCACTTCAGTTCCAAGATTATGCAATAATATAATGCCTTTTCTACTAATCCACAGGCCACAAATACATAGGTACAAGCAAAAGCCTATAATAATTTAAAGCATGTCTGTAAATTCTAATATGTAATGCCAAAATGTCAATTACCCATAGATATTTCTATGAAGGCATATTCACATTCAAAGTCTTATTATATTTAGTTGATTATTCAACTTGTTCAAAGAATAAATATTTTAGGGATTAAAATGGGAATTGTATTTTAACTCTAGTATATTTATTAGTATTTGGCCATGTGATCAGCATCAATATTAATAGTTAATCAGCTTGAAAGTACAAATTTTTGAAATCCTTTTATTGCTATTTCGCAAGATATGCTTAACATGGTCATGATAACTGCAGAATGATATGGAATGTTATCTAAAGTTGAGATGAGTCACAGATAAGTAAAAGTTTGTAAATAAAATTAAAATAAAATAGGATACTGCAACAATCAATGATGTTAAATACTTATAGATAAGTTACTAGCGCACGAAAAATTAAGCGCTCAAAATTTCTACATCTCAATGTTAGTTGTGGTCAACAATGAACGTTATTTAAACAAATAATACCTAAATATCGTCTAGAATGTCGAGTTGTGTGTTCAGAAAGTGTAAAAACTAATATACATAAATATATAAATTAATTACTTATAGACAAATTGTTCATGTGAGCGCTCAGTGTTGTAGCCTATTATTAAGATCACTTTTTGCAGTAATTTTGTAGGGATGTAACCGATCTATAATATAAAATTATTATTGGCAACAATCAAGTCCTTTAAATTCCACTAAGTGTAGTGTGGAATGTTCATATTAGTCATATTTTGTTCTTTAATTAAGGGATTATATTACATTATTATGTAGAATTAACTTTACCAGTTAAAATAGATGTTTACATTCATATCCAATTAATAGTTCTTCACACTAAAATTTGACTTAGATTCATTTGAAATTGTTCAAAAATTTTTGAAAATTCCTCAAATGGCAACCTTTCAGTTAAACATTTATTGACTGTGTTCTCTGTTTTCTGAAATAAAAAAACAAATATATAGTTGTTAAAATAACCTGAGAATTTTACTGGTAAAAAACAATATGAGACTAAGTCAATCACCTTGAGCAATATATTGAATCTAAAACAGTTAATATATTCCTGTCCTGGCTGATATGTTTGGAAATTGTTGTGTGCTAAATTAGAAAAGAAATTTCTTATACCCAAAGCAAGGCGAGGGTTCACACTTGATACTTTAATCATATTATTGCTCAAAGAATCAGATACTCCATGGTTTATAATCTCCATGTCAACTCTTTCATTAGCTATTGTAAAAGATATATTCTTTCTTGAGTTTAAAAATTCTTCAGAAGATATTTCTTTCAACAGGAACTTTGCTTTTGTTGTGTTAAAGTGTTCCTTGTAAAACATTTCATTTTGTAAAAATTCTTTGTATCTATTAGGCAGTTTAATATAAAATGACCATTTAAAAAAATCTTCTGATACTTTAGCAATTCTAAATAAATGCCCATGATGCTTATAAGAAGCTTTGTATAATAAATTTTCTATAGAATCTTCTGGTTCCTTTAGTAACTGTATTTTATTTGAACAGTGATCTGTTTTGATGAAAAGCTCTGGTGTTAAAGCAATTTGTTTATAATATAAAGCTGTCCACAGATTCTCTTTGCAACTTAATACTTTAGGAATTTTTTTTATTATTCTTATATCAAAAAATAAACTTGTAATGTTCGATTTTGTCATTTTTAAAGGAACAACTATGTTCAAGTTCTTTAATTGATCTAAAACTGGCATGCAGATAGTTTTTAAAACTTGTTGCTCTGACAAAATTGTGATATGGATTTTACAATCCAAAAAAATATTTGCCAGAATATCAACATGGTTCTGCTGTAGGACAGCAGACATTTTTATCAGGAAGTAAAATGAATTCTTATCGAAATACTCTTTTAGTTTATTAGTTAAATTGAGTATTAATCCATCTTTGAGAATATCTTCATAGTTTTCATACACATAGATACTGCTCTGAATAATTTCATTCATAATATCTTGTCTATTTGACAAAGCCAATGTTGTAATATAGTTTTCTTCCTTCTTTATATTTTTAATGACATCATCGTTTTTTTCAACTTCTTTCAAGATTCTGTCCAAACAACCCATATTATTAAACAAATGCTCGGCAGGGTAGTAGTCACTGTCAGTGACAGGTAAGTAACATGGCTCATCATTTACATTGAATGTATACACTAGATTAGAATATGTTGTACAAATAATTTGACCAGCATTGCCTATATGTGTAAAATCTTTGGCATTTCTGATAAACAACTGTCTCAATTTGGTGTCAGGCTCTGAAAATGTGTTTGTGGCTACCCACATAGTGCTACCATCAGTGTATATAAGTTTTTCATTGAGCACTGTTAGTTTGTGTATGCCAGTGTTTAAATGTGTTATATTTGGTGTATTGAAGTTTTTATTTAAAGAATGCTTAATTAAAGTGCCTGAAGTAAGACTAACTATTATATTTATGGCATTTTCTTTTATGAAAACTACCTCATTTATCTCTGAAGGACTTGTGAGAAGTTTGACAGGTTTCAAAGTTTCTCCACTGAATTTCAAATCTACTAACACAGTATACAAAGTCAGTTTATCAAAGCTCATAATAATGATGAACGGCTGATCTAATAAATTTTTCCTTCCTTTGAAAATGTGTTTAATACCGTCATAGTCGCTTTCATTTACCCTGAAACAAGATAAAATACACTTCTCCCGTTTTATTTCATTTAATGAATGAAATAAATTTCGATTCAAAATTTTCTTATGGCTTTGAGGTTTTAATTTGACATTCACATCATCACTTGATTTCATTTTATAAGTTTTTATGCACAGTTCATTTGAGTCTAACTGTAGGCTAAATAATAGGTCTTCGTTTTCGTACCATTTCGTACGTAAAATATTACGTTCCAAGACCCGAAAATCAGGTTTAGCTCTTTTATGTGCAGTTGCAGTTTGATGCAAATTAAGGGAATAACCAAACAAAGTCCCTTCATAGTCTAAACAAAGTAAATACTCAGCTATTATTAGTTGGCAAATTTCGAAATCCGTGTTAAGGAAGATCAATGGCCAGTTCCGCGAATCCAATTCTTGCTCATTGAGCAAAAATATTTGATATTTATTCCAAAACGATAACATGCACTTTTTACTGCTAAACGATACTCTAAGATTGTCCACTACTTCGTGTTGAAATTTAAAACACCTTTTCCAATCCATTTTCTAAATCAGGCTTTTTTTAAAATAACTAATAATGTAAATAAAAAATTACGAGGGAAAATGGGAAAACTAAATAGCATAACGATTTGAATCTTCAAGTCTTCACTCTTCAAGCGGCAAATAAAAATAATAAAATTCTTCATTTGACGTTTGAGCCCGGAGCCCACATATTATACTCTTTGCCGCAGCCGGAGGGCCACAGATTATTAGATACTACGGAGGGCGGTGGCGGCACCTGTCAGACAGTCCAACAGCTGTCTAATGTCATAGAGTACTGTCTAATGTCACAGTTTTTAATTTATGGTCACAGGTCATATCATGGTCATAACCTTAGCCCATTAATAATAGGACTTGCCTCGCTAATCGTTACCCCTCTGGCAAAGATCAAAATTCTATGATCTAACGCGTTTATAAAAACTGTTGCTACAGAATCGATGTTTCATTGTTGTAATCGTTTTTGTCGTGTAAAGAGCTCCCTAAAAATGCCGGTTTGTGTAGTTAAATGGCATAAAAAACGGCCAAAAACTTGTAGTTTAGTAAAAGATGGAGTAACGTTTCATTTGAAAGTATTTAAACCTTAATTTTATCAAATTTTTTAATAAAAACAATTTATAAAAAGAATCGATTCTTTTGACGAAACAGCCAAACATCGATCAGTAATCGAATATCCTATGTATTTAATTTGTGGATAGTCTAAGCAATGCCACAGTAAAAATATATACAAGCAGTACTTTGACTTTATACTAGAGGTCGAAACGCGAGCTATACCTACGCACCTCGAACTCGGGGCGTGGGGTGCAGACAGTCGCGACTGTGCCGCAGTGACGAACGCACTATTTTATTATTTGGTCACGTAGTCTGGAGGTAATACCTAGATGGCATTACCAAAATAAACATATGAATACGACCTATTCTTCAAGGTCATTGATCATATCAGCCTTATTTAAATCTACCAATCAAAAAACAACACGCATTTTATTGATCACTTCCTATTTTACTACAATTTACAAAGTATTTTATTTGTTTACTAAAACTAAAAATGTATATTTACAATTACAAAACTAAATGGAAACACAAAGTTGGCAAATGTAATTAAAATGCTGGAGGCGGGCAGCCCTATCACATGTTTACGTACCGCGCGGCTGTAGGTATTTATTTAAAAAATACGGCCGAGTTACAATACTGCTTGTATATATTTTTACTGTGGCAATGTGTTTGTTAGTGTGTGTAAAAAATTACAGACTTTTTTGTTGGTGAATTTGGGTGCGAACCTAGTCCAGTTATTAATGGTCTAAGGTCATAACCCGTAGACTGAGTAAGGAATAGGCTAAACTCAGACCAATTACAAAGGACATATCCCAAAATGGGCTTTTATTATTCATAATACAAAAGCAGGTCGATAGTATTTTTTACGGATAGAATATAAAAATTGCTGAGACTTAAAAAAATAATTTTCAGAATTTTTGGACCCCACGTTTATTAGATCCCTTGTCTACAAATTAAACATAGACAATTCAGTAAAAGTGTTCAAAACAGCCAATTCATATCCGGTGTTAGCTTTAACCATTATATATTACATTATAGACCAATAAATGTCCGGTGTTTTTATTTAATTAATTAAAAAAATGCGGGTTCCAATTTTTTTTTTATTTTGGGTTTTAAGCCTATTTTACGTTCTTTTAAGATAAAAATAATTTGTTCTGCTTAGTTGACACGCGGAATAAAGAATGTGTGGAGGCTGGGTCCATACAAAATTGGGACATGTCCTTTATAATTGGTCTGAGAGGCTGAAAAACGGTACCGAGTATTAAATAGCCTTGTGTCCTTTCTTCAGAGTACACGCATGCCACATGCACGCCTGTATCGACAACATTCTCAGACGTTATACGATTTTTTTTGTATGTACTTCAAACGGTCACATAAAAAAAAAGGTTCAGCCGTTCAAAAGGGTTGATACTTGTGTTCTTTAATCATTGTGATTGGTCCGTACAATAAAACATTTTTATAGGTAGGTATAGGTAGGTAATTTTAAAAAAGAAAATGCGTTTGCTGATTTTTAAATATATTTGAATAATTTCAGTAACTTACATATTTACAAAAATTGTGTTAAAATAATTTAATATTTTGTTTAATTCGGATGTAATAAAATGATGTAATGAATGAATAGGGTTCCATTGGAATAGTTAATTCGATTATGCGATGACATTTCAATTTTAATCGTCTATTTAAACAGACATATACGAGTGTCTATCTCGTAGCTAATAGCTTCGGTTTATGAGCTCACCAAGCTAGACAGTTCAGCGGTTTATTTAAATTCTTGGAAAAAATAACTAAAACAAGGGAAAAACAATTACAAGGTCTTCGTGAGTGGAAAATAAAATTCCCTTTGAATTAAATTGCGTTTTTTTATTACCTTAGTATTAGGTAGGTACTCAACGACAACTCAGCAAAATTTTAAAATAAAAAAAAACAACGCCCTCTTGAAACTGCCGATCTGGGCAAGTGCCTAGATCCGGCCCTGTTAGCTAAGGTCGTTTACTAACTGTTCGATTTTGCTTCGACAGATCATTTCGGTCGAAAATATCTCAGCATAATAAAAGCTATTCATGCCTTGTGGCTGATATTGCTAACTGATTTAATTGGTACATTAATACAAAGACTTCTATGTATACAATAACGAGTAGGTGATCCCGTAAAACTTGGCTGAAACTATTCAATTAGTGTTTCGATCAGGTCAAGTTTATAAACATTTTAGACGCTGGTTTGTTTTAATTATATACTCTTAACACAACCAAGCAAGAAATGAAGGATACAAAAAGACGGCTTAATCGTTTCGTAGCTCGTTGTACAATGTACATAGAAGTCTTTAGTAATATAATTTTTAACAGAAATACAGTAAACGCCAGGATTTTCAATTGTAGTATCTCTATCACAGACTAAACTCAGGCTGAAGTCATCCTGTATCTATTATATTAGTATTATGACGTATCTACAAACTTGTACATCGTGCAATGTTATTGGTTTTGGAAATACATATTGTAACGGAAGAACTGCCCCTGCATTCTGTAAAGTTACAGCGATGTGACATCGCTCATTTCCATGGCAACTGCGTGGTTGGAAGCATTTTATTTTTGGCATCTTAAATAAACATAATGTTCAAATTCGAAGACGTGTCACAATTTCGTCGACGAGTGCCAAGTAGCCGAATCGCACCCTTGGATGAAATGAATTGGATCGAATTATTTAATTAAATGACATTTATTTAAATAAACATTTATTATGATATCGATTCTCGAGCTTCAAAGGCTTCATCAGCTTTTGTGAAAATATAAATCTTGTTTATAAGTCCAAAAAAAGGTTGTATCAAGTAAAATACTCAGTAAAATACTTTATCATAAGCAAAAAAAATATAGAAGGTCTATTTTACGTCTGTAATTTGTTTTAGTTTTTATACTAATTCAAGTTATTCATAAAGATACCATTTTTATAGGTCTGTATAACATTATAAATGATGAAAAGATATTTTCGAAATAATCTACGTTTGCAAGATGTACAAATTAGCATTTAGGGTACCTACACACACAAGTGGTTCTGAGCATTGGCGTCCAATATACGTCTGAAACTATATCGCTCGGGATATTGAAATAAGTCATTCATAATTCATAAATAAACATTATTTTCATAATTACTTCTATAAAAATACATTTGCTCAAGTTACCAGTCTCGGTCACATACAAATGCAATGGAATTTTATAACTAATTGGCACACTTTCACAATGAATCACTAGCAAAACTATTCCTAATTATATTATTACGAACTAAAGAGGTTTGCGTGTTAAAAATATGTTACGTATGAACAAGTGAGAAGGCTAGTATTTAATTTCTATATTAACTATGTACAAATTTTAACAAATTTGATATGTCCCTTATGGCGGTGGTGAACAAATTCTATCCAGTTACTTAATTAATCCTCTGACACAAAAGAGACTCTTATGATTTTTCCTCTTCACTTTATATATTTCACTCTGGTATATTTGTAATTCAATCAACTCATTGTGACGAAAAAACTCATTGTTATATTATGAAAAAATACCAAATTCACAAAACATATATAAAGTGTTACTATTAATTTAATTACGAGTATGTATCTACTATGAATATAACAAAATTCTACTAATGTTAAATAACAGAAAACTTTTGTGTTTGTTTACTGTATTTTTCATTAATTTCCGCGCCTAATGATGTATAATAATCAAACACAAAACACGTTAAAGTAATAATGGTTTTTATTATAATAAAATATCTTCTCGTATTTATTATTAGTCTCTATTATTATGATAATTTGTTAGAAGTATTTCCTGTGTCAGAAGCTTAATAATATTTTAATTATTTCGTTTTTTTTGTAAGAAACAAAACACTGTCGGAACGTAAACAAAACTAATATTATTTTGATTAAATACAAATCGAACAACGACCACACACTGCAGTTTGCTTAAATAATAACCTATTTATAGTCCTATATTTACAAAATTCTCACAATCTTGAGTATTTCATAATTGCACTTTATTTTAATGAGTTTTGTTTAACTACAAAATAATACCTATGAATCAAATTTACATTTGGATGTCCATTTTTGTAAGCGGATGACTTGATTACAGTCGATACTGCTTTGTTTATGTTCAGTCCAACTCTGGCTATAAAACGAACAACTATTTAATTTTATAGCCAGAGTCTGAGATGACTCCTTAATTTATTAATGTTTGTTATCTGTAATTTCTATGTAGCTATTTTTATTGCTGTTTGGTAGTACAGATATTATGATTTCTAACGCAGTTACGAGTATAAACTTTGGCTGCCCATCCAACGCGGAAAATACGCGTGTAGTTTTCCTTATTAATTCAAGATCTCCAAATTACAATCAAAATATGAACATGTGCTAATCATACGTTTGGTTTCATTAAAAAAAATCTGGTCAACATTCTCATATAGATAAAGTTTTCTAAGAAACTCAAGGTTTTACATGAATATAAAACCAACGCTATGTCATACAATCTAGAAAATAGTGCCATCATAAAAAATGCAAGTTATGCAAAGTCTTCTGTACACACCACTAGACGTGCACAAAATTGTTCTGTATGTGTATTATTGTCGTCAAATTATCCCAAACCCGAAGCTTACAGAAAATATCTCAAGATTTCTTGTTCTCAAGGCTTTATCTGTTGAGTTCTACGAGACTCAAGTTCTAGAAACCACAGCCAGTTATGGCAGTTTATAAAAAAGTTAAAATTGGCCGTCTAGCAGTATATACAGAAGTCTTTGAAAGTATAATTTAATAACATTTCTCATAAAGTTCGCGTCGCTGCTCCATGGCGGCCAACGCCGAGGTAGTGCATTTGTTACTTCTTGATGTCGGGGTCCATTTTTGTTTTGTCCATTGACGACGACACCATACCACTTTGCGGATACAATTTGTCTAAATGCTTCAGTGACTCGTTGAGGAAATTCTGCAACAAGGAGTTTTAATGAGTAAAGTAGATCTAAAGGCAGATCTTTAAAGGTTCGCTTATATGAATTCTCCTTGATGCCTGACTAGCGTCACTTGACGGTTTGGGAATATGCCAAGAAACTAACTTAAATGCATCCAAGGGCTAGAAGAACGTAGAATGTAGGGGGGATGGAGAGGAATTCGAGGATGATTATCAACCCATATTCGTCTCACTGCTCCTCTCAGAACGAGAGGGGTTAGGCCAATAGTCCACCACGCTGGCCCAATACGGATTGCCAGACTTCACACACACAGAGAGTTAAGAAAATTCTCTGGTATGCAGGTTTCCTCACGATGTTTTCCTTCACTGATTGAGACACGTGATATTTAATATCTTAAAATGCGCACAACTGAAAAGTTGGAGGTGTAATCCCTGGACAAAACTTGAACCCACACCCTACGGAATCGGAGGCAGAGATTATATTATCCACTTCAATTAGGTTCGAATCCAGGGTCAGGCTATGTGAGATAGGTACGAAGTTTTCTTTCTTCTACAAAACAGGTGTGAGGTGGCGTTAGATGGCCGGCTCCAGCAGTGCGGCGGGTAACGAGAGGGTAGTCGCACCTGTATGGCGGTGAGCGCGGCGACGATGGCGGGTCCGCCGAAGCCGTGCGAGATGAGCGAGAAGTGCGTGAGGTGACGCTGGATGGCCGGCTCAGCAGTGCGGCGGGTAACGAGAGGGTAGTCGCACCTGTATGGCGGTGAGCGCGGCGACGATGGCGGGTCCGCCGAAGCCGTGCGAGATGAGCGAGAAGTGCGTGAGGTGACGCTGGATGGCCGGCTCAGCAGTGCGGCGGGTAACGAGAGGGTAGTCGCACCTGTATGGCGGTGAGCGCGGCGACGATGGCGGGTCCGCCGAAGCCGTGCGAGATGAGCGAGAAGTGCGTGAGGTGACGCTGGATGGCCGGCTCAGCAGTGCGGCGGGTAACGAGAGGGTAGTCGCACCTGTATGGCGGTGAGCGCGGCGACGATGGCGGGTCCGCCGAAGCCGTGCGAGATGAGCGAGAAGTGCGTGAGGTGACGCTGGATGGCCGGCTCCAGCAGGTGCGGCGGCCGCGTGTTGCACAGCGGCGAGCGGTCCTGGTTCAGCAAGTCCATCACCTCCTTCACCACCTGGTACATATTATATGAAAATAAATAGCCGTTCTTTGTTCTGAAGCACAGAACATAAAGCGCTTAAGTAAGCGTTGTAGCAACAGATTTTCTGTACTAATAAAACATTGGAAGTAGATACTTTTCTCAAATAATTTGTGTATAAATCAAAGTCCGTGATATAATTCTCTAATATTTTCTTTTCCTGTGATATTTTATAGTTTCTTGTGTAAAATATGAAGTATAATGTCACCAGCCGCCACTAGTCGATTGATCCATCTCTAAATGTAATTTGTAGTTAGTCAAAATAAGGCCTCACGAGGCCCCGTTACTGCGAGGTCGTGGGCAAGGACCCGCTTCGCCACCCACACCTAGCTACGCCACAGCTTATAACAGTGTTTTACATACATGCAAACCCCAACTTTGTGGAGTTTTAGCAGGTAAATCGTAGAAATCACAATATGCAGTTCTTGTTTAATTTATATTTATTAGCTGATTGGGTACGACAATAGACAATAGATATACGAGAATAACAGGGCGGGGATCGTACCACCACCTTTCGGTGACGAGTCCTACCACTCCTATCGTTGAGCTATTGAAGCTCAAATTACACTCTAAAAAAGAAAGTATCAAAAAGCATCGTACCTGCTTAGTGGCCTGCAGCAGGTCCCGCCGCCGCCTGGCGTCGTGCTCGGCGTACTGTCGCGCGAGGTACTCCGCCAGCGCGCGCGCGGGGAACTCCGTCTCACACACGTAGCCGAAGTCTCGCGCTAAGTGCACTGCTTCCGCTGTGGGACGTTAACTCATTTTCATTTGAATTGTAGACGCCCCGCGGTTTTACTAGTAGTCATTGGCGTATCTAGGAGTATTACCTGGGGTGGGCCTGGCCCCCGACATCAAGTTCATTATTAGTGTCATAATAGAATTCCATATCAGTAGCCTAGAATCCTTGGGGGAGCACAGGTCTATTCTAGGGTGGGCACGGCCCACCCGCCCTTATACGCCTATGCTAGTAGTTCTTGTTCACGTGGGAGTACGGGGATATAATAATTATAGCCTCTTTATAATAATATAATGACTCTCACGGCCTTCTATTGGTTAAAACAATTTTGGTAAAAATAAAATATAAATTCTGTTTAGTAGATCCACAGATTATCGCCTACAACCACACTAACTTTACCTCTTTTCTTTATGATATTAGTATAGAACTAGGTAATAGGTAGGAATAGGTATAGACTAGTTGTGCCGAATATTGGGTTGCGCTTATGATATACAGAATTTTTCTTCTTAGATATTTTTAGTGACCAAGGAAAGAAAAATAGAAAGAAGAAACTAGTAAGCTATCTTTACATGACAGATTGGCATCGCGGAGTTGTTTTATAATGCGAGTATGATTGCATTTAATGTATATAGGAATAGAAATACGAGTAAATCTATATAAGTATACGTATAAGAAAGTCGTGTTAGTTACAACTCTATTTATAACTCGTGAACAGTTGGACCGAAATGAAAATTGGTGGAGAGGTAGCTTAGAACCAGGAGACGGACATAGGATACTTAGGTAGGGGTAGAATACATAGGATACTTAGGTAGAGGTTAGGGGTAGGGTAGTAGTGAGGCAGGGTAGAGGTAGGTTACGATAGGTGTAGGACGGGAGTAGGGTAGGGATAGGGATAGGGAATAAGTTAAAGTGAAACGTGACCGAATCTGCTGGTACCTATACTATAAAGAATAACAATCATACCTTCCACTAGCGAGGTAAGTAAGGTAACGTTGGCTGCTTTCCGTCTCCCCGCGGGCAGGTTGAGTCCGATTTTTTCTAACTTCTCCCGCAGTAGACGACCACCATTTTTGCTTTTAGCTCTAAAACAAAAACAAAACAAATGAGCATTAAAGAAACGATTGATTTAAATGTCGTTGTACTGTATAATTCGAACAGTGCGTGTTGCCAGTGAGGACCTCACACAGCGGGCGTTAGAACGAAATATGCTCAAAGTAATTTTGTGTGATTGAATCAGAAATGAAGAAAAGATCCTTAGAAGAACCAAAGTCACCGATATAGCCCGACGAGTCGCGAAGCTGAAGCAGGGCCGGACCGTCCATACGGCGAAAGGAGCGGTCGCTCCAGGCGCCAAATCCTAGGGGGCGCCGAAATGGTAAAGACAAGATCAAAAAGAAATTTGTGTGATGAATTTACGTGCGCGAAAGGCGCCATAATTGGATCTCGCTCCATTCTAAAATTTACCTCGGTCCGGCGCTGAGCTGAAGTATGGGCGGGACATGGTTCGAAGAGCCCGAGAACATTGGGATCCCAAGGTGTTGGAATGGCGATCCCGCACTAAAAAACGCAGTGTTGGCAGACCCTCACCAGGTGGACTGACGACATCAAACGAGTCGCAGGGATTCGCTAGATGCTGGCGACTCAGTATGGCATGATGATGATGATAATGATCATAAAATGTCAAGTCGAGTCGTCGTGACCCACATATATTATATTTTTTAATTTGATAATAATAAGAATTCCTTTTCAATTCAAACGATGATTGAATAACCGTTGTCATTTAGACAGTTTCATGTCAAATATTTATAGTATACGATGAACTAATTGGCATCCATTATTTTCTCTTTGTTCTCAATCGAAGAATGATTGCTAAACAAAGACGCCGTTGGCTCCACAAGCAGACGTATAGAGAATTACTGTCAATATGATTTGGTTTAAACCCGTTTGGGAACCGGACCCATTTTTTACATCTGATTAGTTAAACCATAGTTAAGTTTCAACTCTCAACAAATAAGCAAAAACAGGCAAATATTCTATTTTTTTTTAAACTGCCTTTGTATTTATACATGTTAAGCTGACCCGGTGAACTTGGTACCATCTAAAAACCTCAAAACGTAAGTACCGTACCTTAAAACTGATTTGAAGTTAAATTTTCTTGATGTCCATACAAACAATTTCAAAAGGTTTCGGGTATTCTGCTATATGTACGAGTGGCTATCGTTTAGGGTTTTCTATAGTTTTTCCTTAACCACTTTATACCACCAATTATACAAATCACTGTAGTTATATTCTTATCTTGCATTACATTCGTATTAAGCAAATAGAATATCTTAATTTTTTTTTAAATAGATTTGCTTCTATTTTTCAACAGCAGTTTTTGTAACAATATCTAGTACTCTACTAAGAACTACCCACTACTGAAGCGCGTTGTGGAAGACGGGAAAGCTCATGGCATACTGACAGTAAACCTTTGTTAAGGGTATGGCACCAAGTTATGATGATGAACTTTTTACCTAGCCCCTAGCCATTAGCTTGACGGCGAGGTGACGGCGCGCGGTTGTCTTGTCCGGAGGCGTGGCGTTTTTTATGGGGTTATAACGAGGTTTGACCTTATACCTGCAGACTAATTCACTAACTTTGATGTATGTTAGTTGACATATAAAATTGATATTCAATGTAACGACGCTTCATGGATATCATACAGTAGGTCGATAAATGACATTTCTCAGTTGATTTGTTTGATGTTTATTTTAATAGGTTGCTAGTAAAGGCCAAATTAGTAAATATGCCAGCGGTTCATAGAATCAAATATTACTATGGCGTGTTCGCAGTCTTGCTACCGACCGCTAGATCGAGCCACAGATAATTTATCGATTACCGCCGGATTTTAATTCATTGCATGATTGACGTAATAGAAAGTTCTTCAAGAACTTGTTCATTTGTACTATAAGTATTAATTAATGTTTTTATAGAGCAAGATATAGAGTCTACATTGATTTAATGAAATAAATTGAGTAAAAGTGCTAATAAAACTGCCCAGAAACGTTTTGTTTAGAAACGAAAAAGTTAGCTAATTAAAATCTTAAGAATCATTGATTGTTTATCAATGATTCTTAAGATTTAGCAGTGGAGACCATTGGCATATCTAGGATTATTACCTAGGGTGGGCCTGACCCTGACATCGAGTCTATTATTAGTATCATAATATAATTCCATATAGCATCCTAAATCCTAGGGTGGGCTCAAGTCATTTAATGCAAGACATTAAAGACAAAATTGTGCAAGTATGCGCTCAGTGGTGAAGCTTTTTTCTAAGAACTTTTTATTCGGACCTATCTATAGTATAAAATTATCATTGCTTACAACAGAAAGTCGAGGGAGACCATTAAAAATTTTAAGAACTCTCCTAAAAGGGGATTTTGTTAATAAATAAGCTCAATTTAGTAAACCGATGTCTGGTTGAGTCTCCCCTCCGCAACTCCGGTATGCGGATTGCGGAATTTCTATAGTACGGGTATTAATAGGGGTTTGATATTTGTAAATTGTACGTAGATAGATACCATTCAAAGTTCTTTGACTTTAACAAAAAGGTCCGGCTGGCTGGCATCTTGTAATGGAAAATTCTAGTATAAAAAAAGATTTATTTATATTACAATTCTTATAAATTTCATGATTGTCTGTAAGTTATTAATCTTCTATCCCTCTGAGAAATAGTACTTTTTTATGGATAAAAGGTACAGTGCACCTGTATACTCGTATATAGTATATGGGGTACCTGTGATATCATTATTATCGGGGACTCGGGGAGGAGATGGGATATAGAGCATAGAGCCACCATGTTGCTCCAATGCGGGTTGGTGTGCTTAAGGTTGATAATGTTTGATACTAACTACCAAAAGTAAATTATAATGACCAGATCCGACTGATTAACGTGCTCTCAGAGGCAAGAGGAACTGACTGACGTGAGAAAAGCTGAGAACTTTTACTAACAACTTCATAGAACAAACATAAGCTCAATAATTCATAGCCCGGCACAGGGCTCGAACTTAGAACCTCGTGATACGAGACCAGATGGAGTAGCCATATCAGTTAAGCAATTTATAATGAGGGGTAGAATAGTTAGGGCGTGAAAGTGAAACAATCAAAGATAGTCACACTGGCATTTATAATATTAGTAAGAATCATAGATTTATAACACATAGATAGTGTGTAGTCGCAGGATTCGTAAGCCTTAGTTTTATGTGCCCCAAAATGGGAGCTTGTGTGCGTTTAGCGAGGGGAAGCTCACATAAGTGGCTTACGTTTGGATTGAAAGTTAGATGTTGCGCGTCTATAGGTTATTAGTCTAAGTAACAATTGTTTTTTAAAAGTTCATGGTTATCTTATTACCGTATCGCCTGTTTAAAAAAGATTTTTAATTATAATAAGTTGGCAAACAAATAAATAAACTGTGTAGATAGTAGATAGTAGGCAAACACTAGAGCAAACTAGGATTACAGAATTTTGATTCAAAACAGGCGGATATAACTTTTATCTTCTTTGCGTTGTAAATAACGGGACTCAACACTCGCGAAATAAATCCCACGAATCTTTATCTATGGTCACCTTTGTTCAGTCACATTTTCACACGTCCGCTTAACCATCGACAAAAGAATCTCAAATCATCCAAAGCTAACGAGCCAAACAATGATTTGAATTTGGAATCAATGGAAAACTAAATCGGATGAATCGACAGATTGAAAAGTAATGGGCACCGAATAATCGGATATCGAGTAACGAATACTGACCGATTAAAGATATCAATCATGTTATGTACTTACCTAATCGCGATTCTATGATTTCTTTTATATATAATAAACTAGCGGACGCCCGTGACTTCGTACGCGTGTAATACTATTTATTTTTTATTCTTTACAAGTTAGCCATCGTACTCTTCGCCGGTAGAATAGTAACTAGCCACGGCCCAAGCTCCACCAGTCAGACCTGGACCTATTAAGAAAAATTATGTTCTGCTGCTGCTCTAAGGATAATAACATAACCCGTGAAAAGTAACACACAGACAGACCGACAGACTTACTTTAGCATTTGCAATATTAGTAGAAAGTTTATGAGTAGTATGGACTATGGACTAGTATAGATGGACGAAGGTATAATAAAATGCAAGCGCCTGTCCCAATCTCATGTTTAATTTTCCTTGTTCAATACTTATTAATTTATCTAGCGAGTGTATACGTGAGCAGTGAACATCCATCAATAATACGTGCTTCATTAAATCTGTATGGAAGTTCCATTAAATACCACAATCAAGTCGTATTGTGCGCTTAAAACAAAGAAATGAATGGCTTTTATATTAAATATTTGAAAGTGATAGATACTACTATATTTCTATTTTGTTAGTATTTAAACAGAATACTTTTATTCAAACTTGTGTACAGTACACGTCTATAATTTGTGTCTATAATAACTTTGTATTATTGCATCTTTCATTCATAGTTAGTTGTAGTCTATTCGAGTAAAAATAAATCTGCGAATAATCGTTAGAATGGAAGGAAAAATACAAACCATAGCTCTGCTAAACTATAGCTTTCTAAAAAAATCAGAGAAATGTGTATTTTTTTTTCTGCATGAGAAAATTGTAGTTTTATAATCTACAAAAAAAACCCTAAAATAGGGCCTCGGATTTTTGATTTGACGGCCTCCGTGGCGCAGTGGTATGCGCAGTGGACTTACAAGACGGAGGTCCTCAGTTCGAACCCCGGCTGGGCTGATTGAGGTTTTCTTAATTTGTCCAGGTCTGGCTGGTGGGAGGCTTCGGCCGTGGCTAGTTACCACCCTACCGACAAAGACGTACCGCCAAGCGATTTAGCGTTCCGGTACGCTGTCGTGTACAAACCGAAAGGATGTGGATTTTCATCCTCCTCATAACAAGTTAGCCCGCTTCCATCTTAGACTGTATCATCACTTACCATCAGGTGAGATTGTAGTCAAGGGCTAACTTGTACAGAATAAAAAAAAAATACATCTTTTTTCAGAATTTTCATTTGTATCGTTACTAATTCTTTACTCAAAAATACAATGATTTATAGTAACACTATTTTTTATATCACAAAACTGTACAATAACAAGACTTACTGTTACAAAAAATTAGAGATTTTTTTACTATAAATGAGATTCTAGATTTATTTATACTGCTCATATATTCTAGTACTGTAATCCTAACTCGGAACGCCGTATCTAAATAACCAAACGATACTCATTACAATTTCTTTTGTACAATAATTGGATTTTTCAGACGTGATCCGGCCACTGCTAAAATAAATTAGCAATCGGTGAAATAAAAAAGCGCTATATAAAAAGTACGTAATTATCGATATGTATTGGTGTGTAATAGGTTTTTTTAACAGTTCGCGCCTCTACTGATTAGTCTAGCTAGCCAGACTGTATCTATGAGGAGACTTTTATCTTGGACATTATGCAGTTATGACTCATATTGATAATACGAGTAGGTATATTCGACAATTGCCCTTAACTACTTTGAATATGGAAGGTGTAGGTATTGTACACCCAAAGACTCAGTGGCGTGCATAAGGTTGTCGATCAGGGTATGCACTAGTTAATAAATTAAGCAAACTGAAAAAATCTGTATTTAATAAGCACTAAGAAGACAACTCTTGGGGTATGCAGTACTTTAATGCATGTATGAAGTGTATATGTGTGTGTATGATTGGTAACATTCAACTGAACTCAACCGAAATAATTCACAGTTTTCGTAATTAACAACCCATCATCGGTTCACAGTTGAGCACGAGTCTCCTCTCAAAAAAGAGCTTAGGCTTTAGTCCACCACACTGTATGGATTCAAATGCTGATTGGCAGACTTCACTTACGTGAACAATGTTCACGATGTTTTTCCTTCACCGTTTGAGACAAGTGGTATTTAATTTCTTAAAATGCACATACCTAACTGAAAAGTTGGTGGTGTAGGCCCCGGACCGGATTCGAAATTACGCCCTCCGAATCGAAGGCAGAGGTCATATCCTCTAGGCTATCACGTCTTGTATTAAATTATAATATATTCAAAGTATTACATATTAATATTTTTCTAAGTGTATAAGCATTACTGATTGCTCGTACCCCTAAAATTGTTAGGAATATTAAAAAAGTCCAATATACATGAAAAGTGAACCCAAAATGCGGAAATAAGATGTAATTAAGAAAATAAATTACACACCTACATACTTAATACTGTTAACAAAGTCGTAACAACTTAACAAAAATTACTTTCTTACTTCAAATACGTATTCGATATCTCAAATTACGTTCAATAAACGTGTACTTATAGGAAATTTGGGTTTTTGCCACCAGACACCTTACCGCACATAAAAAATGCTAAATAACCGCAGATTAAAACGATCAGATTCTATAAAAGTCAAACAAGTAAGTGGAGCTGCCTCTATTCTGCTTACCACATACCTACCTACCGTATGAGTTGGACGCAAAAAATTGTAATAAATAGACGAGAGCTAGGGTTGTCGCTTGCAATTTTTGATTCGAAATAATTGATCCATGTGATATACGAAGTCCACACTTGACACTCATATAAATTGTTTTACCTGGCAACTCTATTTATTTATTCATCGTGCTTATGTATGGTCTAAGGTTTCATTTAAAATATCTTCAGTATATCTGGATTCGCGGGTCTCAAAACATCCGAGTCTAGCGTAAGTACGAATGCAAGATGTCATTTCTAGTCACTTTTCAGTGCCATGACTGCGATGTGACTTTTTTGGGAATGATTGATCCTAAAATAGTTCATTTGGAAGCGATGATTTGTTATCTGGTTTTCTCTTAAATATATTTTAGAATTTAAATTTAAAAAAAAAAATAGAATTTAAGAACATTTACGTATAGTATAAGTACTCGAATATTTATTGATTATAAAACTTTAACTGTTAAATTCAGTAAAAATTATAAATGTTACGAAGTTCCATCACAAATAAGTGCAATATTATACTATTACCTTAAAGATATAAACCGTTTTAATAAAACAAATTGTAAACTAGTATTATGTATAAAAGTTGTATATGTACCATTTATTAAGTCTAAATGTGGAACGAAGTAATAATTTTACCTACCAACTTATGTTATACAGTCTATAATAAATGAATCGAAATGAACGAAATTTCGAAATATGAATTTTGCCAGCCCTAACAACGCAGACCGCGAGTAGGTAATTTCTAAATGATCGGTGAGATGAATGAATAATATAAAGGCTGCCGTTTTCTAACGCGTAATTATAAAAAATGTGTGCTTAGAATATTGTAACATTTAAACCGGTTAGGTACGCGAACTAAATAAATGCAACGTAACCACAGAGGTAGAGTACTTACTGACTATCCAACTAAAACTTTTACTGCGGCTTCAATGTGGTTTTATAGGTATAAGTATATTTGAAAAAGCTCGCATCACTATGTACATGGGCTAAACTGACCACATAATTTTTTGTATAAAATAATATTTGTATTTACGATCCGCTATGAAGGCTGTTTGTTTTAAGTTTGTAATACCGACATACTTGATGTACATGTGAATATTTTTATTATTATTTATAATAATATTATTTCATAATAATATCGATGAAATTTAAGGTAACTGGGGAAGTATTTAAAATACGCACGTTACTGAAATGTATACTAAGAAGTCATTACTTTATTCTTTTTATATACCAGTAGATAGCTTGTAGGCTTTGGGCTATCACACTAGAGATGATTGATGAACCGACAATACAGAACTAAACGATTATCTGTTTGTAGGTTTCGGCTTTGGCTAGATACATACCGGTATACAAATGACATACTGGGAAGCGATTTGGCGTTCCGGTATGAAGCCCTGTAGAAGGCGCCAGTGGTATGGGAAGAATATACTTGTAAATATTTCAAGTAAGCCCTTCGATCTTAAAAACATGTGAAGGAGCAGTCGAGGGAGTTGCCTCATTAGTTCGTTGCATTGGCACGCAACGAATCAACGCATTATATAAGACGATGACGATAACAATGAAGCAGTAAAAGAGGACGACTCCTGTCAGTATCAATAATGGATCGAAACAAGTGAAACACTGTCTGTCGAATTCCGTTAAAACATCGCTGCGACGACTCGATGCTTTAATCATCATCATAATCATTAACAGACCTTATAGGCTCGGCTCACTGTTGTGCACGAGTCCTCTGTTAGAATTAGAGGGGTTAGTGAACTGAGACACATGATAATTTCTTAAAATGCACATATCTGAAAGTTGGGGGTGCATGCCCCGGGCTGGATTTGAACACAATCATATATACCTACAGTCATATCCACTGCTACCATGGCTCGTTAAACATCATGCTATGCCACATTAAACGATGGAGAACGACGCGACGTCGTAACGTAACGTAAGACGCTGATGACGCATCGCTCTAACATTTAATAAATTAAACGTACCTTCTTAACACGCCTCCTAATAACGACGCGTTGAGACACTCCGGCGGCGACAACCGCCTCTGCACCTCTGCCACCGTCACCTTGTACTTGCTGGTGGAGGACAGCAGGGAGAGTCTCCCCGGGACGGAGCAGAACACGTCGTTAGGTGCGCACGTCCCGGTGCCGCCTAGCCCGTCGCGACCTTTCATTGCTGGTGGAAGGAAATCATAAATACATATAAATAAAACTAGTTAGCTGTGGTTTTCGTTCCATTAGGAATACGGGGATAATAATAGCCTAGTCTTCCTTGACAATAATTGCGCTATCTAACACTGAAAGAATTTTTCAAATCGGGCCAGTAGTTCCTGAGATTAGCGCGTTCAAGCAAACAAACTCGTCGGCTTTATAATATTTGTATAGATTGAAGTGTTCGTCTGAGATTTCAAAATACCCGGATTTTTTAAGTATATAAAGATACTTCTTCTTCGTCTTCTTTATCGTTACACTCTTGACAGAGTGGTCCTAGTCGTCATTTAGGCGTGGTAGCAAGTTTCACTATCCGTCGCCATTCCTCCTGTAGTCACGTGACTACTTTTTCGTATTCCTGACAGCAAACTCTTTAATTTGATACCCAAATCATGGGGGTGCATTTTAAATAGCCTGACCGCCATCTTGGACGTTCGGCATATTGGATTTAAGTCACTACTTCTTTCGTATTCCTGACAGCAAACCCTTTCAGTTGATACCCATATAATGGGGGTGGATTTCAAATAACCTATCCGCCATCGCCATGGAGAGCGGTTTTCACTTGGTACTTGGTTTCTAACACGATACTAAAATCAAATCAACCTTTTTTAAAATTTTTGTCTGTCTGTCTCTCTTTCTGTTTGTCAAGGCTAATCTCTGAACAGCTGAGTCTATTTTAATGGGACTTTCATTGGCAGATAGAGGAGATTATAGAGCAACATATAGGCTACTTTTTATCCCAAAAAATGGTTCCCGCGGGATGTGTGCAATGAGAGGGTAAGACAATAGTCCAGCGGGCGGGAATCGCACCCACGACCTCTTAATGTCGAGACCGGCAGCTCTACTGTTGTGCTATTGAACCTTAAATTTGAAAAATATATTGATGTAATTCTATTATGATGGAAATAGTCATCATCATCATCGTCATTATCAACCCATATACGGCTCACTGCTGAGCTCGAGTCTCCTCTTAGAATGAGAGGGGTTAGGCCAATAGTCCACCACGCTGGCCCAATGCGGATTGGCAGACTTCACACACGCAGAGAATTAAGAAATTCTCTGGCGTGCAGGTTTCCTCACGATGTTTTCCTTCACCGTTTGAGACACGTGATATTTAATTTCTTAAAATGCACACAACTGAAAAGTTGGAGGTGTATGCCCCAACCGGATTCGAACCCACACCCTCCGGAATTGGAGGCAGAGGTCATATCCACTGGGCTATCACGTCTCTCATGGAAATAGTGACAAATCGTTATTCTAGCTTAGTTAAGGACGAGGTTCGCGGGATTTTTAAAATGTTGACTTATTTGTAAGTTTTAACAACATTGATATAAGGAGACACAAGGCGGATAAAAATACCCTTTTTTTAAGAAAAAAAAACCCTTTAAGGAACTCATGCTTTTCCGCTAGTAGAGCTTTTAAGTGTCCAAACAACCAGCAGTCAAAACTCCAGAGTAATCTCCTCACAATACGCGCCGTCTCAAAGACTATTGCGACATCATGGCAATAATTCCTACCTACTTCCCTAAACAAGCATTGTCCCAAGAACTCTACTAGTTACTGTAACATTTTTACAATGAAAATTTCAAACATTGCAAAAGTCAGCAGCCGCCAAAAAATACGGGTGTTTTTCAATTCCCGCTGTTGAATATTAACAATAGCTCTTGACTACACGCCGCCACGCCCCAAACATGCGCGCAGCGTGAACTCATTGCCATTACAATGTTTTTTCTATGGACGAACTAATACAATAAACATTACTGTGTCATTAGCCGTGCACCATGCTGGCTAGTTAACGCCGCGCCTTTTCAACATTTGAAAAAGGAATATTAACACGGCCACTGCTTTTTTTTTATTTGTCATTGTTAGCGGCCAGTGAAATGATTGTGTTAAAAAAGTTTCTACATATTTGAGAGATTTTTTATGGGCAATGAAATGAAAAAGTTTATTAACTAACGTATACGTAACGTTTTATCTCGGATGGGACGGGACGACAATTTTTGGAAATGGTTTCTACATAATACATACCTAACTAGATACGAAAGTTTATATGTCACTGGGACACAAACGGGATGCCGATGATGAACGGGATGGGATAACGTAATATTGTCACACTATTGTTATCTTGTTAAATAGTATCTAAATTGAATTAGAAGAAAGTGATACAGAGTATTGACAAAACACGATGCTTCATTCAATGCGCGTCAGTACCTACCAATAAATATAATAATTCCAAAAGGAACAAAATCGTATGGTAACAGATAAATATCAATTAGAAAGAGCTTTGTAAGTGATTAGAAAAGCGTAAAATAAGACAACAGAAAACGTTACCCGAAAGTGTTTCACTTCAATTAACTGACACGAAAAAGTGAGCTACTATCTAAACAAGTCGCATCTCATTTCCGTATCCGACCTACGCTGTTTAAATATCGAATGATTGATCGATACTTTTATTTCTCTGAATCGATTTATTCGTTCGGACGAGATGAGAGGTTTTTTTTTCATTCGAAAAATCGATACACCTATCCGATAACTGAACGGGGTCTAATTATTGCTTATCTGTCAGGTCATCGTTGAGAAAATGATAAGTTAATAATGTGTTTTGATTTGTGATTGTCTCTAACATCTAAAGTGTTCATACGGACGGCATGCTACGTAGTGGCAGTCATTTCATAAGAGTAGTTTGAGATAAAACAACTTTACCGCTTCTATTTTTAAATTGTTTTGATATCTAGATGTTTTTATAAGAGCCTTAAACACCTGTAAGTCTGGTTTAATGCTGCCAAACGAAAGAAGTGTAGTATTTAGTACAGAATAATATTTTATATGCAGCTGATTTGCTTTTGACGTGAAGTTGAATAGCTTTAAAGCTTCATAATTATCAGCCTATTTAAAACCCTAAGGCCTAGGCCTAGGCCTTCCTTGTTAAGAGTCAGTTTAATTTTACGTGATTCAGAGATATGAAAATTACTAAATCAGGAAATACGACTTATTGTTGCAGATGCAATAAATACATTATGGCTGTTGTCATAAACAAAAGTGTAAAAAAATAATATTGATCGAAACTTCTCACTTATTCTTACATTTCAAAAATAAATAGGTATATAAAATATTTGCAAATTGAGCTAATTACCAAAATAAATTGATACGGTGATATTACTCTGTAAAAGTTATTATTCTCTGTGTGTAAAAGAGCTTCATTTGAACTGTTATTTGTCTGTATACCACATTATTTATAATCCTATTTAAATTGGATAAGTATGATAGAGGTAAAAAGCTTTGTTGATCCATGATCCCCAACGGTTTTACCAATAGGTACTTACTTTTTAATAATGGAAGATCTGTCATAAAGCCAGTCGTGTCGTCCATGCCTGCATTCTGAAAAAGAAAACAAAATTGTTTATGGGTTATTTTCCAATATTAAAAAAAAGTAAGCACAAAAAGTCTCCGGCGTCTCGAGTCGCGAACGGAGGGCTTTTAATTTATTAAGCTTATTATGAAATTCCGATTCGCTGGCGGACATATTTGTCGATATTTGATATCGATAAAAAATTGAAGGGCATTAAAGAAAGTTAGCTAGTACATAAAGTTAGAAGCCTGAACGAACAAAGTGCAATGAAATTAAATAAGCTGAATAATCTTTCCTTGTAGCTCAACTTGCTTAGACTAGTACTAGTAAATACGAATGGATATAAATTTAAGATATAAAACTAAGTTTACAAAAAATCCTGTCTGCATGGATTATGGTAGTAATTGGACCCGGTTGATCGAATCAGTTGTTCCGCAGAAGAACCAAAGTTACCAACGTAGCTCAACGAGTCGCCAAACAGCAAACATTGGCTGGGGCACATGGTTCGAAGAACTAATGTACGTTAGGGGTGCAAAGTATCTAACCACATTCTTTTCAATCTCTTTGTAGGTTAACCACATCAAACTGGTTGCATAGATCCGTGGGATAGATCCGGGGGACTCAGCACGCCATGCTCGCCCGCCGTGAGAGAGTAGAGTCGTGTGCTGACCTGCGTGTCGTCGGCGGAGTGCAGCGCGTGGTGCAGCGCCAGCTCGTGCTGCTCGCACGTGCCGTAGTCTGCACTCCCTTCGCCGCCCGCGCCTACACTGAACCCGCCGTGAGAGAGTAGAGTCGTGTGCTGACCTGCGTGTCATCGGCGGAGTGGAGCGCGTGGTGCAGCGCCAGTTCTGCTGCTCGTTCGCGCCGCTTGCCACCCGCGCCTACACTGAACCCGCCGTGAGAGAGTAGAGTCGTGTGCTGACCTGCGTGTCGTCGGCGGAGTGCAGCGCGTGGTGCAGCGCCAGCTCGTGCTGCTCGCACGTGCCGTAGTCTGCACTCCCTTCGCCGCCCGCGCCTACACTGAACCCGCCGTGAGAGAGTAGAGTCGTGTGCTGACCTGCGTGTCGTCGGCGGAGTGCAGCGCGTGGTGCAGCGCCAGCTCGTGCTGCTCGCACGTGCCGTAGTCTGCACTCCCTTCGCCGCCCGGGCCTACACTGAACCCGCCGTGAGAGAGTAGAGTCGTGTGCTGACCTGCGTGTCGTCGGCGGAGTGCAGCGCGTGGTGCAACGCCAGCTCGTGCTGCTCGCACGTGCCGTAGTCTGCACTCCCTTCGCCGCCCGCGCCTACACTGAACCCGCCGTGAGAGAGTAGAGTCGTGTGCTGACCTGCGTGTCGTCGGCGGAGTGCAGCGCGTGGTGCAGCGCCAGCTCGTGCTGCTCGCACGTGCCGTAGTCTGCACTCCCTTCGCCGCCCGCGCCTACACTGAACCCGCCGTGAGAGAGTAGAGTCGTGTGCTGACCTGCGTGTCGTCGGCGGAGTGCAGCGCATGGTGCAGCGCCAGCTCGTGCTGCTCGCACGTGCCGTAGTCTGCACTCCCTTCGCCGCCCGCGCCTACACTGAACCCGCCGTGAGAGAGTAGAGTCGTGTGCTGACCTGCGTGTCGTCGGCGGAGTGCAGCGCGTGGTGCAGCGCCAGCTCGTGCTGCTCGCGCGTGCCGTAGTCTGCGCGCCGGTCACCGCCCGCGCCGTAGCCGAGCTCGCCGTGAGGTAGTAGAGTCGTGTGCTGACCTGAGTGTCGTCGGCGGAGTGCAGCGCGTGGTGCAACGCCAGCTCGTGCTGCTCGCACGTGCCGTAGTCTGCACTCCCTTCGCCGCCCGCGCCGTAGCTGAGCCTGACGTGAGAGAGTAGAGTCGTGTGCTGACCTCCTTGTCGTCGGCGGAGTGCAGTGCGTGGTGCAGCGCCAGTTACTGCTGCTCGCTCGCGCCGCTCGCCACCCGCGTCTAAGCTGAGCTCGCCATGAGAGTAGAGTCGTGTGCTGACCTGCGTGTCATCGGCGGAGTGCAGCGCGTGGTGCAGCGCGCGGTGCAGCGCCAGTTACTGCTGCTCGCTCGCGCCGCTTGCCACCCGCGCCTAAGCTGAGCCCGCTGTGAGAGAGTAGAGTCGTGTGCTGACCTGCGTGTCATCGGCGGAGTGCAACGCGTGGTGCAGCGCCAGTTCGTGCTGCTCGCGCGCGCCATAGTCCGCGCGTCGCTCGCCGCCCGCACCATAGCTGAAGCCTCCGTGAGACAACTGTACAGAAATATTTATTTTAGATAATTTCGAGTTTTTTTTTTTATTGAGAAAGAATACAATAAGGAAGTTAAGCTAACTTATCCTAATAACTATACAAATCATGCCCACGTGGAATGGTGGCAAGAATACTGGCTGCATTTCCGCGCTGGACAGCCAGGCTGATCCTTTGCGCAAAAAATGTGCCAGCCCTTCTGTCACCGGTCGAGGCAACAAGCCGCGGTGAAATGGTACGGAAAATTTTTTGGCACTGCGACTCCATGGTCCAAGGGTTTCCACAGCAAAAGGTACAAATATGTAACTCTCTGTCAGAGAGGCATACTTGAGCCACTTACCGGTTTCAGATTTTTCTGCTGCGGCGAGTTGATTTCACTAAATTTCGATTTTCAGATTAAATTTTTGTAAAATCACATCACAATCATCATTTGAAGAAAAATCTTATAAACTAAGTACCTATCACACAAAAATTGAAGATCAGCCAATTAACAACAAAAAAGGATGGATTTTAAAATTTAGTAACAATTACAAATATATCTCTCAAAACTAGATAGAAACAGAACTATAAAAGCGAGGACACGAAATTTCCCGGATCTACCCGCATTATGCTACCCGCTTCGGTCCCGAACATTATCGAAATGTAACTAGCTAATCATCTAAAGTGATCTTACCGGTTTGTACTGACGCATTTTTCAGTAAAAGATTGAAAATCTTTTGAAACTTATGTTGTGTTATAAGTTTACGTTAAGTACAATCTATACTAACATTATAAAGCCGAAGAGTTTGTTTGTTGGTTTGATTGAACGCCCTAATCTCAGGAACTACTGGTCCGATTTGAAAATTTCTTTCAGTGTTAGATAGCCCATTTATTGAGGAAGGCTATAGGATATATATTATGCCCTCGTCTTCCAGTATTTATTATAATCGTGTACTTAATCTGTATGGAATGCTGAACAGGTCCAGAGGAGACGCTGTCAATATCTTAGGTGCCTCAATATCTATGCCTCGGTACAGTGGAGATACGAAGGTTTTAGATTTAGTTTTGATTTTGTACCCAAGTAGTACTTTATTTTTTAATTCAGTTCAAAATTTTAAGTTTATATTCCTACTTACAACTACTACTACTACTGAATAAAAAAGATTTTAATATTCTTAGAAGTTAAAGTCGGTTAATTACTTGAAAATATATTTAAAACTTTACAATGTAACGTTACGTTAGTCCTTAATCCATAACATTGTGCGCGCTATAATCACGATTGAGGCATGATTGAGGATTGAAGGGATGTTTTAATAACATAATTATTTAGGGTTGGAGGGTAGCGAAGTATGCCAAGACTTCGGCACAGGCACGCGGCAGGGTGAATACTTGCTCGAGTACGGTGCAGTCTTAATCGATAACTCGATGTTAGGAAAGTATGGTATTAGATTGATACTACTTATAGGTACGTGAGTATGTGAAGCTAAACTTTGAATAGGTATCCCACACCTTGTCTTTGTTTAAACGTATCACACGTATAGTCCATAGTCTACGTAGAGAAGCAGTGAAATAGAATCTAAAGTCAGACTAAAATAAAAAAATTTGACGCTGGTTCTACGCGGCTCGTAGCTGGTGCCGCCGCCGCATGTGCCTAGATAGTGTGATGTACACAGGGGGGCTAGTGGTAAAGCTCACATGGTGCGAGTGTATGTCGTGGTGGTCGCGGTGGTGGCGCAGGTGCGCGTGCGGCTCGTGGTGGCCGTGGTGGCGCGGCAGCAGCTGTTGCGGCGCGTAGTGCTGCGCGTACTCCGGCGCGCCGCTGTACTGCATGCCATGTAGATAGTGTGATGTACACACACAGGGGGCTAGTGGTAGAGCTCACATGGTGCGAGTGTATGTCGTGGTGGTCGCGGTGGTGGCGCAGGTGCGCGTGCGGCTCGTGGTGGCCGTGGTGGCGCGGCAGCAGCTGTTGCGGCGCGTAGTGCTGCGCGTACTCCGGCGCGCCGCTGCCGCCGCTGTACTCCATGCCATGGCTCTGTTGATATCAACATAGCGTCAATACTTAGTACTAGTTTATCTTCTTTAACCCTTCAATGGTCATGGTCCGCCACACTGTCGCGAGTTCTGATAATCACGATGTTTTTTTTTACATTACATGAAATGATATTTAACTGTTCCTTACGCAAATTATTTCGAAAATATGGAAATTCGTACCCAGATAAAATAGGTTACCTTACGAGCGAAAATCGAAGTCTCAAGAAGTTTAAGTGATCAACCTATACACATGATGATATTTATCTTTTATGAAGTTTTTAACAATTCCTAACAAAGTCTCTGCGAAGATCTTTTCAACATTCATGTCCAGTATTAGCAGTTTCATACCTGTTGCTGGTGGTGCGGGCTGGCGGGGTGCGCGGCGGGTGCGAAGGGCGGCGGGAAGTACGGCGGCTGGAAGTCAGCGAGCGAGGGCTGCGCGCCGCGGAACCCGCCGCCGCCCAACCCCAGCCCGCCGCCGCCGAGGCGCTCCTGGGTACAAAGGACCACTGTTCATTATTTGTTATTATTTCTTTGAAAAATTAACATTAGCCATGTAACGTGATCGTTTAGTTAATATAATAAGACAACGCGTTAATTCTATCTACATAATTATGTATGGGTAAAGTATCTCCTTTCCTCTGCCCAACGGAATATGCAAAAATCTGAGTATAAATCCCTCGCAGTTTTGAGTCCAGTCCCATAACAGAGAAGCTATCAAAGCCAACCTATTTAATCTCGGACTTTCATTGGGTATTCATTGAGTATTTTGCACATACTCAAACAACCAAGAAATGCGTAGCATAACGCCATCCAGTTTTAACATAAAAAGTGTTTGGCAGCTTATTTTTAAAGTGAAATCCGTCCGGCATTAAATATACTGTCAAAAACTATAATTATTAAGTTGTGAAAAAAAAAATCTTTAACTGTCGTACAATAATTTTCAGGTTATAATATGAGTTTTGTACACCCCAGTTATGCAGCGGCAATCTTCAAATCAATTCTTTACTTGTACTATAGCTATTATTGTTACTTTTCGACGCCAAAGTAAAAATTAATCACAAGTAATAAGATCACGCCTAACGCATATGAGCGCCAATTAGCTGCATGAGATTGATGTTATTAACTAATTATCAAACCAACAACTTTATTCTTGTGCTCGGACTGTTTTTGATCATTTGGCCATTGTGCTGTACAAATTAGGCGTCAAATTACCAGATGGGTAATAGAGACCGCGCAGAGGTCTTTCAACGGTTTAATTAGAACTGTGGGTATTCAGTTTATTCCATGATTACAATATGGTTCGATTTTCTATTGTTACAGTATTAAAATGTAACGTAACGTAAATATTTTTTCGTTTGAGCTTACATAAATTGTAAGCTACATAGATTGTACATAAAGAATCGGTATAGCATTTCAGTGAAAAATTAAATGATTTATCGCTTCGTGAACTGCGTAGTTCCCTGTGCTGTCGTAGTTTTGCGTTGGTTGGGGCGTGATAGGGACTTGAGACTTCAGAAATACAAATACAATACAAAGGGTAAGACGGGATAATATTAATAAGACTGCTATCAGTCAGTCCGTCTGCCATAACTCATGATAGACAGACAGTTGAAACTTTCACAGATGATGCATTTCTGTTGCCGCTATAATAACAAATACTAATATACTAATAAATAGGCTAAAGTAAATATTTAAGGGGGCTCACATATCTATATCACAGGTGATTTTTTTGACGATTTCATAGATAATGGTACGGAACCCTTCGTGCGTGAGTCTGACTCGTACTTTTTTATTTATTTATTCTTTACAAGTTAGCCCTTGACTACAATCTCACTTTATGGTAAGTAATGATGCAATTTAAGATAGAAGCGGGCTAATTTGTTAGGAGGAAGATGAAAATCCACACCCCTTTTGGTTTCTACACGACATCGTACCGGAACGCTAATTCGCTTAGTGGTACGTCTTTGCTGTTAGAGTGGTAACTAGCCACGATCAAAGCCTCCAAAACTCAATCGGCCCAGCCGGTTATTTATTTATTAAGGAAAATCTACCGTTAATACATTAAAACCATGCTTACATTTAATTACAATTTTAGGTAATGTCAATGCTTAACCATTTAGAAGATTTTCACAACATTCGAACCCAGGTCCTCCGTCTTGTGAATCTATCACCTTTACCACGGCGCCACTTGGCCTTGTTTAGGAATGATTTCTATATTTATTATTCTGTCAGGTCCAAGTTAGCCTTCTTTCAACCCTCAAGTCCATTGATAAAGTTAGTGATTAAAATGTAAGAGAAACATATTTATTTGATTAATGACAGCACTGGCCCAACTGATATCAATTACATGATAATGATACGAAATAATGTAATCACTTGCGCACGCGATGTTTGAATTATAAATTCGAATGTCTCACACTTTTGTTTCCTTTATTCTTTTTAATTGAATTACGATGATAAGGTGTAATTTCTTTCACATTAACCGGCAACGCCAATAACGAAGAGATTGAGTAAAAGTAGAGTGAGTCAGAGTAACTTAGTAAGTATTTCATACTTGTACAGTCTATATATTTTAGTATGCAATGGTATAACATTCGGCATTTAAAATATATAACCTTACCTATTTTAGAATTTAAACAATCGTGAGTGTTATTCATATTAATTGATTATGAAACACGGCTAAAACTCACGTGATATTAGGTCGGAGTACGCCCGACTAGTTTCGAACCCATACGGGCCCTTAGTCATGAGCTGGTTATTCATCGCGGCACGATCAGTTTGGATCGGTGAGTTTTAGCCGTGTTTCATAATCAATTAATATAACCTCATCTGTTATTTAATAAACTAATAGTTGTAAACTCCACAATTTGCCTAACTAAAATTTTGGATACATAATAACTTTCTTTAAGATAAATTTCATTCGCGAATAAACTTTAAGCACCATACCTCCCTCATCAACGCCTTAATTTAAAGACAAACCTTGTCTTAATGCATATACAATTATACATACAATAAAAAATATAAAATTATAAAATAAATAATTAACTAATATAAAAAACATCAGACCGTAATATTAAGTAGCCGCCTAGACCAATAAAACTGTGGGTAAAACATTAAAAAATAATTATTTGGGGCTAGTGTAACGCAACTAAAAACGTCTCGCTCTCTAGATATTAAAAGTAGCTCGTAATTTAAAAAAGATTTATGTGTTCAATCATCAACGCCTTAATTTATATTTGACCTAACATTAAGTGTAATAAACAAAGTATCGGATTTAGATCGATTGCCAAATATCCAGTTACGAACAATTTATTTCTACGACATAGTCTTGCGACAAGATAGTCTTGATTTATCATTTAATTTATTACTTGCTTAATTGCGTTTTATTTTATTTTACTTTATATTAATTAATGATTACTTTTGATTTATATTTACATGGTCAAACAGCTAATTGTCATATCATTGACTACGTATAATTTTATATTCTAGAGTGCCCATAACTTATTTTAATTACTTTTTAGTTGCAAACGTCATGTTTATAATTATTTACTACAAAATCATACTTAATATGTTTTGTAGTTCATTATATTAATGTAATTTCAGTTAGAAGATAAATAAACTACTTCAATTATTTCGATCCTGCTTGTAAATATTTTCATACTGCACATAAGCCACAGGTTATGGGCATGAAACTTTGAATTTTAAAAAGCTGATTTTTTTTTCTTTTATTCTTTAAAATTACTATATTGTTTTAATATAGGTAGGTACATTAATAGAAAAAATATGTTTGGATTATATTAGCAAATCGCTTATAAGTAATAGAAATGTCTCAAGTTTGCGTCTCTATTAATTACTGTTGATCCAGTTTTTTTTTAATTTATGCGATGGCCACCGGATGTAAGGTGAAAACTAAGAAGGCTTTGACAGTGCGGTAAGATTTGTTGCCGAAATAATTAGTATTATATTAAATAGAGATAATTAACTAACTTGTATTTTTTAACAATATAAACTAAAAATACTTTATACAAGTATTTTTTGGTCTAGAAAAGTAGCGTTATATTGTGTAGAATATATACGAAAAAGATGTATTTTAATCTTCTTTTTAAGATATTTTTACTTACTTTTATTGTGATTTTGTTTTCTTCTTCTTAATGGTTTAATTTATGTACCTACTGTTTAGTGTTATTTGGATTTGGCGTAATAATAGTAAAACTGGTCATGGTAAGTGTCGATTAATCACTGCGATTTTTTTTAACGAAAGCGAGTATCAGATCCCACGGACCCAGTGTTTCGACTACAAACGGCTGAAATACTGTGACTGACCTGACTGACTGGCTGACCAACCACACTGCTCCATTGCGAGACGTGGGCTTATGGTCTACAGTCTCCTATAGCTTGGCAAATGCGTTTGTAACACTCCCGATGGTACACGCGGGCCGGGAGGGGTTAGCGATGCCCCGCGCGCATGACTTCATACCCGCGCAGTCCTTCCCCCCATCGCTCACATACCATGGGAGTGTCATCAACGAACTTGCCACGCTATAAAAATGGAGGGAGGCCTAGAACTGTAGTGTGCTGTTAAATTTGGTTAATAATTATGATTATGATAATTAATTATTATAATTACCGTTTCAAAATGTAACTAACCGAAAAGAAAATAAAAAAGTCTAGACACGATTTCAAAATTACAATCGTATGTGAAATATTTCTTCATTAGATAACCTTTTGCTCGACATTGAGATCGATTTGCGCTATTAATTACAATTAATATGTGTCAATGTAAGTGTGACCAGTATTTGGATTGAGATATACGATAAAGAAAATATGTCAAAGAAGCACACGTACTTGTAAAGGTGTATTTCAGAAGGAAAAAAAACATACATACAGCCGAATGTAGAACCTCCTCCTTTTTGGAGGCCAGTTAAAAATAGAGACCATTAAATAATACGTACATAAAATCAATTATGTTCACAGTTTTAAGTCTTTTAATTTCTGCAAAACTATATAAAAGTTAAAACGCTACATATTTTTTTACATTTTACAATCGTAGCCTTTTTCAGTTCTATAGTAGGTAAGTGTACTCATCCATAGAATTAAATTTTGTTCTAAGTATTGAAAAAATATTTTTTACTTTTTAAAAACCATATCACCAATATTCAAAATTTTAAAGTGTTTTAGTATCGCGATTACATTAAACACTTTCTAAAATGTACCTTAATTTAAATCAGAGCGCTTACACAACTTGTGTTATACGTTGGCTTAGAAATTACGTTCGTACGTAGATTAATTATTATAATTGCACGTCAATAAACAATTTGTAAAATTTCCATCTGTGATAGGCGAGTCGGGTGAAGCCCAGGAGGGCTATTCTGTAACGATATTTTGTATAACTCGCAAGTGCGAGTTTCGAATGCACCTCTATCTTTTTCATTCTATAGTATCGTGTTAAACAGAGATAGATAGAGGTGAATCCGAAACTCGCACTTGCGAGTTGCAAAACATGGTTATAGAATAGTCCCCCTGATAGCGTAGCGTAGAATAATGAGATAAAAAAGTGTAATTCGTTTTCGATTTAAAATAACAATATAGCAGACTTGAAATTTCAGTTTTATTTGTCTCTGAAATTAGAATGATTGAATTGAAATTAGAATGGTTTTTGTTGACTAGCGGACACCAGCGACGTCCGCCGCGTGAATCCCATTTAAAAAAGTCAAGTTTTAAAAACAGACACGTTTTTCTTATGAACTTTTAACACCTTTTACAATTGCGTGATATTATCGCATTTTTTTTTTTTGGAGAAATATTCGCCATATCTATTTTTTTTTATTATGAACAAGATTTGCATTCCCCTCCAACTAGTCCGGAAAGACTGTATTAGTAGTGGATACGACAATAGAGCAACGGGGCGGGGATCGAACCACCAACCCTCGGTGATGAGTCCGACTGTTCTTACCGTTGAGCTATTGAGTGTTTTAAATTTATTTTTATTGTCAAACAATTTTGATTGCTATAATTTTCTGAAAATAATAAAATCAGCGATTACAGAAACTCGATATTTTGTCACCGACATGATATAAAAACAAAATCTAAGTATAATATAGTCCAAATATCAATCAAACTTTCGTAGAGCTACGAAATTGTCTACAAATTTTCGTAGCACGGTAGCGTTGCTGCGACTAATCACAGTTGAACAATAGCGTGTAACAATTATATTACCCGACTACGGCACAGCCAAAAGGAAGGGTAACTTTGTGATTTGGCAGGCTATGTAAGTATACCTGTATGTTCCACCATAGCGCCTGAACTACTGAACCGATTTTACTGAATGAGGTGTCAAAAGATTCGTAATAATAGCCCGGGTATAGGTTATATAAAATTTTACAAAATTTTTTATGACAGATAACAGGTTTATCAGGAAAAATATGTTATAGGATCAGAAACCATGTTGTTTGGTAAGATTTTTATGAGGCTTGATTGTAACCATAAATAACGCATACTACACAACAACAAGCAACACCTTTTTTTGTCTTCAAGTTAGTCCTTGACTACAATCTCACCTGATGGTAAGTGATGATGCAATCTAAGACGGAAGCGGGCTAACTTTGCTGGATGAAAATCCACACCCCTTTCGGTTTCTACACGACATTATACCGGAACGCGAAATCGCTTGGCGGTACTTCTTTGCCGGGCAGGTGGTAAGTACCCACGGTCGAAGCCTCCTAAGCAGCTAGACGTGGACTAATTAAGAAAAACTCAGAAAACTTGTGCCCATAGATGTATTAACATCTAAATCAATGCGTGCCCATGGTTTTATTTTTCGTATCATTCTGTAATTACTATATTATTAATAATAACAACTCAAAGTAAATTGAGAAATATTTTATTATAAGCTATAAATTTGTGACAAAAATCACATGCATTTATTAATTATTATCGTAACAGAAACAAAATGCCGAAACAGGATGTTATATATAGAAAATCTACGGCGTCAGCAATTAGCATCGTTTCCACTTACATTACACTTCGATGTAGAAATTAAGTTATAGAAATAAATTAAGTTTAAGAAATACTTATTTCAAAAACCTTAGAAGCCAATAGTGTAGGCAAAGCGGATATTTTAACAATATGACCAATACCCCTACTAGTCGGTATACTTATAATAAAACTGGTCGAATTCCATATATTCATTTGAAATTTGAGATTTTACTTATACCATTTGTAACACCAAACGTTGCCGTGGCATAACGGACGCCAGCGCCATCTAGAATCTATACTTATAATACGAATTCTGTACATTGAAGATGTTTTGAAATATTTTGTTGCAGGGAATTACACATAGATACTGAAGCCAAAATTATTTTTTTGTTGATTTTTTTGTCTATCTGTCTGTCTGTCTTTTTGTTATTCGGGCATCACGCTGTAACTACTGAATGCATTCAAATAAACTTGGCACGGTTTAAGACGTAATACGGAGAAGCTACTTTTTATTGCGAAAATAAAATAAGAAGGAGGTGAAATAGGGGTTAAAAGTTTATATGGAAAATCCTTTATTTTTAGAGCTACAGTTTTAATTTTTTTTTTATAAATTAAAAAAAAAATACGAAATATAATGTGATTCAAATTTTTTTTAAAACCTCTTAAGTGAAATAGGGCTTGAAAGTTTACATTGATTTCCACGCGGAAGAAGTCGCGGGCGTTCGCTAGTACTGTAATATGGATACGACAATTGACAAACGGGGCGGGGATCGAACCACCACCCTCAGTGATGAGTCCGACCGCTCTTACCGTTGAGCTATTGAGGCTATAAACAATATGTTCAAGTTGTCACCTCGTTTAAAGTCAATCAATCATTATTCTGAACTACGCAATAATATGTAACTCGATCATTTTGTAGTTGACCGACATCTAATTAGCAAGTAAAGTAGTGTTCAAACGGGTTTATCAGCAAAACAGTTCGAAAATTTTAACTATTTCACTTACATCGTAAAAAATAATATTGTTTTGGAAACTTAGTGATGTAACAATAAGTTTGCAATATCTTGGCATCATCGATAATTTTCATTCAACGAATAATTATTTTCTACATAAACTTTTCCAAACCCGCTTTCTAATTATATAAAAATCCAGATATATTTAGTACTAGCGAACGCCCGCGAATTCGTCTGCGTGGAAATCAATGTAAATTTTCAATGCCTATTTCACTACTTGGCTTGGATTGAATTGAAATGGGTTGAATTTTAAAAATTCTTGAATCACATTATATTTCGTATTTTGTCATGATTTATAAACAAATTTTTAAAACTAACTCTAAAAATGAAGGAATTGCCATACAAACTTTCGACCCCTATTTTTACTTTTTTATTTTCGTAATAAAAAGTATCCTATAACCTTCTGCGTACTATGGTCTTAATCGTGCCAAGTTTCATTTGAATTCAATTAGTAGTTTCAGCGTGATGCCCAGTCAGCAAAAATACAGACAGACAGACAGACAAGAAATTGAAAAAAAAAATTTTGGCTTCAGTTTCAATTGTATAATGCCCTCCAATAAAAATTTTCAAAATATCTACAATGTACAGAATTTGATTTGTTACAGTTTTATTATAAGTATAGATATAGATAGATAGATATTGAGATATATAGATTGACAGATATATATAGATAGATATAGATAGATAGAGTACAGGCTATACAAAAGACATAACAGATGTATCGATATTCCACTAGTCATTTCATTTACTGTTATACATCTATACTTTAAAATCAATCAATCAATCGAGGAATGCGTAATAGGTGTATCTCTATTACAAAGCAATATAAATTGATCGGTATGTACGTCTCATTAACATACGAAATGGGCCAAGACCATTCGTTAGCGGTGTGTAAATCGGTGCTCTGTGATAAAGTAATGATGTCTACATTTAATTTATGATAGCTTATTACTTTGTAATTGTGTGTATGATACAGCATTATTTCACAGGTGTTAATGTAAATCACAGTACAAATAGAAATAATGAACCGTCTGACTATCAAGCATCATTTACACTGTGTCAAGATGATGCTCGAATCAATAAAAATCAAGGAACAATAATAATAATTGTTCTGTTCTTAGCAGTAATAGCTAAGAGTGGTCGCCAACCTTTTTTTAAGAAACATACTTAAATTAATGTACGAATAAATTAGTTTATCAATAAAAGTTCCCTTTTCAATGTATTACTAAAATATCAATTTAGTCATAAAGTTTATTTACCCAAAAGATATTTTTACACTGAGTTTTTGGATTATCGACTTTTAACTATCAAAAACACATGTACCTATACAAAAATATTCATCACATTAATTACGTAAGACATATTTTTTAATTGGTTTGAAATTGGGTCCCTAAATAAGCCAAAAAAAATGTATATTTTTCACTTCGTATAAGCTCCGAAAATCCATGTATACGTATTAAATATATATTTTCATTTATCTTTTAAATAAAATAATAGATGTGAGATATATTAAACTTCCAAACAAGTTTACTTACAGTTTTGTATTATAGTATGCGCATTATCATCTGAGTCGTCCGGTCATAAAAGTCAAAAAAGATAGGAATGTGCAGCGCGCCTACCTGCGCACCCTAATTATCGATAAACGGCTACCTGCGCACGTGCTAATGATGAGTCAATAATGATTTGGACGATTCTGATTGGTCGGTTTCTAATGTAATTGCATTGCGTATTTTTTTTGCTATAAATGTGTTTACTGCAATTAAATAAATACATTCATGTGTTACTCGTTGCGCACTATGGATACTAATATATAATAAATTTGGCAGAAGACGAAGATTCTGATGATGAAGACTCAGATGAAGATTAATTTTATTTAGTTAATAATTATATAATATGAAATATGTATTATATTAAATCAAATATTGTTAATTTTTTTAATTTTGTGAACAAGATACGATAATAAACTTTACTTATCGATAATATGTCTTTCATTGTTACACCCTTCACTAGACGGCTCCATAAGACCCATAAGTGCAAGCGAGATAGATATAGAGAAATGATTTATGGCCCTAAGACTCAGTTGTTAATGCTATTAGTATAGTATCAATTTTATTACCATCGCGCGAATCTAAATTGGTAATTAAAAGCCGTGTTTGATACCGTTAAGGTCCGAATGTTGAATGATTTATAAAAACGCCTCATTAACAGTCGATATGATCAATTCATCAGTCTCATATTAAATATATTTTAAAAAATAAGACAGATAGAGATTTTATGAGATCGTTTGCATATTAAACAAATATTGGTGATAGTGTTTATACGAGAGATTATTTATTGTTTTGACAATAAAATTTATAATTTCATCTAATTTTGAATAACTGTTTATAATGTATGCTTTTGTATTTTCAGAGGTAGGATTTTCTTTCTAAGTTAGATTAATTAATCGTAAGAATGAATAAAATAAGACTTTGGGGCAAGCTTTTTTACGACTGTTTCAATCAATAAAAAAATTATTTCTAGTTATAATTGACAAACCAAGCAAAAGGTCTACCTGATGGTTAGTGCAAAACTATAACCTATTAACTTATTAACATTGTATACTACATTTTTTTATTCTTTACGAGTTAGCCCTTGACTGCAATCTCAGCTGATGGTAAGTGATGAAGCAATCTAATATGGAAGCGGGTTAACTTGTTAGGCGTAAGATGAAAATCCACATTAATTTCGGTTTCTACACGACATCATACCGAAACCTAAATCGTTTGGCGGTACGTCTTTGCCGATAGGGTGGTAATAGACACGGCCGAAGCCTCCCACCAGCCAAAGCATGTAAATAATGTCACACAAAGTATATTATTTTAAGTCTTATGTGATGTACACCAGCTAACAAGTCACCATACTCTTCACAACGCAAGACAGCAAATAGGTAAGTGAGAAATTAATGGTGGTAGTACTTTCTTTCGTACTATATATATCTAGTAAAATTTTGATGACCAAGGTATTCTAACATAGCAGGTATAACTACCTAGAAACGTACGAATGAGTATGAGTACTATACCTCAAAAATTAGTTTAAATAAAGAAAATAATCCTGTCTGTAAATACTGATTTTATTACATCTATACTGTTTTCTATGTTATTAACACATTAGCTCAGTTATAAAGATAAATATATTTATATTCATATTAATTGATTATGAAACACGGCTAAAACTCACGTGATACTCCGACCTAATATCACGTGAGTTTTAGCCGGGTTTCATAATCAATTAATATGAATAACACTCACGATAGTTTAAATTCTAAAATATTTATATTCAGTGGTGTAGCTAGGTAACCAAGGGCCCTGGTGCAAATAAAAAAATTGGGCCCCTCTACTATACTAAAGTGGTTAGGTTTTATAAGTAAAAATATTAAATACATATATACAAATGCATAAAAATGCTAAGCTACTTTATCATCAGCTCTTTTACGTTTTCGAAGTTCAGTTATTTTATTTATTTATTATTCAACAAACAACACATTGAAATTAAGCCTAACCATAGTGCAACACAAACCACAGTTGGTTTTACTGTGCACTGGTTATTATTGCATAATACAATATTTAGGAACAAACAGAACATTATTAACAAACAGAAGAGGATAAATAAGTTCGATCGCTATTTTCTGGTAAGGATTTGAGGGTCCCCGTAACTTGAGGTCGGGGCATTGCACCGCATAGCCCCTGGGTAGCTACACCCATTGAATTACTATGTACTATCGTATCTATATACTATGTCGTATCTGTTCTGTATATTCTATGACCGTCTCTCGCCTGCTCCGCTCTCCGCGCTCGCCCATTATATAAATAAATAAATAAAGCATCTCTTTACCTGCACCTCAATCACGCTGGATAGATCCACGTACGCCACCGCCACTGTTTTGATATCACCACACTAAAAATCTACCGGTTTTTTCTTCACTAAAACTTTATCTTATCATTTACGCGAAATTCACTGTAGTACATAAACGGTTTGAATAATTGTAATAAATATTTATCCGTGGCCACTGTCATGTAAATGCGATGTGAAAGAAAATATTAACAATCTTCAAAAAAAATATATAATCTACAATCTGTGTTCGAATATTCGATAATTACTGGCCCCTTAAAAGGCGGACGATTCCGGCAACGATCAGTAAGTGATTACTTCTTAAATTACCACCTTTCGTTCAAGGCGTGCGTCGACCTACTCGGACTACCGGATTTGATTTTATAACAACAATTTACTCTCATTGAATTATCGATAAAATTATAACGCATTTGAATGAACACACGTGTGCACTGGATATTCCAATTAAAATATATTGAACAAGTAAAAGACAGCACAACGAATCGGTAAAGCCAATAGATCGATAGCTTTATTTATCGATAAAAGCAATTAGCCGTCGGAACATCTCTAATGTTTATTAAAATTTTTATTATGCAAATAACGTCGTAAAATTGATTCTGCACGGCTATTAGACCAATTACTCTAGAATAGAAAATAAAAGAAAATAATTTATTTTAAAATAGTTTAGTTACTGCTCTACCGTGGCAATGGCGGAAGATTTTTTATTGTATTCATTAAGCTCGTGCGTATTTCTTTTAATTGACTTTTTTATTGTGATTACTCGCTTACTGTGTACCGTTACGATTGGTGTGTGATTAAAGATTTTTAGATAAGGTATATCTATTATAATAATAGACTTATTACAATAATGACAACGGTTTTGTTCTATATGTACCTACATCATATAAAGACACACTCGTCTTTGTCTGATGACTCAAAAGCTGCCGCTTAATTACCCGTCAAGGCTATCACTTCTGACATAAATATTTTGATAAGTCAATTGCAATATCTTCTAAGTCTCAACCTGCAATGTTAGAACAAGTGTAGTCGTAGTTGAGAAATTTAAAAAGAGTAGGTTGGATGCAATTGTTAAAAGACAAACCATATTTTTATATCAAGTACCTACGTAATTAAAATAAATAATTGTTAATTAATTGAAAACGAGTACGAAAACAGTTTTGTCCAGTTATGTTTAATTTAAATGCAGTTTCTACAGAAAGATTTAAATATTACGGCCATATTTTTTTAATTATATTTACGTTCACACCAGCCGCCCGTTGTTTACGTTTACGTACGATCACGTGACCTTGTACGATCGCGCGCGCCGCTTGCTCGCAGTCGACTGCCGAGGGCGGTCCGCCCCGAGGGTACGGGGCTTACTACGAGCTCTCGATTGACCCTCTTTTTTCCTGGCCTTACTATTTGACTTTGATTACGAGTTACGAGCTGTTATTTAGCTTACAATGTATGTTTGTTTATATTAAATCTTGCAATTGAGATTTAATACAACACTAAAAGCTTCAATCAATAGCTCTACTGTAAGGGGATCTTATTCGTTACTGAGGAACTATTGTCGTATCCACTCCTAGCACAGTCTATTAAGACTACCCTGGCAAAGGAATATTGGTCATATTTAAAAGAAATGGCAAATATTCTTTAAAAATAGTGTGCTGAAAACATATGTAGTATGTTTTGATTTTCTGAATTGATCATTGAAACATTGAAAATGAATAAATAAACCCATATTTAATCATTTTCAATGTTCGCCTTCGACCGGTTCGTTTGTTAAATATATAACAATCATATCATCTCATATTATGTTCGTAGCTTATTTCTTTGTATGATTGATGGTTTCTTGGAAGGTATCACTTTTGTGATAATGCGCATAATAATAAAGAGTTTCCTTGGGATTTACGAAAAAAATCAAAGCAACGCAGACGTAGTCGCGGGAGTTCACAAAGGAAATTGTATCAGATAATTCTTTGTCGAGTTGTTTGCGACATCCCGCTAAGCAAACCTTACGTGAGTTACAATCGAGAACGATTGTTAGGGCCAAACCCCACCCCGAGGCTATCGCTAATTAATAGGCAGTGCGAACGCACTCCGATTGGTGGTCATTCGAGTGTGCAATGAACTTTACGTTCAATACACTACGACTACATAACATCCTTCTTGCAATATCACCCTTAAATATATAGTCATAAGCACTAAGATATTGCAAGGGTATGCGAAAATAAAGATGTGCACTTGACCAAGCAGAAAATTTAATATTAACAAAGTGGTTATTACATATCGCAATGAATGAATGTATATGTCTCATGTGAGATTAAATATTCTGAATAACCCTGCTTACTAGTATTGTTATTCAGAATACTCTGCACTACATTAATTAGAATCAGAGAATGACTGGAGATTAACCAACTACGGAAGGCATAAATCGCTCTAAAGTTTCCGTGTCACTCTGGGTTTAACACTTTATTGAACCTAACTACAAGTCTAAGAGGTGACTCTTAAAGAAACATCTCGTTTCCCTCTGATCTTTAAACCTGGAGCCTACACCCACCACGCTACTTCAATGTGGCTTAAAGTGCTTTTTGAGGTATTTAATACTATAACATATATGCCTGTTGGATTCGTCTTTAAGACACAGTCATATACAACCCCACTTCCTACACTTCATCTCTCAGGACAGCGCATACATAATATCTCAGCTAAACAAGTACGAGTATTTTCTTTACAGAATCTCTGAGGAAAGCGAACACAGAATCTCCCAGCGAAACTAAGGAAAGCGAACACAGAATCTCCCAGCTAAGCTAGTGGCTTTTCCTACTGTATTTCTAAAGAAAGTGAACAGAGAATCTCTCAGTTAAACTAGTTGCTTTACCTACTGTATTTCTAAGGAAAGCGAACACAGAATCTCGCAGCTAAACTATTTGCTTTCCCTACTGTATTGCTGGGGAAAGCGAGCACAGAGTTTCTCAGCTAAACTAGTTGCTTTCCCTACTGTATTTCTAAGGAAAGCAAACACAGAATCTCCCAGCTAAATTAATTGCTTTCTCTACAGAATGATTTAGGAAAGCGAACACAGAATCTCCCCGCTAAACTAATTGCTTTCTTTACAGAACGTTTTAGGGAAGCGAACACAGAATCTCCCAGCTAAACTAATTGCTTTCTTTACAGAATGATTTAGGAAAGCAAACACAGAATCTCCCAGCTAAACTAGTAGCTTTCCCTACTGTATTTCTGAGGAAAGCGAACACAGAATCTAGTTAAGCTTCCCCAATCCAATAGTTCTAGACCCAAAATGTCCGTTGCGTAAAGCAAACGAATTTCCCGATTCGTTCACTTTTGTTCAATATCCGTTATTAGTCACCCTTCTGTAGATGTGCACATCGCCTCGGGCCATAGGGTTAGACTTACATACATACATACATATATTGTACTGATAAATATGAGGGGATCATTAATAGGCTTTACCCGACGTTACGGACAGAAAATTTAGATATTTTTCATTAGGTAGACTATATCTACACTTACCATTAGGTGCATAGTAAAAAAAAGAAAAGTGAAAGTTTTTTTCATTATCATGTTTGCCTTCTCCTATAAACCAGATTTCTATGAAATCATTATTGTAGTTATCAGCCCAATAAGGGCCAGGTCACGCTCCTTAAAGGAGTAGTAATATCGGTTCAAAAAGGTGGGTTCAAAAAATCTATCTATATGAATGCCAGCGAAGTCACTCGCAAAAGCTAGTAAAACCTATTTAGCAGAAAATCACATTCACACGTAGCTATTGGGGCCACATAATCTTAAAATGAAACTATTTTTTATCTGCCAACGATGAGTAAAATTCTATAGGTACATATTTGTATAACTTTTTCAATAAGTTACGTCCATTTTTTGATTAGGTATAAGAATAATTCCGAACGATAATAAAATTTACACAAAGATCAGAATGACTTGGTAACTAACGTTAATTCTGTTCCAATAATAAATGAAAGAGCTGCCCAATTAATAAAGCACAATGCAAAAATGTAAATGAATAGAAAAATAAAATTCGTTGCGCCAGTAGTTTCTTTTTGAGTGTACGCGCGCAAATTGGTCCTATCGCCCGAGGCAAGATGGCGGGGCGCCTATGTTGCTGGCCTTTCGTCCGGAAATATGGAATTTTATTTGTCTAATAACGTTCAGAAATTACAAAAACTAAATTCAGTCTAGTATTTTTTAATTTGGACAATGTTTTTATCAATTTTATTTTCTTTGTAAATAAAAAAAAACTAGCAGATGTGCAGCCCTTATTGTAGTTAGGTATTGCGCGCACTGTTCGCGTAATTTTTTTTTACATTTCCTGCGGATTTTTTCGGAATAAAAAGTAGCCTAGATTGTTCCAATCCGTTAAGCCGTTTAGCCGTGTCACAGACAGAAAGACAGACTAACTTTCGCATTTATAATATGTATGGATGGATGAAGTATGGATTTATATTGCCTTTATTTATTTTATTTTTATAGCCTATGATTCGGAGGGCGTAGGTTCGAATCCTCTACCTCCAACTTTCCAGTTATGTGCATTTTAAGAAATTAAATATCACGTCAAAGGAAAAACATAGTGAGGAAACTTGCATACCTGAGAATTCTCAACGTATGTTAAGTCTGCTAATACGCATTGGGCCAGCGTGGTAGACAAAGGCCTAAGCCCTCTCAGTCTGAGAGGAGTCGTGTTCAACAATTTATTTTTATAAAACTACTTTTAAAAAAAATATCGTATAATTTGCTTCTCTGTGAAGTACTACTTTCTTCCAGTCTATGACTTGGGTGTCATAGTCCATTGTGGAGTAAGTCTAAGTGATAAATCATGCAAAACGCCGGTGAAAGGCTGTATCGTTCCCTTTTGTGTGTTATCAGTAGTCAACACGTACAATGGTAGCCGCGGGTCCCCGGGTCACTGGGATAGTCGTGCACGCACGTGCGCTTGCAGTCTATTATAAATCATATTAGCATTACAGATAGAATTACATATACACTCGCGCTCGTTATAATTATCAACCCATATTCGTCTCACTGCTGAGCTTGAGTCTCCTCTCAGAATGAGAGGGGTTAGGCCAAAAGTCCACTACGCTGGCCCAATGCGGATTGACAGACTTCACACACGCAGAGAATTGAGAAAATTTTCTGGTATGCAGGTTTCCTCACGATGTTTTCCTTCACCGTTTGAGACACGTGATATTTAATTTCTTAAAATGCACACAACATGAAAAGTTGGAGGTGTCATGTCCCGGACCGGATTCGAATCCACACCCTCTGGGATCGAAGGTAGAGGTCATATCCACTTGGCTGATAAAAGGCGTGATACGCCTACACTGACAATGGTATATCTAAATTATTTTTTGACTGGAACTTCAGTCTTCAACGTATGCTCATTTTTTTTTTAATTTTTGACAATTTTTGGAATACCGGGTTTCCGGTTGGGCCGATAAATTTTTCTTAATTTATCCAGATCTGGCTGGTGAGAGGTTTCGGCTGTGGCGACTTACCACCCTACCGGCATCTAAAGTTAAGCGGTATAGATTTTCATCCTATTCCTAACAAGTTACCCCGCCTCCATCTTAAATTGCAGCATCATCACTTACCGTCTAGTGAGATAGTAGTCAAGGGCTAACTTGTAGATAATAAAAAAAATACCTATTTAAAAAAGACATGTGAAATATTCTTTTAAAAAGAAAACAATGATGCTAATTTTCATACCGAACCCAAGCCAGTACCCAATTGACCGGAACGATTTACAAAAGTTAAAAGTCTCAGAAGCTTGTTTAAAATCAATCAACCTTTTTCCCAACTTGTCTGAATGTTGACATGCATTGAAGATGACAGCTGCTTCTGTGTTTACATAACAACTACATACCTGTGTGTGTATTTACGAATAAGTGTTTGAGGTCAAAGTTCATAGTGTGCTGGGAACTGTCAAAACTGATGGCATACCACCTACTGGTTGCTTTCGTCTAACTTTAATCAGTAGCCTCAGTTCATTCAACTATTATACTATCTGGTATATTCAACTTATGACTACTAGCAGATGCCCGCGACTTTGACCGCGTGGAACTCAGTTTTTAAAAAATATCGCGGGAACCGTAGGTATTTCCGGGATGAAAAGTAGCTTATGTAAAGCCAGAGTAAAATCTATTTCCATTCCAAAAGTCTATTTCCATTCCAAAAATTTTCGTTCCAGCGCAAAGGAGGAGCAAACTTACACACTCAAACACACACACACACACACACACACACACACACACACACACACACACACACACACACACACACACACACACACACACACACACACACACACACACACACTTAAACACAAACTTTCGTCGTCGTCGTCATCAACCCATATTCGGCTTACTGTTGAGCTCAAGTCTCCTCTCAGAATGAGAGGGGTTAGGCCAATAGTCCACCACGCTGGCCCAATGCGGATTGGCAGAGAGCAAAATTATCTGGTATGTAGGTTTCCTCATGATGTTTTTCCTTCATAGTTTGAGACACGTGATATTTAATTTCTTAAAATGCACACAACTGAAAAGTTGGAGATACATGCCCCGGACCGGATTTGAACCCACACCCTGCGGAATCGGAGGTAGAGATCATATCCACTGGGCTATCACGGCTCTCTTAAAAATTACCAATTGTAAAATAGCAGTCATTACAACTCAATGCTACTGCTATGAATGCTACTAAACTGCTACTCTGTGGTTAGACCTTATTGGCCTATGAACTATGACTATTGAATAATTTATTCTACTAATTTTTAATCTATCTATTTAAATTGAAATTTACGATTTACCATTAGTTACAATTTATTTTAGGTTTATAATCTAATAAAATACAAACAAGATTTTACTATAACAGTAGTTGTTTTTATAGTCTCAGGGCAAAGGTTAATAGCTGGACGCACTTTTGACACTCTGTTTTATTTTGGCTAGTTTTGGTTGGGCCAGAACAAATATAATTATATTTAACTGACAATATTATGTAGTTAAACAATTAATTTATTATTTTAAAATATTCATTAAATCATCATCATTATCAATGGACAGGGCACATAGTTCGAAGAGCCGATTGCCGTTGGGATCCCAAGGTGCTGGTATGGCGTCATCCTACTGGAAAGCTCGGTGTTGATCGACCGTGGGACCTATCCTTGATGGACTGAGGACATCAAGCAGGTTGAAGAAAGTCGCTTGTTGCTAGCTACTCGAGATCGTGCTGATCCTACACGTTTTTGGCGGGAATTTCGGCCATCCTCAATAAGGGCTATTTAACACTGAAAGAATTTTTCAAATCGGAACAATAGTTCCATTAGCGCGTTCAACCAAACAAACAAACTCTTCAGCTTTATAATAGTATAGTACATTAGTATAGATTATGTATTTTAATTTATAACAAGAGTCGCGAAGTTTACGATATTACTTCCTACACGTATGTTCTATAAAATAATGCCGATTGAAAAAAAAAAGTTAATTATAAAAAAGAAAGTACAAAGATGCCGGTTCGTGTCCGTTATGTTCTTGGAAGAGATTGATTCTGTAAGGCCATTGTGGTCAGATATTCTTGCTATTACGAACCACCGGCTCCGCTAAAGGTCAACAAACGATTTTCTACCTTATTTATTTTACAACACGTTTGAAATTACCTTACTTGGAATCCTGTTACTTATACACGTTTAGTTTCAGAGTATTTGGACCACAGAGCTAATATTATACAAATATGAGCGAAACTATATATTATTTCCTTTATTATTCCATAAAATTATGGGCATTACCAACAACCTTATTGGTGAGAAAATAAAGGAATTTCAAATAGGCTTATAGGCTGTTTGATCAACACCGTTTTGTGGTTTTCGGATTATTATTTGGGTAGGTACATCATCTAGAATAGAAACTGTAGAACGTATAGTCCTTTTCATGAAAGGAGTCCCCCAGACGCGGCGCTAATGTCAGCTCATTGTCATATGGTAATGGCAGTCTTATTGTCATATGTATAAGGCGCTGTCAATTTTAGTTTAGGTTTTAGCCCGGGTTTTCTTTCATGAAAAGGACTTTACTTAAAAGTGAAATTATGCACCAGAAGAGCAAATTTTCTGTAATTCGCCTGTGAGAAACTATGCAGCGATGTAAGATGACACTTTTAAAAAATCTTATTCGAATTTGAACTTTATTAACCGACTTCAAAAAAAAGGACGGGGTTCTTAATTTGACGCGTATGTTTTTAAACGACTTACCTCATAACTACGTCATTTCTTAACCATATTTAAAAATTCTTTTTTGTTTGAAAGAGTATACTTCCAGATTAGTTCCATTTAATTTTCATGAAATTCGGTTCAGTAATTTTGTGTTTTTTGTGTACTGTAACGCTTTCGTTCACTATGCTAGAACACACTTAAAACAGAACAATAACATCTTTAAAAATTCAACCGACTTCAAAATCACAAAACTAAACTAAAAAGCGAAAAAAAAAACATAGTATGTGCTGTGCTACCTTCTGATCAATTTGAAGGCGGTGCCAACACAGTGATGCCTTAACTCAAGCCGTTTATATCATAAAGTTTTAGGATTTTCAGACGGTTCTTTCCCGTGGTTATTTCAGAAACGGCTTTAACTTAAAAAAAAGAACATTCTCGTCGAATTGTGAGCCTCCTCCTTTTTTTGAAGTCGGTTAAAAATCAGAGCGAACGATTCCGATTGTTAAAACACAATTGTACCGTACAAGTCTACCATACTTAATTATTATTACAAAATCATTCCAATTAAAGAGATAAGTACGCGAGTCGTGAACAACCATAATAGGATACGACTTATTACTCTAACATTGCTCCTATTCATGACGTGAAAGTATCAGTTGAATAAAGTGATTAAGTGTAACTTGGCACTTCTACGAATATCATTCACTTTTTAATAATAATAATAGATCGTGAAACGGATACCATCGGCAATTAGTAAGAGAATTGATTTGTAGACCGTACTAATTGTACCAGATCCGTATTCACACTTAGTAAGTAGATAGTGCATCGATACATACTTAAAAAGATTACAGTTCGTGCGCTGTAGCATGGTGCGGGTGACAGTAGCCCATATGACGTTTATAATACATACTATTATCGTGAATGGCGGCACCATGCTACAGCGCACGAAATGTAAAACCCGTCAGTCTCACTAACCTAGCTAAAAAACTGAAACCTGAAGTATTGGGACATTGGACAAAGACTGATTTAATGGATAATTATTTAATCAATCTATACTAATAGTAAAACATAGGTAAAGTTACTGAGATAGTAGGGGTAATCTATAGATCTACGGAACGGATTTTGATAATTCTTTTACCTATTAAAATCCACGATATTTTGGTACTATTTTATACCCATGGTAACGGGAATACTAAGTTAACGGGAATGGAAACTAATAGTTTATCTGAGCGAAATTCAACTAAGGCGGTAAATCCCAATCGTAATAAACATTGCATTATTTTACTTTCAGTCCATGGTTTTGCAATATTTCTATACTAATACAATTCATCGAATAATAAAATCTAGCCTAAAATATTTAAAGTCGGTTTTTAAATAAATCCATAAAAAATCTAACCGTCTAGACGTGCGACTACAAACACCGTCACGCTAAATTTTTGTATAAATAAAAAAACAAAAATAAAAAACCTAATATTAGATGAAAGGTAGCTGTAGGAGGTTCTAATCAACCATTTAACCATCATAAATTCAAGCTATTTCACACTAACAATTTCTTGTCTGCAATGTTTTGATAATGTTTTTATAAATTCGACATATTTTACTGTCGTAAAAAACTTGTTTTCCCAAATGACTATTGCAAGTTGTAACGGCGAGTCGCGACGAGATAGAGGCGAGCTATTTATCAAATACGTGCCTATGTGTAAAAAATACAATGGTAGTACAAGATGAAGTGGTCATATATTATTGTTAAAGGTCTGATAGTCTAATGTAAAAGTGGTACCACTGATTCTCGATTTAGTTTAGAATCTAAAATGAGTACTACGTCGAATGGTTAATGTAGAATGTAAATTTGAAAAATACGATTACGATTGGTACTGTTATTAAAAAGGTAAAGCTTGTATGCCTGTGATAATATTATAAAGTTAAAGGTTGTAGGGTTTTGATCTACTGAATCGATTTTGAAAATTATTTTACCAATAGCAAACTTCGTTACTTGTGAGTATATTTCACCCCGGTATTTCTATGAAAAGGGAACTAACCGAGTGAAACGGCAGGTCATTGTCTAGTTATAAGTAATTGACCTTTTCTTTCATATAAAAAATTTTCAGTAGCAGCCTGGAAGTTGGTAGTTACACCCATGTGCTTCGGAGAGCACATTAAGCCGCCGGCCTCGATTGTTATTATATCACAGGCCCGTGGGCAAATCAAATAGGCTAATAACAATGATGACAATTATTAAATACGAGCTGACGCCGCGCGGTTTCACCCGCGTGGTTCCCGTCCCCGTAGTAATACGGGGATAATATACAGCCTATAGCCTTCCTCGATACATGGGCTATCTAACACTGAAAGAATTTTTCAAATCGGACCAGTAGTTCCTGAGATTGGCGCGTTCAATCAAACAAACAAACAAACTCTTCAGCTTTATAATATTAGTATAGATTTTTTATTACGACAAATCTGATCGAGAAACCATAGTAACAACTAGGCTTAACTGTTTTGTAATGTATTACAAAGTATAGGCGTGCGCGCGTGGGTGGTACCGGCGTAACTCGACCTTTGGTTACTAATGCACTGTATGACAAGTGATCTAGAACCATTGTTACGAAATATCGTGCGGTGATCGACGATTTCGGTTACCTATGTGCGATAATATCGCCTGATCGAAAACGACTAACAGACCATCGATTTAGTTTTCAATTCATTTGTAAACTGCGCGAACTTAGCGACGTTGATCGAAAACGACTAACAGACCATCGGTTCAGTTTTCGATTCATCTGTAATCTGTCGTTGACTAACTTAGCGAAGCTGTTATAAGTTAAAAAGCTAAAAGTTATGCTCTTTCTTTCTATGTGTTCTGTGCTAAAGGTTTACAGAGTGGCATGTCATTCGTGTAGGTACGTATCTACTGTCAGTAGCTCTTAAAGAATAAATTTATATTATCTCTTCTTTCTTCCTTTTTTTTCACGTAGCGTCAGTGAGTAGTCACTACCACCAGTTCTGAAAATTTATTCCACTGAAAAGAGACGGCAAGAAACTCATCAGTTGTTCTTTTAAAAGTAATATGAATGTAACAATTATTTAATTTAAAAATCTCATCATCCTGTACTCTGCCAAGGAAGAGTCGCTTGCTTCTATGAACGTTTGTCATTAATCACACTAATATTATAAAGGCGAAAGTTTGTCTGTCTGTGTGTGCGTAAGTGTGTGTGTAAGTGTATATATTTCCTCCTTTACGCTGCGGCTACAGAAGCGATTTGGATACATTTGGAATGAAAATAGATTTCACTCTAGATTAACACATGTGCTACTTTCATCCCTGAAAAATCCATGGTTCCCGCGGGATTTGTGAAAAACTGAATTCCACGAGGACGAAGTCGCTAGCGTCCGCTAGTTTTATAATATTTAAGGAAGAAAAGGAGTAATGTTTTGCTCTGTAACAATCTGACCTAGAAATAATAACTCAATAATTCATAGCCTGAAGCCCAGAACTTCTTAATCTAAAGCTTTAGACTAACCATTGAATATCGAGTTTATAATACTTTACAAGTAAAGTAACATAGGGCACAAGTAACTTACATTTAAAAAAAATCCGTCCCGTCAACTTACGCTTGACACATATTCGAGAGGGCAGGTCATTCAACTCTGACCGGCAGAATTTTTTTGGTAGTTGCGTAAAGCTACTTGTAGTCGGCAGGGCTTACGTAAAGCTTTTATGAACCGATGAACATTTTTAAGGGGTACTTTTAATAATTTATGTTTCCTTGACAAAAATATTTAACAAATAAAGTAAATCCACTGTTATTGTAAAATAAACTACTTTTTTGTATTGTTGATTCAAAGATTTGTAATAAAAATGTAAGCGTTTTAAAAGAGTTACATCGAAACAGCATATAATTTGTTCTTTTATAAATTTTATTATTTTATAAATATTTAAAATTGTTTTGTATTATATTTTATTAACACTGTTATTTTTTTAAATAAATGAGAGTCAAATAATCTATATATATACCTAATTACCTACTAATATATAAAGCTGAAGAGTTTGTTTGATTGAACGCGCTAATCTCAGGAACTACTGGTCCGATTTGAAAAAAAATTCAGTGTTAGACAGCCCATTTATCGACGAAGGTATTATCCCCGTTTTTCTACGGGAACGGGAACCACGCGGGTAAAACCGCGCGGCGTCAGCTAGCAAATTATAAATTGGTAATTGATTCACAAGTACCTGAATAGCTATATAAAAATATTTAGCATAGATCTGTGATCTGTGATTATCTGTATTGTTGTAATCTGTCCACATATTGTCAAACAAAAGTGTATGACAACCAAAGTTAAATTAGGTAAGTAATAAAGTTAATAGTTTATATATTTCAAAATAATTACATTTGCAATGTGAACATGCGTGTGTGGTGATGTGTCTGTAAGTGTATGTGTGTGTGGGTAACATTAAGTGACCATATTATGGTGGTGAGTGGTGATCATGCGACTTTAAATTCCTTGGTTATGGATCTGTGTTATACTATACGAGTATAATAATAAAATATTGACCTTTCCATCTTCCAAAAAATTCTCAATATGGTGATGGTTAGATTATTTTTTGGGTATAAAAACGGGACACAGATAATAAGAAATAGATATACCTACGATTAAAGGCATAAAATCCTTTTATCTACGTCACATGTTAGAAAGTGTTGCGAACCGTTAAATTCTTTGTGCAAAACAATAAATTTTGTTCATAAGCGCAGTGGCACAAAGGCTATAAACTGTTCGCACAAGGTGTTAACAAAAACTTATCTTATCTTGATGTGGGTAGGCCGAATAAATTCAAGATAAATGTCGTTACTTTATAAGGTACGGTATACATGGTTCATCATTATCATCATCATCATCATAACTAGCAATCCATATTCGACTCACTGTTGAGCCGAGGGTTAGGCTAATAGTCCACCACGCTGGCCCAATGTTAATTGGCAGACTTCATACACGTAGAGTTAAGAAAATTCTCAGGTATGCAGGTTTCCTCACGATGTTTTTCCTTCAACGTTTCAGAAACGAGATATTTAATGCACATAACTAAAAAGTTAGATGAGCATACCCCGGACCGGATTGAACCTACACCCTCCAAATTCAAGGCATGGCATGGTCATATCCACTAGGCTCTTACGTACACGTTGATGGATTAAAATATACTGCCGTTTTCTAAAATCAAGTAAGCTTTTTATAAGCTCCTAAAGGTTTTAAATGAAAAAGCATATAGGAAATGACAGATACCTCGCCGAATAATCGTACTGAAAGTACATTTTCTTACAACGTTACAGTGTAGAAAAGTAAGTGAAATAGGTAGCAGTGTCTGTACGCAGCTTTAGCAGTCAATTAATATGGAAAAGACTTGGAGATAATTTTGCTTTGTGAGTAAGCGAGATAGGAGGTATGAAACTCGAGATTTTCGATACAGGTGCATCAGGAATTCTGTTACGATAAGGTTGTCAACTTGAACTTTTTCATAAATCAGGTCTAGGGCTGTGATTCAAGAAAGTGTCTGTGTTGTTATGTTAGCAAAAATTAAATTAAAACTTTTGGTTAAGTCGCCTTCTTAATCTTACTCACTTAGTATAATTTAGTATTTAAAGTTTTGTTTTGGTCATTTCTCTAATAGCCTACTTACAATATTCTAAATATACTATTAAAAGAGAGTATTAGAAATAATAAATAAACACGCATAGGTATTCTAATTTTACGAAGAAGAAGTCAAATTTTTTTCATCTGAAATTAGTTCTGTTACTTGACCAATGTGGTTTTTTCTTATCACTACACTTTTCACACACTCATTCTTCATAAGTATGGTTATATCTTCATATCTTACGATCGTTTTTAATCAAGATGTGTAAAACTCATATGTTTGACAGCCCTATTGCCAAAATATTTTGTTGAAAGTTTCCAGTCAACAATGAGTCATTTGAAGTATTTTTATTTATTAAAATTGTTATGTTTGACATGTTTTTTTGTTTAATTATACTTTTGCCTTGATTAAATTACTTTTTGTCCCTTTAAAGCGGGGCAGAATTTCGTAATATTTGCAAGATTTGTAACTTAATTACTGTTGAATTTGGAGTCTGAATTCGAGTTGTTTTCTTATTTATTATTATTATTTGTTCATTATATGTGTTAGGTATTTTGGTTCAAGAGGCTGGCTGGTGGGAGGCTTCGGCCGTGGCTAGTTACCACCCTACCGGTAAAGACGTACCGCCAAGGTTCCGGTACCATGCCGTGTAGAAACCGAAAGGGGTATGGATTTTTATCCTCCTCCTAACAAGTTAGCCCGCTTCTATCTAAGACTACATCATCACTTACCATCAGGTGAGATTGTAGTCAAGGGCTAACTGTATAGAATTAAAAAAAAACGCTGATAGTGGATTCAAACAAAAATTTTATTTTAAATAACATACATATTTGACAGTTGTTTGCGGTGAATTGAATAGCAAAAGTAGGTTTTCAATTGCCAAAATTATAAATTAGTACCTACCAAAGTAACTTTCAAAATTTTTACTTTCTTCTTTTACAAAAATACCTACCTAGTTACCTACCTACCTATATTTTTAACGCTGATCGTCTATTGATACGTTGTGTATTACTAGTATAATAGACGGTTTTGGTTATCGATGTATAGTTCTTTAGAGGCTCTAATAAGGATATTTTTTGTGTTATTTATATGTAATTGTTTATTTAAAGACAAGTTAACGCTTTGTATCATGTTGATAAGTGACGATTGATTGCAAGGAGCACAGTTTATTCACTTTTAAATGGTTTCTATTCGTCGTATAGAACGGTAATTTCTGTTTAATAGTTAAAAAGTTTTTGATTAACATTTAAACACAATAACATACAAATTAAAGTTAATTAAAACAATAAAGGAAAATTATTGAGCCTTTATATTCAATCAGTCGTATTGACTGTCCCGGGAGTAGGTACGTCAATAGTCCAACGGAGAGGGGGTGGGGGGTAAAGCCGACGCCTCCCACCAGCCAGACCTGGACCAATTAAGAAAACCTCAATCGGCCCAGCCGGGAATCGAACCCAGGACCTCCGTCTTGTAAATCCACCGCCCATACCATTGCGATTCGGAGGCCGTCAAAAAAAGTTTAAAAGCACATAAGGCATCATCTATATGGTTTGGTTATGGCTACTAAGATTTTGACTATGTTCGTTCAACTTTACTACGTGAGGTGAGAGATCATACGACCCAGATTCGGCTGCCTTTGTGCTCAGTATGGCGGTAAATTCAAACGGACACATGTTACACACATATACTTGTATTTGTATTTACATTAGTTATACGCCACTTTAGTCACAACTTACAAACTTGTCGAGTTGGCGAAAGGGTCCCAAATATCAAATGCTCTATTGACTGCCTCAATTATATTTATCAAGCTCTCGTTATATAATCATTATCAACACATATATTCGGCTCACCGATGAGCTCGAGTCTCCTCTCAGAATGAGAGGGGTTAGGCCAATAGTCCACCACGCTGTCCCAATGCGGATTGGCAGACTTCACCCACGCAGAGAATTAAGATAATTCTCTGGTATGCAGGTTTCCTCACGATGTTTTCCTTCACCGTTTGTGACACGTGATATTTAAATTTCCTAAAATGCACACAACAACAGTTGGAGGTGCATGTCCCGGACCGGATTCGAACTTACGCCCTCCGGAATCGGAGGCAGAGGTCATATCCACTGGGCTATCACGGCTTTCGTTGTATGGATATTTAATATTCATACAACGAGAGCCTTTGACAGTCAGGCTTCTCATGTTACTTAGGCTGAAAATTGTCAGCCCATTTCGTATTATAAATGAGCTCGGTAGCCAATTATAAAATTTGCAAGGTAGAAGAGTCCAGATCCTCAATTATCCAGGTATAAAACGCAAATTTTTTATATTAAACTTCCAAAATTAAGCAACAGACTTAAATTGTCCCGCGTTGCAAGAACCAGGTCACGACTAAGGGCTCCGTATGGGTTCGAAACTAGTCGGGCATACTCCGACGTTGTATTACGTGAGTTTTAGTCGTGTTTATAAATGAATATGAATTCCGAATGTACATGAAAACATTAAACCTGAAATAGCTTACGATAATTCAACTTAACTGTGTTAAACAAAAAATATATCGGATTCCATTAAAACAACAATTTTTATTGCCACCACAACACTGATAAAAATCCTTGAATGGGATTATTTGGTAACTGACCTGCTTTATACGAATACTTCGTGTAAATGTCAACAGTCCTTTAATTTCTTTGTTGTGATAAATAGTGTAAACGAAATGTATGAATATTTAAATCCATGGCATAACCACAGAATAAAATAAAATTATACCTTATATAATATAAACCCTCTTTTATTTATATTGTCGCATGTTTTGTAAATAGTTTTCTAATCATTTTACAAAGATATAACTCAAAATATGAACAATAGGAAAAATCCATCGATTTTGTAACATTCTTCATTGGTGCTCAGCTCCTATTGGCCTTAGTGTGTTAATTAGCCTATAGACTCCTCGATGAATGGGCTATATTTATTTAATTATAATACTGAAAGAATTTTTCAAATCGGACTAGTAGTTAGGGCTGGCTCATTTTTTGTGCATAGCATCAGCCTGCCTGTCCAAAGCGGAAATGCAGCCAGTATTTTGCTACTATTCCACGTGGCATTATTTTGTATAGTTATTAGGATAAATGAGCTTTTCCTATTGTATTCTTTCTCAATAAAAAAGGACCTAGGTCCAATCTCACGTCATTAGGAATAGGAACACAGATCGTACCTATCTATGTGTTCCTATTCTGTGTTCGATCGAATCGAGCTGGTTTTTGTATAGCCCAAACTGATGATAAACCATCCAAAGTGTCGCCAATTTATATCTCAGCGGTAGACAAGTTCATACTATATTAGGATGAGAAATAAGTTTTTATTAAATTGACAAATAAGAACAATAAAGTTATTATATATGTTACTTAATACTTCTTTTATAATGAACAAGCAATTACTAACCATTTTTGACAATTATTAAAGCTTGGCATTTAGCTAAAATTTTGGAGCAACTGTAACGGCTTTGACAGCAGGAATAAGCATGTTTGTAGGACTTTCTCGCACAAGCCCGATCTAATAACTCTGCTAAAACGATATTAATTCTTATAATAATTTTAAATTTTAAACATTAATTTACGCATGCTGTACGAGTAAACACGAACCTAAATACTTGAGTATTTCTCGAAATCGCGCGTTAAAATAAACTGCTTCATTCATATAGAATATCACAGCAAATTAGTAGCTGTTAATGAGCCCACTCGATTTATGTTGATATTAACCTAAATTATAAGCCACATAAAAATGCCGCGAACAACTTTTGTATAAAATGTATACCATGTCCATATTTATATGTCGCGACAATAAAACAAGAATAAAATGTTTAAAATACTGTAACCTGACAAAATCACGTTAACACTGTATCTTAACCAAACGGTTTAATGTTTAACAAAATTATTATTTATTCATTAGTTTGTGGTTTATTACTTTAGTGACATCAAGTAACATCGTGACGTCACAAAATGGATGATATCGTTTTTGACGTTTAGAAAAATTGATATATTAATTACATATTTTTTAAATTAAATTTTCTATGAAATCCTTAACTTTTATTGATTAATAATATATTTCGGACCCTTATTTCATTATACGAAATAAATATTGTTTATATTAAATTTGATAGAGTGAACTAACCTATTATGCGATGCTAATGCTAGTAGGTACGACAATTTTGTGTAATTGCCTTGTTGATCCAGTGCTCTAAGACTAATACCTTGTTATCTTGTAATCTTAATGAGTAGTAAATTAAAACTGGGCCCGCCACTGATACTATTTGCAATAGTTCGCAACACCTTTCAATGCGGATTACAGAACAATTGACAGTGCAGTGTCGCAATGCGTCATGTCAGTCTGACATGTGTCACTGCTTGGGTACAGAATGAGTTATTGTTCTTGCCCGGCGTGTCACGAACTATTAGTTTTGTACTTTGATTATTTGTTATGTGTGCTACTGCGTCGTCCTAAGCGGCTTTGGCACATGAGGTCTTGAGTTTGATAAAATACAGAGTTTTTTTTCTTCTAAGAAATTTTCAGTAAATTTACTCATATCAGAGTTAATAGCTCGCAGCACCTCTTAATGTAAAAGTAATTGGCAGTGCAATGTGGCAATTGGTTCGTTTGCTTGTTTGTTAAGCTTGTTGCTAATAGAAAAAAATAATACAATTTCAAATGATACTTCGCCGGCGAACTTTTGAGCAAGAAGGGTAGTTAGAATTATTTTTTTTATTCAGGAAAGATACTTTTATTATGCCGTTTATTTAACCAGATCCTTATCCTTATTTATACATCATATTATCATCTCGACTAAACTTTTATAGGGGGTATACCTGGGTTTCCGTGTCCGACGTTGTTTTGGCCGTTGGGCATTCGTTCTAAGAAGGAAGACAAGTTTAGTAGGTGCATCAATGTTCGACCCAGGCCTCGAAGTATGAGCATCGAGGCTAACCACTGAACCAAGAGGTAGTTTTGTAAAGTTGATATTTTAACTAATTGATATTGTCGAATCAACTTCTAAACGACTTTCTAAATGGCGTATTAACAAAATTAACTAAACAGAATTATCAATAGAGTGACAGTTATAAATTATATAGGCGTGCGTGGGCCACGCTCCGCGGTACGATGTGCGTAAGCTTTGAATGGATGATGGCGTTTTATTAGTTAATTAAAAGATAATTTATATCTAGATAAGACTAAAAACTAATGTAGTCGACTTGTCAGTAAGTAGGCTAACGATAGAAATTTTTTATGTAATACAATGTCTTGGTGCAGTTGTTAACATGTATGACTACGTAGCATGAGGTCCTGGGTTCGAATCCTGGGACGAGCTATGAAATATTGGGTTTTTTGTCAGCTAATATGAGTGCCGGTCATTATTATATACATCAATAGTGATCGCTAGAGTCAAACATAACCTAAGCTCACCAGCCCGCATGGTGGGTTTAGTTTGAAACACCATCTCCTAAGAGGACTCGCAAAACAGTGGACTAGTTAAAAATAAGGTGTTATATTTATGTAATAAAATACCTTGAAAAAGGTTCCAGCTTATATAAAATGTACTAAAAAGCAAATATTGGCCATACAGCGCATTTACCGGTGGAATTACGACTCAAGAACAAACATCTATACAAAGTTTCACGTTTTTTTAGGGTTCCGTAGTCCACAAGGAACCCTCATAGTTACGTCATGTCCGTCTGTCCGTCCGTCCGCGGTTTAGCGCAGATACTATTACTACTAGAATGCTGAACATGAATACGTCCATTGAAAATGGTAACAAAGTCGTAAAAAAAATTTTTTTAGGGTACCTCCTTAACATGTAAAGTGGGGATAATTTTTTTTCACTCGTTTATCACATAGTGCGGGGTATTAGATAGGTCTTTTGAAGATACGAGGAGTCTTGTTCCAATACTTTTCGATTTAGGGATCGAGTCAAGTGTCCCCACCCTCTACTGGCTAAACGGTTATTTATGGATACGTAAAAAAATTCACAATAGTAGGATATATAATGAAATTACAAGGAAAACTATAACAGCTTATTAGCAATGGCAATTTAAAGAGTAATAGTCGACCAACTTAAAAACGTAGTTGGTTATTAAAAATTGCATACTAATTCCGTTGTTAATTAAAAAGATAAAGTTGTCAGTAAGATAACTCAGAGTTTGTTAAAACTAGAAAGATAAAATATAGTATGAGTATATATATTAATTTCGTCCAATGGAAAAAAAAGTTTGCAAAAAAAATATTGGGTTCCTTCGTTATATGCAAAGTGAGGATGAATTTTTCATCGTCTATCCCGTGGTGTGGGGCATGGTTATCGGTATTTTTGTGCATTACCTACACAGAGGATTGCAGTGCTAACTTAATCTACGGAAACCTACTCTGCGTGTGGCCCGACACTCACTTGGCCGGTTTTCATTCGTAGAATATATGAGGTTAGGCACCTAAAGGTCCTTGAGCTGCGATCGCATTACGTCTACGGGTTGAGGTAATCACTTACCATCAAGTTATGCATTCTCGTATGCATTACAGCAATAAAAAATGGAATAGCGGTCACTGTTATTGTTATAGTAAACTTTTATTAGTATAGGTTCATAGAGTTAGTTCCGCGCCATTTCGCTGTAAACATTCGAGAGGTCGGTCTGGTCTGGTCTGCGCCGATGCTTATCTCGTAACGGATCTGCGGCTAATCTGTTACATCTACACGATCGGTTATGAAACCCATGAGAGTAAGTACACTTTGAAATTGGATTCTTTTTTTAAATACGTTACAGATAACGGCAAAGATATGCTGATTTTTGTTGACATATATTAAGCTAAGATAAAATGTGCAATTTTGTTAATACTGTACTGTAAAGCTCTTTTCTTGTTTTCTCTCTTTTCTTTGTTGTTGTTGGATTTCGAGCTTAAACCAACACGCTGCCAGAATGTGAGTTGGTGGGTTAGGGATTGTAGCGTGTGATTCTGTATTTAGATGCTAATATTTTTTTTTTTTATTCTTTAAAAGTTAGCCTTTGATTACAATCTCACCTGATGGTAAGTGATGATGCAATTTAGGATGGAAACGGTCTAACCTGTTAGAAGTAGGAAAAAAATCCACCCCTTTCGGTTTCTACACGACATCGTACCGGAACGCTAAATATTACGCATACCACTGTGCCACGGAGGCCGTCAATATAATAATAAAAATAAAGATGGGATCAAAAGCTTAACGTAGTCTTTGAGTTACGGAGGTTTATCACCACTAACTTCCCAAGTCTGGGCTGCTACCGTACTTAAATTTTTTAAGAAAAAAAAGTCCAATATCCTGTAATTCGTCTTTCAAGGAGTCAAACGTAGAACATCTTGGGTTAAGTCCGTTCATAAGCGTAGAGCTATTGAGGTTCTACGCGGCTATTGTTTTCCATTCTCCTAATAAAGTAATGTAAGTATCAGTATGAGCGGCGCGCGGTAAGATCAAAGCTCTGACCTCGTGTTCAGTGTAACCTTTCCACTGGCGGCCTGTAGCGGCTTCTGGTATACTGCTCCTTAGCAATAGTTACGGTTTCGATTAACTTGAGATGTGTATCAGATCGATATATTATGGATCAGAGTTATGAATAACTAACGGACGATTTTTTCTAAGAATATATGCAATAATGTCAAATATGACTCATCATCATCATCATTATCAATCCATATTTGGCTCACTGCTGAGCTCAAGTCTCCTCCCAGAATGAAAGGTGTTAGGTCAAATATTCCACCACTGGCCCAATGTGGATTGGCAGAGGGATAAGGCCAAATAGTCCACCACTGGCCCAATGTGGATTGGCAGAGGGATAAGGCCAAATAGTCCACCACTGGCCCAATTGGCAGACTTCACACATGCAGAGAATGAAGAAAATTCTCAAGTGTGTGTTCGTGTTTCCTCACGATGTTTGAGACACGTGATATTTTGTTTATTAAAAAGCACATAACTGAAAAGTTGGATGTGCATGCCCGGACTAGATTTGAATCTACACATCCTCCGGAATAGGAGGAAGAGGTCATATCCACTGGGCTATCACGGGCTATTAAATATAACTAATATTCCCTGATATATGGCGAGACAATAGTCCAGCGGGTAGGGATCGAACTCGTTGTGCTTACATTTTCAAATTTTCGAAGCGCTTGCGATTGTAGAAAGAGAATCGACGTGACACATGGCTACATTGATGTCTAATTGATTTATTTTGTTATTTTTATTAAAGACCGACTAATACAAGCGACGACGGCGACGTCAGAAATTGTTCTTCGTACGTTCCACTCTGAAACCGGAGCATCCTCAGGAGAAATTGACTGCACAATATTCAATTGTGAAAATGACATTCTTTTCTAAAAACTTCATAAAGTCTAAAATTCAATCTTTTTCAATAAAAAATAAATTGTTTAAAGAATGCGAATTATGTCGATGTCAGATCTAGGAGACGACATCGCTTTCATTCATCGGTTTTTGCTGAAAATAACAAAATAAATCAGGGGCCTAATTGTCTAACGCAAACGATTGAATTTGACAGTTGAAATCGTACGTTTTTACTCGTCAAACGGCTATTTCGGATTGTGTAAGCCAATGGAAAGCCATCGGTTGGGCATAGTTAGTTCATTACGATTAGATCGTTATTTTTATACGAAGAGTGAATGATTTGTTAAGATTTGACAGTTATTTGCGATTGTCTTCGAATTGTGTAAAGTTTTATGTTCATGGCTTATGTCAAAAACTTACGATGGGTCTTGAGTCACCTTTGATCGTAAAACGGACAAATTGTGGATGTCCAAAATTCCAAAATAATAATTTATATTTTATTAAATATCTAAAATTAATATTTTTTTCCATTCTAAATCTCTCAATTCATTCTCCCCGTCCACAGTTAGCATTTTTAGGACGAAACTTTGCGAAGTGTTTTGTTTGTAAACAATGAACTCTGTTAAAAAGAGTAATAAATAATATATTCTTTGCAATGAAAAGTCAAAACAATGAAGTTAATTGAGTGCTATTAATCGATTTATATAGGATGCTGAGACTTGGACTCTGAGAGAAAGTGAGAAAAAGAATATACACGCTCTAGAAATCTGTTGAAGAAGAATGCTTGCATATCCTGGACACAGTCTCACTCCTCCAAGAACTGGGGATCAAACAGCATCTTTCTTCCAGCATCCAATGTCTTCTTACACACACTTTCTTTGGACGTACCAGAGAAAGAGACGATAATTCCATAGAGCGACATAAACTCAATACCTACGATATTTAATACCATACCATGTTTTAGATTTCTGCGACATCTTGCATGTTGTTGTATCCAATGTGTTGGGATCTGTGTTCCAGGGCTTATGTGTGTGGTTTAGTTAAGTTTGCTGGTTATAAAGCAAAAAGGAATCGAATTTCATTTTTAAAATTATGAATATGGCGAACGAACTCTTTCGTCATCGCTCATAGGTACATTTACATGTTCCATTGGTGCATGCCCACCCTAGGAATCCTAGGATTCTGAGCTACCAAATAGGAATAGGAAATAATAGTAGATAAGCCAATGGGTGGGAGTAGAATAGGATAGGAATAGGGAATGAGTCAAACCGAAGCTTGTCTGTCTGCTATATTATCTTAGTACACAAACTACACTTACATTGAGACTAAATGTTGATGTGTGTATTTTATAATATGCTCAATATTAACAATTTTGCTTTACAGGATATTTGGAATATGCCCTATAACTGCAGACTCCAATATTGCAAAAAGCACCTGCAATACAGTGGAATAACATATTGGTGTGCTGAAGAAAAGATGGCAAAGGCTTTTAGCTGATAGGACATTGTACTGATGACCCTGTTATCTGGTCAAATCATAAATGTGTGTGTATTATCAAAATATTTGCATAGATTGTGAAATGCTGATGATATTTGATTTGGTCTTTGATATTTGAAAATAAAAGAATACTTACTTCGCTGAGTTTGTTTTTTGTTGTCTTTTCCAAAACTAAAGCTTTCAGTTTAACATTTTACTATTAATATTTTTTTTTACCATTACAATAATTAAATAAATTATTCAAAAAAGTGTAGTTGTAAAAAAACCATTTATAATACCTGTGTATGTTCACCCCCCTGCAGTTTCACCCACATAATTCCTGTTCCCGTGGGAAGGAATACATGGCCTATAATACTCAAATGTGGATTTTTATTGGTAAAATAAATCTAAACCTAAATCTAACATTGGTTCAGTAGGTCCAGTGTTTACCCCTACAATCTCACAAACTGTATCTTTTTATTACAGTATCTTGACTACTAGTATTCTAAGAATTATGAAAATGACACCTCTGAGGGGGAAATAGGGGTTGGAAGTTTATAAAAAAAAGATTTTTTTAAGTTTATTTATTATAATAATAATAAATACAGTAAACATAGACTTTCAGTTAGACATTTTTTAAACCCTGAAACCACAAAGCTTAAAAATAATCAAATATATACTTCTCATCCAAACAGTCGGCCTGTACAGTACTTGCAGACACTGTTTTGATGATTAGTATATTTTCTTAAATCAGAAAAACGAGTCATCATCATGGATCAGTCATCAATCATGGATTCAGCCCTGCCCACTGTACTTGACAACATATTGGCCATACTTAAATGTTAAAGCATGTTTATTTTTAAATATGTTTTACCATAAATAAATTATTACAGATGCTATCTTTCTAACAGCTAGCAGGATAGGTACAATGAAGTTACACACTAAATAATCAAATTTATTTTATAATTAACAAAAATGAGTAAGAATATAGATGGATGGCTGACATAGAGAGCTCCTGGAATTAGACACACACACACACCACATAATTCTTAAGCTGGCTCAGCTAGTCAGTCTTGTTGTCAAAGCCCTCATCTTCATGTCTCTGAGTCAATATCAGTGGTTCATCATAATGGTCTGTTCATAATAATCAATTTAGTCTGAAATTAAAAAAAAAAATTAATATTTCATACTAAAAGTTAGATAGAATCTTTGAGAGGAAAACATTAGCAGTGGTGTCCTGGGTTTGATCCCTGGCTGGGCCGATTGAGGTTTTCTCAATTGGTCTAGGTCTGGCTGGTGGGAGGCTTCGGCCAGTTACCACCTTACTGGCAAAGACCTACCACTAAGCAATTTAGCATTCCGGTACGATGCCATGTAGAAACCAAAAGGGGTGTGGATTGTCTTACTACTCCTAACAAGTTAGCCCGTTACCATCTTAGATTACATCATCACTTACCATCAGGTGAGATTGTAGTCAAGGGCTAACTTGTAAAGAATAAAAAAAAAACCTGCTCCAATGTGGATTGGTAGTTATGGTGTTAATATACCACTATCAGATGTTAATGATAATTAATGTTCCGAAGGTCCTGTGTTTGATCCCCGGCTGGACCAATTGAGACATATGGCCAAGCGATTTAGCATTCCGGTGTGATGATGTGTAGCAACTGAAAGGGTTGTGGATTTTCAGTTTAACTTGTAAAGAATAAAAAATAAAATAAAACCATTGAATTACTATGTACTACGTACATAGTAATTCAATGAATAAAACAGTAACATTTTGCTCTCAGTAGAGGATTTTGAATGGTATATCTAAATGCCTAGATAAACTAACTCTGCGAACCCATTGTAATTATGACACTGTTGTTGGCTGGTGAAGGAATAAAACACCCTAAAGAGCTAGAGAACTGTTCAAATCCTTTAATAATAAGTCTGTTGGTGAAGTCACTCATCACACACTTAGGTAAACCTATGTATATTAGTGCCGATTCATACGAGACTTAGAGATTAACACTGGGATAAAAATAACATGTGGACTTTTCTAAGAGACAGAGGAAATGCCCACCCTCTCCTTTTGCGCAGCCCGGATGTGCTAAATACTTCCCAACAAAGAAATTACTGCTATAACTAGTGCAGGGACATGTAGTAGACAAGCAGCGCGATCACTTATTAATCGGGCATTGTTGATTGTTCTTCAGTTGGCTAACTGTAAGTTAACCACTTGTAGTTACGCTAACCGCCCTAGCCCTGCCCTGGGCGTGGACACTGAGTTAAGGGTTGTTTTAATGAGAAACTTCTTAAGAAATTAACATCGACAAAAGTAGATAGAGGTAGTTTTCTTTTTTGTTTACTTTTATATTTTTGAGTAACAATAACACAAACGTAGTAAACTTTGCTCCTAAAACCACTATACTCTATAAATTAGTAAAACTTTGCTCAATTTTAAAATTCTCTAACCTGAAAAATAAAAATATTGTTTTGTTTTGATAAATTAAAATTTCTAATCCACAGGTTAATAATATGCTATGTTTCACCACAGACTAATAGGATACTACGTTATTTTGACACTAGCCTACACAGACAACAGTTAGATAACCAAATAGTCCAAATAGCCCTTGGTTAAACTCGTTAATTGCGTTTTGTTACTTGAGTTGCATGTACCATTTTCTCACGCTATTTTCTTCAATAGTACATATTTTTTCGTCAATTTTAATGCTTCTTTAATGTTTTAAGTAAAAGAATTAAAACTTTGTTAAAATATATGCATTATTATAGAGTTTGATGATATATTATAAATATAGTTTCACTATCGTTTTGCATAAACAATACGCAATCTTCATGGATGATTTCAGTTCATCGTTCACCATCCGGTCTTCATATAATGAACTGATTTACACAATACCAATGTAAAGTTACGATTGATCGTTGATCGTAGCCGATCGTATGAACTTTACGATCAATGAACTCCGTTAGACAATTAGGCCCCAGTTTTCCTATATCATCTACTAATTTTAAATCATAATGTCTACTTTACTGTCATAAAATTTCCATTAATATTTTCCTTCATTTAAAGACATTGTACATATAATGAGAACAGGTTTCACAATGTTTCACAAGAAATTCTGAGAATTAATAATTATGCTCTACTACCGAGATATTACTCATATATAAGTTGAGGCAGCCGTTGAGTTTGGTCGGTCATTGCGTCTTCGTGGAAAAGCTTTTATGTAAACTTTTACCTTTAGTCTTTATATGGCTTTTGAAGTTTCTAAAAGTAGAACTAATAAATAATAATCAGTACAGTATTTTTAATAGAGTTTTGTACGAGTATTATATTTCGTATATTATAAACAATTAAAAAAATTGTAAATAAATAAATGTAAGTCATACCTATGGCCACGTCAAAAGTGGTCATATGATCATAATTAATTAAACCTTTGTTTGCTATACAATTTTATATTGACAAATAATACAATAAGGAACTCATGCCCAATGCCCATGGAATGGTGGCAAGAATACTGGCTGCATTTCTGAGCTGGACAGCCAAGTTTGCGTAAAAAACGAGCCAACCCTTCTGTCATCAGTTGAGGTTATATTGAATTTAAATTATTTTAAATCTTGGTTAATTAAAGTTTGTAAATGAATTAGTCGTTAATGTGATTAATGTGATTCAATAAAATGAAATGTGAGTTAATTTTATTGAATGTAATTGTAAAACATGATTTACATACAACTACATATTTCAACTGAACTAGTCCCAGTGGGCAGTCTCACTTTAAGGAAAGCCACCCACGTAGACAACGTTCTAGTGCACAAGTGTTTGTCACACAGGTGCACTTTCTAAATTCTCACACTTATAGTCCAATGGTTATATATAAATCTAGACTTATAAAGAAAGATCAACCACAGGGATCAACGAGCTTATATCTTTCTTCTCTATGTCACATTGATCTGTAACCACCGACCGGCCTTCATTCCTATTGCTTTAAATTTTCGTATAAGGCACTAGGCCGCGGTTTTAGTCGCGTAGTTCTCGTTTACGTGAGAATACGGGGATAAAACAGAGCCTGCGAGAGTCACAAATAACGAGGCTTTTTAGTGGTAAAACAATTTTCAAAATCGGTTTAGTAGATCCAGAGATTACCCCTACAATACCACAAACTTTACCTCTTTGCAATATTAGTAAAGATACTCGTATGGATTATAATTTATTATACGAGTAAAAGTGTATTTGGAGACCCTTGACCTAAAACATGGACCTCATAATTCACAGCTAATCTATGAGTGTAAGAAGTACAGAGATTTGATTATGAAAAACTGACCATCAATAAAAAAAAAATAAAGAAAACTTCTAATTTTATTGTCTAATTTGCAATAATAGTGTTTTCTGTATTCTGTGTACCTTCCTGTGTCCGTGAAGAAGATGATTTTTACTATTTTTCATTTATTTGTATTATTAACTATGGAGGGATATAATTGGAACTCAGTTCGCTTCTATCAAAACTTCATTGTATAATTCATCGGACACAGCGCCATTCTAGTGACATTTTGAACGGACATCAGTATTTCATCAGTAATTCTGGTGAAATTTTGAACTTTAATTTTTTCTTTTTTTTTATTCTTTACAAGTTAGCCCTTGACTACAATCTCACCTGATGGTAAGTGATGATACAGTCTAAGATGGAAGCGGGCTAACTTGTTAGGAGGAGGATGAAAATCCACACCCCTTTCGGTTTCTACACGGCATCGTACCGGAACGCTAAATCGCTTGGCGGTACGTCTTTGCCGGTAGGGTGGTAACTAGCCACGGCAGAAGCCTCCCACCAGCTAAAAATGAACCCCTAGGCGGCCTGGTCATTTCAAACCAATGGCTGCAACATTACAGAAGCTTTTTTAACTGGTTCCCCCATAACTAGGTACTCCTTACTTCTAACCTTCATAAGATAACAAGGACGGGTATTTCCATAATTTTGGCAGTGAAGCATAATTACAATTTTAAATTTACTTACTTTGTCTTCTTCATCTTCATTTCTAAATTCTTCATTTTGATTTACGTCTTCATTCATTTCTTCTTCGCTATTTAAATTTAAGTTATTCTTCATCGCATAATCGTTTAAATTTTCGTTTGCAAGGGTTAATACGTCACCATTTTCTGCATTAGTACCCTCATCTAGTTTATAGTCTGTGATCACACATTGGTTGTCTGGATGTCGTAACTCTAGCCTTATAGTCTTATTAGAATCTCCCTTTACATTGTCTATGGTTATGTTTATATTTGGATGAGCACGTTTTTCAGTATCGTAATTTATATTGGAGTCGAAAGGTTTGATTTTTCTTTTTAAGTAAGTTTGATCGATCACTTTTATATTATTGGATGCTTTATGTATCGATTTGGCTTCATCTATTGTAATATAATCGAGCTTTTTGCTTTTGATAATCAAATTTTCGTTGAAAATATCATCGACTGTTAGATTTTCTTGCTCTGTCATGTCAGGCAGGTTGGTTTCGTTAATTTTGGTCATGTTGCCGACAAATTTAATTGGTCACATTGTATTGAACGGCTGGGGGTTATCGCGCGCCATTGTCGGTTTAACACGGCGTAAATCATCGACAGATCATTATCTGTGCCGAGATGACCGCTATTTACAGCTAACGTACTTTGACCCCTGATTTCAGATATCAGCTCCAATTGTAAAGATTTGCTGAAGGTCAACCTCGGCTGGTCGGCTTATTGTTACTGCGTTGGGCAATCGTGAACTTTTACACGATTATTGGTACCATTACGATTCGTATGAGAATTCTATTTTCTTTGGAAAGATGATTGTTTTCATCCTCCTCTAGCTTATACGTTCGTCTCTTTCGACCTAATGATGTTATTGTTTACTCATCCGTTATTCGCATTAGATATAGATATCCGGTCGATATGTCATTACAGCGCGAAAGCAAGAAAAAAACGTGACAACACGCGACTTATTTTATATCACTTAATCTTAATACAAACAATCTTGTTTAAGAATGAAAACGATCACTCATACACGAATTACTCGACGGTAATATATAAAAACTTCTTTTGAATCTAATTTGACACGATCGCGGATCGACCACTGTTCATTCACAAAAAAAAAACGGTCGCCCGAAAAAGTAATTATTCCAAATTCAAATTTCCCGCGTCTCGAGCCACGTGAGGCGCGCGTCGCTCGAGGCTATCACATGGAGTGGGCGCAGCGCGCGCGCCGCCACCAGACATGATAAAGATGGGGATTACATAGTATAGGGCAGAGAATGCGATAAATTTCCCGATTGACCGTCACGACAGCTTAATATGTATCTAGATAATAAAAGATGACTTGCCGTTCTCTATACTTAAGGTAAATTATATCAGTGGGTTGATCACATAGATAGTATATCTATGTTTAGTTGTAGTTACATAAATTGTGTCCATAAATTGAGAGCAATAATATATTATTTTTATAAAAAACATGTTGGAAAGTATAATTCTTAACCAAAAATTTTTTTTATGATTTTAGCGGAAATACAAAGTCGAGAACTTTATTTCAAATGTAAAAAAGTAGATTCACTTCATGTCATAATATAATATAATCAATGTCTATTTTAATAGGTAAAATTTATAATATACCTATTAAAATAAAATTGCATTTAATGTTACAAACAAAGTGAAAACCTGTTACCTTAACAATTTTATCTGAGTTTCTTGCATGGCTCACTAAAAAAGCTTCCTCCTCGCACCACGTCGCGAATCTATAACATTACTCCTTTCATATTATATCCAGTTTGATTGCCCACGCGTGTGTGTGAGTGCAAGTAGGTCGAGTGAACCACCTGTGTGTGCGTGTGAAATGATTGCGTATATAATTTTGAAGCTGGTCCAGCGGGCGGTAGACAATTTTGTTTTTTTTTTTCAATTAGATATTTTAGTCGACACTTTTGCATTTGAATGAATGTAATTAGGATAATTTTTTAATTAAAATTTTTAGCCCTAAACCTATCACATGCACTTCTTTTATCACTTTGTTATTTTAGCTGTCCATGTATAAGGCCGGCGTCCACAGATCCGCATCGTACACATCGAACGCATCGGTTAAAACGGATTTTTAATAATTGTATGGTAGATATGTGCGATCCGTACGATGCAGATCAGTGGACGCACTTGTATGACTTTCCATACAAATAATATTACAAACCGTTTGATACAATGCGTCCGTCCACAAATCCGCATAGTAGGTACATGCGGATTTGTGGACGCCAACCATTAGTGTAAAATAAGCTATTGTAGACTTCTTTAGGTATTCGATTTTAGGAAAAAGACTGTCTAGTTGCTTCTCGTCTTGGTGAGCCTGTTCAACTAACATCGTGTAGTCTTGGGATATATTTTCTTAAGGAGGTTTTTTTCTTACAAAATCTCAGTTAGATGAGAGAAATGTTGATTCTTAAATCAGGCATGTATGTCTGTTAATTAGTTTAAGGTTTTTGCCAAACCCAAGTTTAAGTATATATAAAAGCATACAACAATGTAAACGATAAAATACTTGAGAATGAGTTTGTACTAAATAATGGTGTGTTGATAACAAAAACAAACAAACCCTGGCTGAGTTTTTTGTGGGTTCCTCTTCGAATTTTGACTTTGAATTCTAAGATATGACACGTAAGGTAGAGAATCTAAACCATTTTTGGAAATGGTCAATCTTCTCAAGTGCCCTGAAATGAGCTGATGGTGCTGATGATGATGATGATGATGATGAGTGCGAGTGTTAGGTTATTTGTCTAAATGAATTCAGTGTTCCCTGTATTATCTTAACGCACGTAATTATAGGAAGACTTGCTATTATATTAGGCAATAATTAATATCTATAATTCTTGATATTGCATTTTTTTTGGAAAATGTTCTAAAATGTTCTTTTCTTGAAAAGTTATTTTATTCCATTGTAAGATTATAATGTAAAAAAATATACATATTTTTACAACTCGTTTTACCGATATGTTCATACAAAAGAGTTCAACGAGAATCGATCTATTATCTACCTAAACATTGATCAGATTAAAAAGGTTTTAATTACCATTAACATTTTGTATTTTTTCTTAGATCTACATAGGTACTATAGCATTATAAAGTATTTTTATTCTGTTATAGAAAGAACATTAATTAATGTTTTGTTCGATAAAAATTCTTAGGACGCTGGGATTTTTATCAAAAATGGAATAAGTTTTCGATAACAACTATATTTTACCAAGAATATGTTACCTTTAATGGATTTATAAATGGCTGTAAACAACATAACACATTGAAATTATTTACGTCTAATGAGCGAAAAACAGTAAAATAAATGACACCTGCAGTATATCACTTACAAAAAACCAACTAATTTTAGTTAGCATATAACTCCATATTTTTTTTTATATTTTGCCTAAGTAAGTAGGAAAACCGGTAAAATCTCCAAAATCAAACAATCCGTGGGCGAGGGTCATCATTTAAAAGCCTTATTGACATGTCAACAGGCCTCCGCGGGTCATTGACATAACACATAAAACAACAATACGTTTGTCTAGTTTGTCTAACGATACTTCACGCCTACATAAAGCACTTATATCTTGCCACGTACTTCACCTTATACCGAGCTTCCACTTGACCCCTTTGGCAAATAATGTATAATTAGGAACGTGGTTCTATTTCTTTATAGTGGTAGATAATACTCGTAGGTTTGTCGTAATTTACCGCGAAATGCATTTGAAAGAAAAAAATTAAAATATATTTATTGAAATGTAAAAGTTACAGACATACCCTACCCTAATGACAGCATGTCTGTCTGTAACCCTTAAAAAAAAAAGGATGTATCTACAGCTCAGCATATGCCGTGCACTACTTAAATGCATAATGCACGGCGCTGATTTTCAGCTGTGACCCGTGTGACAGCTAACATAATAATATGAACAAATTCAAATTAATTTGGCGTTAAACTTGAAAAAGAAGACCCCATGTCACGTGTACCACTATTATAAAATAATATTAGGTAAGACCCAAATTGTAGTATTTATAAAAGTTGAGATTTGTGACATAATAATTAATTACGAGACAAATAACGTTTTTCACACTTGAAACAAGTATTTTATTTACTTCGTTGATTAAGTTAAAAGACCTTTGTGCCGCCATCTATATCGTAGTAGAAACATTGCTACATAATCAAATTGTATTTAGTACCACAAAATACAGACAGGTGCCACTACGTACACGAGTAAGAAAGTAAAATTTAAGCTATTAGATCTCAATGATAATTGAGTTCATTTTAAAGCAGTGTTAAATATAATTTATCAACATAAAAAAATTATTAATTTCATCAATTTTTAAATTTCAATTTAGTGTTGCCTTATCTAGCGGAGCACCATCTAGCGGAGAATAGCATAACTTTTAAAAAATGTTTCACATAAACTCACCCAGGTAGCGTTACTGTCGTTAGACACAGTTTGAAATGCAGGCACACAACGAAATGTCATTTTCTTGAGAAAGTTTCCTTATTTCGGTCATGAATTAGATGATTTTTCTTCTAGCAGCTTACCTGTTTGCAAAATAAAAAATTGGTTATGAATCCAACTTATTTATGAGTAGGTAACTATGTAAGCATAAATATTATCAATAGAACAAATTATAAGTATTTGTTTTGTTCCAGATCATTTATAAATTACTAGCTGGCGTCGCGCGGTTTCACCCGCGTGGTTCCCGTTCCCGTAGGAATACGGGGATAATATATAGTCTATAGCCTTTTTCGATAAATGGGCTATCTAACACTGAATGAATTTTTCAAATCGGTCCAGTAGTTCCTGAGATTAGCGCGTTCAATCAAACAAACAAACTCTTCAGCTTTATTATATTAGTAAAGATAATGCAATTTTCGCTTGTGGGTTTCAATATTAGAAATAAAGTTCATGTATATTAAACAGCGTACCACTGTGTTTCTGTCAGCGTGAAATTAATTTTTTTTCAGTTATCATTTTCTTTCAGCCTATTTCCATTAAGTAAGAGAACATCGATGAATTAAAGCCTGTATATATTTTTTTAAATTTATTTTTAAATCTGCCTGAGAAGCCGTTTAGTAGTTCTATAGATTAGCATAAATATCAATTAGGCAGAAAGGAGTTTGAAATCGATTTTTAATGATCCGGGGTTTTCCTTAGTGTCCGATTTGAACTTTTTGTAGGTAATTTCGTCATAGTGCAGATATTAAATTTCTTCTCGCTTATTTTAGTGTAGATTCAAGGCACGCTTACTTTTCCATCCATATACTATCTAGGCCTGAGGCGTTATTTTGGGCTGACGTCCTTGCCGGCTTTTGGGCCATTTCAAGCTATGGCCCGTGACATTTTGTCAGACCTGCCGCCCTATAATTACGCCAATGCGATATCTATTCAAGCAGACGGCACACGTATCTAGTTAAAGATAGATCCGTAGAGTTAGAGAGTCAGATTTTGGGAAGGCTTTAAGTCTGTCCAAGTAGACAGCATGTGGTATCTAGATAATCATCCTTAGATTTAGCTACCTATAGATAGATCCATAGATTTATCTATAGAGCATAGTTTTTGGGAAGACGTAAAGTGATTCACGTCGGTGTGATGTAATGTAGCGAGCACGGCCGATGATGGATAGCGGGTTGTATTGACGAGTTAATTGTAGCCTATTATCCCTCCGACGGTACCTGCAGCTGAGTGGTCGAGGTTTATTTTGATAGTATAACTCGACTGAGCCTTGCTTCACTTCATTTTTCGTCTTTGTTCTAGCATCGAGTTTTTATAGTAATATTTGACGGGGTAAGCAGATAGCTCATCTGATGTTAAGTGGAATACTATAATAGAACAACACTTCGAACAATATGTCCTAAAATGTCTTGCACTATACGCTTGTAAATCTGAGGCAGAGGTGATAAACCCTTATACAAAACACCCATTATTTTCTCATATATTTGTTACACTTCTTTGAAACTCATAGTTATCATTATTATCACTGAACAGACATCGCTTAAAGCTAACGCTAACGCTTTTATTATTATAGCACCGAAATTAAACCATAGCACTCATGATGAAATTTTACCCTTCTTTTCTAAAGTTTATCAAAATGTCCAGCAATTTTAATTTAGCATTTTTTTTTAAATTTGTGTTTCCTAATTCTGAAAACTTGTAAATAAAGATAAAGAGTGTGTTTAAGAGTTATTTAACATTGCCCCAGCGTAAGACATTTGACTGGGCTTAGCCCATAAGTCTTACCCAAGAGGTAAACCAGGCAAGGACGTTCGTCTCGCGGCCCATACTACCTCATTCCACTTGAGGCCACTATACTTATATCAGGTCAAGCACGAACTTATTTAAAATGAATCTCTATGCATAAGCAAGCGCGATAGGCCTAGATATAGGATACATGTAGACTAACCATCAGATGAGATCTTGGTAAAAAAAAGGAATAAAAAAGTTTTTATAGCGCTCTCATTCAAAAGCAGGTATTTCGTTGACGGTAACTTTAAACCTGCACCGAACACAGATTATGTTAAGATTTCTAGGCATTCGCCGGCCCGTGCCAAGCCCCGGGCGATCGCTGGCCAACTTCAAAAAAAAACACAAACATCCATACAATTTTTAACTTTATCTTAACGATGTTAGGTTGATTTTCGATTGTCGATATGGTTTTTTATGCGCGATGCATTTCGTAAACTCTTTATGGTTCATTGTAGCGGTTATGATTTACGCATCTTTATTTGTAATTTTCACCCTGAAATGATCATGTGTGTAATAATTTTGCTGAATCGACAGATACAGAGGTTGCTATCGAACCTGCTGGCCTATTCGCTATTTTGGTCTTTATTATCAACCTATTTTAATAACCATCAAATCAATGACAAAACAAAATGTCATTTATCATTGTGTGATATTCACTAGAAAGCACGGGATGACATTTTTACATAGACTCTCAATTTCGTATAGGCATGTCAACTAGCATACGTCAAACAAGGTGAATTAGTCTGTTGTGTCTAGTTTTTACGACCTCTGTGGCGCAGTTGGTAATGTTGTGATTTCGATTCCATTCAATAGGGATGTCTTGAGTTCGATTCCCAGCTTGGGTCAATTTAGGGCTTTATTTTTTCCATATTGGCTCAGGTAGGTCTGCCGTAGCAAATTACGGCCCTACTGCCAAAGACGTACCAAGCGATTTAGCGTTCCGGTATGAAGTCGCATAGAAACCGTCAGAGGTGTGGGTAGAATAAATTTCTATCTCTTCCAAGTTAGCCCGCTTCCTTAAACGCTTATTAATAATATTAAAAAGCTGAAGAGTTTGTTTGTTGTTTGTTTGGTTGAATGCGCTAATCTCAGGAACTACTCGTCCGATTTGAAAAATTCTCTCAGTTTAGATAGCCACTTATCGAGGAAGGCTACAGGCTATATATTATCCCCGTATTCCTACGGGAACGGGAACCACGCGTGTGATACCGTGCGGCGTGAGCTAGTCTTTAAATATACAAGCACGATTTAAGTGTGGTTTGTCTTAATTTCTTCCCAAAATGCTAGTTTTTCAAAGAAGGTGAAGTTGATTTGTTTTTCCTTGTTATTTGAAATATTGAGACATTTTAGGTACATTTTATATTTCTTTTTATTTTAGCGCATTTTCAATTAGGACATTTTCTTTAATATAAAGTAGGTAAAGGGAAAAGAACATTTTACAATAATTTTGATAAGCGTAGTCACTTTATAGTCTCAGGAATGTTTATTAATAAATTCCAAATTACCTAACACAATTCCCGGCCACGTAAGCTTACAAGATGTTCGTAATTTATGTAAAAACGGAAGTCAATAAGCGTTCTATCTTAATTAAAAACCGTCTTAACTCCAGAATGAGTTTACAGGAAAGTGTATTTTACAACCTAAAAAATAGTGGTTGTTTTTGATAGTAATTTCTAAATGCGTATTAAAAATTGGTAGCCCCGTTCATTTCAACATTCCAACCCGCCTGTTCTTTTTTTGAATTCAGGCTTGTATTAAATTGCCAGTGATTTGTTTTTATTTTTTTTCAAGTAAAGGTATGGTTTGGTTGTACACAAAAAGTTACAAAAGTAACGAAATTCTTAGTTTAGGTTTTTATAGGTGATTAAAAAATATATATGAAATTGGCTATAAAGAGAGCTTTCATATACATAACCGAGCTTTTGAAATTGAATAAATTTCATTTAAGCAAACAAGGACACCGTGCCGTGATAGCCCAGTGGATATGACCTCTGCCTCCGATTCCGGAGGGTGTGGGTTCAAATCCGGCCCAGGGCATGCACCTCCAACTGTTCAGTTGTGTGCATTTTAAGAAATTAAATATCACGTATCTCAAACGCGCGAAGGAAAACGTCGTGAGGAAACCTGCATACCTGAGAATTCTTATAATTCTCAGCGTGTGTGAAGTCTGCCAATCCGCATTGGGCCAGCGTGGTGGACTATTGGCTAAACCCCTCACATTCTGAGAGGAGACTCGAGCTCAGCAGTGAGCCGAATATGGGTTGATAATGTTGTTGTTGTAAAACAAGGACACAAATACTGAATCCAATTTAGCCAATTGAGGTAAAACTTTGCAAGAATGATCGAGAAGATTAATGATTTAAAAAAATCCAAAATTATTGGAGTAGCCTCAAAGATTTCCCTGCGAATGTGGCCAACCATACGATTTTACGATGGCTCCCATCGGGCTTAATTGTAGTCAAGCGCGAACCTATCTTTAATTAAAAAAAAAATCGTGTCTCCTTGGAAAAACACCGTTAGAGATATTTTCATGTGAACTTGAAGGGTCTCTAGCGAATAGTAGCGAAGAGACTGGCAACTGGAGACATGATTCCTCGTGATAATCTGTAGAAAATTAAAAAAAAAATACGTTTTATACTTGATTTAATTGGCAAATATGTACCCTTAACCTTCCAAACACCACGGTCCTAGTTCCATAACTGGTTACTGTTGTTTACCTCGTAGGAGATCAATTTTTGCTCTTTCCAAATGACCAACATGCCTAAAGTTACACTTATAACAAAAACAATATGTTTTGACATGGCTTGGGTTTTCCTAGGTCTTACGATTCGTAGTCGAACTGAACCTTTCAAACTATATCAATTAAGTGTTAACTACAATATTTTTTTAAAGTTCATTGTTTCACTAGTAAGTAACAAAATCTAAATGCTTTTAAGATGGCTTTAGATTTTAATCATCGCGCCGCGGCCAGCGTTGCCGAGGGCGGGGCTGTATGATGGATGCCTTTGCCTCTCCGAGATCGAGTGTCGTACTTGACGTGTAGTGTTGCCAGGTGGCGCATTTTTATACGGACGTTCCAAATTTAAAACGGTGTCATTAAACCTATTTGCCTACGTTCACCATTCTGCCTATTTTAACGGTTCAGTCCAGGGATATTCCTCCTACTAACACCTTGAGGGTGTATGGAGCTTAGAACAACCATGCTGATCCAATGCAGATTGGCAGCAAGTACTTTGGCAATGGGAAGTTGATTAACCCCTATTAGATGTTAAAACCGGGGCCGACGGCTTATCGTGATCTCCGATGCTGTTTTTTAAAAGAACTCATTATCTCATTTCCCGACCCAGGATTCAAATCCAGGAACTCGTCATCCGAACCTACATAGGACCCCTGGACCGGACAAGGCAGACAAGTTGGTACATATATATTTTTTTAAATATCGTATCTACTAGATAAACACATCTATGTTACGGATTTAATAATAGTACGTATAAATTGGCTCTAGCATAAATGACTAGTTACTTTCACATGTTGGATATATAATTACGAATACTTATAGAATCAGAATGGACATGATTTCGGCACGAGCCCGGCGGATTAAGGTTATTATAGAATTAAAGCCTGCCATGGTTAGACATTCCTCTTATTTTATTGAATGACAAGTTATCCCTTGACTGCGATCTCACCTGATGCTAGGTGATGATGCAGTCCAAGATGGAAGTAGGCTAACTTGGAAGAGGTATAGGTTCATTTAACCCATACCTCTGATAGTTTCTACACGGTACGTACTGGAACGCTAAAACTCTTGGCGGTATTTATTTGCCAGTAGTACAGTGATTACGCTAGTAAAAACCTAGTGCAAGCTAAATTCAAAAGCTATTTTTCATGGTTCTCTATACTACATGGCCAAGTTTGTCCCTCCATTACGATACGGCATCTGAAGCGATTTGGCTGAAATTTGGAGTGGAAATAGACTTTTCATGCCGGAAAAATCCATGGTTCCCGTGGGATTTGTGAAAAACTGAATTCCACACGAACGAAGTTGCGGGCGATCGCTAGTGTCTTATAAAAGCTTGACTAATAAGTAATATTACTAAGGGAAAAGCATTTGCTACGGGACGAGACAGGAGTCTAACTGGTGATGTTGGAATTCCATATTTCCTAGCTAAAAAGTCTATTACAAGTTCATTTCATGTAGGATGGTGCGGGTAACAATTCGTTTCACTCTTGAAATTTTGCCACGATTCACGATAATAGTACGTATTATGAACGTCATACAGGCGACTGTCCCCATATTATCTTTTTATTTTTTTAATTTTTTATTCTCTACAAGTTAGCCCTTGACTACAATCTCACCTGATGGTAAGTGATGATGCAATCTAAGATGGAAGCGGGCTAACTTGCTAGTAGTAGGATGAAATCCACACTCCTTTTGGTTTCTACACGACATCATACCGGAACGCTAAATCGCTTGGCGGTACGTCTTTGTCGGTAGGGTGGTAGCCACGGGCGAAGCCTCCCACCAGCCAAAAAGTCTATCTGAAAAACACTTTAGTATTACTAAAGTAGTAAAGTATTAAGCCATTGATTACGTATCGTTAGCTACCGTATAAACGATAAGATAAGCCGCGGCAGGAATTTCACTTTAATTACAAATACGTGAGCTCACCGCGTTACGGCGGGCGGGGCGGCCCGTGCGCCGGTCACGACCTGCGCGGGGTATGTAGCTTTGTAGGGAAATTAGTTTTTACCAGCTTGCCATATGTAGCTTTGTAGGGAAATTTGTTTTTACCAGCTTGCCATACGAAGCTTTGTTGGGAAATTTGTTTTTACCAGCTTGCCATACGAAGCTTTGTAGGGAAATTTGTTTTTACCAACTTACCATACGAAGCTTTGTAGGGAAATTAGTTTTTACCAGCTTGCCATACGAAGCTTTGTTGGGAAATTTATTTTTACCAGCTTGCCATACGAAGCTTTGTAGGGAAATTTGTTCTTACCAGCTTGCCATACGACGCTTTGTAGGGAAATTTGTTTTTACCAGCTTGCCATACGAAGCTTTGTAGGGAAATTAGTTTTTACCAGCTTACCATAAGAAACTTTGTAGTGAACTTTGTTTTTACCAGCTTGCCATACGAAGCTTTGTAGGGATATTTGTTTTTACCAGCTTGCCATACGAAGCTTTGTAGGGAAATCCATGTTTATTAGTCTGCGTTACGGAGCTTTTAGGAAAAACCGTTTGAGCATACTTCCATATGGAGGTTTGTAGGGACCAACTATACCAACCTCCCAACCAAACCAGAATTTTTACTTCTTATATAAAAAAATAAAACTTTATATGTACTTCATACTCGCATGGTCCTGGACTTTGTGGTCCTAAGCCATAGTGTAGTGGACCAACGCGGCAATTAAAAACATTTGAAATATTAAAATACTCTATACAAGAAACAGACAAAGCTACACAAAATCTGAGACAGACATTCTATTATTATAATTGACGGTTGTAAATCTATGGGTGTCATGGTTTCCGGTGTAAAAAACTATAGAGTTAAAAGTTAAACGTCAATTTTGATATACGATTACACTGAACGAACGGACAAGAAAATGTAGGTATTTTTTAATTTGTATTTCATTTTGTCTGACATGGCTCATTGGGCAGCGTTATTTATGTTTCGTTAGAAAATTTCGAGCTATCTGTTGAACTATGATATATCTACATAGTAGGTAACTACACACTACTTAACTATACTATTAATATTATAAAAGGGTAAAGTTTGTAGTATTGTAGGGGTAATCTCTGGATCTACTGTTATTTTATCCCCGTGTTCTCACTGGAACGGGAACTACGGGGTGAAATCGCGGGGCGTTGGCTAGTAATATAACAAAAAGGTAAAGTTTGTGGTATTGTGGACAAACAATTTATACGATAGATATATCACTAGCGAATCGCAACTGAGGCGGGCAGAAGTAGCTAATTGTCTTAATTTCATTTAAATACGCGGGGAGTCTATTAGTCTTATTTGTATAAGGGCGAGTAGCTGCGGCAAAGACCTTGGGTTAGGTTTAAAGGTATCTTTCAGAATTATTATAGGACTTAAAAGTGATTACAAAAATAAGAAAACTAATGTCGAACAAAGGGTATGATTCATAACACTTGTCAGGACAACTTAATTAACAAATCAAACTGTAACCAAAATAAGACCCTAATGGCAGAGAATGACCTTGAGTGGAATCACGCACTTGTGAACGATGTGTGTAGGGTTAAAGGATCCTTTGACTGATATCAAACACTCCCCTTTTCCACTCAAGTCACTCTCCCCGCTTATCCCAAGTAACCCATAAAGAATTACACAACAAGAGATGTGGACACGAGATCCTAGTAGAGTATCCGTCACAGACACAGTTTTCCTACACTATTTATTAAAAACGTGTAAATTTAAAAGCGGCCAACGCGGCGATAACAGAATGCATTAACACTCACCCTACCCTGTCTGACATGTTCTCCATGTCCACAAAAAACAATTGATAATAATCAATGCTGTGAGCTGTGATAGCCCAGTGGATATGACCACTGCCTCCGATTCCGGAGGGTGTGGGTTCGAATCCAGTCCGGGGCATGCACCTCCAACTTTTCAGTTGTGTGCATTTTAAGAAATTAAATATCACGTGTCTCAATCGGTGAAGGAAAACATCGTGAGGAAAGCTGCATACCAGAGAATTATCTAAATTCTCTGCGTGTGTGAAGTCTGCCAATCCACATTGAGACTCGAGCTCAGCAGTGGGCTGAATATGGGTTGATGACGAACGAATAATCAATGAAACTACATCATCTTAAAAAATCACTGTCGCTGATCAGCCCAAGTCACGAAACATCCGCATATGAACTGGAACTATCGCTGTCATAATTTTAACTTTATAGAAATACCTTCTTTTTATAATAATATATTATGTATCTTTAATGTATAATTATTTTATATACGAATGATAAACATATGCTCGAGGAAGTCGTAACACTTAGTGTTTTCATTTATTTATGTAATTTCACATTTTTTTATTAAACTATAGAACTTGATACAATAAAATATATTCCCCGATTTTAGCCTTAAAAAAAGAATGTCACCTTTGATCTCAATAAGGCTGCATGGGGCGCACGAAATACGAATTAAAAAACGACGTGTTCGAAATTTGAAACATTTAAATTACACGTTATTGCTACCGTGCACGCGGCTGAATCCGATTCTTTTTCCAAATTCCATTCACAGGTTGTTATTATCTGTGCCGATTTGCTCATCATTTGGTGTTGCCAAATAAAAATTCTTAGACTGATTCGTGAGAGCTGAAATTGTGTTTAGCGTGAGAAAGGACTTTGAAGGAATTTAGAGGAAACCTCAAAATCATATAGCATAGGATAATTGAGTGGAGGATTAGAGGCAATTTATTTAATCTTTAGTTGCGAGAGCTTTTCTCGGAGATCATGACTAGGATCGAAAATCAATGGTTGTTGGGGTAAGTATTTAATGGTTCAGAGTTATCAAATTAAATACTTTTGGCCATGTTATTTCAGTGAGTAATTTAACAAACTGAGTAATTTAAAAAAATACATGAAAGAAAAAAATGGTGATGGAAAATCTGATTTACTGTATAGCATTTACACGTAGCTACTTGAACAAAATACAAATCTTAAACTGTATTTGAATTAGACATCTAACGATAAAATATCTAACGAAGTGCCTAAATAAGAACTGGAACTGGATATAACAAAATATTTATTCATGACCTTAAAACTTTGTGTAGGTGAAATTCATGGCGAGTCGATAAAAACTATGAAACATGCGAACAATTATGGTGGTGGGTCTTTTATCTTCCAGAATTTGAAGCATCCTAAATAACAAACATGCCTCCTAAAAATTATCTACTTGATTCTAAATATCAAACAAACCAACAAGCAACCTTATAATTATTTTGTGAAGTAATCAGGAAGTGTTTTTCATAATAAGTAATTTATATCGTCGAAATTTCTATTGAAGATAAATCTTATACAGTATTTCAATAAATAAACGAATAAAATATTAAAGGTGTATAGGTACGTTGAGCAACATCATTAAATAAGAGAGCGCGGAAAGTAAATTAAATTGAGATAATTTAAAATCCCAACGGTTGCTCGAGCGACCCGCTGCGAGGTCGCACTTCAAAAAAGAACGCCGTCAACCGAACTGTCAGTGCGAGACCGAGAATGAGAAATGTTGCCAGACTAAAAAAAACAACCATTCATTCATAAAACACTGGCCACTCGCATTTAGAAATTAGTTTATTTTAATTACTCGGTAAGCGCAGTGCTATATTAATTATTGGTCGGTGGATTGTCAGACTGGACAATATATTTTATTGTCTCTCCCGTGATTTATACATCTAGTTAGTAAGTTATTCGATTTTTAATTTACACGAGTTTTAATGGGGTTCGTTTGAATGGACTTCTAATTAGGAAAACAACCGGACGGGAACATATGAATAATGTCAGATATAAATTCCGTTTATGGGTTAGAAAAGCGATATGCCCGACCTCATTGGACGTACAATGGCTTTGTGTTTGTAACAAATTGCTTTTAGAAAAAGTTGAGTATGAAAAATGGCTAAATGTGTTTCTATGATGATTTGTTAATACAAACACCGTTATGATAAAAAATTGTAAAATGAACAATTTGTATAGGTAAATAAACATTGTTTTTTGTACCTCGTAGTCCCTTTGGTACAGGTTTATGTTTTGTAAGTACATGCAATCAAAGATTTTATACTATTACATAATTATGTAATAGTATAAAATCTACATATTGTAATAGTATAAAATCTACATATTACACTACACATTATGTAATAGTATAAAATCTACATATTACACTAACGCGTCGAAACTGAGGCGAACAAAGGTTGCTAATTGTCTTAATTTCATTTATTCTCATAGTAAACAATGAAAGTTATTTAAAAAATTAATACCTGAATATTGTCTACAATGTCAAGTAGTGTGTTCAGGTATTGTAGAACTATATATACTTGTATTTATAATGAAAGTACTTAAATACAAAATTGTACATATGTGTGCCCTGTGGAGTAGCTAAATGCAGATCCATTTTTGCGGTGTTTTTGTAGGCATATAACATATGTATAGTATAAAATATCGATGGTTGTAATCTGGCTTGGCCTCAGGCCTGGGTTGGATTTCAGAAAACAAGCAATAAAAATATTAATACACACGTCCAGCCAATACCAACTTGTGGTCTAGGAGTAGGTACCATGTGTCGATCATCACAAATGGTACCATAACTTTGCATTGGCATAAAAATTACAAAAGTCCATTACATAGGTCTAGGACTCTAGAGACGTCCGTTCGGTTCCCGCTGGACTATTGCCGTAATAGCTCAAACTATTTTCACAGCTGAAGGGGAAAGGGAATATTAATTAAGTTTAATAAAATATCACCATCATCATTATAATTATCAACCCATATTCGGCTCACTGCTGAGCTCGAGTCTCCTTACGATTTTCTTTCACCGTTTGAGACACGTGATTTTTAATAAAATATATTTATGTGATAATCGAATATCGTGAAATGCGTCAAATTTCAACAGAAAAAAAAATGTTTTTAAAACATTATTTTACCTTAAAAAATTAACTTGAAAGTTTTAGAGCACACGTAATATTTAATTATTAAATTGTTTATATACTATAGGTATGCATTTATGGGCACCATAAACAATTATAATTATTGACCGTCAAGAAGGCACCGTTTTGCATTGCATCGCAGCTCAGCCCACGACGTTACCTACACCTTTCGTTAACTGCCGATCCCGAATGTCGCTTGTAAATCAAATACCGAAAAAAACGAGAACAAACTTATTTGGTCCCGTGCCGCTTCTTTATTAATCTATACCTACTAATACTATAAAGAGGAAAGATTCGATTGTTTGTTTGTATATTTTGAATAGGCTCTGGAACTACTGAACCAATTTAAAAATTCTTTCATTGTTGGAAAGCTACACTATCCACGATTCACCCGCGTGGTATACGGGACGGGAATATAACGAATAAGGATTACGATAGATAAGATACGGAGATATATAGCGTATAGCACACGCTGTATATCTCCGTATTCCTTATATTCCCGTCCCGTATTCCACGCGGGTGAAACCGCGCGGCGTCTGCTAGTATTTCATATTTATGTGGAATTAAAAGTTGTTCAGCGGAGAGTTCGATATTAAAGTTGTTAAAATTTCGTTGGTCAGTTATTAAAAATAAATTTTTCTCAATGGCTGTTTTGCATACAATATTTTTTTACCCTTTCCTAAAATTTTTGTATCAAGTAAACAAAAAAAATGTATTTAATGATTTCTTGTTTTTTTTTTCAAATAATAATATAACTAATAAAATTCAATGTTCAAAAACATTAAGAAGAATAAATAATAAGTAGATAAAATAATACTGATCTGGCGGGTATTATATAAAATAAGATTAAATTTTATAAAAAAAGAGATATAAATAATTTTAAAATCATCACTCATAAGTCCCTTGCAATATCCATTTAAAATCTGGAATAGCCAATTAAGTAAGCGTGTTGTTTGAATAATTACAAAACGATTTGTGGGCGGTGACTGTATGACATGTCGCATTTATTTTTGACTAAATCTATTACCGAACGTAATTTATTTCAGTTGTTCATTTATAACTATAATATAAATAAAAATGAATGATGCCAGTTTGGTTAAATGATAAAAACAAAATTATAATTTTCAGTCGGCGGTAGTAGATACCCAAGCTAAGGATGTTATATTTTGGAGATGATTATTATATTATTATTTTTAATATTTCATTTAATCGCCATTCTACCACAGAACAGAGAGACGTCGTAAAAATGGCATCTCTCAACCCGCATCCACGTTTTGCGTCCACGTTTCTAATAAAAATCTGCTAAGATATGGAATGCTTTTCCGGCGTCTGTGTTTCCTGACACCACATAGTAACCAGAGTGAGTATTTACAAGCAACGTTCTGAAGCCGGTCAAACCCATTAAAAAAAACAAACGTCACGCGTCTCCTTGACAACCGCATATATATTAATTATATGCGGTTATAATTTTGAAATACAAATTTTGAAAAAAATTTTTATTTCAAAATTTAACACTTTAAAAGGCTCAAGAGACGAGCACCACAAGATATCATGAAATAGACACTACATTATTATATTTGGGCAAATCCCTGGATTTTGCACCTAACACGCCTTAATACCTACAAATACTCAAATTCTCGCTGAATGTCTCACGACAGATTGCAAGAATAATGAGACTAAAAAAATAACACTAACAACAATTACGTAAATTAATATAATAATAATCAATAATTACTTACCAATATAAAATTACCCCATCGTATTTCTTTAGTTTTTTTGAAGAGTCTTTTCAATATTTCAATATTCGTCAGTTTCGTCAATATTTGATGTAAACAAGATGTAAATTTCGCACAAAAACAATTTGCTAAGCTCGTGTTCATCAGAAGCGCGTGGTCGCGTTGCGTCACAGCGTGGCAACACCGCTCCCGTTCCAAATTCAAAATTCGAAATTAATGGCCGATTTGACAGGAGCGTTATTGTGCGGCTATTTTTCTTTTTTTTAATCTTATCAACGCGATGACAGCGACTTAATGGGATCGCACCGGTTGTTTTAAAGAATCCTTTTCATTTCGTTTGAGATTATGGTATTTTTTTAATTTCCTTTGAGACGAAGTGGCAATGGCGGACAGGTATCCTATTATTTTACAACAATGTAAAGTCAAGTACAAAATTGGATTGAGCTGGATATTTTATTTTAATAACGAATCCTTTTTGAATAATGTTGTCCAATTTTCTTAATGGCTGCTATTAGTTTGTTATTAATATTTTAACTGTTCGGAATTTAAATTAAGACTTAATGATATTAAATCAAGTCAAATTAATTTCACAGATTAAGGAATAATAGGCAGATAGAGCGCACGGAACACGACGGTGTCGTAGCCGTTCCAAATAAAAAATTTAAAAACGAATGCATTCTCAAGTCAGTACGGCACGATGGAGTATTTTTTTATTTATTACTAGCGGATGCCAGCAAATTCGTCCGATCTTAGACCTCTTTAATCCAGCCCTTATCGTATCGCTGTAAAAATGGAGTAACTTTTGCCGTTTTCCCAACATTTCCCTTCACTGCTCTGCTCCTATTGATCGTAGCGTGATGAAAAGTATACTATAACCTGCCCAGGAGTATGAAGAATAATTGTACCATGTTTCGTTACAATTGTCGAGTAGTTTATGTTTCTTTATCGAACATACGGACAGACAGACAGACGGACGAAAATTTTACTGATTGCATTTTTGGCATCAGTATCGATCACTAATCACCCACCTCCTGATAGTTATTTTGGAAATATATTTCATGTATAGAATTGACGTCTGTACTGATTTATTATAAGTAGGTAGGTATAGATTATATTAAATTACGTAATTATGTTAGTGTTAAATTTTCAAATGCAAATTTTGTATATGCGGATGTCAAGAAGACGCGTGACGTTTGTGTTTTTTTATGGGTTTCACCGGCTTCACCACTCCATGATGATGGATCCACTGGATGATCCAGATTGAGTCTTTACAAGCAGTGTAAAGACTCAATCTGGATCGTCCTTATTCTGCGTCATCATCAAATAAGTTTATAGTTGATAATGATCGGTACCGACGGCTTACTGTCCTCTCCGAAGCGCGGGAGTGTATATTATAGAGTGTGTATTATAACAGACTTAGGAAATATATTTTTCACTGTAAAATTCTCGTAAGAAAGAAAAATGCAAAAAGATCGATATTATTTTCATAGCCCATCACAGGACTCCGATCTCTTGATCTCCTTAATCCGGCCCTATCGCAAAATCCGTTATTAGCAGACGCCTAAAAACTATAAACTACTTCCCTGTCAAATTTCATCTTTCTACGTCAAGTGGTTTTCGAGATTTCGTAATGATTGAACTTTATTTATTTGGATAGTCGAAAATGCAATAAACTACAGCAAGGAAGTACATACAGTACACCCGTAGGTTTTTTTTAAATAATCTTTATAAGTTAGCCCTTGACTACAATCTCACCTGATGGTAAGTGATGATCCAATCTAAGATAGAAGGTACAGTAGGTAACTATTAATCAGAATCACAGAATAGGTATATTAGTTTCAGAACACATATGTTTCAGAACAGCAAATTAAATAAATAATAAGAAGTCCTTTAGGTAAATCTATGGTTGTTTATGACAGGGCTTCATATTGTCGAATCAGTGAAAGCGAATGTATTTATTTTCTTTGAATCCATTCGAGGTTTCACGACAAAATAAATGAAAATATCGCAAACAACTTATTTGTATTAGATTAGATTGTCTGTCGCAGACATTGAAATTAGAGACCTTTATGATATTAATACATTACAAGTACAGACATTGAAGGTAAATAGTCCTGGATACCAAGCTTAATTATTGGAAATGAAAATTGAATTCTACTAAATCACAGCCTTGAAGTCAATCATCATTTTAATTCATTCGTCTGCTCTACAATTTCGTAGTCACTGGCTGGCATAATTCAACAATAACTCGGGGACAAAACTTCGGTTCGCATTTTTAGGACTAGCGGACGCCCGCGACTTCGTCCGCATGAAACTCGATGTAAACTTTCAACCCCTATTTCACACCCATCTATTTATATTTTTGCAAGTTTCTATAAATAGTCTAATAGAATAAATTCTTTCACCGATAGAAAGCTACGTTATTCGCGAGTGTTATAGGTAATTTTTTTACTTCGTACTTTCAGGAACAGGAATTTTGTGGGTGAAACCGCGGGGCGTCTGTTAGAGGCATTTAAGCGTCTTTTAGAAATTTTGAATTATCTCCGAAACTATATGACTAATTAACATACTGTGAAAGGAAAATCTTATCTCTATATATTATATAATATCCTCTTGATTATTAATTAATTCAGTTTTATAGAGATTTAAGTTTAGTTGTGTAAATAATGACGTAAACCATATACATATATGATTTAAGTAGTATATCTGCTAAAATATAGAAGATAGATATATGCTGTCGCGACACTTTTTGTAGAAAATTATGTGTTCTGCAAAGTTTAGTACATTATTTTGTCAATAGTTTTTTCAGCGTACGTCATTTTTCAAATCGGACCAGTTGTTCCTGAGATTAGCGCGTTCAATAAATCATACAAACAAACTCTTCAGCTTTATAATATTAAGTATAGATAAAATCCAGTATATTATCTGTATTGTACAAAATACCCGAGCTAGGAACAATATTTATGAGCAATACTCTCCCGGCTTTAACCTGAACCGTGATTTAACTTTAACCGTGCGTGACAGTATTGTTTTATGCAGCCTAAAAACCATCAACATTAGCGTATTTTTATGGCCCACTACAAGGCCAGCACCAAATTCACCGACGTACAACGATTGCCTCCCTCCCCCCCATCAGCGGCGGTTGGTTACTTAGGAAAGAATCGTTTCCGCTGAAAACCGGCCGAAACCGAAACTGAGCCTGAAGCTAAAATTCGGTTTCAGTTTCGGCCGGAAAAACTATGATTTGATCGGATAGTATCAATTACTACGCCCATGACCATATTCCGTATTAATATACCTATTTAGTACTTTATAAAATCTCGTGTCGCGGTGTTGTATGTGGTCACACACCCTCAAAACAGCATGACCGATTGTAATATTTGGTACTAAGTGGATAAAAAAGTTATACGTGTATGCCCCGGACCGGATTGGAAACTATCACTTCTCTCAGTTATGTGCATTTTAGGAAATTAAATATCACGTGTCTCAAACGGCGAAGGAAAAACATCGAAACCTGTATAGCTGAGAATTTTTCTAATTCTCTACGTGTGAAGTCTGCCTTTCCCCTCTCATTCTGAGAGGAGGCTCGTGCTCAAAAGTGAGCCGAATATGGGTTATTAATGATGATGATGAATTAAAAAAACCGGATTTAACAGAAATATAACGGTTCTTAAAATATTTCGTATCCAGTTCATATTAAATCTAATAAGACATGTCCAATGTCCATACCCACCTTTATGTCTCTTCACTAAACTTTGTCTCCCATGTAATTTGCCGGGCCGGTAATTATAAAGTTTAAAGTAGTATATCCGTCCACGGAGGACCGCAATTACAGGCTAAATTGTCCTGTAATTTATACATGGCAACATTTTATTCGAATCTTTACATTTTACTAAAGAAAAAGAATAACTTCGTATACTGACGGTTGGGGGATAGTGGGACCTTGTGTGACTCTCCTAATTTTTGTCAATTAATTTGGTGGACTATACATAAATAGACTAACAATTAATAAACGTAGTTATAGTTTGTATAACTATTATGTAGTCTGTGTAAAAAATATTGCAGAAATAAAGAACTAATTTCTTGACTTGACTAAGACTTGAGTATTCACTTGTGATGTATTTCATGAATATTTGTTTGTGACGCTGGTGGCCACAACACGCCACAAAACGCTTCTAGCTTTAGGTGGCAGCGTTTCTGCTTGTGGCATGGCTCATGTATGTTTGGACACTAAAGTCTCCGCATTATATTAGTGGATATACCTACTTTTACTAATTATTCAGTCACGTGGTTTCGTATTCACTATGTATTTATTGCTAACTGATAAAAAAAAGTGTGTGTTGACATTGTGATTTTCGTTAATAATGCGCTTTACGGAATACGATAAATACGGTTGTTATTGATTTTATATTAATTATATTAGGTGGCTAATAGACCAAAGTTAGTGAATGCCAGCACGAGACCTAATAACCGACTAAGTGGAGAGTATAATTGACAAAATGTCGTCCAATGGCGTCGGAGTTGTAATTAATATAAGCAGCAATAATTTAAGCCGACGTTGTCGGTCATTATAAGTCTAGGTAGGTGTAGGAGACAATAATCGTTGGTTGCCTGTACTTATCTTTTGAGTACAAGAGAAAAGAGTGTAATCTCTTATGCGAGGAATGTTTGTGGCAAATCGTTGGCTATTTGGCTAAGCAACTAGGTGTCATGTTGGAAGTCGTGAGTTGGATGCACTGGAGTGCACTTTATTTTATTTTTTTTATTCTTTACAAGTTAGCCCTTGACTACAATCTCACCTGATGGTAAGTGATGATGCAGTCTAAGATGGAAGCGGGCTAACTTGTTAGGAGGAGGATGAAAATCCACACCCCTTTCGGTTTCTACACAGCATCGTACCGGAACGCTAAATCGCTTGGCGGTACGTCTTTGCCGGTAGGGTGGTAACTAGCCACGGCCGAAGCCTCCCACCAGCCAGACCTGGACAAATTAAGAAAATCTCAATCTGCCCAGCCGGGGATCGAACCCAGGACCTCCGTCTTGTAAATCCACCGCGCATACCACTGCGCCACGGAGGCCGTCAAAAATAGGAACTTCATAGGACAATAAAAACACTGCATACACTAAGAACTACAAATGTTTATTGGAGAAGGAATTTTCCATTTTGTACAATTTGTACATTTGTGTAGTGTCCACCCTAGTTAAAACCACGCTTGTGCACGTCCTTGGTTGGACGCTGTAGAGTCATTAATTATTACCTAATTATGAAACCATTAAAAATTAAACTAGTTCGGTGGCTTATTTAGAAGCGACTGAGTTAACGAATGTCCCAGTAGGTAAGATAGTCGCCAAGCACGTAGATACTTCTTGTCGCCGGTTTAAAATATTCAGTAGAAAAGGCCTTAAATTACGGTAACCATAAATAAAATTTAACTGATGGTAAGTAGGTACCTACCTTTTTTTATACATTAAAAGTTAGCCCTTGATTACAATCCCTGGTAAGTGATGATGCAATCTAAGATGGAAGCGGACTAATTTTTTAGGAGTACCTAGGATGAAATTCCACACCTCTTTTTTGGTTTTTACACGAAATCGTACCGAAACGCTTATTCGCTTGGCGGTACGTCTTTTACTAGCCACGGCTAACCTCCCGCCAGTTAGACCTGGACCAATTAAGAAAACCTCAATTGGCCCCGCTGGAGATCGAACCCAGAACCTCAGTCTTGCAAATCCACTACGCATACCACTGCGCCACGGAGGTCGTCAATGACATTGAGGATGTAACATTTTTTCCTTTTTTTACTTGTACCTACGAATTCAAACGATTTAACCCTTAAATGTACGTCTGCTTCACTTTAACATAAGTTACAGGTAACGTCGTAGGTACCATAAGGTAGGCAGGCACCTAAAGTCAATTAAATTTTAAAAAATGTTAAAAGGTGTTTTAATAAAGTTTATCTACTTCAATAAGTAGGTACATAAGTGCTAAAACATGAATATGAATAATGAATGTGAAATGTGAATAATGAATAAAAAATTCTTAAAATGAAGAACATTTTAAGAAAATTTTAGTATAATTTCTCAAGCCGGATTTCTGGTGGTATGACACTCCGTGAAAGGAGCTTGACAATATCATCTTCAGCCCGCCAACCTGCATTGGACCCATAACGCTGTGTTATGGGTCTTAGCTCTATATTTCCTACCAAGCGAGGGAGTGTGGAGCTTCCTAGTCTATAATGGTCCTACCTAGTCTATAATGGTCTATTAAAATAGGCGAAGTCCACCAAAAAACTGAATCTGAGCAACACCAAGAAATTGCGAATTGCGCTAGTCGTATAACGTCATGATTTAGCTATAAAATAATAAGTATTTTAAATGTAGACACAGGTAATGTAGGTAGAGTACACAAATGCCTACATATTTCTCAGAACTACCGATGCATCTGGAAAATACTTATAAATAAACGTGACCGCTTAAAGTTGTAATATAAACGTGACACTCATACCTCACGATGGCACTGCATGTAAAGGTTCATGCCGTATTATATCTACACTAAGGCAAACATATCACAGAACCCACAGTCTATCACAAGTGAGTCAGAGTCTATGGCACCACGCATCGCTATCGATTCGGCAACGCCCGGGGCAGAGATCACAGAATCACGCGTACAAAATGTAATAATAATCGACCATCCCGCGGGCTTATCGGTAAACGACTGGAGGCGAAAAGGTTTTCGCTGGGGGCGAAACGCCGTGCGTAGCTGGAGGCTCCGCCCCGGGCCGGCGTCATTGGCCCGAGAGCGCCGCGCGCCGGCCACTGTGCCTCCCCATTGGGTAGCGGGCTCGCCGTGGGGGCACCGAGTCCGCGGACAATATTTTGACGTTTTTGTACCGCGGTGGCATTTCTCATTGAGGCGATTAATTGTAATTCTCCACGGCTATTGTAGGGTTAAGTGAGCAGCGTGATGTTTGGCGAGTGATTTTTTCAAAGTGTCAGATATTCGTAATGTTTAAGAATGGTTTTTTTAATGTTTGCGTAGGTTCGAGCGACGTTCGATTCGTAACGCTCTCGGTGCGCGGGAATCACCTGTTTACATTTCAATGGTTCTTTTAATCGATCGATTGGGTTTGCAAAATAAAATTGATAACACAATGGGTAAGAATAGAGAGTAAACATTATGCAATTATTTTGTATTAAAATGTTTTTATTTCTTTTTTTGTGATGAAGTGGTTAAAAGTTCCAGGATGCGTTGCACAAAAAGAACCTTTTTTTCGGAATGTTCGTATTAATTGTTTCCGTCAGCGAAACCCGAGACGCCCGGGGGCTCGACATGCGATGTTTGTTCCTACATACAGACAGTATGTCGCCTTTTATTTTAATTCGTTACTTACAAAAGAACTTTTTTAAATTCTCAAGTACCTAACTAGTTGCATGTTCTTTTACAGTAAAAGGGTTACGGTGAAATGTTTTAGTGAAAGAAGTACAACAATATCTTGTATAATCATTGTCATAGCCTAATTTTATTAAAATATTCCTTGGGTTAAGTACTAAATAAATCAGCCTATGTTATTAAACCTGTGTTGTTACTAATATTAGTTCTTGTAGATATCTTCGAGTGAAGATGCTACCAACATCATGTCGTCGGTTGCTTTTTCTTCACCTCAAGACTAAAACCTACCTAATGTGATTTGCGAGGTCCAATATCGTTTTTTATTTTTTTAATCAGCAATAAAAGTTGAAAGCAAACACTTCACTTACATTCACAATTTTAGTTACAGAACAAACAAAGTACCTAAAAGGTAAATCAGGCTATACTTTGCCAAATCGTCTTACCTAATAACTATCCAAGTTTCTCTGTTTGTGTAATACCTAATTATAGACTTAGTAGGCTATATTTATAGGAATTAGTGAAAAAAAATAATTATGAATTAGTCTTGTCTAGTCTTACAATACAAAAAATATTTTGTTTAAGTATGTAAAATTGTTTTGTTTCCGTGTAATTTCAATAAAAACAACTGAACCATTAAAAATGTCTTGTGTCACTTTACATAACGTTGCATTTTAACGGGTTAAATGACTTATTCTCTCAGAAATACAAAATCAGTTTATGTATTTCAAGTAGCTAGTCAGAAGGCTTAGTTTACAAGCACTGTTGAAACGTAAACTTTGACTATTTGTAGAATCTACCACTGGTTCGGAAGGCAGGTTCTGCAGAGAAGAGCTGGCAAGAAACTCAACCGTTGTTCTTTTACAATCGTCATTCTTTACCATATTCCATATTGCCATCCATTGGCTGCTTTTAAAAGCTTAAAGTAAATATAGTAACATTCGAAAGCTACATTCTATAGGTACAAGTAATCTACAATAGGGATGATGACAGTTTTTTAAATTGTATATAAATTAAGAGTATACTAATAGCAAAGCAATTTTGTAAAAGGAACAGGGTATCTGCGATCATTACTTTCGGAGCTACAGGGATTTAAAGAGTCAGATTTGCGGCGCTGCCGCGGATCCCTGAAAAACGCCCCATACAAAATGGCTCGAAATAATGACGTCATAGGCAATGTAATGATCGTTAGATTTGTATGGGCGTTTAAACAAAATTACTAATATCTTTGTTATTTGTGCGTTTATGCTCATAGTTCATATATTAAAAAATGTCACATTTAATGTAAGGAAGCTAAAACTGTATGATTTTTCATCTAATTACGATAAAATATTTTTAATAGTTTTTGAAATTTTATAATCTCATTTATTTTGCAAATATCCAGACAATCTTTGCTTTTCATGTATAAATTAGTTAACATTGACCCTATTTACCCGAATGTATCATAGAAATCAATATATTCAAACCTAGTCATCATCCCCATTTACGTATTATACCCTATATTGCTCCATAATTACGTTTATACCTACTGTAGACCGCAAATGGGGGTAAAATAAACCGAAAAGTTTGGAAGTCATAAACGCCAAACATTTTCACATCCACCAAATGCCGGCACCTCGGGGTAGATATTAATAAAAGTATGCATTATTAGGGTACAATGGTAGGTAGGTACATAATGTAATTATACGAGCTCACAAGCGTTTCCACAAAAATGTAATGACTTGTATTTATTTGGGAAAGTTTGCTTTTCAATGATTGGTACACAGTCAGAGCTAATTTTGACCGCACAAAGGATTTTGACAGATGTTAAGTATTAGTCCTTTAACTGGTTCTTCATTATAAAAAAAATATTAGGGTACGACAATAGTCCAACGGAATGGGTTTCCAATTCCTCGTGGCTTTAAGTTTGCATAATGCAGAACTATTGATGTTTCAAAGGTACAAAACCATATATTTTTATCTTGCTCAATTAAGTTTGAATTTCGAGTTTTAGCGAGACGAATTGAAAATATTTAAATTAATAAAGAATTACAAAGAACTGTATTCCTTTTCCAGCATTTTCTTAGGCGTGTCCAGAGCAGTGAGACCTTTTAATTTCGTCTTTTGTACGTCCACAGATCCGCATCGTATCTACGCATCGTACGCACCTAATTTTACGTTAGGTAGTGTAGTAAATAGTAATCTGAGACGGATATGACGTCACTCGACTGTTGGCTAGGTGGCGCGACTTGTTTCTGTAAAGAGTAGGGAGTTAGAGAGGGGCAGCCATCAGGCGAGAACAACTGGCGATATAAGGCGCTCGCCTTATGGTCTAGCATCGCACTTGTATGACTTTCAGCGCAAACAATACTAAAATCCGTTTGATACGATCCGATACATACGATGCGGATCAGTGGATGCCTACGATCGAGTGCGTAGTCTGTCGGACGATGGACGATGTCCTATTATGGAGTAACATTGGTATACTTCGGTTTACGTCATTGCAATCGATTTTTTACCGATTAACCATGAGGTTAATAGGTAGGTACGTCTACAATGTGGATTTGTGTGTTCAGCAGTTTAAAAACTATATAATTATAGATAAATAAACATAAACAAATAAGATAATGATAAGATAATGTAAGTAAACATTAAATTCTGTATGGGTGCGCTCAGTTGAGTTGCTAAATTCGAATCGCTTTTTGCGGTGCTTTTGTAGACACGTAACATATCTAATAGTATAAAATCTTTGGTAGTAGGTAAGCAGGAATATCAAGCGTATTGCGTACCTACCTATCCCTAGGCGTTTCATATACTTAGAGCAAGGTGAAAGGGGAACTTTGGTATAATCATGGAACACGTTACATGATAATATAAAGAATCTCGTATAAAGAATATTGGTCATATTTAAAAGATTTAACATTTTTTAAAAATACATTACATAGCATAAGTATGTAAAGCTTAGTGCTTAGCTCAAGTTAGCTTATAGACTAGCTAATGTATTCAGAGCGGACTCCAAGCTTAGCGCATACTATACCTACTAACTTTTAATAAATTATGTCGAATTATCTATAACGGTTTCCAAAATCGGCATAACAACATTAACGTCTCATTTGTCAATTCACCACGGTGACCCCGACCGGCGTCTATTATAAAATTAATAAAAAAAAATTAAAATGTCAGTTCAATTTGATAAATTCACACTTTTTGTCTCTGGAACACCTTTGTTTTACGCCGACCGATTTGACATACCGTTATTTTGAATTTGGAAACGGGACTAACGGACTTCTAAATGTGGAATGTCATTAGCTTTTTTGATTTGCAATTTCATTTCCCTTTTCCTTAATCTTCCGGGACGTTTTAAGAAACCACGACTTTAAACTACCAAAAAAAGGCTCACTATTATACCTAGGTACTTCTTTTAGTTTATTTATATCTATAAAAGTGTTAATCAATTTAAATATTATACGTATAAAAAATTATAACGAAAACGAAATATATGTAGTCTTAAATAATGTTTTATTACAAAGCAATTAAGTACCTATCTCAATCAAAGTTAGTCAGATATACACACACACACACACACAAACACACACACACACACACACACACACACACATACGCATACGCTACCTTTAAATTATTAAAATAAAACTGGTATAAATTACAAATGCACATATATTAAGTTTTAATTGTATTTGTAACTCAAATTATATATAAATTGGAAAAATTATAAGTTATGTATAAATTTGATTATATAAGCTACCTTATAAACTAAATCACAATTTAATACTTTTTTGTTTTATATTTAATTTTTAATTTTAATAGTTTATTTAATTTAATTAATTTTAATAGTTTTTAATTGTACTTGTACTACAGCTAAAAATATTGTAATCTTCGTTCGTGAAGAGATGGTGGTTGTAACACATAATCTTTTATAGATTTTAGCACAACTGCCGTTTCAACCTATTCTGTATAAAAATGTTTTTTGCTCAATAAATCATTTATTCATTTTATTCATTTTTATTCAGATGCTTAATTGTTATTTTTAGTTTTTAATAATTAATTACGTAAGTATAAGCTTCATAGTTTCTTAAAATACGTTGTAAAATGCTTGAAATAAAGACATGAATTAATATTCTTATAATTTATTATAAAAATACCTTCGTAATTATGCATTAATCATTTCGTTACACGTTCACTCAGACTTCTGCGATTTGTTTTTTTAGGCTAAGGAAATTAATATTAAAATATTCGTAATCGATGCATATAAAATCATTATAAATACATATTATATGTATAAATTTCAATTCCTTGATTAAATTAATGAACATTCTCTTATTTATTTATTTATTTGTAATGCCAACAATGACAGCAGAAAACATTATATATAGTGAGTTACAAAATTCTTGGACTATTGCAGCCATCTTTTACAGGCATTCACAGCACTGCAGAGCACAGCACTACAATCTAAAATAATTTACCAAAAATTTACAATAATAATAAAATAATTAAAATGTCAAAATCAAGAAAGTTTACAATATTAACTAATTATTATTAAATTACTCTTTATAGGTGGATAAGGTATAGATATAGGTAAGTATGCATAACTAAATGTGAAACTGTAGGTACGTAGGACCTACCTTTATTTTCACGCCTAAACCTCTGAACCAATTTGATAGTCTATGATCACCATCAGACTACTTTAATTCCCACGCTTCTCTTCCATAAGAGATTGAAGATCTGCAGCTTTGACCATCAGGCTGCTCCAATACGGGATAGGGTTAACAATATTTGATTCTGTGACTATTTGGTACCTGGGTAGAGTATACCGGAAAGCGGATCACGCACCTAGTGGAACCACGTTAGGAAAAACTCAGGCCAAAACACCCTTCCCGAACGGCCCTCTAAGCCGATGTCCGAGTCTCAGAGTAGACGCCCTTAGAGAGTCGTTCCGCCCATCTACGCTGCTTCTGCCTTCGGGCCCCATCAGGCGATGCTTCTTCGCTCGCCCAAACCCCCCGGTGACGCCGCTGAGCTATTATAAGGAGTCTACGGCACTTACACAATCAGGAAAAAAAAAGTTAGGAAAAAGAAGGCTTTTCTTCATAAAAATAAACACCTGTGTTGTGTTGAGGAATTACTGATATGACCTTATCTAAAAGTATTCCTGTGAGAGCTAGCTAAGTGAATTTATACGGACGATATTAAAATGAGTTTCCATTAAATGCGTGTAAAATATGTGAGTAATGCGCATAAATAAATGTTGTGTGGGAAAATTAATGTTACCCATAACAATTATTATTAACGCGTTAAAACGATTGCATTTATTATCAGACGTTGTTTTAAAGCAAAAATAAGTAACATATATTTTGCTCTTATTTATAAATTTTCTCTATAGGTAGGTCCCTAAACTAAATCAACGAGTCGCAAGGATTCGCTGGACGCAGGCGGCTCAAGATCGTGATGTTTGGAAGTCCCTACAAAAGGCCTATGTCCTGCAGTGGACTACCATCGGCTGCTATGATGATGATGATACTAAATACCTATCTATCTACCTACCAAGGTGATTTATCATTAGTAATAAGATCAGCGCAATCTGTCCAGGACATGTAGCCATGTGGCCAGTTGATTCTCTTTCTACAAACGCTAACGCTTCGAAAATTAAAAAATGTATGGGAATGACATTCGCTATCACGTGATCAAGTTGTCGATCACATACCTACATTTTGTTAGTTTTCGAAGCGGTAGCGTTTGTGAAAAGAGAATCGGCGTGCTACATAGCTAAGGTCTCAGCGCAGGTTAGACCACAACATTTATCTAAAGGTATCTACTAATATTACAAAGATGAATGATTTGATTGTTTATTTGTTTGCATTGAAGAGGGTGTGAAACTACTGAACCGATTTGAAAAATTCTCTTACTGTTGGGAAGCTATCCACGTTTGCTCGGAAACGGGAACTGCGCGAGTGAAACTGCATGGCGTCTGCTAGTAAAATAAAAACAAAATAAATAAAAATAGCTTTATTTCCTTACAATTACAGACATTTTTTGAAAATTATTCTTATGGTTTACAAGTTTTATAGATTGTTAGTGGGTTAGTTGATATTATCTAATTTTTTTATATTATGTTAGTAATGTTAATTTTTCATTTTATTATTCTTTTTTGGAAGGACTGCATAAAGCAGTGAAAGCCTCCTCCAATTGTAGCCATTGTATTCTGTCTCTGGCTGTTCGTTGCCATGTTTTACCTGCAACCCTGACTATATCGTCACTCCACCTTAGTACTATCACGTACCTGGCAACATAGTTGGAATGTAAAAAAGAATATTGATGATGTAAATAAAAATTGCAAATTTTGAAATACTCCCAAATGTCATGAAATCATTAATAGCACTCTCGATTAGTTGATCAATATTTTTTTTCAGTGCGCTTTCATTTGAGACCCCACTCGAGTATATTTGCAGGCATTCGGATATTCTTCCCCACTTTCACCCCCCTATTTAGCTCAACCGATTTTCATCAAACTTGTCGAAGAACACTCGCACTTATTATTGAACTTAAAAGAAGATAAGCTGTCTTTTTTCATCCTACTGATACATCACACTAATATTATAAAGGCGAAAGTTTGTGTGTAAGTATGTTTGTTCCTCTTTTACGCTGCGGCTACTGAACCGATTTGGCTGAAATTTGGAGTGGAAATAAATTTTACTCTGGATTAACACATAAGCTACTTTTCATCCCGGAAAAATCCATGGTTCCCGAGGGATTTGTGAAAAACTAAATATCACGCGGACGAAGCCGCGAGCGTCCGCTAGTCATCAATATTCTTATTAACCCCCGGACGCAAAAAGAGGGGTGTTATAAGTTTGTCGTGTCTGTCTGTCAGTCTGCCTGTGGAACCATAACTCATGAACGGATGAAGCTATTTCAATTTAGTTGTTTTTATTCCTATCATTACTCATAAGTAAGCTTAGAAGCTACGCTATGACAACTTGTGTTACAACACACGAATATTTTAGACCTTTATTCTGAGTAAACGAAACTTTATCCAGAAAAAAGTCCTAATAAAAACCTATTGTGTTGTATTTTAAAATACTTTATAATTGCATGGTGCGGAACCCCACATTAGAGGTCCTCTAATTGTAGCTCGAACATAGTCATTTGATGCTTTATGACCGCCATTTAGAGGTCCGAGTTCTTTGTGCATCCATGCTAATGATAAAAATGTGAAAATCATAATGCAGTACGTAATATTTGACTGCCTCGTTGGTCTATTGGTCATAATGAGTTCTTGCAGTCTATTTCTGGGTTGAGCTATAAAAACTTGGATTTTTTTTTTATTCTTTACAAGTTAGCCCTTGACTACAATCTCACCTGATGGTAAGTGATGATGCAGTCTAAGGTGGAAGCGGGCTAACTTGTTAGGAGGAGGATTTTCTGTATTTCCAGAATTTCTCAGTATCAACCTGGAGTTAGTTGTAAAACATTTTTTTTCAGAAAAATATATAAAGAGGAAAGATCTGATTGTTTGTTTGCATTGAATAGGCTCTGAAAATATACTGAAACGATTTGAAAAGTTTTTTCACTGTTGGGATGCTACACTATCCCCTAGTGCTATAGGTTATATTTTATCCGTATTCCTACGGGAACGGGAACCACGCGGGTGAAACCGCGCGGCATTTGCTAGTGGTAATATAAAATAACTAAATTAAATTATTATTAACATTTTTTAGATACCTACCGTAAACACGGCAACCCGCATTGGAATTGGAACGGACCTTGGGAGCTCCCAAGGTCTAAGATCTAAGAACCCCTCTAAGGTTTAAGAAACCCTCTCTTATACACGTAAAATAGAGGAACCTTTGGCCATCATTAGGTGAAATTGTAGTCAAGAACTAACTTGTAAAGAATAAAAGAAAATAACAAATTAAAAAAAAAACTTCTGCAAGTGAGCTATTAGAAAGAAGTCGATGATTATGATAAAGTACCTACATATCAAAATTAAAATGTTCATATACCTATATTTTTTAATTAAGTAACTAACACAGAATATATATGCAAATGTACAAGGCACTAACTTGAAAGCTTGAACCATGTTTAAAGATTTTGGATATGGGCACATCTTATAAGATGATAAAAATGTTTGGAACGCACGAGTAAAGACACTGGATACTGTAATTTTGTAGTGACTAACAATATGGGCGAGGTACCAAATTACACCGAAGCCGGCAATTTGGGAAATATTCCAAGCATTTGTCCGTCTATCACAATTACCGAGCTATGTCTATGACAGCACGCGAGTCTTGTATTACGTGTAATTTTCTTTGTTTTAAGTGCATCGTCTATGTTGTGCTGGCACTACACATAGGAGATGGGATCATTTTACGATGCATTAATTAACCGACTTCAAAAAAAGGAGGAGGTGCTGAATTCGACGCGTATGTTTTATATTATTATTTTTTTTAATATTTAAAAAAAGTGATGATCATATTAGATTACCAGCTGATGCTTGCGACTTCGCCCGCCGTTGGTCCTCCTTAATCGGACTTTTGGAAAATCCGTTCTTAGGGTATATTAACTATTAACTACCTCCCCGCCAAATTTCTTCTTTCTAAGCGGTTTTCGAGAATATATTTAGATTATTTATTGATTTTTCACATATACCACTAGCATATTTGCAGTATGTACCTACCTATATAATTTTTGAGTTGAGAAATCATAACAAAAGAACAAAAATACAAATCTTACCTCATTACAGTATAATATTACTTTAGATAATCTGTGGTGCTATTGAGACTTTATTTCCAAGGAAACATTTTAGAACTGCTCAGAAATTTAATGTTTTACGTGATATTTCACCTACTCATGTGAAGTGGCAGCATAACTTACATAATATTAGAAGTGGCCCACTCATCTTTTACATATTAAAGATCGATTTCACGACGATGTACGATGGTAACTGTGCGGAATGTTTTAATTAAATAATTAAAAGGTGCGGTTATTGTTGAATTTATTTCTATACACTAGGGTGGATCTTTTAAATTATCTATACTTGTATACTTATAACCTAAGTTATAACTACAAAACTTGGCCCACATACAATAGGTAGATGTGGAACAATTTTTGCTTTTTCCATCAACAAACGTAAGTAACTAAGTACCTACTATAAAATACGACAGTTAATTTAATTAAAGATAAATATCAGTTCTATACAACGTTTATATATTTATGTACGTCTGTAACTCTCTATAGTTTTTATATGATTATGATAATTTACCAACCACATAATCATAATAGGGCAAATCAATCACAATTTACTTTCCCGTGAAACAACCATTACTTTACACTAAAAACGATAGATGGCAACACGAAGGAAAATTATAATAATTTGACTAAAGGATCATATGCCCTAATCCGATAATCGTCTTCTCAACCCTTTTATTTTCGAATTTCTTTTTATCGTTGATGTTTCGAGTCACGAAGGTTGAGTTTATCAATTAATGTCAAAATTTTAAAACTCTTGTGAGGACGGACGGTAATCCTACGATATTTTTATTTCGAGGAAAACACAACACCATAATCGTGTTAAAATATTTCCTGATACGTATGCGATTAAATAACGAAAATACACATCCTATTATACATTACTAGCGGACGCCTGAAATTCAGTTTTTCACAAATCCCAAAGGAACCATGAATTTTTCCGCGATGAAAAGCCTATGTGTTAATCCAGAGTGAAATCTATTTCCATTCCAAATTTCAGCCAAATCGCTTTAGTAGCCGCAGCGTAAAGAAGGAACAAATATACACACACCCAAACTTAACCGATCTATAGTATAAAATTATCATTGGACATGGACATACATAGTTAGGAACTGCTACAGTACAGGGTACAGGTTTTCCCCTTGTTATAAGAGGAGATTTGGAAGTTAGACCCATCACAATACCCCTGAAGTTTGACTTAGAGCGACGATTTTTGTATTTGATCACTATCCGATGTTAATAACAAGGCATAAAACGCTCTCCGAGGCAAGGAAATTTTTCTCTAGGAACTTCCCTAATCCTAAAAAGCTCATATTAACCCCGACCGATTCAAACCCAGATAAAGCCCGATACACAACAATATCATAGGTACACAACGTGCCAGTGAGGTCAGCGCCAAAGACAATTAGTTTTTACTCGCGGCCATAGAGTTCAAAGCAATTTAAATTGTATTATACAATTTTATCAAGAAATAAATTGTCTTAATTTGTCTATAAACACTTAGGGTTATCTGTATTAAAGCGTTTACAGCAATTTAAGCGGAGTACACATCATTGGGGTCTTCGGGACAATTTGGAGCGATCTCTAAGACAATATAATTTGACTGATTGATTGCCGCGACCGACACGCGAGCGTTCGAAATTCGAAACGAGAACAAAGGAATTTTAAAATTTTTGAATTTTTTGAACGGGATTTATTGCCACATTAATTATTTTCTTTCCCTTCAGAACTTTTGTTGTATGTCAGTAATGTTTTAAATTAGTTTTTTTATTAACATTCAAATATAGGAATCAAGTAATTAATATACGAGTATATTTTTGAAAAAAATTAACCTTTAAATTTTTTTGTCTGTCTGTAAACGGGGTAATCTTTGGAACGGCTGGACCTATTTTACAGGGACTTTCACTCGAAGATAGAGGTTATGGAGCAACTTGCATTGCAATTACATCCAGCGGTATGGGTATTTCGTGATGTTCTTTCGTTTTATATTATCTGTTTATATAGAATATAAATATAGCTAAAGAAGATATATATAACGCAAGGAAGGTTTAAGCTTATTTTTCCATCATTATTGTTATTTTTCCGAAATTGTGAATCCTTTCTGCAATCAAAAACTGGTGATTTATTGCAATACATTAGGTTTCATCAAAGTTTGAAGAGTATAATAGAGGCTATTTTGGTCAATCAATATTATTACTTGATTTATAAGGTAAACGCGATAGCGTAATGGTTTGAACAAATTACTTATGCGATGTCCATGAATTGAACATGGCATAAGTAATTTATTTGAGGAGTTTTTCATAGAACAACGCGTGAGGACACTTATCAGGATTCCGCACGGAGATCAGGTGCAGGACCCATATAAAAAATGACCTTCACCTTGGGACCCCAACGTCCATCGGCTCTTCGAACTATGTGGTCTGCCCATTGCCATTTCAGCTTCGCGACTCGCTGATCAGTGACTTTGAATCTTCTGCGGATCTCCTCATTTCTGATTCGATCACGCGGAGAAACTCTAAACAAACTTTTGTATATTATTTTAAGTATTAATTGCTATGAATTTTTTTTATTGAACGAATTTTTTGACGGCCTCCGTGGCGCAGTGGTATGCGCGGTGGATATACAAGACGGAGGTCCTGGGTTCGATCCCCGGCTGGGCAGACTGAGATTTTCTTAATTTGTCCAGGTCTGGCTGGTGGGAGGCTTCGGCCGTGGCTAGTTACCACCCTACCGGCAAAGACGTACCGCCAAGCGATTTAACGTTCCGGTACGATGCCGTGTAGAAACCGAAAGGTGTGTGGATTTTCATCCTCCTCCTAACAAGTTAGCCCGCTTCCATCTTAGACTGCATCATCACTTACCATCAGGTGAGATTGTAGTCAAGGGCTAACTAGTAAAGAATAAAAAAAAAAAAAAAAATTGTGTGATACTCATATTGTGCCGTCGTTATTTGGAATTATTTAAAGTATCGATTACATGCAAATCTATTCCGAATAAACGGGAACAGGTGCAGATGTTTCCGATAAGACTAAACGATGGAGATTCCTAAAAGCTTTTGGGCAATGAATTAGGTTTTCAAATTTTAATATGAAATTATTTAAGAGCTGTATTTATTTTGTGAGCTTTACTATATTTTACGTCATCCTTTTTTCATTCAGGGAGAATTTTCTTTTTTTTTGTTAAATGACAATTAAGGCCTCAACTGCGATTTAACGTGATGTTGTGACGAGTAACAATGCAGTCTAATAAATTGTGGAGCAAGTCGAATATATGCGGCATCATAAAAGAACGCTAAATCACTTGGAGATATAGCTTGGCGAATTCGTTCGTAACACTTCCGATGGTCCGCGCAGGCCGGGGGGTGGATGAATAATAAACCCACGACTGATGCACCTCACTTCCCCGCGCGCACGCTTTCACACCCGCGCATGCCGTCCCCCCCCGTCGCCCGCATATCATGGGAGTGTCATCAAAACAACTTGCCAAGCTATAGGTACGTCTTTGTCGTTAGGGTAGTAAATAGCCACGGCCGATGACTACCATGTAAAATACAAGAGTGAACCGAGGTGGGAGTCAAACCCAGGACCTCTCTGTTGCAAGCCAACCAACCAATCAACTGCGTCAGAGAAGTCTTGAAAAATATAAAACTTAATCATAGACAATTTATAATAATATTTTTAATCAAAAGCAAGGAGTATAAACTGTCCACTAATCGATTCAAAAATTCACCCTCAAGAGATGGAACTTACCTCAAAAATAAACTAAGAATTTTTTATGTCCTCAGATTGCACTAAAGATCAAAGATTTCGTGCAAATCTGCTCGAATTGAGAACGGAATGCGATTTCAAGCGTCGATTCCCGCCAATTCCCGCCCTCGTGTGCCGTGCGCGGGGAATAACAACTCTTGCTGTAAGGAGAAGGACACATTCATGCATAATTTCATGTCAAAAGTAATAAAAAGTTTACTATTATACTATACATAAAAAAAAATTCAAATCGGTTTAAGTAGGTGTTTTCAAATAGGTAATTGGTGAAAATATATAAAAAAAAGATTCCGACGAATTGATAACCTCCTCCTTTTTTGGAGACGGTTAAAAAATTAGCGGACATTAGTTGTCCTATTCGGAACGTTGGCTTGATTTTCGAAAAAAGCTGTCCCGTTCAAAATGTGGAGGAATGTGGAGAAAACGGAAAATGGAGGAATTTATTTTTATTTTTCAATTCTTCTAATGTTTTTTAGGAGTGTTTGTTTTGCAGATGTTATTTTGCGTAGATATTGAAATTTCTACTTTTGTTTCACTGAATTAATTATCAATTTCCATTTTCGAATATTTTTTTAAAATCGTTCAAGTAAATATTTTAAATGCAACTTTATGAAAATATTAGATATTTTCATAAAGTTGCTATATAAAGTTGCCGAAAGCTGAAAATAAAAATAAAATTAAGAGTGGATTGAAATACCTCGTTGGTTCAGTAATCACCCTTCGTGACTATGGATCACAAGGTTCTGGGTTCGAGTCCTAGGTCGGACAATGAAATACTAAGTTTTTTTTACTTCCAAATATTTTCAGTAAAAAACCATATCCCAAAATTGGGAAGTGGGCGGTTTTACCCTTGCCTCATAGAACACTTTGTCGACACTATATCAAACATAAGCCTGCCAACCCGCGTTGAAACAGCGTGGTGGGTCTAAGCTCCAAATCCTCTCTCCTATAAAAGAAGAGATTTGAATAATAATTTACTGATCATTATAAACATTTGCATACTTCATAGGGAGATCATTAAACTCATTAACTTTTAAAGTGTATAATTAATAGCAGTTTACAAGTGAATGGACTTGTATTTTTATAGCCATTTAAGGTTTCAAGCTCAGTAAATGACCATTACTCTGTATCGACATAAACTTTACCAACATGTAATTAAAGGGATTGTAGGTTGGCACATAGAAGAAAACGCCCATTTTAATGTGCATATTACGTTGTTAACATATAATAAAGGTAGGTATTGCATCAATTTAAAATGAGTACCTACTGTTACATATAATTACAATTACCTATAGCTTAATAAATAGTTATTAGATACGTGTTTCGAAATATTAATTGATCAATCTTTTTATTAAATACAAATGTTAAGCATCTTTGTACTCGTATAATTCTGTCAATTATTTTTATCGGCCCTTTAACTTGAAATTTTGCACATAATATTACGTTAATCTACTGATAATGCATTGTAATATGCTGTTATGTTTGAATAAAGTCTGTGAAAAGCCGTGACATCGCACTAAAAATGGACTAAAAATACAAATGTAAACTCAAAATTCGTATATTTCAAGTTCGCTTAATTTACAAACATTTTAAAAAGACAAGTTTAACTATTTGCAGAGACTTTACCACTGATTTGTAAGGCAGGTTCGACTGAGAAGAGCCGACAAGAAACTTTCACAGACTACAAAGCACAATCTAAAAGCACAAAAGTGTTGAATCTAGATGAAGCCAACATTCCGTAGTGAGAACATGTCCTAACATTCGAACGTGGCATTCGAAATTCAAATTCAAATTGAAGTGGCAGGTGGCGTGGCGCGTGTCTTATTTTTCCAAGTAGGTATATTGGCGTGAAAATGCTTTTTGAAATTTTTGAATATTATCTTCATTTAATAAATAACTAAATCATGACTACGATACAGATTTTAGATTATATAGACAAAGTATTAATCTTTAATCTACAATCCGTGTTGATTATTTACCCGGGTCCGGTTTATTCGATTGGATATCAGTTTAATATTTTTCATTTTTTGGTTTGTGTACTAGTTTGTCATTGATGTATAACATTGTTAGACTTACCTACATCAGTGTAGTTCAAAGAGCCGATGGACGTAGGCGTCCCATTGTGCTGGACGACGCCGCACCGGAAAGCACAGTGTTGGTCGACCCCCCACTAGGTGGACTAACGACATCAAGCGGGTTGCAGGCCACTGAATGCTAAAGACTCCAGACCGTATTGTTTGGAAGACCATGCAAGAGGCCTATGGCCAGCAGTGGACATCCGTCGGTTTTTAATAATGATGATGATGATGATGATGATGATGATGATGATGATGATGGTGGTGATGACATTATAATATACTATGTATGTAGGTATAATACGTTAGAATGTATATTATCAAAAATCACAATTATTTAAAAACCATTTTATTAGTTATAGATATAATGATATTTCCTTTTATTTTATTTTTATTTTATAATAAGTTTAGCCTAGTTAAATGTTATTGTCTTAGCTGCTATAAATAATTGTATTGTATTTCGAGTCTGCGATTGAAAAAATATTTGGTACCAACGCAAACATAATGACTATTTTATTAACATTAACTTATAACAAGATGCTTTGATTATATTTCTCATAGCTCTGATAATGAAAAGTCTGCCGATGTGGTAGGTACTTTATACATTTACGTTTTTATTGAATTAACAGTTACCAATATCAAATTATCGCATTTTCTCAGGTCCTCCACGTATTATGATATCCTGCCAACAATACGCACTCAGGGGGTCGCGTGCCCCCTATTAGGGGGTTGGTAAGGGGTAAAAAATAGCTCTTTGTGCGCCACGCGGCCACTCGATACCACTACTTTATTAATTTTGACATTAGCTTGTTAGTGTCGAAAGCTAATATTAAGACATCTTTTTAATTAAATACGTTGATACCGAATCTCTGCCCCTGGTATAGGATTCCAAGGGTCTAAAAGAGATGGACTTTGTTTTTAATCTGTCTAATTAGTGGAGTTATCGAATTACGTCGTTGGACATAGTTACGAGTACCGATATCAAGAGCCGTGATAGCCTACTGGATATGACCCTTGCTTCCGATTCCGGAGGGTGTGGGTTCGAATCCGGACCAAGGCATGCACCTCCAACTTTTAGTTGTGTGCATTTTAAGAAATTAGATATCACGTGTCTCAAACGGTGAAGGAAAACATCGTGAGGAAACCTGCATACCAGAGAATTTTCTTAATTCTCTGCGTGTGTGAAGTCTTCCAATCCGCATTGGGCCAGCGTGGTGGACTATTGGCCTAACCCCACTCATTCTGAGAGGAGACTCGAGCTCAGCAGTGAGCTGAATATGGGTCGATAACGACGACGACCGATATCAAATTTTTTCAAGAAAAATAGACCACCTTTAAATATACTTGTGGAGTTTGACGGGAAAATCGTAGGAATAACATGTAGCTCTTGTTTTTATTTCATTGACTTTCTGCATTTTAGAGTTTTATTGCATAAAGTAGAATTAATTTTCTTCAATACTAGCGGACCCGGTCCAGTTTCGCTTTGCATTATGTGCACTTTTTCCCTATGACCCTATCCCTATCGTACACTACTTAGGCTACCCCTACCCTACCACTACTATTCCCCTACTCTACCCCTATCCTACTCCTACCCTACCCCTGAATACATTTGTTACAAAAAATGTGATAAAAGAACCGCTCGACCGATTTTGTGCAAACTTTATATAATCTACTAAATAGTCCGAACAAAGCCTAAACATTTGGTTTGGATAGGTGAGCCCGTTCTTGAATTAAAAAATTACAACGAAAAGTAGCATTGATTTTTATATACATAGATAGTTCTGTAAAGGTTTGTAAAGTGAAGTGGATGTTGAACAAGAGTGTTAAAAGTTATTAATTCGATTTTCTCGTTTGGAAAAAGGCAACCTTAAACCTTATAGAAATTCCATCAAAAGTTTTAGTAAGATTGCCTCCGCCTTATGGCGTTAAGCGTGACATGATTTGACTACGACTAAAGCTAGAGAACTGACTGACTACCATTGACGGAGGATGTACCTACTATATTTGACTAACTTCGCCTTATTAATTCAAATTGTTTGACAAAAATTGTCATAAATATATCGTAATTTTTAGGTCCTTATATTTATTGGCAATAATATGCTAGTTAGTGTGTAAATGCTCTTACAATTAAACTTCAAACCCAAATCATTAAAAGCTTAACCCATTAAACTAATTGTACGGTTGCACTGCGCACTGCGGGGGACTGTTAACACGTTGGCACGCTCGCGATGACACGACTCCATTTTGATTGTTTATGGTCATATTTTTTTGTATAGCCTGATCACAACTTTAACTTTATCTTTAAAACAAGAATGAATAGGCATATTCTTGGCAAGACCTTATTATGTTAAGTTACAGCGATGTGACATCGTTCATTTCCATGCCAACTTTGTTTTAGTGACATTTTATTTTGGGCATCTCATAGAAATAAAGTACAAATTCCAATAAAACTTGTTATAGGCGAATATTACATCGACTAGTATAAAATAGCGGAATCACACCCCAGGTGAAATCATGTCGTATATCAACTTCTACGTTTGTATGTTTTAATTATTATTATTGTGTTTATGTGCAATGAAGTTTTTCTCTTTCTTCTTCTTCTACTAATATTATTAAGAGATAAAGTTTGTGAGGTTGTAGGGGTTAATCTTTAGGTCTAGGTACTGAACGGATTTTGAAAATTCTCTTACTGATAGAAGACCACGTTATTTGTGAGTGTCATAGGCTATATTTTATTCCTGTATTCTCATCGGAAACCGTGGCTAGTAGTCGAGATGCCATGGTATGATATTATGTTGTGTCACTGTCTATTCCATTGCAATACTTACTGAAAGAAAATAGATTTTAACGAAACTATTTGGACATACTTCGACAATAATAGAAATTCAGTAATAAACTAATCAGAATATGCTTAATAAAGCAATATTAGGTACATTCTGACGGCTTCCGTGGCGTAATGGTATGCGCGGTGGTTCGATTGAGGTTTTCTCAGTTGGTTCAAGTCTGTGTGGTGGGAGCCTTCGGGCGTGGCTAGCTACCCCCCTACCCACAAAGACGTGCCGTTAAGCGGTTTAGCGTTCCGGTACTATGTCGTGTAGAAACCGAAAGAGGTGTGGATTTTCATCCGACTCCTAACAAGTTAGCTAGCTTCCATCTTCGATTGTGCATCATCACTTACCATCAGGTGAGATTGTAGTCAAGAACTAACTTGTAAAGAATTGACAAAAATCTAACATAACAGAAAACATAAATAACCTATTTATAAAAAAAAAAAAAAAAACTATTAAATGATGCACTATGACACAAAGGATAAAATCATAAAGTAATAGATCTTTTACGTTCCGAGATGAATCCCGTCATTAGTTATATTAGATTTGTGGCCGATATGGGGCATGATAAAAAACCCGATAGGGTTCCGTAATTATAGTCGGTCGCTCAGCGTAATTTAGGGGTCTGCGACGCTAGGGTTCGCTTTGTGAATGTTTTTTGCTAAGTTTGATGGCGATAAATACGTGTTTTGTTATTGTTTATTCATTATACGATACAGATATATTATGTTTCATGAAAACCTCCACAGCTCCATGGTTAAATGGCAGGAGCAGGACTCAACACGGGTGGATCATATGTTCGATCCCGTTGGGTTATTGTCGTGCATACTGTCACAGTCTATGAACATTTTCTTTCAAGAAATCTATACTAATATAATAAATGCAAAAGTAAGTCTGTCTGTCTGTCTGTTACCTTTTTACGGCTAAACGGCTAAACCGATCAAGATGAGTTTTGGTATTATAATACATGGGACCAAGGAACAGAACCTAGGCTACTTTTTGTTCTTAAAATAAAAATGGAAGAGGTGTTGACAATTTGTAAGGAAATACCTTTATTGTTATACAAAATTGAAAAAAATACGAATGATTCAAGAATAAAATTCAACCCCTAAAGTGGTGAAATAGGGGTTGAAAGTTTACATTGATTTCCACGCGGACGAAGTCACGGGCGTCCGCTAGTATACATATATGTCTACCTACTATCACTGAATTCTATATTCAACTAGCTGTGCCCCGCGATTTTTCGCCTCTGTAGATCCCACCCCTGTGGAATTGTTGGGATAAAAGCTTGTAAGCTTGTTGGGAAGCTTAGACTCACCATAAACCTCTCCAACGTCATTGCCGCGGTCACAACAATACATCATCTTTATTCGTATATACTTGTTATTTACGTGTAATTATGTTGGTACATTATATAATAGCGTAAGTATTATTATGATGTAACAATGATTGCACACTTTGTAACAGTCAATCAGATTAGATTACCCGACAAGACTTAATGTACCTAGTACGATATGGAAAATACAGGATTAACACCGCCATCTTCCCAAGTATCGAGTTCTTTGTGAAATTCATCTTTACAGGCCCATTTGGCTAGGCCTCCTTCTCTCTTTTATGAGAGGTATTTTAACGTACCAATTTACCCTTGAACCAAATTAATATCAAAACTAAATCTACAAAGTTCCACAGTATTTATTTTAAAGTAAATATTTGATTTCAAGCTATCTAATTATCAGAATATTGAAACAAAAAGGGAGTCCAGCTGTACATAAAAAAAAGATATAAAAACTTATTTATCATAGCAAGCTGGTAAGAAGGTCATCGTGTTCGTTTTTCGAACATGAAATAAAAAATAAAAAGAGGTATTTCAAGAGTGCGGTCCGGTGAAATTGTCTATGGGCGGCAGGGTTGGGTCATTTATCGTGACGGCCCGAGGCCTGTGCTTACGTTCTGCGACTCGGCCGACTATTGGACTATTACCTCGAATGGCTTGAATGTGGAGTAAAGTATACCTTACTTTTGTTTTATCTGTACTTACTTGCAGCAGCAAATTTGTGTTCCGTTTCGATTGATGATATAAATGTTAGAAATTAATCTTTTTAATGAGGTAATAATATAATATAATATTTCTATTTATGTATATAGGTTTATATGTATATAGGTGGTATAGAGGAATTTTAAAAATAAAAAAATTAATTATAATAAAGGAATATTATAATAATAGTAATAATAATAATTATAATAAAAGTAATTAAATCCATATTTTGTTATAAAATCAGAGATGAACGCGGACGACATCGTGTCTTCGATTAATTGTTTTTTTTTTTTGCAAAAAATTCAAATGATTCATTGTAAAGTGAACTCCCAACTGTCAACATCTCCTGAGGATGCTTCACTAGAGGATTGCCATCCGTATCTGGAAGATGTCCCTTGGATTTTTTGCAGAGAATAGCAAAATAAATCAATTATTCCCTTTTCATATTGCACTTCCATAAAGTAACATCTAGTTCTATACAATATTTATATAAATAATAAAGAGAAAAATAAAGTATTTCATGCTATATCTAGTAGACTAGTAGAAATTCTAAACTGATAGATAAGGTATTCATGATTTGTGAGTTTGATTGTACACTTACTAGTAAATGACATAGCTGTAGTTTGACACTCCATCTAACCTCACGTATTATTCTCGTTATTTACTGTCCTCCCAACAGCTGCCATCATTCAGGCGATTCAATAAAGGCTGCTTTTAAAACAAAAGCGGTGCGTAGAAAAGCGCTCGTGATAGCTTCAGGCTGTACAATCTGCCACTTCGGTAACTCTGCGCTACAGTGTAGCCACAGATTATGTGACGTAGACGTGACTGTTATTTTTCGTATTAGACTATAAATGTACCTACCCTCAATTAGTCTTATTATTGTGGACATTTGGCAATTACTTTACTTAAACATTATAAATAATTATAATAGATTTAGGTATATCAATTATGTATTTTTAATTAGATCTTGCATAGTCTTTATTGCACACACCATGCAAGACATGTATGCCAGGTTTGGTGATAAACTTTGCAGGATTTCTTTCCCATCTTTTTATACGTCTCTGTCAACTATATTTATATACCTATTAATTTTATCATAAGTTTCATATCCTTACGTGCTGACAAGAATGTACATTGCGCCAGCGAGTAATCTACAAACTCATTACTACCCACTATTTTAATTAGTACCTAAACAAAATATTATGTTATTCTTTTTTATTTTTACATTTATTAAACAGATGGGTGAAGGTCGTTTTAAATACTGATCTTAGATTATTAGACATGGCAGTGTTTTGTTGAAGTATATTTCTAAATAACATTAGTGTCTCAAACTTATCTGGCCCGATGAGGGTGTCGCTTTTGTCGCGTTATTTTTAAATGTAATTTAGTATACCTATTCATTTAAAAACAGTCTGTTACAAAACTTATATATCTCTGCTTCTTGTTTCAGTTTAATACATACCTTCGGTTTTAATATCTCAATATAGGATAGTCTTTGAACTTTCCTTGGCTGAAGCAAAATACTCGAATAATCAGCATTAATCTCTACCTTGCCTTTATCACATAAACATAAGGTATAAAATCCCCTATCAAATATAAATTAAGCTGCAGTTATAAATTGTGAAAAATATTGTAGGCGTGATTTGAATGGCAGGTGTGTGGTATTCAATGCTATACCTACGCTCTTCCAGTTTGTAGTGCCTACTTATTATAGCCTATAGGATACAGAGAAATGTACGCTGGATACATTATGTGAATATTATGTTCAACCACAGATAATGATCATAGAAGCATAATGTTTAAAAATAAAAAGTAAGTATGTACTTTGACGTGTAGAGTTTGGCTAATGAAAAGACTGTAATCGCCCGCCAAACAAATTAAAAAACATGCGCTTTCATAATTTGTTTAAATTATTTTTTGTTTGTGAATACCTATACTACAAGCATTAAGCTCAGTTATTCCAATTTTTGCACAAATTTTGAGAATTTACTCCGTTTTTTTTAAATTTGGCGGGCGATTTCAGCCAAACTATAGCAATATAAGTATGTAGTTATTAGTTTTGGCGGGAAAATCGTAGAACTCATATGTAGCTCTCGTTTTGTTCTCATTGATTTTAGTTCTGTAAAGAAGTAGGTACAAGTGATGTGGAGGTAGAACAATAGTGTTTTAATTTATTAATAAAATTTTCTCGGTGGACTCTATCAAAATTTTTAGTAAGGTTGTATTTGCCTTGACATGACTTGATTTGGACTGACTGATGCCAACGACGAACGTTGGACTATATTTGACCACTTTCGTCCTAATAGGGTAAATTATTTGATAAAAAATATTACTTGATGACTGGCTAAAAGATTTGCAACGCCATATTGAAAAAAATATAAGATTTTTACCATGCCTAATTAATTGTAAATATTTGCTTTGTATGGGATTGTGTCTAGGTGATAAAATTACAGGTTCAAAAATTTATTCAGGATGTCATAGACAAGTTGATATTATTGTATTTTTGGGCCCAGAAAAAGTATACAAAGTACTTCTCCCCTAATTAAAGCTTATAGACTTGTTTCAGAGAGACAGTAATATTCTACACCTACACAAAATGAAAATTGAAATAATTAAAAGACATCTCTGTTTCAGTATTTAAATACGACAAATAAGTGATTCGTAATAAAACAAACCAGCTCATAATAATTTATTCACCCTTTGAAAATTATACAAACAACATTTAAAAAACACTACGATAAAGAACTCATTTACACGCCGTATTAAACGGGAAATGAGACGAAAAAAGACCTTTCATTAAAATGTACTTTGTGAAAACAATTTTGAACTTTATTGTAATCGCAATAAGGTTTGTAAGACGTGCAAATCGTTGGGTGTGTGTTGGAACCATAGGCAATTTGAACAAATGTCACTCGTCATGGAGATCGAAATTTGAACTGCCTGATTTGGAGGGAAACAATAATCACAACTGTGCATTATCCGGAATTGAATTGCCCTATTAGTGATTTTGATACATTATTATATAAGCAGCTTTGCAGACTAGAATATTATCATCATCATCATCCTATATTCGACTCATTGTTGAGCACGAGTCTCCTGCAAGCGCAATGCGGATTGGCAGACTTCACTCGTGTAGAGAATTATGAAATTTCTCAGGTATGCAGATTTCTTTACAATGTTTTTCCTTTACTGTTTGAGACACAAAAAACAAAAAATACGCAGACAGGATTCGATTTTACGCCCGGCAAATCGAAGGCAGATATCATATTATCCAATAAGCTATCAACATCCATAATCTATATATATAATAAAACTGTAACAAGTCAAATTCTGCACAAAATATTTTGAAAATGTGAGTTGGAGAGCATTATAAAATCGATACTGAAGCCTATAAAAAAATATTTTTTGTCTGTCTGTCCGTATTTTTATTGACCAGGCAACGACTTAACAATTAATGTATTTAGATTAAGTAATTTCGATCAATATTATGGGCGAAGATAAATCTAGGTATTACTATCAATGTAGTGCTGTTCAATTCAATTACTTCGTCTAATTACCCATTAGCTCGTGAACCCAAACACAAAAAGCGCGGTATTTAATTTTTAATTTAAATGACTCTATCCGTCGACCGAACGAACGCATCCGAGAGGGTCCGAACTCATTTCGCGCCCAATTTGAACGCGATTAAAATTTCTATCAGAATGCATTCGTGTTTTAATAGGGCCGCAATAATTTATGATGACGTTAGTTATCGATAAAAACAAGCGATGATTTACGCAGTAATCTGTGCAGCCTTCATTCACGAATTTTATAATTGTAATAAATTGGTTTATTCACATAAATTAGTCCTTTGAACGCCGCCATTTTTATTATAGAGCAAACTATACAGTTTATATTAATAAAATGTTGATCTGTGTTGGAGAACGTGATATTTAATTATATAAATTATGTAATTGAACGTAAATAATTGTTATTTTAGTCATATATTTTGTGATAGCTCGAGGCAATTTTAACGTCGATATCCTATTAAAGCTTACGTTATTTATCTATCATTCAAAATATATTAAAGTGGTGAAACATCAAAGAAAATTATCAGCTGATGAAACCAAATTTGGTAGTTAAAGTTATAATATTTCTAAATATCTAAAACACTACTATTTTTTGCGGACAATTTCAAATAAGCCTATCCTTACTATTAGCGACTAGCATTAAAAAAATAAAAATAACGTGTGCGTCTCGAGACGCTCGACAGAAATGATAACTTAAACCTGCTGCAGTATGCATGAGAGAAAAGAAAGCCAGACAGTGGCGTCGTAACGCGTTATGTTACGAAGCGGTATACCCTCCTATTAAAACGTTATCACTTCAATATAGTATATCTTAGAAAATACTTATAAATAGATATAAAACACTAAAGTTAACAAAACTTTTTATTAATTTTCATAATTATAATTTTTAGATTCCACGGTTTTCGCGTGCTTAAGGACAGCGTAGGTAGTTTAATAATTAATAACATTAAAGTTAACAAAACTTTTTATTGAATTTCAAAATTAGAATTTTTAGATTCCACGCTTTTTGTGTGCATAAATGCAGCGTAGGAAGTGGAGTAGTTAAAATATCGACAATTGTTTTTCGTTTATCACATCACTAATCACCGCTTCAACGCTCTGACATATTGCGGCGGCCAAACAGTCGGCACTTGATGCTCTTTGATGACATGTTTGAATACGCGGTCACCCTTTCCCTCACGTTGCGAAACTCCATTCAACCAACCTTTAGATCTTGGTGACACGTTTGAAAACACAGAACATAGAACGCTTAAAGCTCGTTGAAAAGCTTTGAATGTGATGTGTAAAGCAGAAATTAAGGTTTTAAAACGTACTAAGAAATGTTATTTTTGTAGATACTGCAGTGCAAGTGTCTTGACAGAATTTTAGCCCTCATTCGCACGAGCAATTATACAAAATTTATACTACTACTACTATTTATAACACTACATTGCAATAAGCGTTCTTATACTAGGTATACCTGGGTTCCCGCGGCCGTCGTGTTGACCGGTGTGTATTTCCTTTTTAAGACCTTATTGAATGAAGTTTTTTGTAAGAAAAGCCTCAGAATACCTACATAAGTAAAACTGTAAAACTTTTCATACCATACACTAAATGAATATGGTTCAGTAATCCATTAGATATGGGTGTTACGTTTGGCATTTTATTTCTTAAGAACAAAGGCATAACAAATACCGTCGGGGCATAATTGATTGTAAATCTTGAAAATAGCCTTTTTGAAGGGTTTATTGTATTGAAAAAAATATGGCAGAGTTTGTTATGGACTTTTACACGGACTCGGCGTTTTTGAACTATAAAGCTCTAATTTCTTACTTTATCAGGAAAAGAATTTGGATTAGAAAAGTTAATTCCATTTTCAGATATAATGATTTAATTTAATAAAAGATTAATAATTCTTTTTATTTTACACTAATAAATTATTTTCAATTTATACCAAACATTTTTTTTTAATTATTCCTAAACGGCGTTTAGGAATAATTTTAGAGAATTCACATTTTGGATTTCGGATCCATATTTATATTTTATACTTAGGCTTTATTGAAAGAAAATGTAAATAAGAGTCAGAATGATAAGTTTTGAATGATGTTTGTACAAAATCAAACATCATTTATCTTAATAAAATAAGTAAGTACGAAAATCCGTCACAAAAGGTCTTGTGACTAAGAAGTGAAGGCATTTCAAAATAGGGTAATTTTGTCAACTTCTGTTTTTGAAGTAAGGAGTCGGGGTTTTCAACGTGAAGGAAAGCTAGTTTTTATCAATGTTACTTATTGTATACTGTATAAAACTCGTTTTATAAGTGGTTATTAGTCAAATTAGCCAAAAAAATCATTTATTACTTATCTTACATATAAAATGTCTATGTGATAATGAAAAATATCACTGATAAGGATTTCATGGATATTATTTTCACAATAATATCCATGAAATCCTTGAAAAGCATGACAAGAGACAGATTTCGGAATGAACTTTCAGGTACTAAGTATATAAAGTACTCGTAAGTCGCAATCTTATAAATAAGTACGTCATAATATACTTTAATATCAGGTTGTAATGCCGTAGTATTGCAGCTTGCGAGGCGGGGCCTGCACCGCCTGCTTGTTTTGTTTTATTTTCATGTACAACTCGGTAGAAGCCAAGAGAACCTATAGGTTGTCTGAGAATTGACAGCTCGTACAATTACAAAATAAAGAAGTTATAAATACCAAAAATTTTTATACTAAATCGTTGCCTACGACACAAGGAATTAAATATACGTATTCCTAAAGACATTGTCATGGAAGGATATGGTTTCCGTCTAAATTTTAGTCCCTTAAGGCTTATCATAGCTTCAAGTTGACGGGCTGTTGTTCTAGGTGATGGTTCTACACTTTGTATCAGGCCATCTGCTTGTCCCGTCAACGGTCTACAAATAAAAATACTTTACAAAAACGGATAATTGTTCTTCTATCAAGTTAAGTATAAGGTGTATCTATAGTCACTGTTAATGGCGATGCTATTTCAAGATCATGGTGGGAGGCTTCAGCTGTGTTTTAATTATATTTAGAATTTTCTTAATTCTCTACTTGTGTGAAGTCTGCCAATCCACATTGGATCAGCGACCCAATGGTGAACTGTTTGGCCTATCCCGAGTCTCCTCTCAAAATGAGAGATTCTGAGAGGAGACTCGTGCTCAGCAGTGAACCGAATATGGGTTGATAATAATGAAAGTAGGTATATTATAACCCGCCCCAGGAATTCTTGATCCAAAACCACATAGACTATAACTTCTGCACCAATGAGGCACTTCGCCAACAATTAGTAGATAGGTAGGTACTATAAAATGCAATTATTCTTCTTTGTCGTTACACTTTTGTGGTCGTGGTCGTCATTTCGGTGTGGTGGCAAGCCTCACTACCCGTCGCCATTCCTCCCGTAGTGTGGCTCTCCTAGCACATTCATGGAGCGATAAAATGCAATAGTTAGACTAATTATCGTGTTCCTTATAACTTTTCTTGTAACATACACAGTTGCCAGTTCTAAAAACGACGTTCTAAGTTTTTGACGACCTCCGTGGCGCAGTGGTATGCGCGGTGGATTTACAAAACGGAGGTCCTGGATTCGATCCCCAGCTGGGTCGGTTGAGGTTTTCTTAATTGGTCCGGGTCTGGCTGGTGGGAGGCTTTGGCCGTGGCTAGTTACCACCCTACCGACAAAGACATTCCGCCAAGCAATTTAGCGTTCCGGTACGATGTCGTGTAGAAACCGAAAGTGCTGTGGATTTTCATCCTCCTCCGAACAAGTTAGCCCGCTTCCATCTTAGATTGCATTATCACTTACTATCAGGTGATTATTGCAGTCAAGGGCTAACTTGTAAAGAATAAAAAAAAAAAACTCTCATTAGCGATGTGGTGGCATTTTGGTGTGTATTTATACTTTTTTAGCTGTTTTAAAGGTTCGCGTAAGTTCTAAATGTTTCATACGCACGGCGCGCCGCGGGCAGGTCGTGGACTCCTGACCGCCTGGAGTCAGGAACACAATTAAGTACGGGAGGCGCGTATGCGTACATAGGCAAAAAGTTAATTTTTTAATACCCCCAGTAATGCAATGCCAGTGATGCGTGCAATTTTGTAAGACGTGAGATCAGGTAGCTAACTAAAAAGTTTGTATGTAAACTTGAGTGTGTGAGATTTTTTTGATAAAATAATTTAAAAATGTGAAATCCCTTCCACATTAGTTTTTATAACTTCATTTAAATTGTAGTGGTAAATATATTTGTGATAAGATAAATCCTGAAAAATACCACTAGAACAATAAATGCCTGAACTGATTTTGATGTATTTTTAGAAAGGATCATCATCATTATCGGCCCAAATACGGGTCACTACATGGTTAAGCCTCCTTCCTTATAGGTGAGGGTTCAGAATACAGTGTATTCTGTAATCTGAAGGTGAGGGAATATGGAGCTTAGACCCACCACACTGCTCCAATGCGGGTAGGTCCAATGTTAAATTTAACGACTGCCTTAATTTAATGATAGTGAGCGGGACGGACGGTTTAACTTGTTTTCCGAGGCATGGTTTTGTAGCATCTCCGAGTGATCTGGTACTCAATATGAGTACCCGAACCATTGTTATAAGTTCTTGAGTCAAAATTACTTCGTTTAATAAAAATATCATTGAATAAAGCAAAGCTCTTGAATACATAACTTGACCGAGTCCTGGGTAATCAAAATTCACGCAGGCTAACCACAGGACCAACAGTTAAAAGATATGTACCTATTGTAAATAATTTTGACAATAATATTATTCTTTGTAAGCTGGCAACCTCAGTCATTCATAATTAATAATTCGTATTCGGCTCACTGTTGAGCACGAGTCTTCTCGTGGGTGGTGAGAGAATAGGGTCAGGCTAATAGTCCACCACGCTGCCCCAATGCGGATTGGCAGACTTCACAGACGTAGAGAATTACGAAAAAACTGAGGTATGCAGGTTTCCTTACGATATTTCTAAGCCTTTACTATGATAATAATTGCTCATTGTGTATTGCAACAGTATTGTTTAAGAAAAACAAACAAAGTCGCGGTCAATCTACTAAGTAGCCAAAACAATCTTGTTCGATGCACTACCTTATTAGTCATCACGAAAATCGTGAACTGTGAAAGGGCTTTGGGGTTGAAATTTTTGGCATCTGTGCGTTTTTGTCTTAGCCTTAGGGTCGCAATTAGTTGATTTATCACTGGACTGTTCCCAGGACGTGTGGGAGAGCTGGCTACCTTCCCAGAATCGTGACATGCGTGTGCCAACTTATACTGGTTACCTAATTAAGTATTTATTATAAACTGATACCTGGGAATAGATAACTGGATCACGTAAAGTTGGAATATGGAAGACTAGTTTCCAACATATTCAAAGTCATTCTATTCAGTTTTTTTGAATTCTTAACAAGTTAAAGTTAGCCCTTATATCACCTAATGGTAAGTGATGATGTAATCTAAGATGGAAGCGGGCGAACTTGTTAGGAGGAGGATGAAAAACCACACCCCTTTCGGTTTCTACACGACATTGTACCGGAACGCTAAATCGCTTGGCGGTACGTCTTTGCCGCTAGGGTGGTAACTAGCCACGGAAGCCTCCCAACAAGACCTGTACCAATTGAGAAAACTTCAATCGGCCCAACCGGCCATCGAACCCAGGACCTCCGTCTTGTAAATACACCGCGCTCTAACGTATCTACTGAACTAGAAAGCCACGTTATTTGTGAGTGTCATAATCTATTTTTTCCCTGTTATCTCTCGGAAACGGGAACTACGCGTGTGAAACCGCGGGGCGTCGGCTAGTGAAATATAACTTAAAAGTAAGTAAATAAATACAAATAAACCTCCTTGAACGAAATCTTTACATATAATTTACAGTAACAACCAAAGTAGTACCCTCGTAACTTTCTAAACAAACTGCTAAGGCTCGTTTCCTCCATAAGAACTAACAAAGCCGGTGTAAATTGCCATTTCCGGTCGGCCGCGCCATTTCCGCCAATAGAGCCTACTTCCGGCAGGTGGCGGCACTATTTAGTTTGCTCTCAGAATTTCCTGGCCGAGGAAAATTGCGTTTAGCGATAAATTGGTTGTACAAAGTCTTGGATGGGAATTTTCTCCCTTTACGTTCGAATCAAAAACTGTTAGTGTTATATCATCATCAGTCATTCTTAACCTAGTTTAACGGCCCACTAATTCCTCCCTCCCTCCTTAATACATGTAGCTTAGACCCACCAAGCTGGTGGGAGGCTTCGGCCGTGGCTAGATACCACCCTACTGGAAAATACGTACCGCAAAGCGATTTAGCGCGGAACGCCGAAAGGAGTGTGGATTTTCATCCTCCTCCTAACAAGTTAGCCCGCTTCCATCTTAGATTGCATCGTCACTTACCATTAGGTGAGATTGTAGTCAAGGGCTAACTTGTAAAGAATAAAAAAAAAGAAAAAACAACTGTTCCAATGCGATTTTGCGGATCAACAAAATCTCTAAAATCAATCGAATATAGCCGTGGGCATCAGCTAGTTAGTATATCTATTGCCTCCATAGCTCAATGGTAAAGGGGCCGGATTCATCACCGCGAGATGGTGGTTTGATCCCCACCCACTGGACTATTGTCGTACCCACTCCATATTTAAAAGATATATTCTTTTTAAAAAGAAAAGAAAAGTATTTTTTTTGTTGCACTATCCCGCATTTAATTACATTAATCCCTTTATCCAAAGATTGTCTGGCAGATATTGCTGTAAGCAATAAGACTGCCTTTGCACACACTTGTTTTCTGTGTTTTCTTTTGTTTTCCTTGTTGTTGTTTTTGTTTTGTGCAATAAAGTATAAATAAATAAAATACTCGTATCAGTAATTTGTACTAAATACATACTAAACATGTCTTTATACCCTCGGCAGTACATCAAAGCGCAGTGAATTAAGTCGCGAGATAAGATGTTATCGCCCCACAAAGCTAAAGTTAAGTGAGCGTAACTAAACGTTACACGTAACTCCATTAGTTCGGCTCGGGGGGTAGTTGACGGAAAATTACTTATGAACAGTTTTTTCCAAAACAGGGGATAATTTAAATAAAAGTGCAAATTGACTTGCAAATTAGAATTTTAAAGATGTTTTAGTTTAGGTTTATTTATCATCACCGGTGGTAGAATCTTTACAAATAGTCAACTGACGTGTCAAAAGTGCTTGTAAACTTAGCCTACTTGATTGATTGATTGATTGATTATGATTTTGATTTTGATCATTACAACCCATATTCGGCTCACTGTTGAGAATGAGTCTCCTCTCAGAATTAGAGGGGTTAGGCCAATAGTTCACCACGCTGGCCCAATACGGATTAGTAGACATAACACACGTAGATAATTAAGAAAATTCTCAGGTATGCACGATTCCTCACGATGTTTTCCTTTATGAAATGCACAATAACTGAAAAGTTGTAGGTGCAAGCCCTGGATCGGATTCGAACCTTCGCCCTCCGAATGATGATATAGGTATATTTATAAAAAAAATATTTATTAATTTTGACATTGTAAAAAAATTACCAAACATAGAAGTAAATAGAATAGTCTATGTTAAAAACATACATAGTTTGTTGTCTCTATATATACCCTTAAAATTAATATATTATTTCCTGTATCAACCCTCAATCGGCTCACTGCTGAACTCGAGTCTCCTCTCAGAATGAGAGGAGTTAGGCGAATATTCCACCACGCTGGCCCAATGCGGATTGGCAGACTTCACACATGCAGAAAATTAAGAAAATTCTCTGGTATGCAGGTTTCCTCACGACGTTTTTCCTTCACCGTTTGAGACACGTGATATTTAATTTCTTAAAATGCACAATAACTGAAAAGTTAGAGGTGCATGCCCCGGATCGGATTCGAACCTACGCCCTCCGAATGAAGGCAAAGGAAATATCCACTGGGATAACACTATAAAGGTTTATTTATTTAAAAAAAAATGTAACACACTTTGACATTATAAAAAAATATCAAACATAGAAGTAAATAGAATAGTCTATGTAAAAAACAGTAATATGGATTGTTGTCTTTATATACGTCTATTCTATACCATTAAAATTAATATATTATAGTGCCACTTTAAGCCCACCAACCCGCGTAAGAGCAGTTTAGTGGGTCACTCTAGATCCCCTCTTCTATAAATGAGGCCTGGCTCTCTAATGGGCTGTTAAAATAGGCTGATAATAATGATGATGATATGGTATGTTTGTTTTATTTTTTTTAATTTACTTATATTGAACAAACTCTTCCCTAAATTGAAAACATCATCGCGTTGAATTTTCATTTATCTGTGTAACAGGCGTGGACAATCATCTTAATATACTATCCACTTTATTTATCCCACCATCAAACTAAAATAGACCTTATTTTATAAACACTAAGATTCTTTCTTACGTAGATGAAGGATCTAACTATTATGGTTGCATTTTAATGCATCATCAAGTGAACTTGGTGCAAATGTCATAGTTGTGATTGTACTCTATTTGTATGTGTATAAAGTTGATATTAGTTTAACGAAGCGTGCTTTTCATTTGGTCGGGTAAATGCAAAACGAAGCAACTTCACGCTTATTTAGTCGCGTTACGCCGTAGTGTAATTGTGTTGCCATGGTTACAAATGTGATCGATGCTTTGCGATTGCAGAGCTCGTGCGCTGTAGCAAGGTGCGGGTGACAGTTCATTTTACTCTTGAAAGTTTGTCGCGATTCACGATTATAGTACGTATTATGAACGTCATACGGCAACTGTTACCCGCACCAAGCTACACCGCACGAACCATTAGGTGATAGGTGTCTCTCCGGTCGACAAAACCTATCCTATCGATAACCTATATATCGATGATTTCAACAGTGATGTACAAAGTTTAAATTATCCTACCCTATATCGACAAACATATTTCAATGATGCACAAAATGTAAACAAATAAATTCAAATTTGGAATAACTAGTGAAAAAATAATGGGCTTCACAATAACAGATTTCACAATAATTTGCTAGTATTTTAGGATAATAATTATTTATTAGTATTGAACTTTTAAAAATGTTAAACTGCGGATATAACAAGGGATGAATGTCCTTCGTTATAAACAAATATTGGCAATTTGTAAGGTTCAAGGTGTACAAGAATCCTGGTAAAAATCATTGTTTTTCAGTCTATGGAAAAATATGATAAAACAAAAAAAAACATTATTCGTGCGATAAAAAAATTAAACGAACTATTTTATAATAATATTTGTTTGTAAATATTACCACATTTTTCGTTTTTTAATGATTAATTTGTGTATCAGAGTGTTCAGCTCAACGAGACTATAGGTATTTGTGCAGCCTCGCGCTCTCGACAATGGCAGCCGACGAAAGGGAAAGGGTTAGTTACCCTTCGCGGCCCACAGAGCTATTTACATTATAGACAGGATACTTATAGCATTTTGCCATATTGGGTATATACCTACTAAATTGCCATTTTTTTGACGCTAGGTAATTCGTCTACGCATCCCGTCCGGATATTTGGCCTATAACAACTATATATTTTTGTCTGGAGGCTATGACTGTTCACTCACCATCAAGACGACTATCAGCTTGGTTTGTCATGTAAAGAAATACATTGTCATACGCAAATAAATATGACGATATTTGTCCCATCTTCGTTGAATAAGTTCAAATTAAAATCGTACACGTGTGAAAAAAATTAATCATTTGGTCTGTTTTTCTGCCTTTGCCAAAAATAACTTTTGGTACAGAGATAGAGTTTAGATTGAATTAAAATATAATCGGAGATGTAGTATTGTGATGTAAGCACCTGTACTTTCTTGAAAAACAAATTTTTAAGAAAGTACACGCTTTAGAAGTCAAACCATCTTTAAAAACTAAAATAAATTCTGTTTATTATCATAGACTTGTAACTCTACGGACTGCAGAACGTAGATCAATAGGTAACCCTCCCTTTGTAAGATCAATAGAGGATTAAATAACAATAATAATTTTCGTTTGTCGAGCTATGCGTTGTAGTAATCGCTTCTTTGTTGTTCTATAATGAAGTAGAAGGTAGATGAAAATTGTTATTCGTTAAGCAAGGCTGCAAAATAGAAGAGACAGAGCTCTGAGCTCTGCAGAGCAGAGGATTCAAAAGATTGAACCACGAGCAAAACGAGAGGATCAAAATAAAACCGGCCAAGCGTGAGTTGGACTTACGTGACGTACGAAAGGTTACGTACCATTATCCATACTGTACTATACTATATACTATAATATTATAAATGTAAAAGAGTGTGTGTCTGTCTGTTTGTTTTCGTTTGTTTGTCAGTCTTTTACGGCAAAACAGAGCGACGATTTTACGTGATTATTTAAGTGGAGATAAGTAGTTGAAAGGATGGAGAGTGACATAGGCTACATTTTGTCTCTTTCTAACCTCCCACTTCCCTAAAATGGGGGGTGGAAGTTTGTTATGGAGCATTACGCAATTTTCAAGGTACCTACCTTGAAAATAGAAAGCTAAAAATTGATAAGTATGCAGAGTATTTGTGACTGTTTTAGGGGGGTAGTGTACGGGTAGGGTACGGGTAGGGTAAGTGTAGGGTACGGTTAGTGTACTTACGGGTAGGATAAGGGTAATGTAGAGGTAGGGTAGGGGTAGGGAAGAAGTGCACAAAAGTCAAAGCGAAGCTTGACTGGGTCCGCTAGTATCTATCTAAAAAGGTAAAAAATTACGTTTGTTGTAATTATGGAAGAGTCTAGTAGGTATTGTTTATGAAGTTATCATCCAGACAGACAGTTTAGATCGATATACAGTGTTATATTTATACTCTGTGAGACTATCAGTGTGTTAGTTATGGTTCTGGCGCAGTTGCCATACAGTACGGCGCGCCCGCGGCGAGCGTCCCGCCACGGTAATGACTGCGCACTGACCGGCAGTTGAGGAACATACAGGGTGCTCTACTTACATGGTTTCCTACTAAACATTTTTTTTATTACTTGTCTCTACTACGTAGGTAATAGTAGGTACTATGTCGTGTACTCAATTCACAATCATCATCATTATCTTATCAGCCGATGGAATTCCACTGCAGGATTTATATGGACTTCCAAACATCACGATCCTGAGCCGCCTACGTTCAGTTAATCCCTGCGACTCACTTGATGCAGTCAGTCCACCTGGTGAGGGGTCGGCCAACATTGCGCTTTCTAGTGCGGGGTCGCCATTCCAGCACCTTCAAACCTAACGTCCATTGGCTCTTTGAACTATGTGGCCTGCCTATTGCCTGGCTAGTCTCAAGTGGACTTTGGTCCATCTGCGTATCTCCTCATTTCTGATTCGATCACGCAGAGAAACTCCAAGTAACTAAGAAGAACCAAAATTCACTGATATAGCTCAGCGAGTCGCGAAGCTGAAGTGGCAATGGAAAGGCCAAATAGTTCAAAGAGCTGATGGACGTTGGGGTCCCAAGGTGCTAGAATTGCGACCCTGCACCGAAAAGCGCAGTGTTGGTTGACCCCCCAATAGATGGAGCGAGACAACAAGAGGGTTGCCGGGAGCCGCTAGATGCTGGTGGCTCAAAACCGTTTTGTTTGGAAGTCCATGCAAGAGGCTTATGTCCAGCAGTGGACGTCCATCGGCTGTTAATGATGATGATGAGTGTAAATAACGCCCCAGATTAGAAACAAGAAGTCTCAGCACTCTGTATAAACGCATCGTAGCGCATTACATATGCGCGGCATAATAAATGTATCCGCTTAATTATTATTTTGAAGATATCCGCGCCCGCGGCTCCCGGCCACAGCCCAATAAGAGCACGACGCGCAATATTATCTGGACTCGGCCGCGGGCGCGCGAGACAAGTGGAGGGTAGGAAATGATGCAGGCTTTTTAGGCTTTATAATGTTTTGCTTTTAAGCAACACACCTGTAGGCCTAAGAAGCGTGAAGACATTATATCATGAAGAAGTAGACGAATGTCGACCAATAGCGGCGAAGTTGCCCCATATTTTTCGTTCCAACGCAATGAAAAGATAGTAATATTTTCGGTTCAGTGCTATCAGTCAACATGTCATTTGAACAAAAAGAGGAGGTTCTCAATTCGACGGGTATGCTATTTTTCGCTTTTTAGTTTATTTTTGTGATTTAGAAGTCGGATGAACTTTTTTGTTAAGACGAATTTATTTTTCTGTTTTTAGGCTGTCCTAGCATGAACGGCGCCACAGTACGGTCAATTTAGTTATTTTCATTGTAACACAAAATTACTAAACCGATTTTCATGAAAATTATCTGGAAGTATACTAGTTCAAAAAAAAAATTTCAAAATTGGTCAAGAAATTACGAAGTTATGAGTAACAAAAATTAAAAAAAAATAAAACATAAACAATATGGTCTCGAACTCGTGTTATGAAGCCTCGTAAAAGACAGATGCAATACGAGGAGTAGCCTCTTAACAATAAAAAATAGATATTTGGTCCTCACGAACATTTACGAGACCTTAAAGCATTTTACATAATATAATACTAGAAAAAAAAAATTGGATATAAATACTTTACTTTTATCTGGACTCGGCCGCGGGGCTCGAAAAACAAGTAGACGGTAGGAAATGATACAAGCCGACTTTGTAGGTTTTATAACTGTAGGCCTAAAATGCGCCCCACGACATAAAACGTGAAATGAACACAGTCGACCAATAGCGGCTGAACCGGATACATCGCTCTGTCATTCGTTCCATCGCAACGAAAAAGAGTGCGATATTTCCGGTTAAAATTCACATATTTTAGCTATTCGTACATGGCCATTCTTACGTACGTAGCATAAGCTTTGGAAGGACAGAAGAAAATGAGGCATGTCTACAAACATGTCTAATAATTCTCCAAAAAAAAAGGCGAAACAATGAAAAACACGTAAAATAACTAAGACGCCAGCTTCAAACAGCAGAAGGCGCAGTGTTTGTTTGAGATATAAAGTTTTTCATAAAGGCCTTCTTACGAGTAGCTATGGAATTGTAGGGATGCTCCTTGCGATTATAGAAACGAGAAAATTAATACTTTGTGGGTATTACTTTTTTTTGTATCTTTTAGCGATTGTTGCGGAATTATTTTTTCAATATTACTGGATTCTCTATTTATGTGTAAGTACTTTTAAGTAGGTATATAAATGGTTTCATACTACTAAATACTTATTGTAAACTTTTTGCAGTAGTAGAGCTTTTTGTGACAAAAATTACCACAGTTGAAATAATGTTATTCTGCTTTAAGAGATGGATTTTCGCTTGACATTAGTTGAGACATCAGATTGAACTATTACCTACTTATTAAAAAAAAAGAAAAAGTTACTACATTGTTAATCATTATTTATATACAAGCGGACACCCGCGACTTCGTCCGCCCTTAAACTTCTTTAATCCGGCCCTATCGCAACATCCGGTCTCAGTGAATACCTACTAACTATAAACTACATCCCTGCCAAATTTCAGCTTTGTACATCAAGTGGTTTTCGAGATTTCGTGATAAATACTTTCGCATTTATACTAAGATTTTAGAGCACAACTTCAAATGTTTGACATTACAATGCGTATAAAAAATATATAAATATAGGTCGTAGGTATTCTCGTTTAGCCATACAACTTTAACTGTTAAACCCTAGCGTGAGCCGATCCACATCAGTCTCATCCTAAATTTTTCCCTAAAAATAAAGTCGTAGCAAAGTTTCAGGAAAAATAATTACAAGAAGGACTCTTTCACCGCGGGGCCGCTCCCTTTGTGGGGGAGTCCTTAAATAATTACACTTCGCCCCCCAAAACATTTACCTAACGAGATTACAGAGAATTACCTTTTGGCTTTTCTCATTATGGATCTTATTTATTTTGCTTATTAGTCGGAACATTGGGATTTGCTTTGTTATTTGTTTTAACTTAAACTTGAAACGCTACGTGGAGTCTCCCACGTAGATTTTCTATATTTTAGTCTTTGGGTAACAGAGTCTAAAGACAAAAATCTTCGAACACTGCATGTTGTCATTAAAGTAATTAACTATGGGCCTAAGAAGGCTCGGATTCACTCAGCGCATGATGGAGTGAGCTAAGCTCGTAGTATCTCTGCGTGATCGAATCTATAATGAACCAAAGTTCAACAAGTCGCAAAGCGTGGCAATGGGCAAGCATATAGTTCAAAGAGCCAATAGACGTTCAGTTCCTAGGTGTTGGAATGACGACCGGGCATCGGAAAGTTCAGTGTTTGTCGATATCTCACAAGGTGGACTGACAATTTAAAGCGGGTTATAGGAACTGCTGAATGGAGGCGGCTCAAAACCATTGTTTGTTGTTTGAAATTCCTTAAAAACGGCCTACTAGTACGTCTAGCTGTATACGTCCATCGGCTAATGATGATAATTAAAGAATATGTCACACACATGAGTTATCAATTTCTACCAGCCAGTGAGAAGCATTGCCTTTAGTCCGCTCCCTCTGGACTATTGTCTACGTTTTTAAGAAAAATTCGATCACTTTCCACTCAGATAAAGAGAAAAAGGGAATATGTTTATTAACTTAACAACTGAGCTTTAGTTAGCAGCTAACATGGGCGGACTTTTTGGGAGGTGCATATACTATTACTAGTAAGTACCTAATGATAATAATTATCTTCGTAGGTCCAGCACTAAGTTATCCCGCTAATATGCCAAACCGGGGCAAACTATACAAGGAAAAACTCTACCACTAGTTGGAAAACTGATGGTGTGTTACCCCCACAGGATCTACATGTTAGCAAGCAAGCAGTCTAGCTTATTTAATTAGGTTCGATATCCCAGAGTTAGTACGCAGTAAACTAGAAAATACGAGTAGGTACTATCTATTTTAAGCGCAATGTATAGTCTCTATTATTTACCTAAGCCATCTTGTTGGAAATCCTACCCAGCGAGATAATATAGGCAGGTACATACGTATCTTCAAATATAAAGGGATCTGAGCACTCGCTTAAAAGTTTTCCTCTGTTCGAGGTGCTCTCGGAAAATGGGGAAGAGTGTTTGTGTCTGTGTGTATGCAGTGTATGTGTTGCAGTTGCTTTGTGCGTGTGTGCCGCGGGCGACGCAAGACGGCGCCCTCGGTGTCGCCGCCGGGGATCCTACGGGAGAAGTGCGGAAGTGACATTTCTGAAAAACATTTTCATGACTAGGTTTCATGACTCATTATTATTTGATGACTTTCAAATTGAGTGTCAATCAGTTGACAGATGGAGAATATCCTTTTGGTAGTGCCCTTTATTTTTAAGCTGAATGTAGAATTGTTTAGTTATCTATTGCTTTGCCCCGTTATCTTCACAGCGCACGTTTGTCTTCTAGGTGCAACCTAGGAAAATCATAAAGGAATCCTCTATGCAAAAATACATCTTTCACATAATACATACATACATTTCTAATAGAATGATAGATATGTGTTAGTACCAGTGGTGTTACGTTATTGTATCAAAATTTTACACATCACATTTTTCCATGTGTAGTGTCCAATACATACTCTGCGTTCCAACCAGCTTGAAGTGAATCTAACAAAGCAAAGAGCTCAAAAAGCTATTGTGAAAATAATAATTGAATACAGCCTTTATATCTACCTCTATCTAGAGGAGAACTTATTAGAAGTGTTTTGGTACGAAATATATTTTTTGTATTTATTATGAATTTTCGGTCCTTCTCAGTAATGTTCGGGTATCTTTTGAACTTTGCTCGTAACTTAAAATTTTTTTACTAAATATTTTGTGGAAAATTCTTGTTAATCCAACATAAATTATATCTATCTAAACATATAAAAACAAAAATATTGAGTGAAAGTTCCCCAGGGGTGAGAAAAAAAGTAAAACTTTTCTATTTCAGGATAAGATACGCCTTTTTTCTTGAAGCCCGTCATCGTTTACAGTAGACATAGGGCGGGCTACTGTTCACAGCCCGCGGCCTTCCTGACCAATCACAGCGCTTCGAGCTATATCACCATCCCTCTCGTATACAGTAATTTCCTTATAACGTCATCTCCTTTCCTCCCCCCGGCGAAAATCCTAGCAATAATCACTTAACATAGCACTTTTAGCTCTAACACTAAACTAAATAAGGTGTAGTTTCACTCACAACACGACGCAGTCGCTTCGGGCGTTCCGTGTCGCGACAATGTTTATTTGATATCGAGCGTCAGCGACGATTTTCAAGTTCAGATTTCCCTTTCAAATGATTGTGAACCTTATTCTTTTGCCCATTAAATCTAACACGGTGAACCGTTTTGACGAATCGTATTTACGTGTGCAATGCTGGCATTTTCATTGTTACACTTCAGAATAAGAGCCGCCAAGGCAGATACGACTTTATTCTACCGATAGAGGATACGTTTTTATTCACGATTTTGGCAGTTGTGTGGTTTTAGAAGTGTACGGTTACTTCGCTTCAGGCAAAAGCTATTTGCGATGACAATTTTGCGAGAGACGGACGAAAATATGCCTTTTATTCCGAACTAGAATCGGGATTAAAGTGCTAAAACGGAATTGCTGTCAGAGGGCTTTGTCGAAATTTGTGAACGACACCTATCTCGGTTTCCAAATACACCTACATGTAATTTAGTGCCCCTGTAGCCTATCTATTAGTAACTAATGAAATACTTTTGTTGTTTAAAACATAACGTGTAGATACATAGGATACACGCAATATGTAATTTTAACTTTTCTACGATTCAAGCCCTTCAGTTCCTCACGTCCTTTTTTACATAGACTTAACACAAACGTATGCAATGAGATGCTTTGCGGTAGAACTTGTCCGGGGAAGTACTGCTGCCATGGTTACGTCTCTCGAGAAACGTAATTGCTGCATTCAGTAGGCTAATTTACTATTTTTGACGTACGTTAGTTGGCATATAAAACATTTACCAACTAGACCATTGTAAGTAATTCACGTGTCAATCAATCAATGTCACGTGATTTCATATTCATTATTTATTTAATGCTAACTGATCAATATTGAGAATCTATGTAAAAATGTCGACCGATGCCTACTGACACCCGTTCGTGGATATTATATAGTAGGTAAATAACATTTTCCAGTTGACATTGTGATTTTTGTTAACAATAGGCTTTAGGGAATACGAAAAATGCGGTTATTATTAATTTAACTTTAATTCTATTATGTAGCTAACTTACGTCAAAGTTAGTCAATTGACTGGCTGATCTATCTAAAGGTTATAGTAGACAGTGAATTTTAAGGGACAATTCCGAGTACCTACGCCTCAAGACGACAGATGCTACCTTGCGTACGACGAGTCCGTCTCTTACTTTGTTACAGGCGATGGTTACGTATGACGTAACATAAAGTGGATACACGTCGAAAATTTGTGTAAATGCTCTTATGTTTGAACTGTCCTTTTGTATTCGATATTGGCAAAATAATTATTTATTGACCACAAAGGAACCACGGGATATAGCCAGTTTAACATGTTTTTCGAAAACCAATTTATATCAACTATTAATAATTATCTGCTACATACCTAATCGAAAAAAAATTCGTATGTCTGTTTGCTCATTTCTGCATTAGACTTTACTAGAAGCTTTTCGACACGAAACAAATAATAATGGTCTGAAATGTTATCCAATAAACTGTTTCAGCAAACTAAAAAAAAAGCATTGAGCCAAGTACATTACCTACCCACTTATGACCTAGAATCTTCCAAATGTAGCCGACGGCGTAATGAAATTGTTTCTGAATAGAGAACAAAAAATACTATATCCCAACATTAAGTAAATATTAGAATTAACATGCATCATATCAAACACAAAGTACAAAAAACAAACAAGAAATACGTCAGGGGATTTCAGCGAAAAACGAAAATTAATAAAACTGTCAGTGCGGAAACAGACTTTTAAATAACATTTTCTTTCATTATGCGCAACTTTTGACCTTTATTTTTAAGAAAATAAAGGATATTTTCGTTTGTTTGTACCATTGTTTCTTCAGCAATGTTACGTTTCTATTAAGGATCCCGGCAAACAATCTCCCCTAAGAAATTCAGAAAAATGTAATTTGAAATAACAACTCGGTTTGATTTTCCCTCCCTTTGTACCGCCTACGCTGAATGTATAATTTATATATTTGAAATGTATTCGGCTATGTTTTTATAATGGAAAGGAACTTACAAGGCCAACTTATTTGGATTTGTCAATCTGGACACGATATTGGAAACAAATATCTTCTACAGATTAGCCTTATTTATTATTGACAACAACAGTTAAATTCAAAATAATATTGGAAATAAATTACAGGTAGGAGTGTCCTGAATTATTTAACTTGAATCATCCTTATTATCAGCCGATGGACATCCACTGCTGGACTTAGGCCTCTTGTATGGACTTCCAAACACAACGGTCTCGAGCCGCCAGCATCCAGCGACTCCCTGCAACCCGCTTGATGTCCTAGGTCCATCTAGCGGTGAGTCGACCCTTCGATAGAACCTTGAATATTTTTTGTTGATATCAAAACATATTACTCAGAACGCTCACAAACATTTTACGTCGGTATTAATCCTAGTTACGCCTATCCATTTTGATACAAATTGTAAAACTGTTTCGGATCCAACTTGAACTGTGAAATCAAAATCCCTGTGGGAGTCACCTGATTCCATTGCAGACATTGATCTCTATTCACTTTGCGTGACGAATTTCTTGTAAAATGTAAACGCAGAGATCTTACTTTTTATATTTAACGACAAGTTAGCACTTGACTGGGATTTCACGCAACGTTAAGGACACCACACGAATTTAAGATGATGGTGAAACATAAAAGAGGTACAGGTTTAATCTACCTTTGCTTCAAGGTGGCATCATTTTACATTACTTGGCGACTTTGTTCACATAGGTAGTAGTAGCATTATTACAACTTTCATTCTTTTTACGATACTTTTACGACAGAATTATAATAATTTGATTCATTACAGTTGGTATATTTGGTAGGAGTAGGTAAAAAAAAAAAGATTAATGACACCTGCCCGCATCTACAAAAAGTACCAACTTTTATAATATCATGTGAATTAATAAGAATGAGAGTGGATAATTTTAAGCAATATTACTAATGACGCCTGAATTGTTATTTGTTTAATAGACGGCCAGGGTGAAAAGCGCTTACACATACGGTGCTCTTTATGGAACATGATAAAATTGCATACAAATTCGTCAGCCCCTGCAGCCAAATCGCACGTCGATTCTCTTTCTACGATCGCTTCGAAACGCTTCGAAAACTAGAAAAATGTATTGGAATGACATTTGCTATCGACAGGTCACGTGATCAAGATCTGTCATTCCCATACATTTTTCTCGTTTTCGAAGCGTTTGCGATCGTAGAAGGAGCGTGCGACTTGGCTGCAGGGGCTGACCGAATTCGTATGCAATTTTATCATGTTCCATAAAGAGCACCGTATGTGCAAGCGCTCTTCACACTGGCCGTCTATTAAACAACTCAGGCGTCATTAGTAATATTCCATATACCTAACTAAAACTATCCACTTTCATTCTTATTAATTCACATAAAATAATAAAAGTCGGTATTTTTTGTAGATATCTAATCATCCAAAAAAAATGTGTAGCTACTTTTTTACGACACTTGACCGAATTCGTATACATTTCTTTATTATGTCCCATAAAGAAAGCCGTATGTGCAAGCGCTCTTCACACTGGCCGTCTGTTAAATTATTCAAGCGTCATTAGCCGAGGTTTGCGCGTGCATTGTTCTCGCGTTCTTTTCACAGCTTGAATACAGTTTGTATGCTCACGTCTCTTCAAACTAGCGCTATAGAGACTGCAAGAAATAGTTGACCGAGCGAAACGAGCTTCCATTGCTAACTTGTATGTATGGAACTACTACTTGGACTATTCGTGTTATTTTCAATTCAAATGAATGCAATAAGGTCATTTCCACGCTGCATCTGATCCGATTTCTAGATTACTGGATCCAAAGTAGCCGCAGTAATTTGAAATTTGAAAAAATTATAAACTTTCATTTTAATTTAGATTTACGTAGTAAATAAATGATCGATATCTCTACGGTTATGTCGTGTGTTAAAACAGGGTCTGAGAATATTTACAATTGGCAGCATCATATTGTATGGATTGAATAAACCATAATGTTACTCGTATGAAAGTTTAAAACTGAACCGATTATTTCAAGCCGTTATACCTACGCAAGCAACATCCATCAATACAGACGTTAAAAAAAACCATATCAGGATTCAAGCCGATTTTTTTTATCTGAATTTTATCCGAATTCAAATTGAATTTGTATCGAATGCAGTGCGAAAAGAACACCGCGCCGGTCAAGTATTTCGTAATTGTTCTTCATCACCACTGGGCTAACCTCTGTGAAACTTGAACTTGGTACCTCGATTTCCAAAACAACATAAGCTATGCTAAGGTTCAAATGGCAGGGCCTGTAGCCATGTGGCCTGTTGATTCTCTTTCTACAAACGCTAACGCTTCGAAAACTAAACAAATGTATGGCAATCACAGATCCGATCGATATCTTGATCACGTGTCGATAGCGAATGTCATTTCCATACTGTAGTGTTCGTGTATATATACACCGGTAGTGGGGTAGTGTTCGTGTATATATACACCGGTAGTGGGCGAGAGCGGCCAGTCTATGGCTGGCATCGAGAGGAGGCGGACGTGTGCAGCTGGCCATTATAGTGTAGTGGTGAGACGGTGACTTACTGCTATTACGGTAAGGACAAGGGACCTTACAAGTGGCGACGAGGTGAAAAAAAAAAAAAAAAATAGTTATAAAAGTAGTTATAATTATTATCCGTAAATTGTTGTGTTCTGTTACTTGGTGATTGGCAAAATCGCTTGCCCAGACTACGGACCCGGTTCTTGCCTGCCGGTCTGGTTTGCAGCGATTGAGTTTAAACTAAGTCGCTGTGTAGACTATGGTCTAGGTTACAGCGACTAAAAATAAAAAAAAAAAAAGAAAGAGAATACGTAAAAAAAAGTAAAATGAATACAGCAATGCGGTTAGTCAGCTTTATTTTTTAAAAGGACAGAAGGTCGAAGTAATAATTATTCTTTTAATACTGTTGAATAAATTTAATGTTGTTTATCAAGACATTGGGTGATGATAGATAATCAAATGACATGGCATTTTATGAGTGTACAAGTGATAGACATGTCGTAGCGTGGCAATTTCGTTAAGTGGGCAAGTGATAAGCCAAATAGCTAAATTAGTTGCCTTCGTTGAGTCGAGCGATCCGTAAGCCGGGACAGTATCCCGCAGCGATTAGCTGGAATAGACATATTCCGTTTTGTGGAGTACGCCTTGCCGAGTGTTGTTTGCCAGTTGGAGTGACGGTCTTACATACATTACGTATTTACTAAATGACGTATACAGGAATTTAAATTTATTTATCGTCACATCAAGTATTACCCTCAAAATTAAAGTTTAATGGGTATCGATATTCGTTGCAGGTATCACATTGTACAAACTTTATGATAAACGTCGGGTATGGCCATAGTAGTTGTAGTGTGAATAAGCGTTTGAATAAGCGATAGCCTTGTCTCAACGTTTTATGATGAGGAAGGCAGTATTCGTGAGCTTCAACGTTATTTAATGGTGGTGTTAAGAGTCCAGTATTACAGCGATAGCAATACGGTGCTACAGTACACAATTAAGTGAAAGTAATTAATTGAGGAACAAATTAGTGATTAGGTAAATCGCTAGTGTGTGCGTGTACATTACATTGACATAGCCGATTTCTGCTTGCTGGTCTGGCTTTTACTGATTAAGCTAAACTCTAAAAAAAAAAAGACGAAGAGAATACTGAAAAGTAGTAAAATTAATAAAATAAGGAGTCGGTTGTGCCATTTAACGGCGGTCAATCTCGGACTGATTTATTAATGTTTTATGGTTGTCCTCATAATATTTCAGCTAATACATTACAAACGTGATCTAAATCTAAAACCATGGTTGATTGTTTGTATAATTTGAAAAGGGATAGAAGTGATAAACGTTAAATGGTCAAATGTAACTTTTACGATGTTTACATAATTTTGATGTTTATCAAACCTTGGTGTTCTGTGTCAAGCGCATAAGTCGCCCGCGTCGATAAACATTGGCATACTGCAATTTGCGCACGGGTTTGTGCGTGAATTGAATCTATCGTGTGAAGTATGATAACAAAATATTGTGGGTGCGGTGTGTAAATGGTAAGTGTGACGATGGTGTGGAAAATATTAAAATAAATATTTCAAATAATAATAATATTATAAATAAATAAAATAAATAAATAATGTATATAACCTACTCGTACATCGATCTTTGAGATAAGAAGGAGATTTGATGACAAAAGGTTGTGTAAGTTTTACTAGTGAAAGAATAAAATGTTATGGGGAGTGTTGTGAGGTTGTTGTAGTTGTGTCGTGGTCAAAGGGGTCACTCCACTGCGTCGTGGGTGTTGGTCCTGAGCATGACATGGGCTATGCTGTGATAGAAGGGGATGTTCAACTTGTGGTTAAGGTGGTTAAGTGTTGTGAACGCAAAATGGTGTAAAGGATCTCATAGTAAGAGACCATTCTGAACGAATGTGGACATGGAGATGTCACTAAGAGTTGCTGTTCGATGGTGAGGTGGTGCAGAATTGTTCTGTCATCGTGCAGGTGACACTCAAATAATAATTATTTGTCATCGTATTAGGGTATTAATACTAAATCACTGTGTTAGTTTGAAGTTATAAATAGCCAAGGAACATCCGAAGTCAGGCGGCGTGTTATGTGAGCAACATTGAGGGAGTCGCTAAAAGTTGTAGTTGTTTTACATTTGAGTTATTTAGTATCATTCGATTAAAGATTTGTTGTTGAACGATGAATTGAAATTTGTTGTCGTTTCACCCTTATGTGTGTGTTATGGTGTATTTGATAGACTTCTTAATTGATCAAGCAGATGCCATTGTTTAACCTGCAAGTTTGTACAACTTGATGAAATTTAGTTTTCTTATTTTCAAAGGGTTTTTATGATGGTGCTCGCAATGCGTTGTGAAGTGAAATTGCACAGGATCATCATTTGGTCGGATTACAACAAGCTATAATTATTGATTAGTCATTTTGCAATGTAGGTTGGTGGAAATACTTTCATCAAGACCTAGCGCAGTTAAGTTTAAGTTTTGACGCAATTTAACTATGTATAGGTGCATGATTGAGTTTAGCAGGTGTTAGCAGTGGACTGTGAATGGCAGGGAGAACAGATCTATATATATATTAGAATGAGAAACAATAGCCATTGGTTTGAAGTCAAACAACATTGAGGCTAACAACGAATGAGCGGGTCAGCGTAAGTTTCAATTTTACAAAACTACTAGCGGACGCCCGCGACTTCGTCCGCGTAAAAATCGATGTCAACTTTCAACCCCTATTTCACATTCTATTTTGCAAGTTTTATAACTTATACCTAATAAATAGTCCACTTATCATTTAACATTTGAAAATGTACCTAGGAAAATAGGGATGATGACAGTTTTTTAAATTGTATATAAATTAAGAGTATACTAATAGTAAAGCAATTTTGTAAAAGGAACAGGGTATCTGCGATCATTACTTTCGGAGCTACAGAGATTTAAAGAGTCAGATTTGCGGCGCTGCCGCGGATCCCTGAAAAACGCCCCATACAAAATGGCTCGAAATAATGACGTCATAGGCAATGTAATGATCGTTAGATTTGTATGCGCGTTCAAACAAAATTACTAATATCTTTGTTATTTGTGCGTTTATGCTTATAGTTCATATATTAAAAAATGTCACATTTAATGTAAGGAAGCTAAAACTGTATGAATTTTCATCTAATTACGACAAAAGATTTTTAATAGATTTTGAAATTTTAAAATCTCATTTATTTTGCAAATATCCAGTCAATCTTTGCTTTTTATATATAAATTAGTTAACATTGACCTTATTTACCCGAATGTATCATAAAAATCAATATATTCAAACCTAGTCATCATCCCCATTAAGTACTACATCACCCATTTCTGATTTTGTTTTCGCGACAAAAAGTATCCTATTATCTTTCTACGTATTATGGTCTCAAATCGTCTTAAGTATCATTTGAATTCATTATTATCATAGGCTTCAGTATCGATCTTCTACCTCTACCCTACTCCTACCCTACCCGTACCCTAACTGTATCCTACCCCTACCCTACCCGTACCCTACCCTACCCTACCCGTAATCTTCCCTTTCCCTACCCCTAGGATAGGGGTAGGCCCTCCCCCTACCCTACCCCTAACCTAGGCATACACATTCAGGCATACACCCTACCCTACCTGTACCCTATCCTACCCTACCCTATACCTTCCCTACCCTATACCTTCCCTACCCTATACCTTCCCTACCCTATATCTTCCTTAGCAAAATCGGTCCAGCCCTATGAGCGTGGTGCGATGACAAAGGGAAATAGAGACTTATATGCTAAAATTATAATCTTTGGATCTACTGGACCGATTTGAAAGATTGTTTTACCAATAGAAAGCTACGTTATTTGCGAGTGTCATAGGCTATGTTTTATTCCCATATTCACACAGGAAAGGGAACTACGTAATTGAAAGCGCGGGGCGTCATGTAGAGGAATTTCTGCGTCTTTTAGAAATTTTGTATTATCTCTGAAACTATTTAACTAATTAACATACTGTAAAGGGCAAATCTTATCTCCATAATATCCTTGTAATTATTAAATAGTTTATTTTGATAAGGATTTAAGTTAAGTAGCATAAATATTGACGCAAACCTAAGTATATAAAATTTATAATTTTTAAAACATAAAAGGTACTATATCTGCTAATATATAGAAGATAGATATATGGTGTCGCGGACTTTTTTGTAGAACTTTTAAAGATACATAAAGCCTCTATACATTAATTTCAATTTTACACAATGGTTAAGGCAGCGCATGCGAATAAGTCTGCTTAAGAGGATTTTCGGTCCGACCTGTATGACAAAAACTGTGTTAACTCGGCGAATATATATCATACTAATATAAAATATAGCCTATAGCACTCCCCGATAATGTAGCATTCTACTGCTGAAAGAATTTTTGAAATCGGACCAGTAGTTCCGAAGATTACCCCATTTAAAAAATGTGACAAACTTACAAACTTACAAACTTTACCTCTTTATAATATTAGTATAGATTTGTTACAATTAAATATTATAACAAAGTAAGAGCATTGCGGCAAAGTTAGAATTATCTGTCAATTATTGTGACAGCTTTTGACGGGTACTTAATAATACTTGATTAATGAAAACTGACATTTGTGACAGGTTCAACCAAACGAATGTTCGAAATATCATCAGCTTTGCTTTATATGTTGTCTTCTGCACCAAAAAATTACAGAAAGATAGTCAAAATGTAAGATTTTGCACCACTATGTAAAAAAAAAAAAAAAAGAAAGAGAGAGGAACTGTTGAGTTCTCAGTCATCATTGCTTCCAAAGTAATAGTATTAGAAGTGCCGTCCAGTGTATTGATAAATCTGACTGCATTAGTATCACTTGTGGAGCAGGGGGTTCAATTAGTGGTCGATCCTACGATGCTTACAGACTTTCTTACGAGTGTCATCTGTAATACGGAAATTAGTAAAAACAAAAGGTTCTTACAATGTTTAAGAGTGACTTACTAATAAAGCTATAAAATAGCGATTGCACAAATACAGATTATACCAGTGTACAATTTATTTTAGCATAATAAGCTGTGTGAACTCTCGGTGAACTTGGAAACGTCAGCAATACAAATAAAGTAACTTTCAACAGTCTACCACACACGTTTGCAACAAAAGTATATTGAATTTGAATAAGGAACTCTTAAAGTATAAAACTGTCATCTGGTTTAAAAAAGTTGAGTTCCTACACAGCTTTTGCCTTAACTGGAACTATGTGGTACGGACATCTCTAAAACCAAACAAAAGGATGTTCTTATTTTGTGATGTTAGTAAACATACTGAAATTGTAACTTATGCCTGGTTGATAGTTACGTTCCGTTATGCGAAAATCGCTATCTTAGCGATGTCTCATAATGCTCAACAGACTATTTAAGGCGGTGATGGCGTAATTAATTTTATTAAGTTGCAGATAAACATGTGTGATGGTGCGTGCTCATGCAGACGCATGCTCGTGCAGGCGAGTGCTCATGAAGGCAATGCTGCGGAAGTTTATGCAGAGCGCGGAGGACCGTGTTGTTCGCAGTGGCTCTGGTACATGCTGTGGCACTGGATTACAATGGGCGTGATGAACTCCAGACGTATGCGATTTATCTATTTTTGCAGTAGGCAGTTCTCTGCCCAATGATCACACAGTTAACTGATTTGCCAGTTCAGTCCAAAAGTCAAGTCGGGCCAAAAGAAGAAGGAATCGGAAGAAGAAAAATGTAATGGGAACTTCGGAATTTCATTAAATTGAAATTGGGTTAAACGCTTCGGAATTCCATTAAATTGGAATTGGATTAAAACCTTCGGAACTCCATTGAATTGAAATTTGCTTTGGAATTCCATTAGATTGGAATTTGCTTCGGAATTCCTTTAAATGGGGATTGGCTTCAGAATTCCATTACATTGGTATTAGGTTAAAGACTTCGGAATTTCGTTTAATTGAAATTGGGTAAATAAAACTTCGGAATCCCATTAGATTGGAATTAGCTTTGTAATTCCATTAAATTGGAATTGGCTTCGGAATTCCATTAGATTGGGATTAGGTTAAAGGCTTCGGAATTTAATTTAATTGAAATTGGGTTAATACAACTTTGGAATTACATTAGATTGGAATTAGCTTCGAAATTCCATTAAATTAAAATTGGGTTAATAAAACTTCGGAATCCCATTAGATTGGAATTAGCTTCGGAATTCCATTAAATTGAAATTGGGTTAATAAAACTTCGGAATTCCATTAGATTGGTATTAGGTTAAAGGCTTCGGAATTTAATTTAATTGAAATTGGGTTAATAAAACTTCGGAATCCCATTAGATTGGAATTAGCTTTGGAATTCCATTAAATTGGAATTGGCTTCGGAATTCCATTAGATTGGGATTAGGTTAAAGGCTTCGGAATTTAATTTAATTGAAATTGGGTTAATACAACTTTGGAATTACATTAGATTGGAATTAGCTTCGAAATTCCATTAAATTAAAATTGGGTTAATAAAACTTCGGAATCCCATTAGATTGGAATTAGCTTCGGAATTCCATTAAATTGAAATTGGCTTTGGAATTCCATTAGATTGGGAATAGGTTAAAAGCTTCGGAATTTCATTATATGGAAATCGAGTTAAAAACTTCGGAAAGGAAAAAAAGAGGGAGAGTATTGGAAGAAAGTGGAAGATACTTTCGACTACTTTAATCCTGAACCACATGTGGTTGGAAATCAATAGGTGGAGAGTATGGAAGGAGTAAAGGAAATATAACAATAATGAAATTTGTTAAATAGGAAGGGATGTAGTGTTCGTGTATATATACACCGGTAGTGGGGTAGTGTTCGTGTATATATACACCGGTAGTGGGCGAGAGCGGCCAGTCTATGGCTGGCATCGAGAGGAGGCGGACGTGTGCAGCTGGCCATTATAGTGTTGTGGTGAGACGGTGACTTACTGCTATTACGGTAAGGACAAGGGACCTTACACATACATTTTTTAATTTTCGAAGCGTTTTCGATCGTAGAAAGAGAATCGACGTGTCACATGGGCACAGGCCCAAGATCAGCTACAAACTCGACAGTCGTATCATACTCCATACGTGTAGTAAACAAAATAATCGGAGGCCGATGAAAATAATCAATATTTCAACGCTCGCCGCCCAGCATGGGACGTGCGTGGCGCGAAAATTATAACCATTTTGTGCTTCGCGCACACAAATCAATTTGTAGACTTGTATGGAAGCTATACAACACCATTTTACTGTTATTAAGGTGTTCACAGGCAACTGCAGTGTTGAAGTGTTACATCAAATAATTCTTGGAAATTTCCACTGACAAAATCATCATCATCATCATTGTCAGCCGATGGACGTCCACTGCTGGACATAGGCCTTTTGCATGGACTTCCAAACAAAACGGTCTCGAGCCGCCAGCATCCAGCGGCTCCCTGCAACCCGCTTGATGTCTTCGGTCCACCTAGTGGGGGGGTCGACCTCCCCCGGAGATTCTTGACACCCCTTGCCCCGCCGTTACCACGACCGCTGCCAGAGCTGGGAATAGCGGGGCCACCGGGGACTAGGGGCTGTTTGTTTTTGGCTGTATTCATACAAGGTTGATGCCCAAAGAATGACCACGCTGGGCATGCGGGTTGGTCATTCGCAGTCCTAGACTTCTCGCACCGGTGTCGCTGCTGCCCGACACCGGTCTGTGATACTTGTAAGTCTAGCTGAATTGAAATGTTTATACCGCCATTTATCGGTCGACTGACAAAATAGTAACAGAGAATCAACCAAAGATAAAGAATAGGTAGAGATATTCACACAGGATGTAGAAGTAAAATAAGTTGTAATTATTTTAATAATTGTAAATTATAGTAATTTACTGTATGATTTTTTAAAAGAGCAACATTTAATTTTCGCGCCAGCTGTTCGCAGCAGACCAGATAATTAAACCTCGCGACAAGCTTTTGTTATCATATAAATTGTATACCTACTATAATGATAATTCCACCCACGCAGTCCTTCGTCCCCCGTCGCCCGCATATCATGGGAGTGTCATCAACGAGCTTGCCAAGCTATAGCTTATTATTGGGCAGACAGCAGTGTGTACACGCCCTTATATCATGATCACAAACCGCGCGGATGCTGATACGAGCAGAAACAAGGTAACGCGTATAACACGCTATACGCTTACACGCATATTTATGTTTTATGATCATTAAATTATCGATAAAAACTGTATTTATTCGCCTCCCCGCGGAAAACGTAATTATTTTGAACTGACATGAATAATAAACTAGAGTTTGTAAGATTCCTTTTTTTTATTTGGATTGCTCAAAAATCTTTCTATTTACTACTATTGTCGTCATCAACCCATATTCGGCTCACTGCTGAGCTCGAGTCTCCTCTCAGAATGAGAGGGGTTAGGCCAATAGTCCACCACGCTGGTCAAATGCGGATTGGCAGACTTCACACACGCAGAGAATGAAGATAATTCTCTGGTATGCAGGTTTCCTCACGATGTTTTCCTTCACCGATTGAGAACTTTTAGAATCCTTACCTCTGACAGTTTCTACGCGGCATCGTCCCGAACGCTACATCGCTTGGCGATACGTCTTTCCGGTAGAATGGTAACTAGCCACGGCCGATGCCTACTACCAGACCAGACCTCAATCAATATAGTAAATATAAAATCTTAAACTGTGCTGGGAGTCGAACCCTGAACCTCTCTGTTGAGATCCACCACAACTGGGCCGGAGAGGTTATCAAAAAAAAAAGTTCATCTATAAAACTATACTTAATATAAAATTTGAATGCTTACGCTATTGAGATGCGGTCTTAGGTATCCTACTAATATTATAAAGTGTGTAAGTGTGTAAGTATTTTTGTTCCTCCTTTACGCTGCGGCTACTCAAGCGATTTGACTGAAATTTGAAATGGAAATAGATTTTATTCTGGATTAACACATAGGCTACTTTTCGTCGCGGAAAAATCCACGGTTCCCGCGGGATTTGTGAAAACTGAATTCCACGCGGACATAGTTGCGGGCGTCCGCTAGTATAGGATAATCGGCCATTCCGAGAATATTGGCGTTTTTCTTTAATGATGGAAAGAATTTTTAACAAAAAACCGTTATTCAAGTTAAATTCATAAATATCATGGTATTTTCAAATTTTTTAATTTTCTATTTGATAAACCAGCATTGCTACATTTAGTACAAATGTATTTCCTGTAATAAATTGCGTCCTAATAAAATGTCAAAAGGGAGCCGGGTTGTAATTCCACAAAGTGACGTCACTAGCAGATCACTTTGATCCCTACTTAACGCCACCTAGTGACGCGGGGTGCTCTTGTCATCTCGCTAATGTAACCCATGGAGCCGTGCAACTAAAACCCTATTAGTTATTCTAATAACTATTAAAAAAGATTAATAAACTAAATTGACTTGTATGTGGGTACGTATGAACTATCGCAGGACATAAACTATCGTGAATTACTACATTTTTTTTTAAAGATACTTAATACATATGTACATACACAAAATAAAGATTGATCCCGAATGAGTCTTTACAAGCAGCGTTGTGAAATCGGTGAAAGTCATAAAAAAAACGTCTCCTCGACATCCGCAAATACAAACTCAATTTCACAATTTATTTTTTAAAATTTAACAGTAACAACAATTAATATAATAATCAATAATTACGAATAAAAAAATACTCCATCTTATTTCTTTAGTATGATATTTAAAAACATAAGACGCCATTTTTCTTGAATAAAATTTAAAATTACTGATGCGACGCTTCGTGTCATACAGTGGTATTCATAGACGTTGTAGGGGTACCCACAGGGGATCATTCAGCCGCTGAGTGTCGAATTTAACCTCTATTTGTTTGAGAATTTGACACTCAGCGGGTGATCTCCTGGGGGTGCCCCTACAACGTCTATGAATTCCACTGATACTGACTTGAGAATGTATTCGTTTTTGAATTTTCTATTTGGACCAGCTATGACATACACAATAAGAGGGTATTTGATGACTTGAGCTCAGTTGTTTGTTAGGCAGCGTGGACACCGTCACGCTCGAGGTGTTTCCTCTACCACAAAATGATGGTACAGTCACTGTCGCTGCTACCCATCACTTCACGCAAACGAACAAACATACACACATGAAACTCCCTTACCTTAGGTCGCGCAAAAAGGAGGCAATGCGATAGCCGATAGTAATTGAGTTACACGAAGTTTTACCAGCAGGGTTATTTTGTAATGTCTTGTATAACTCGCAAGTGCGAGTTTCCAATTCACCTCTATCTTTCTCTGTCTAACACGATGCTATAGATAGAGAAAGATAGATGTGAATTCTAAGCTCGCATTTGCGAGTTATACAGCACGTCGTTAAAGAATAGGCCTCCAGTCATCGATCGTAGATCGTTAGATGGGCCTCAAAGCGTCGCGGAATTGTCATTGGTTTCGCACATTGAGTACGTCATCACTTGTAACACATTTCTCTTAATTCTTGTTGTGGCTTGTGTTTTTACACTTCCAAAATGAACACGAAGGCATGATTAAGGGATTAAAATAAAAAAGAGCAGTAAATATTTCTTTAAGTCCACGTCCACTCACAGCTAGCGCTGGCTGCGTACTAAGATAAGATGTGCGTGCACGTCTTTGAGTAGTGACATAAAGTTGTGCATTCTTGAGTATGGAGGGGCGCATCTAACGATTTATATCGATGCCTCCAGTATAGCGTGTCGTGCGGCGCGCGTATCCATCAGTCGCTCCCAGCGTGCGCCCCCGTGTGTTACTACTTTATACATTAAATAAATTATTGAAACGCTTGATTAAATGTTGATGGGTCTATCGAACTCCTTGAGACCAAGTTCATAATATACTTGACTATAGATTGTATAATATATAGACTAGCGGATATCCTGTGGTTTCACCCGCGTTATTAGTTCCCTTGGGAATACGAGGATAAAAATGGCCTCAGCTATCTCATAGTTAGAATCCTAAAAAAAGCAGCTCAGCCATATTAGAGCGTATCTGAAACAAACAGACAAAAATTAAAAAAAAAAGGAATTTATACAAGTAACGTACTTTCTTTCATATACATTTAGTATAAAAAAAAAACATACCGGTCAACTTGAGAAGCTCCTGCTTTTTGAAGTCGGTTAAAAATGATGCTAATTTAAAATAACAAACATTTAGGTATATAGATGAATACATACTTCCTTTGGTCATACCATCACTTGATGACCCAACAGAATTCATCTTTTTTAATCTGTCATCATAGGAAAAGCTTTTAGAAACGTTTTGTCCATTCATCAGCGCTTGGGCTCGACTTCGTCAGAACGTCTCCATTAAATTCTGCAAAATGCAAATACATATTCCATTCCATAAAAATGTGCTAGAAAAATAAATAGAATCCATAAAAATATGCTAGAGACATGCCGACATGAGCGTCCCTCCTAATAGAAGAAAGGATTTGAAGCCTAAAACCAATTTACGATCCTGATGAATAGAAGTTAGTATATTTCTAACGAGGTAATATTTAACCAGAACATTTAACGGTCCATTTGAAAAGTAATTTTCGGTAAACAACGCCATCTGTCACTCGCTCGAACCGCGGTGTAATGAGTAAAAAACTACACTGAATAATTTATCATATTTGAAATGAGAACTGTAGTGAAGTCGCCACAGCTATTAAAATAGTATATCGATGAATAGGATGTCGATAAGTTCCGTGAAAATTTGAATATGGAAATTACCTATGTCGCATAGATAAATACAATAACTTAGTATCATTTACACATTAATTTCATATTTATAGTTCTTCTCCGCACTTTTTACAATATTAAAATACCGTTAGATTAGAAACATGCTGTCTACGTCAACTGTAACTTATAGTCAGCTATTTCAGGTTATTTGGTAGGTACATTTCTATTATCAAGTATTTTTGTAAAGGTAAACAATGATTGTAAAGAAAAGGATTTATACTTCCAATTTCTTCAAAGTAAAGTGAACTTTAAACATCATTGATCAGATCGACTTGGACGAGCAGAGAAAATTGAGGTTTAAATCTCAATCCATGTTTATGAATATGAGGGAGATAGCTTTAACCTAAAGTACTAAATAATCGTGTAGTGCTAAATTAATCTACGAAAGAAAATTGATAATGAACCTATATTTAATAGCTTAGTCCCCTTTTTACTCCTGTAAAAATACTACGTGTTGCGTGATTACTAGGTCTACATGTAAATCTACAAAATATCGACATTTATGAATTCATTCCAACCCTAGCCAATGTATAACGTTGACAGATGTTGCGTCGGCGACGACCGGATGTGTAGCACCATCACTGATTTGTTAGCTATTCTATAAAAAGGAAAAAAGTAGTTACACTTTACGAACTTACATTGTATGCAATATGTAAGTCCTTAAACCAAATCTTCCAAAACTTTGACTCAACAATTTTGAATATAAATGCACAATATAAATGTCGATTTGAAAAATAATATTATTGCTTAAATATTAAATCGAAATGTAAAAAAAATAACATAAAAGTTTATTCAACTGTTTTAAAAATCTAATCCTACCTACACATTTTACAAGTCAAATCAAAAAAATAAGTTGCATGTTTAATGATATTCCGGGTTTTCTCCATCTTTATTATAATTCATCATCATCATGATCATCATCATCAGCATCATCATCATCATCATCATCATCATCATCATCATCATCATCATCATCATCATTATTATCATTATATCAGCCAATGGAAGTCCACTGCAGGACATAGGCCTTTGGTAGGCATTTCCAAACATCACGATCTTGAGGCGGCTCAGGATCGCTTCTTTAATATTAATCTATTAAAATTATACACAGAACATCGCGATCCAAAGCCATATAGTCATACCACTGGACCAACGGGGCTTATACGGGGTATCTGTGCCTGTATCTGTACTCGGTATTCAATACATCAAAGGGTTGATCGGGGATGATTGAACACATACAAGGATGGTTTTATGTCGCTATGACAAATTCTTCGACAAACCTTACTTACTAACTTTATATAAATTCTGTTAATTATTAAGAAAGTTTGTGAAGAAGAAACTTATTTATTACGCGAACTCTTACAACAAAAAATGCAAAAAATAAATGCAATAGGAACTTCATTTTACATTACCTTCACCTAAAAATACTAACCAAACGGGAACGATAATAAAAATATAATAAATATAAAGCATAATCAGTAAATTATTACTGATTATAGTATTACTATAATTAGCAAATAATTTCGAACTAATTAATTTTAATACCTTTATTTATTTAAAATTAGTGTCTCCCTCTTATTTCAAAATAACTGAGTTGTTCACGTGTTTGGATTTACACGATACCAAAACACAAACAAGTTTTTTAAAATTTTTGTCTGTCTGTCTCTTTGTCCGGGTTAATCTTTGGAACGGCTGGACCGATTTTACCGGGACTTTACCTAGAAGGTATAGGTTTTTTTGCAACATAATATAGGCCACTTTTTATTCCGATAAAATCCGTAGTACCCTCCGGATTCGTGAAAAACCACGCATTTCGTATTTCCACGCGTATGTAATAAAAACATTTTTAGATTTATTCTTAATGTATATTCATTTGCAGAAATCAAAGTAATAACTAAAGGAAATTAACATTAATTTAATTATTATATTTACCTAGCACTTACACACGTGTTTGCAAAGTGTCTTTTGCTATACGGAAGATGTACATTTTCAGTGACGTTATTACGAGCTGACGTCAGTCACCTTATTAATGGGACTCCATTGAAGTCGCCGGGAGTTGACCTCCAATCTGCACAGTGGCACCAATAAAGTTACAAACTTTGCGTTTGCGTCTGTGCCGTTCCTCATAGGCCATAGACAAGCACAGAGTGTAAATATGCTGAAGTTCTAAATTTAAATCATTTACATGGCTGCGTGATCACAGTACCGCATAACGCGATCACACAATCACTTATTCAAGATCACTTAATTGACACAGGGGGCAGGCGGGCTCATTGTTTTGGAACACCACAATGGGGCAAGCTTTCACTCTTCACTGCAGTGAAGTGGTGTAAACTCTATTTGTCAACATAAAAAGTAAACGTGTTAAAAATTATGTCTATGTCTCGTATCACGTCAAATAATTAAAATAAACAAAGCAAAATTATTAGACCTAGTTGACAAATATTTAAAACGTCAACTTTGACTATTCATAGAGACTCTACCACCGGTTTAAAAGGTAACGTAAAGCTTCGTCTGTAAAGATAAGCAACATTCACCTGTTCCTTATAGCTAAGCGAAAACTTGATTGGGGTAGAGTACAATTGCTTTGAGTTTGAATTAAGAATGCGTGGTATCCAAACTGTTAAAGTAACTGTACCTAAATCCGGGATACATACAATTCTAAATTCAACACAGCATTACTGTGTTATTGTTTAATTACTTGCTCGTTAACTAATAAAAAGGCGCTATAACTAACCGATCAGTAGTATTGGCAACATGTTTTTAAACGTGTTTTATACCATAGAGCCGACCGCATCAATATGTCAAAGTTTGAAATAAGAACGCGCGGTAGCGTGCCCGCGCGGTCGGACATCGCCACCCGCTGCGTTTATGTTGCTTTGTAAAAGAGTCTTCACACAGTTGCGACGAAAACGCAAACGTAATTAATATTAAAAAAAAACGATGACAGATTTATACTCGACAACGATCTCACTTGTTGGCAACTTTATATGCCATTAGATTTTGGTTTATTAATATCGGACGTAAGAAAAAGTTATCTGAAAAATTTATTCCACGCGGTCGTGACTAAATACAAAAAAAAAACAATTATTGAATATTGTTGAGTCAACAATGCTGTCACTTGTAGGTACATGATACGGATTTGTAAGGGCTTATATATTTAATAAAAAATAAAAATATGAAATTACTAATACATAGGTAAATAGGATTTTCGTAGTAAAGATTTATAGTCTTATTATAATATACTCGTAGATATCTAAATCAATCATTAATATGCAGAACATACCTACTTACTTTTATTTGTGTTATTCAATTATGAAACAATTTAGGATTACAAACATAAAAATTTGTTGGTTTTTATTATTATTACTAATTTATAATAACTAGGTAGGCACTAGTGGACCTGTCATACGTTGCCATCTCCAAGCACACACAAAAATCTCATCAACTAGCCTAGATTCTAAAGTGATTCGCATATGTTTTGTCATATTTGACATTCTGTTTATTTATATACCTACTTTATTACCTAAATAGCACTAAATAAAAATAAAGAAGTTACAAACGATCAAATCCCTCCAAACATAATCGGAGGTGGTCCCCTTATTTTACCATTAGGTAATGAAAGATCGACGTAATCCCAGATTTAAAGAGTAGTGCACACGTTGTCTAATGTAAATAGCCTGCAGCGCGCGGTGTAACGCCGACCTATTGGTTTGCGAGGGGATTCCAAATTTGAATTCTTGGATTTGTTTTTTATTTACACATCAAAGTTGCCAGCTGGCAAAATGCTTTGAACATCTTTTTTTTAGGCAGAATCAAGGAAAAAGAATATTCAGTTACTACAAAAATACATTATTTACATGTTCATATATTATATTATTTAAAAAATAATACGATTTAATTTTCATTGTCAATTTGAAGTATTTTTTCATTAATAAAAAACAAATGGCACTCGAAAACGTGCAAATTCGTGAGTTTTGAAAAAGAATAAAACAATAGTTTTATTCTTTTTCAAAACTCACGAATTTGTCTTTGACAACTCCCGCTGCGGTGCAACGGGTTCGTTTTCCGAGTTGTCAGCTTTGAAAAGAGAATATTTTTTTTAATTGGAACATATTCACGCGGATCAATCGTTCGGTGGGTTTTTGATGAAAACGTGGGGCTCTGAATGGGGGAGTTTCGCCTGAAGGTATTTGGTTTTGGATGCGTAGGCATATTGGAATAAGACAATCTGGCCCCCTAATAATAACTCCGTAACAATGAGTCTGGAATCAAGTAGCGAGTAGTATAATATGGATATAAAATAAATAGGTACTGTGTATTATGTTTCTTGGAGGTACCTACCTATGTGTTGCATAAAAATATTATTATGTCAAATTGTGAAAAAGCCATTAAGTATTCTATTGTTTCCTCTAAACAATAGAATACTTAATGGCATAATTTCAGAAAAATAATGTATGTATATCACCTTTTGACTTTAAGACCAAGCAGATGTTCTTCTCTTGGTACCTCTTACCGACAGGAAGACATCAGCTTGATCCTCCAATAGTTACTACGTACAAAAGTTTTGGTTATATTTTATTACTTAGTGAATTTTCGGTAGTAGCACAGAAAACATAATATGTACAAGTGGGTAGCTAATTATACCCCAAAGTCAGATAAGTCTATAGTATCATAGACAAAACAAAATGAAGTCTTAGAGGAACCAAAGAGTAAAGAGTAGAGCGAACGAGCGAATGAGGTCTCCGGTTAGGCGTGGTGCGGGGCTATCCGTCAGCGGCTCGCGGCGATCACGACGAGCTAAACTCGCGACCACACCACTGACCAGCGGATTATTAATTTTGAAATTAGAATCCGATAGCTTAAGTAGTGTTCTAAATTTAATTTATTTGATTACTAAGCTTTTTACAGATTATAAATAACAAAAGACTTAAGAGTACAGCTAGTAATACTGAGTTTATTAGATAATACACAGAATAAAAAAATAAAAATACAAAAAAAAAGATATTAGTTTTAACCTATTAAAGAAGAGCAATCGGACACAAAAAATAAACACCTTGTTCGCGTAGTTACAACAGGTCTCAATAGATGGCGGTATAAATGGTGTGACTCACGCTAACGTTTGTTAATTCCAATTTATAAAGTACATTTACAAGTACACGTTCAATTAAAATTAAGAACCTCCGTATTTCTGTCTTTTAGCATTTTTGTAATACTACTTTCTCAACGGATTTTCATGCGGTTTTCACAGGACGTTTAGACGAAGTTTGGAACTACGAGTTTTTTGTAGGTACGCAGGTATATAGAAGGTAGAACATATAGAGTATTTAGTATGAAAGTCTACTCTTGTCTCTTGCAAGTTACACAATTCACCTACTATACCTACATAAATTGCTAACAAACTACTAGACAGATATCAGGAATAATAGAAGTTTAATAAAATATATATAACAAAGTTTATCTATGAACTCCTATGTAGGTAATTGAAACAAGGAACGATATTTTATACTATAGACATGTTACTTGCCTACAAAATCACACCAAAAAGTGATCCGAATTTAGCTACTCCATTGAGCGCACATGTACACAATTTTGTATTTATTTCTATTTAAATATATATATATATGGCTTTTAGCCTTTTACACTTCCAAACAAACACAACACACAACTCGACATTGTAGACAATATTTAGGTATTATTTGTTTAAATATCTTTTTTTGTTTAATAAGCTAATAAATAAGATTAAGTCAATTATGCACATTTGTCTGCCTCAGTTTAGATCTCTAGTATAATATATCGTCGGAAACAAGTATGTGTTTCCAGCAATGGCATATGATTTAGGCTGATGATGATTCTTGTTCAGTAAGCTCTGTTTACTTCCTAATGGTAGTCTAGATTTTGCAGAAAAGGGAATAAAAATCAGCCCCGTGGTCGATCGTGCTAGCGGTTCCGTCAGGGGCTCGCGGCCATCACGACGAACAATTGACGATAAGGGCGCGCGCATAGTGGACGTAAACTTCCAGTTAAAATTATTTTTTTTTATTAGCAGACGCCTCGTGGTTTCCGTTCCTGGGAATACAGGGATAAAATATACCGTGTCTGTGTTACTCGGTAAAGATATAGCTTTATATTGGAATTTTCAGCAATCTGTTCAGTATATCTCTGTATTTACTACAGCTACAACTTCACAAACTTCCTTCTTTATAATACATTTTTTTTTTATTCTTTACAAGTTAGCCCTTGACTACAATCTCACCTCATGGTAAGTGATGATGCAGTCTAAGATGGAAGCGGGCTAACTTGTTAGGAGGAGGATGAAAATCCACACCCCTTTCGGTTTCTACACGGCATCGTACCGGAACGCTAAATCGCTTGGCGGTACGTCTTTGCCGGTAGGGTGGTAACTAGCCACGGCCGAATACATATTAATAGATTAGCTGATCCGACAAACGTTGTCCTGTCATAGACCGCGTTTTAATTAAAAAAAAAGAATATTCATCATGCATGATACAACTGTCAAACTAATGGTCCACCGTATCTATGTAAAGTCATTCAAAGTTCTGTTTCTTCTTTAGCTTACCCTAGTTTTATTAATCTATAAACCACTCCTGTATTGTCATCATCATTATCAGCCGATGGACGTCCACTACTGGACATAGGCCTCTTGCATGGATTTCCAAACAATACGGTCTCGAGACGCCATCATCCAGCGGCTCTCTGCAACCCGCTTGTCTTCGGTCGACCTAGAGCGGTCGACCAACACTGCGCTTTCCGGTGCGAGGTCGCCATTCCAGCACCTTGAGACCCCAACGTCCATCGGCTCTTCGAACTATGTGCCCTGCCCATGGCCACTTTAGCTTCGCGACTCGCTGAGCACTGTCAGTGACTTTGGTTCGTTTGCGGATCTTCTCATTTTTGATTCGATCACGCGGAGAAACCCAAACCCAATCGCCCGCTGAGTGACTTTAAGCCTTCTAATAAGGCCCATAATTAGAAGCTAATAAATATAAGTGAACAAAATCAAATAAATAGCCAAGTGTGGGTTGGATTCACACATGAAGGGACCCGTATCATTATTATCTATCAAAACGGGAAAGAATCGCGTTTGTGGTATGGGAACCCTTAAATATTTATTTTATTGTTTTTTTTTAGTATTTGTTGTTATAGCGGCAACATAATTACATCATCCTATCAAAACATACCTAAATATAAAAATTGAAGTCAAATCCAATATTGATAATGTATGTCGTTATCGACTTCGCTAACAATATATTTAAATGCGTGTCAAATTCTGTACATTATAGCATCTGTACGTAGCTCTTACTTATCTAAAATATCTGACTTGTAGTTTTACACCTACAAAAATGGTCGCAAGTTTTCTATCAACCATCATGCACGCAGCCTTGCTGGCGCGCGACTGTCCGCTCGCGTGCCAGTAATTGCCGAGCGTTCCTTTTTCGAATAACTATCACGACTTTTTCGCTCCAAATACTTTTTCTTTTTCACAGCATTTGGCATTCCTCGCATACGGCCAGCCAATTTTGCGCGTTCGGAAATTTGAGGCATTCGGCGTAATCGACCCTTATGGGTTCTTTACGTACGTTTGCCGTAATAACGCTTGATAGGCGTTTATGAAGTGATCTTTTGTTATAACAACCATTTCGTTTTCAGATTAATATCATTAAGTGTGCAATAAAGAAAGCTGGTACCGCAAATTCATCTTTGAATGCTTCTCCGACTAGAGAAGTTTGGTTAACTCTTCTTTATTTTTCACGGGGCGAAATGATTGTACAGACTCGCAAAGAACTGATGGACAGTTCTCTCTGATGTTCCTCAACCAAAACTACGTTCTGCTTCTTCTGCTAAGAAAGGACTTTGATCAATTCTACCCTCAAGGGGATAAAATAGGGGTTGAAAGTTTGTATGGAAAGTCCTTTATTTTTAGAGTTACAGTTTTAAAAACTTGTTCATAAATAAATAAAATAAAAAATATAACGTGATTCAAGAATTTTTAAAATTCATTCCGTAAAGTGGTGAAATAGGGGTTGAAAGTTGACATTGATTTTCACGCGGACGAAGTCGCGGGCGTCCGCTAGTATGTCATAGAACCCGACCCAGGATCCAAACGCAAGACCTTGTGATCCTAACCCACATAAACTAACTACTGGATCAACGAGGCAGTTTGTAAAATAACTACAAATAATTTCATATTTATAGGAAATATTTTTTCATAATTTTTGTTAATTTCCAAACTAAACTTATAATATCTGTAAAGTTATTGTTAGTGTTTTTGAAAATGAAACTTTTCATGAACAAAAACACTTATATTTATTGGCTAGATTATATTCCGACGGGTAAATTATTCATACCTACCTAACTTCGAAAAGGGTTTTTGTATCTATAATAATAACGAAATAATAAAGCCTGAAAATTGATTGTTAAAAATTACTGAAACGAGTGGTTTTTTAAATTAGAGTTATGTGAGAGAAAGGAGATGGTCCATTTCAGGTCCACTCTTGTACCCAGTATCATTAAAATTTAAAAAATACAAGGATTTTATTAAAAATTATCAAAGTGAATAAATCTAACTAAATAAAAAGAAATAAATAAAATAAAAACCCATCTTGATGATAACACAAAAAGAGTTGTCATCAAGATGGCGCCCATAAAGCAACTATGACATAACAATTGACAGCAAACGTCAAATCGATAACTGCATTGAAAACGTCATTTAACCGCCATTATTACCCTTATTAATGTTGCAATTCTTGGGACATAATAAATATTATATCGAAAGAATTAAAGAAAATTCGTAGATTTGTATAATCAAAAATAGTTAAAAAAAATATCTTCTTTTATTTCCGCTAGGGTACAGTGACTGATCCTGGCTCCATACAATTTTGTTATGTAACAATTTCCAAAACTCGTCATATAGTAGGAACATTTCGGAATTCATCTTTTGCGTTAGAATGACAGATGTCATACCGGGTCTATTACGAGATCTTTGTACTCGTAGATGTAACTTAGCACGGTTAAGCAAACGAATTCTGTTCGCAACAAAACATCAAAGAGCGCAACAAATTGAGTATTAACGATATTACTTAGACGTAATAATCTCTTGTGCTAGTGATGTGACACGAATACATTAGATACAATGTAAATACAACATCATCATTATCAAGCTCAGACCAATTAAATTTGACTTCACCAACAAAATTGTCTGTCGTTTTTTGAGGGGGAAGAGGTAAAGTCACACATCGAAAATATTCAACGTTAATAAATATATATCCTATACACACACAGACCTATAAAATTCAATCAAAATACACACACGTCTCTAGCGAGGTAGGTCCTAAGGCAATTGGTCTGAGATAACCGGTGATGGATATTCACTGGACATAGACGTCATAAAAGGACTACTAAACAACACAGTGTTGACCGCAGATGTTCTCCCCATAACCCACTTGATGATGTCCTCCCGACCTAGTGGAAAACGACCAACATTGCGCTTTCCGGTGCAGGGTCGCCTACATTACAGTATAATACAATAGAACCCGCTTAAGACGATTTCTCGCTTAATACGTCATTTTACGCCAGTCCCTACAACTTGCGACATGTTTTCATACATTTCCTAACGCTTAATACGATTCGTTATCATCCCGTTTAATACGCCTACATGTCACACGTGTGTAATTCCAAATGCGACAAATAAATTACAACAGATAGATCAGGACAACATAAAGGTCCTTAAACAAGGTTGCAGAACAAGACTAATATTTTAAAGTACTGAAAGGCCCTGACAGCTAACGACCCTTGACATAATGCGATTCTAAATTAAAAATTTTGAAGTTGCTCTTCTAATAGTTATTAAGTCAATCAATGGTCTTATAGCAAAAAAATCGACCACTAGTTATTGAGTTAAGTGTTAGATAGGAAAGACAGTAACACTTAAGTCGGCGCGTATTAAGAGTGCAAAATCTGCTGATGCATTACTAATTATTTATTGTCCTCATTCAACTGTTCACTTCAGCTTACGTACGAACATCACTAGCAAAAATTGTATCCATTTTACAGTAATAGTGCTACTAATAGGGTAGTTACGGTGAAAGCTTAGCGAGGGGTCACTCGCATGTCGTTAATCGGTGGGGTCACGAACATCGGTTATGCAAATCACATGTTTTAAATACTAAATGAGTAGCTAGGTGAATATTACAAAATGTCTATAAGTTAGGGCAATATCTGTGCTATTTCAGAGTTTTGTAGAATATAAATAATTATTTTGAACTCTTATTAAATTATAAACTTTATTATACAGCCGGCAGGTTCCAACTTCCAAATCTACCAATTCTAAATAGCTCGAAAATTTTGACGGGAAAGTAAAGCTTTAGCTACATAGTAGGTACATACCTATACATTAATAATAATAATGGGGGTTCCAAATGCGCCCATTACTGATAAGTACCTACTCCTCAGTATTCGTACCTTGTGGCCTAGTAGTTAGCTTATGTGGTTTCGGATTTGAAGGTCCTCAGTTCGAGTCCTGGGTCAGTGCGAATTTGAAGGAGTTGAAAAGTTGACAGTGCTATGTACCTACGCTATGTAATATGTAAGCCCTCAGTACAGATCATTTTTACTAACATCTGATAGTGATCGTTAAATAAACAAAACATTTATCACCTCCAAGCCCACCAATCTGGAATAGCAATCTATGTGGTGGGTCTAAGCTCCATATCCCCACTCCTATAAGAAGATCGCCCCTCTTCTCATGGCAAGGCCTCCCTACCTAGTGGGCCATTAAAACAGGTTGTTGTTGTCCTAATTAAAAAATGTTTAAGTCAAAATTCATTTGTTTCAATTAGGCTTAGTTTACAAGCACTTTTGAAATATCAGGTAATGTTATTAGATAATGGTGATAATTAGACAAAAACATAAAATTTTAGTTACGTTTCAAACGCAACTATTTTCTAGTACCTATCCCTTTTATTGGCACAACAACTTTAATTCTACACTACAAAAGTAATTATATAAAGTATAGTTTTAAGTCTTCAATGTGTTGTGCTAACAAATAAAATATTTTCTATTAGCAAATGATAAATTTTACAATTATTTACACTAACTAAATACAATAATATTTAAATTACTAGTAACTAACCTAACCTAAGCTTATTATAAAAATAAAATAATAGGAAATATAATATTATATCTACAGACTTAGGCGTCGTAGAATTCATCCGAATCGATGATCATTGGTAAAGTGCCCAGAAGGCTGGCAGTATTGCCACGTTGTATGGCAATACTGATTCTCTGACCTAAATATACACACACACCTAATAAAATTATAATTAATTTGGTCTTAAATTAATGGAAATATCTATTCTATTATATTTAAAAACACCTATAGATATTTAAGTATACCTATACTTGTTGTAGTCATCAAATAAATACATGTACTTATTTGATGACTACAAAGGCCTAGATTAAAATAATACCTAGCAACCCTTCACGTCCCGGGTGACAAATTAAAATCCCAAATACACAAGAAGGGGCGCGGTGGCCAAACAATGGTTCCGTGTTTGAACACGCATTGTCTTCCCCGCAGACGTTCAAATGACAAATTTTGCCAATCGACTACCCGCAGAGTTCACTCCGTAACTAAATTACAATTCGGATGATGACAGTTTTTTAAATCCTACTAATATTATAAACGCGAAAGTTTGTACGGATGTTTATAACTATTTAACGCCGCAACTACTGAACCGATTTGTCAGAAATTTGGAATAGAAATAGATTTTACTCTAGATTAACACACAAGTGTTATCGCCGCGTTGCAACGACTTGCGGTACGGACGGCTTCAGTGTACACGTGGCGTTCGAGCCGTTCACATCTCTTGTTGTGTAATTCTTTGTGGGTTACTTGGGATAGTCGGGGAGAGTGACTTGAGTGGAAAAGGGGAGTGTTTGTTAACAGTAACCTTTAACCCTACACACATCATTCACAAGTGCGTGACTTCACTCAAGGTCTTTCTATGCCATTCTAGGGTCTTATTTTGGTTACAGTTTGATTTGTTAATTAAGTTGTCCTGACAAATATTGTGAGTCATAACCTTTGCTCGACATTAGTTTTCTTATTTTGTAATCACTTATGAGCCTACTAAAACAAGCTACTTTTCAACCCGGAAAATTCCATGGTTTCCGAGGGATATGCGAAAAACTAAATTCCACGCGGACGAAGTCGCAGGCATCCGCTAGTTTTATATTAATTAAGAGTTTTTGTACAACAATTTCGTAGAGGTAACAGGGTTTAAACCAGGTGGAGCGATGACATCAAGCGCGTCGCAGGGATTCGCTGGATGAAGCCGGCTCAGTATCGTGATGTTTGTAAGTCCCTACAAAAGGCCTACGTCCTGCATTGGACGTCTATCGGCTGATATGATGATGATGGGTCAAACCGCGCGGCGTCAGCTAGTCTTATACGTATATTCAAACATCCAGACAATAGTATACTTACAGAAATAACTAAAAACAATCTCATTTTCATAACTTGGTTAAAAATACTCTTTCAAGCCCACGCAAAGTTTTTGCAGAGCCTCCACACCGATAGATGTCTCGATTAGATTACGTAAGACATTTATTACAACGTTATTACAGACTACATTTACGCTTTCTAAGAAAATTACTATGAAACGATATCAAAGAGCTACAGCAAATAACAGTGCATGCTCTGTAATTTGTGATTTTAGTTTTTAATAATTTATTAGATTATACACGATTAGAGTTACTTAGGAAGGTCCTGCATTACCTATAAGTTCACTGAACTGAAGTGATGCAGAATTAAAAGCGATTTTGTGAATTATCGTGACTTTTTATTCTTTACATGTTAGCCCTTAACTGCAATCCCACCTGATGGTAAGTGATGATGCAGTCTAAGATGGAAGCGGGCTAACTTGTTAGGAGGAGGATGAAAATCCACTTTCCTTTCGGTTTCTACACGGAACGCTAAATCGCTTGTCGGCACGTCTTTTGCCGGTAGGGTGGTAACTAACCACAGCCGAAGCCAGCCAGCCAGACCTGGTCCAATTAAAAAAACCTCAATCGGCCCAACCGGGGATCGAACCCAGGACCTCCGTCTTGTAAATCCACCGCGCATACCACTGCGCCACGGAGGCCGTCAAAATATAACATAGAGGAATCTAGTATATATCGTGGTCTCCGTTAAGCGAGCGCACGCGCTATGTACGCAATAGACTAATAACTATAACCGGACACACGGACAGCCTGCAATTATACGCCGTTAGGTGTTATCAGCGTTCGCTGGGACGACTCGACTGACGTTAATTGAAATATAGACAACGCCCTAGAACTTACGAAATGTACCTATGTTTATAATGTCTATGCAAATAATATGGTATCTGGAGAAATTGAGATCTTGTAAAATCCTCGGAGATACGGAAACGTAATCTATAACTATATAGCAGTGATTGCTGATTCGATTCGGAGGGCATAGGTTCGAATCCGGTCCGGGGCATGCACCTCTAACTTTTCAGTTGTGTGCATTTTAAGAAATTAAATATCACGTGACTCAAACGGTGAAGGAACCCTATATCCTATAACTAGAGAATTTTCTTAATTGTCTAGATGTGTGAAGTCTGCCAATCCGCATTGGGTCAACGTGGTGGAATATTAGCCTAACCCCTCTCATTATGAGAGGAGAATCGTGCTCGACAGCGAGCCAAAAATGGGTTGCTAATGATGATGATGAATCTACAACTATACATTAGTCTATATCATCAATAACATATAAATAAAATAAAAGTGTCCGTCTGTGATTTCATTTAATTGTGTTTCCTCAAGTGCCGATACCAAAATTTATGCAAGCTTTTTCAAAATTTTTGTCTGTCTGTCTATCTTCCTGTTTGGCCGGGCTAATCTTTGGAAAAGCTCAACAGATTTGAATAGAACTTTCACTGGAAGGTAGAGGAGGTTATTAAGCAACATTAAGGTTTCTTTTTATCCCAAAAATGGTTCCCGCGGAATTTGTAAAACAGCAGAATTTCACGTGGACAAAGTAACGGGCGTCCGTTATTTGCAAAAGAAGCGAATATAAGAAACTAAATAGATAGAAAGCATTCAACGCATTCTCTCAAAAAAATCAAAAAAATCAATATTCATATATTTCAAGTAGGTTAACATTACAAGCTCTTGAAACGTCAAGTTTGATTATTTGTAAAGATTCTACCACCGGTTCGGAAGGCAGGTTCTGCAGAGAAGAGCCGGCAAGAACAGAAAAGAGAGAAAAGAGAACAACTTATGTGTCTACTCTGTGAAAAAAAGAGATGAAATAAATGTGTATAAAAATGTCGTGTCATATATATCTTTACCCTGGTCGTGTCAAGATGTTTGTGGTAAACGCAAACGACTCGACCGATTTTAATGATAACCCTCTCCTTATCATTTTTAGACGCGAATTCATTAGTATTTTCGTCTCAAAGAAATTTATATGGCAGTACGTACAAAGTTTGCCGGATCAGCTAGTATAAAAAATAACATGCCAGCCAAGTATGGAGATACTTTTTATGTTCACTAATGTGCTTGGAAAGTTTTTAATGCGCATTGTGTCCGATGGCTAATCATAGGGCGGGGTCGGCGTTTAAATTTAGAATCCCGGGAAAGTGCGGTCACTTCGTAATTAATAACCCCGGTCTGCTGTCCCGCTAATTTAATACTTTTGGGTTAATAAATAACACACTAATTTCGCTGGAATTAGGAATAGAGACAGATTATCATATAGACTATTTTTTATTCCGTAAAAATGTATGATGTGAAAAACTTAATTTCGCACTCTGGCGAAATCGCGGCTAGTCTACATCAGCTAGTTTAATAACAATTCTTTATCTTATCAGCTAGTTTAATAACAATTCTTTATCTTATCAGCTAGTTTAATAACAATTCTTTATCTTATCAGGTAGTTTAATAACAATTCTTTATCTTATCAGCTAGTTTAATAATAATTCTTTAGCGTTTATATTTTCTTAAATTTCTCTTCTGTTATCTGCTATTCAACAAACGTAAGGTCATAAAATGATGTAACTACGACAATACAATAAATATATACAATTTCAGCCGAGCCGAAAAATGTACCTAAATATATATAGTGCTAATGTATATTTAATTAAGAATTTTAGATATTTAGAAAAGAGAGAAAGTGTGCAAAAACAGCATCTATAGAAAAAAAACAGCATCATAGAAAGTTGAAAAAAACAAAATTGGCGAAAGTTACAACGATTCGACAATTTATAGCTATAAAAAATTAACAAACAAGCAATATTAATGCATTATTAATTAATGCCAAAGTCATTACAAAATCAACAAAAGTTAAAAAAGAAGCGTTTGCAAATCAACACCTAAGATAAATCTAAGCGTGGCGCCACGACACTGGAGCTTGAAAGCGCGCCGCGGGGCCACGACCGCGTTTCCGAACACACTCAATAAATTACAATGCCTAATCACCCCTAATTGGGATGTGTCGTGACCCACCTTAACCTCGGGTCGCTTTACAAGAAAAAAATAAAGCAAATATAATGATACGTGGCGCTCGAGATCGCCTCAACTCTTTTAATTTTCAAACGTTAAACTCAACGTTTCTGGACTGTAATTATCGTCGCATTTCCGAACGTAAGTATAAGGATAGAGATATTAATAGTGTGTTTGCTTTTTTCTTGATTTATTTAGTTTTATAGATATGGTAAAATTAGTGGTTGCAATGGTTTTTGTGGTGCCGCTAATGGTTATAAATGTATGTGACCGGTGCTTTAAAAATATTTTAGGGCTTTTAATGTTTGGAACGAGCCTGTTATGATTTCATCGTCATGTGGGGTTTATGGTCGGTTCAGGGAAATCGTTACCAAAGACAATACTTAGTTCATTTGTTGCACTTTTTCGAACTTTATTTTAAAATTGCACCCTTGAAAATTATCTCTAAAATTATTTTTTATGCTAGAGTACAGTGCCTACATTGCAGTAGAATCAAATAATAATCCTTAATCGAAGCTGAGTAGCGATTCTGAAGTGATTTTTAAATGCGAACGCGTCAATATATATAATGTTTTCAGTTAGGTAAGTCGTGATTACGAAACTTGATTCGATCGATTATAATTGAACTTTTTTTTTTAATTTTAACGCTTTGGTACGATGGTTTAAATCAAAGAATATATATTACTCCAAGGAGGTTTGAATACCTAAATCGGTACCAGTTATCTCTACCGTTTAGGTACATCACTAAATATCATGTAAGATCGCAGCAGTGACAATTGTTATTACTTATTGTCATTTATCACTGTGTAAAAAGCGATGTTTTATTTGCGCTAACGCAGCTCTGCTGTAAAATATTCATGCAACATTTTAAAAATCGCACGACGATAAATCATTTAGCATATTCCATAAATCCATAGATATTGCAATGCACGTTCCACCCTTAACCGCAGACCAGCTACACGCTTCCCTAATTGAGCCATTTCACAGATAAGCAGATAAAACACGGAATAGGCCAAACCCTAAATTATGCGTATTATTTGCATATAATAACTATAGGGGTGACATGTCTATGAGCTCTTTTCTATAACGTTCTAAGCGTTCATTCATTACAAACAAAACTCTTCTCTATTTATAATATTAATACAGCCGAAATTTACATAATACATTTTCATGTTTAGTTACGATTGCAGTAGTACCAAAAATTCAACTTATTTACATGTAACAATAGAAATTCAACCTTATAGTTATAAAATAGAGTCTAAATTTATTTGTTGTGAGTTTACACGTAGGGATCTTTATAACAAGGTTACAATTGAGTTTTATTGTAAGGGACTAGATCCCGCGGGATGCGGCGATGCGACAATCCCGCATTGGAAATGCAGTTATGCAGATTTCGTAATGATGCCCGTTGCGGTGCGTTTTGATGAGTACGTTTAGCGTGACGAAATTGTTTGTTTTAGATGTGCCCAAGTTGATATGGTGAGTAGAGATGTTTAAATGCAGAAAATACAGCCGAACATAGAACCTTTTTCTTTTGAAAGTCAGTTAAGAACTCAGACCAACTATTGTATAAGACCTGCCTCGCTATACGTTAATTTTCTGTCAAAGTATATGATCTACGATCTAATGCGATTATAAAAACTGTCTCTATAGCATCTATGTTTCATAGTTGTAATCGTGTTCGTCGGTTAAAGAGCTCCGTAAAAATACCTATTTGTGTAGTTGAATAATGTAAAAAACGGGCAAAAACTTATAGTTTATTAAAAGATATATACCAAATCTAAGCTTGTTTTCCTTAGTCTGAGGTTAAGAATAAGCATAACGTTTTGTAGTTTATAGATGGAATGGAGAATATGAGAATGGTTGGAATTAATGGAGAATATGGCCGCCGTTGGTGGTAAGCGTGCAGCCATATTGTTTTTTTTTTATATTATTATTTACAAGTTAGGCCTTGACTACAATCTCACCTGATGGTAAGTGATGACGCAGTCTAAGATGGAAGCGGGCTAACTTGTTAGAAGGAGGATGAAATTCCATACTCCTTTCGGTTTCTACACGACATCGTACCGGCACGCTAAATCGCTTGGCGTTACGTCTTTGATTTTTAATATTTCGTTTAAAGCTAAGTATAAAATTTGAAACTACGGAACATTTTACAATAATAGTTTATGTTACTGATTCCCATGTTTCACAAAACATTGGTCGTAAAATCTAAAATACAGCCAGGATATGCCAATAAAAGTTGTTCTCTATTTGCAGCCAATAGTTTAGTTACCAGAGATAACTATGCCATATTGTCTATCAAGTATCTATGTTCCATAATCTGTTGTTAGCAATATTGGTTTGCCAAATATTTTGTTGCATTTTTGGACTATAAAAGAAAAGTTAAAAAATGCAATTTATTCGTAAAATTTTCGTCTGTCTGCATTGATGTCGATGTTATGTCTGTGTGTTTTGAAATATGGCCAATATTCTCCCTCCTAACGGAGCCGTTGCGGGGGGGTTGGTTACGACAAATGCACCTCCCCCCTCGCCTGCGGTTGAAAAAATATCGTCAAAAGCCTAGGGACCAAAGCCTTAAGCGACCAGGAGAATACTGCAATTAATGTAAAACTACATGGCCTTGACTCTAAGTACAATTAATATTTTTGTCATTTTCTATATTATTGTCAAGGTAGACCACACTCCACAAGGTCCACCCCGTAGATTTGGTCTAGCCCTTGCCCCCTCTCCTCCAATAAGTCGTAAAGACTGTATAAGGAAGAAGAGGGCGGGAATCGAACCTATGACCTTACCATTTCCTGAGGTAGAAAATAACAAGACTAAGTCCAAATCCAATAACAATTCAATATATTCCACATACGTACGTCGTACACCTACGCCAGAATTCCTAATTACTTGCAAATCCACGAGGGCTATAACTGGCTTACTATTACCGCGTCCCGGGAGAAATGATATTTCATTACTCCCTGGGAAAGCGGCGGTGGACAGCGCTGAGCACAAAAATCAACACTTACACCACCGTCCGTGTTGTTCATTTTAAGAGAAACTCGTGGATGTTCGAACTTTATTGGATGCGTTACTTGTACAATGCAGGGACGGATCTACGGGGGAGGGTTTATGCTGGTGGGAGGTTTCGGCCGTGGCTAGTTACAACCCTACCGACAAAGACGTATCGCCAAGTGATTTAGCGTTCCTAAACGATGTGGTATAGAAACCGAAAGGGGGTGTGGATTTTCATCCTCCTCCTCACAAGTTAGTCCTCTTCCATCTTAGATTGCGTCATCACTTACCATCAGGTGAGATTGTAGTCAAGGGCTAACTTGGAAAGAATAAAAAGAAAGGGTAGAGGACTTGCTCTGGTCGAAAGTTATTAAACGGGTACTAAATTAATATTATATTTGTGAGTTTTTCTCGATCGACTCGAGAGACAATCAATTTTAAACGTTGATCAGAGGGTGCTCCAGTATCGAGGTCCCGCTAAGCAAGCATCATAGATCCCTTGCTGGTATAATCTAGTATTATGGATGCAAAAGTTTGTAAGAAAGTATGAATGTTTGCTAGTGTTACTCAATCACACCTGATGGCTGTTTGTATCTGAATGTTTGGCAGTCAGACTATATTATGAGGTACTTGACTAGTCTTGGGTGGGGCTATACATATTGATTTTTTTAAAGGAATAACTAGCAGGCAATTGGTAATTCGGAGGTGTTATACTCCCGTACCTCGAATAACAAGTTACGCCGCCATCTTCATAGAAAACTGATACTTTTAGTCAAAGGAATCTTTTGAATTTAGGTTATACTTTATGTCATTATGAACTGAACTTTTAATTTAGGTTGTATATAAATATCACATAATGCTATGCTTTAGCTAGTGCTCTAGTAATATCTGTTATTAATATTAGGTATGTGTATTGAAATATTAATGTGTTGTATAATATTAAATGCCGCATCCATCGTCCTAATACTGAAGCCAATTCATGGATCCCTCTGGGATTAGCGCTCTCGGTACGTCAAGTGTCACTCAACGTGGAGTATTGACGATACAGATTACAGACGAGCCGCGCATGCACGCATGAATTATTAACCTATGCCAATTGGCAATATAACTAAACTTATACAAAGCTACTATATGTTAACTTCGGATTGTAAGAAAGGGAAATTTTCTATACCTAAGCCACAGAATAAAAAAATATCCAGAATGAGTCTTTACAAGCAGCGTGCTGAAGCTGGTGAAACCCATAAAAAATACAAACGTCACGCGTCTCCTTGACATCCGCATATACATAAACTTTTTTCATAACTTATTATTACACTAACAACAATTACGTAAAATAATATAATAATCAATATTTACCAATAAAAAATTCCCCATCTTAATTCTTTAGTTTTTGTGAACAGTTTTTAAAATATTTAAAAACACAAGACATTTTTCTTGAATAATATTGAAAACTACTGATGCGATGCTTCGTGTCTTACTAACTCGAGAATGTATTCGTTTTTAAATTTTGTATTTATTTTATATCTGCCTATTATTTTTTATTCTGTGACCTAAGCATAAATAGAGTCCATTTACAAAAAGCAATCTACGACCATAGCTTTGAGTTTGAGATGGCGTCAAAACCTCGCGCATAGACAATTTCGCGCGCCAAAGATCACTATCCGCGCCACGTGACCGCTGCGGGGCGAGTCGCGTGTCGCTGTTTGTATAACCGCAGCCGTTATTAACTCCAGTCGGCTTGTTGAGTGTGGTTACTAATCAATAGATACAGAATATAGTACCTCTCATGCTCTCAAGAGTAGGCGCATTCCTCGGACCAAGGCGCGTTTGGAACCCTCGTAACTTTAATTTTAACTTTTCGTCTATTATTACCACCATTAGTTTAAATTAAATTATGACATAATCTTGACCTTTCAAAAGTGCTTGTAAACTAAGCCTAATTGAAATAAATGAATTTTGAAATTGAATTTGATTTTTGTCTTCAATTCATATTTTTCATATGTAACATTTTCTTTTCTCTTGCTTTCTGCAAATCTGTTAAAGAAAACAAATTTCTGTAGCAATACGAAGATAAAATATTGCATGAGTTATTCGCAGATAATGTAAAGAAAGAAAAAATCAATCTCACTTGAATTGAATATTAGTTTAGAACTTTAGAACTTTAAATGAGCGTGCTATCATCATCATTATTAACCCATATTCGGCTCACTGCTGAGCTCGAGTCTCCTCAGAATGAGAGGGGGTAGGCCATTAGTCCACCACGCTGGCCCAATGCGGATTGGCAGACTTCACACACGCAGAGAATTAAGAAAATTCTTCGGTGTGTAGCTTTCCTCACGATGTTTTTCCTTCACCGTTTGAGACACGTGATATTTACCTAATTTCTTAAAATGCACACAACTGAAAAGTTGGTGGTGCATGCCCCGGACCGGATTCGAACCCACGCCCCCCGGAATCGGAGGCAGAGGTCGTATCCACTGGGCTATCAAGGCTCTCAGGTCGTAACTAACCTTAACATATCTTTTAGATAAAAAAAATACTATCATGGAAAACATTTTTTTTTAATTTTTATTTTACAAAAATTATTTACGTAAATGTAGATTTTTGCTTACTAGAAAATTGTATAGGTACTTACAGTAAGTACATGTGAACTTAAAGAGAAAGTGATATACCATTAGCCACAACACCAGCTTAATGACCAAGCTTTAGGCAATTTCATTACCTCCTTGATTACCTATGAGCGATTTTTTGAGCACTTTTTGTACAACGCTCCGGGGCGCTGTCAACGGACGAGTAACAATGTGTAATCGTTTTATACCGACGATAAAACACATAATTACTGTTGTTGAGGTCAATTAATCATGATATTAATTGAGATTTCATTGAATAGGTCAAGTGAATGTATGAACCTACGAATGGTCAACAATTTCATCACGTACAACTACGAGATCATAAATAGGACCTACTTTAAAAAAAATTAGCCGACGTTCTTTGGTTTTTCCCGTTTAGTTCCCGTACCTGTGAGAATACGAGGATAAAATATGTCTATGACACTCACAAATAACGTAGCGTTATAGTTGTACATGAATTTTCAAAATCGGTTCAGTAGATCCAGAGATTACCCCCTACCATGTCATCTCTCTTCTATCGTACTTGTACCGAATCGTAAATCTATGCTTCTAACTGAAAATGCGAATCTCCTACTTTTAAAAGTAAAACTCCGTAGAGTGAAGACATCTCAGAGGACTTTTCCTAAATTCATTTAAGATTGCAAGACTATTTAGGTACTACCTAATGTTTGATTCTTAAGCGATTAACAAATTTTGTCCATGGATAGCAACGTGTAATTATTTGCCAGGCATTTGCTATTCGTTATAATTATAAATTTTCCAAATAATAAGTATAGTGTTCTTAAATCTTGGTGCTTCAAACGAAAAGATAGCCATTATTTTAAATTTGAATATTAGAATAGAACGGGTATACGGATTAACCATTTGCGTGAGAGAGGCAGAAGATAATAATGTTACTTGATGTGAAATACGGCGTAATGTTGCACGCTCCTTATTAATATTCGAAAATAAAGAATGTTGCCATTTGCCCCGAGGTAAGGGGAGTAAATTTTTGTTATAGAGTTGGCAATTACTTTGATCATATCGATATGCTTATTTGACCAGACAAACCCATCCCGTTCAAACTTAGCAATCTGTGTATTTAGCTAGACAATTTTTTAGAAGATTCTCCATAAACCCAGAATATTTCTTTCTGCGTGTTACTTCGATACAGAATAACTTTTTAATTTACAAAACAATTTGGAAAATCTTGAAAATGTTTTTAGTTGAGTTTTAGTTAGCAGTTCATTTGAAAGATTACTTGTTTGTTTACTTGTAGGTTTATTATTTTATCACTTGAAAGTGGACATCTTTGATTTACTTTTTTATTTTTGTAGATTACATTTGTATTTTTGGAATTCAAAGAATAAAACATGGTATGTATTTTCAAGTTCGATAAAGATCTAAATTATCGATACTCCCTTCCCAGCACTAGCTCCACCGTACCCGATGGTGAGCGATAGTAGTGGTCGCGCCGCGGGCTGCGTGCGCGCCACCCTTTCATTTTCTAATTATATAACTGGCAACACCGGCCCGTGCGCGACCGTGCACTGCACTCAACCGCTATTTGGGAGATATTTAAATTTAGAATTTTATATCATAGACACACCGTCTCTATTGTTTCTTAGACTAGACATATATCGTCCACCATCTCGACAGGGACTGAAAAATTCATCTCTCTCTATTCATCTCTCATAAGGACTCTTCGCCGCTGCTACTTAGACATAGGTACATTGGACATGATTGAATGAATGCATGATGCTAGGCTGAGCAGCGTTCGGGAAACTCCGCGACATCTTTACGTCCAAAATTCCTCAGTGCCTGAAGTGTCTTTAAACAGCCCGTGTTGCCAGTGATGTCCTACGGATCCGAGAGTATGCCACTAACTACGGGCCTTATTATAAGGCTCAAAGTCAATCAACGGCGATGGAGCGAGAATTGCTCGCAGTTTGTCTGCGTGATCGAATCAGAAATGAGGAGATCCGCTCACGAACTAAAATCACTGTAAATAGCACAAATAGCTCAGCAAGTCGCGAAACTGAAATGGCAATGGGTAGGTCACATAGTTCGAAGAGCCGTTATCGTTGTGTTCGAAGAGTCGGACGTTGGGGTCCCAAGGTGCTGGAATGGCAACCCGGCATCGGCTGTGTTGGTCGACCCCTCACTAGGTGGATCGAGGACTTCAAGCGGGAGCCGCTAGATGCTGGCAGTTCGAGATTAGAGACTCGTGTGTTTGAAAGTCCATGCAAAAGGCCTATATCCAGCAGTGAACGACCATTGGCTGATAATGATGATGACACATGATTTATTTAAAAGGTGTACTTAATAAAATAACTTGTGTATGCAACCTACGGTTAACACTTTATATATGTAACAAAGTAGGTAATTTTCTCATGAGAATCTAAATTCCCTGTGAAATCGCCCATGGCGGTCACCATAGCATGATCTAAGCGCTAATTTCTAACAATTTCGGTGTCATAGCGGCAGCCCATTAAAATGCCTCGGAAATGTATGACATTATGTCATACCTTCCAAATAATCAACTAAGGAATCCATACATTAAGTGATATTAAAGACTGTCCTAAATTATCATCATCTTTATCAACCTATTTTTTTGGCTCGTGGGAGGCTTCGGCCGTACACACGTAACACGTACCGCCAAGCGATTTAGCGTTCCGGTACGATGCCGTGTAGAAACCGAAAGGGGTGTGAATTTTCATCCTCTTCCTGACAAGTTAGCCCGCTTCCATCTTCGATTGCATTGATTACTTACCATCAGGTGTGATTGTAAAGAATAAAAAAAAACATAATTCAATCCTAAATTGACGAAAATAATGGTATAAATTTAAATATTACAAAAACATAAGTATATGGTTTTACAACCGAAAGTATAGAACCTCCTCCTTTTTGGAAGTCGGTTAAAAAGTTATCTTTTTTTTCGTTGTCCGATAGTTTGTGGTCGATACTTCCTCAAGAAGCGCCCTCAGGCCTAAAGATGTTAAAAATTCACTAACAAGGGATACTTCCTGGCCAGTGACATTTCTCAAAGTATGTAGTCCATTTTAGTTACATCATGCAACTTACAGTAAATTTTTAATTATTTCCGTTTTTTTACTTTACTTTTTAGTCTAAAATCGATAAATGGAAAAAAAGCATGAGATTTGTTTCATTATCATTATTTATCATCAGCCTATCGGCCTAAAGGCCAGGCCTTTCCATATAGTATAGGAGAGAAAACATGGAGCGTAGACCCACTACGCTGCTCCAGTGCGGATGATCATAGATAGATGGATAGATAGGTAAATAGATAAATAGAAGAAATTCATTATTAGTGCTGCAGTCTCCGTACTACCAATAACATCGAATCATGGTCACAGTAAAAAAATACCAGAAAACGCTGATCGCGTGACAAAACAGAGGCACTTACAAAGCACAGATTCCTATGGGAACCAAACCTAAGTCCTGACTTACCTTTCCGAACTGCAAGGATACAGGAATGCACTAATGTGCTGTGAATCATGCCGCCTGTTACACCGTTACGGAAGATTTGTAGAATTTGTTACTTTTGCATTCGATACAAGATCCCACAGGAAACCTTAAAATGCAAGATAAATAAGAACATTCTATTGAGAAAAGTAGTAGTAGGTTAGACGATGATGACGAGATTGTGGGACCTAGGTTTACTAGTAGGTGTAGTACATACCTACACATATATTTTTTTTTATTTTAATTAAATTAATTTATTCAATAATAACATTAAAGTTTATTTTGAATCAATTGTCGTACCTATAATGTATTTGCTTTCGACGCTCTTCAATATGCGCTTCAAATTATTTAATCCCCATACAATTTTGTTATTAATAGTAGTGGGACAATAACATCTCTGTTATGGTCCTACTATCACAGTCTATCCGATATATAATCTAAACTTACGATTGAAACCTAAGCCATGTAGGTACATATGTGTACTGTCTAAACGAAGGAAGCTTCTCCTAATCAAAAGTTATATTCAATGGAAATCTCGAAAAAATAGTATACGTTTATGATCACAAGGTTTAAGAATTGTTGGCTAATAAACAAATTCAACTAGACAGCGAATAAGTTATTATTTTTCGTCCGTGTGAAATTCTGTTTTTGACAAATTCCGCAATCTATGTTTTTTTTGTAACCCCATATATCACAGAACCAAAATACGTCTAAATCGGTTCAGTGACTTAGCCGTGAAACGGTAACAAATAGACTTACTTTCGCATTTATAAAATGAGTGTGTATGATTGCTTACACATTTTCGGAAAGTTGCATTTCGGTGTGACGAGCGGCCACCGTGAGTTGCAATTAGGAGATTTTGGGCTATCATTTCGTTGGGCTAGGTTAACATTTGTTAATATGCACTCTTTGAAAACGGGTCGTGACTTCCACGGATTCACGACTTTTGGATTTGAGTTGGACTTAGCGATGGGTGGATATGGCGCCGAAACTTTAACAAATTATACGCTCAACACATCAAAGGGAACGGACGATTAGCTGCAATTGAGAAAACATTTCATTTAAGATTAAGGTAAACATAGTCTGGAGCAGGTATGATATTAATCATAGGTACAAACTAATAGAAAATTTAATTTTAAGAAAATTAAATATCACGTATCTCAAACGGTGAAGGAAAACAAAACGGAAACCTGCATACCAGAGCATTTTCTTATAGTTCTCTGCATGTGTAAAGTCTGCCAATCCGCATTGGGCCAGCGTGGTAGACTATTGGCCTAACCCCTCTCATTCTGAGAGGAGACTCGAGCTCAGCAGTGAGCCGAATATGGGTTGATAACGACGACAAACTAATAGATTGAGAGCCTTTAAAAGTCTGACTCTTTGTGAATCAAAAAAATTAAAATGTCTGTTTGTAATTTTAAATTAACTTTTCAGTAAATGCATATCTACGGAATATTTTAATGTTTTTCTGTCTGTCTGTTTGATTAGCCTAATCTGTGGACCGGCTGAACCGATTTTGAAAGGACTTTCACAGGGAGATAGCTGTAAGAACTTTTTCTAAGCGGATAAAGCCGTGTGGCGCATATACTTCTATCTATAAGCAACAGAATAAAGAATGATACAGAATGGAGTCTTTACAAGCCGCGCAGTGAATCCGGTGAAACCCATAAAAAAACAAACGTAAGCACGCGTGACTCCTTGACATCCACATAGTGTTGCTTTAAATAATATACAAACATAATTTATATTTCAAGATTTAACACTAACAACAATTTACGAAAATGAATATCATACTAAAAGCAATGGAATAAAATAACACAAGCTGGAATGTATAAACTGTATTTCAAATAACTTATTACTCATTCTTAAACAAATCGTTACTTTGGTAGATGGATAATACATTAATTAAATAAACTTCACGCCACATAATCGCATGTTCGCCTCTTTTACATAGAGTATATATCACAATACCCTACCAACCTCAGAATAAAACCATTATCATTAATAAACAGTACAGATTAAAACATTTATCTGGAAGAAGGAGTTTTTATATGTTGTCTTATGTATTTATAATTATTTAAATAATTAAAAATCTAACATTCGGCCATACTGACTACAAGTTTGTCCTCAAACTTTGTAAACACAAATAAATTCTAACATTACATTATTATAAAGATTCACTGAACTATGTCTCATAGTATTTAAAATTTTAATTTATGTTTATTACCACAACTCATTAATTCTCCAATAATTTCTAATTATAACAAAAGTGAGTCCCAATTAATCTATTATTATTACTACTTGCTAAATTCACTGATTTACAAGTAATAAAATTCAATTTTGTCATTACAGATATTTTCTAATTTTAAACCTTGATTTAACAATATGTTGAAACACCCTACAATACATTTAATTATTCTTTAAGAATTATATAATTATAGTTTAACAGATTTCTCATTCAATATTTACAAATTGTGAATACAGACCTATACAGATTTTGATAGTGATTCTATTGATAAAAATCCAAACACTTAAATTCAGTTAAACTGGTATGTTAATTCTTGTTTTTACAAATTTGAAATAAATTCAATCTTTAATCACTTCCAGATTCAGTCCAATTACCCAAATTCATGACAAAATTGTCTGTCATTTTGTCATTCCTAAACTAAACTAAAAGTTATGTTAATATAAAGTTATAACTATGAAACCTCGATTCTACAGAGACAGTTCTTATAATCGCATTAGATCATACAAGTAAATCATGTACTTTGACGAAAAACAACATCTAGCGAGGTAGGTCTTATGTATGTCTGAGCTTCCAGATGACAAGAGGGAGCTTTACTCTAGACAGAGACTTATTAAATATTGTAATTAACTTAGACAGAGTAGTAGATTAATTTAAAGCATTAAGTACATAGACGATATGTAATATTTACAAATGTAATGTCTTTATCTTCTAATATTTGTCTGAGCTTCCAGATGACAAGAGGGAGCTTTACTCTAGACAGAGACTTATTAAATATTGTAATTAACTTAGACAGAGTAGTAGATTAATTTAAAGCATTAAGTACATAGACGATATGTAATATTTACAAATGTAATGTCTTTATCTTCTAATATTTGTCTGAGCTTCCAGATGACAAGAGGGAGCTTTACTCTAGACAGAGACTTATTAAATATTGTAATTAACTTAGACAGAGTAGTAGATTAATTTAAAGCATTAAGTACATAGACGATATGTAATATTTACAAATGTAATGTCTTTATCTTCTAATATTCGGCCATCCTTACTAAAAGTTTGTCCCCAAACAACACAAGAATATCATGAAATTATGACATTACTATAATATCAACTATAAATAGAACAATGTTAACAATAAAATTTTATAATTAATTATCACACAGCATCCCATAAGTTATTTAAAAGAATCCAATGAAACTATAATGAAATTCTTGATTTCTTCTATATACTTTTATCATAAAAATGTTAAATAAGAATAAGAGTGATACATATTATAAATAAACATAATGTTCATGTGAAGCTTTTGTCAATCAACTTATCTATTTTCATCATTTCAAAACATTATTTATATTTGTCAAATTCGTCATCATCGATTAATGGCATCTGCACCGAACCCCTCACCACCCAGTCCAGAACTAGTAAAGTTACAGGACTTTGTGATCGTGTTAGACTTCCAGATGATGTGTGACATCTGCACCGAACCCCTCACCACCAAGTCCAGAACTAGTAAAATTACAGGACTTTGTGATCGTGTTAGACTTCCAAATGATGTGTGACATCTGCACCGAACCCCTCACCACCAAGTCAAGAACTAGTAAAGTTACAGGACTTTGTGATCGTGTTAGACTTCCAGATGATGTGTGACATCTGCACCGAACCCCTCACCACCAAGTCAAGAACTAGTAAAGTTACAGGACTTTGTGATCGTGTTAGACTTCCAGATGATGTGTTGCATCTGCACCGAACCCCTCACCATCAAGTTCAGAACTAATATAGTTACAGGACTTCATGATCGTGTTAGACTTCCAGATGACATGTGATAGAAGATAATCAAAATATAAAATCAGATATAAATACATATACATACATTTTTAAACGACTTCAAAAAAAAAGGAGTTTATCAATTCGTTGGAATCTTTTTATATTTATTTATTTATTTTATTTTGCTGTGTAATAATCAATAGAGAAATTATTATACAACAAATATATCCATAATCATTCACAAAACAAATAACGGTATATTAGTCGTCATAACACTACTATACTATAATACTATCTAAAATATTATCGATAACACCGGCCGACAAATGAATACTTTTTGAACGTTGTTTTGATTTCAGTAAAAATTATCAGTAATTTATAGTATTTTGAACACAAAAATACCTGCACAATTACTCTATCACATCAATTTTTTTTACAAAAAGGAAAACAAATTTTACTTTAAAAGCTTCTAACATACAGCAAAAATAACAATATCTGTATGATTGTCTTGCTTTCACTATATCATAGGTAGTACCAAAAGGTAGAGATTGTCTTTTGCTGTATGTCCAGTGTCCACTGCCTTAATTGTTCAACACGATTAGTACAAACTGCAGAGTCCACGATTTTATTTGTATTTTGAAGTCAAAATAAGCTACATATTTATTATACATATTTTCCACAAATTTTTCAGTTTTTGCTTAGAATCATAAAGTTTCAACAAATGTAACAAAATATATCTGGACTATTGTGACACTTTATAGAAGACGTTATGTTTATCAGACGTTTTCCAACAACAAAAAAAAAACCATTAACTAAAATATATATATATTTTTTTTAACAAAGGCACTATAACAGCTTATTTCCACGAAACGCGTTACAAATAGGTGTGTCGTTGTTATAACTGAAGTAATTTCTCATGAGAGGTCGCTTAATTCAAAGAAAGAGTGCCAAAACTCGAAAATTTCACTGAAAAATCAAAATTAGCGAATATATTAATTTTACTAAAAATCTGATGTGATATGATAAAATTAGGTCTGATTTCGTAATCAGCACTACAAAATCAGTAGAAAAAAAATAATTATATCTTGGACAACGAAAATCGTGTCGGCCTGTGTAATACATCTATCCTTATATTAAAATTTTACCAAAACACAAATCGTCATCAGTAAGTCATAATTAATGAATAACATCATGGATGTGAGCAAATATTTAAAATATATGTATATATGATATCAAACTAATAACTCTCAATATAATACATAATTATAATATCATCATATCATAAATAAAAATACTAAATTTAAATTGTGTGTTATCAATACATAGTGTAACTTCTCTCATCTTTGTGATTTGGGTCAACTGTCGAATAGGGCTGTGTTCAACCCAATGATTATCATGAGAATCTCATATATCCCATATTCATCAATCAATATCCATGCATCTCGGATCTGTAATCAAATATTTTCACACAGTATCACATAGCTCAGTCACTTAATCGTTCAGATAAATATCATACTTGTTTGACAAATAATTTAATTTAACATAACTAGCATACCTAGCATCCAAGAGAAAATCAGTCTATAATTGAATGAACCTTAGACCCGGTACATAAAATGAAATAAAATGTTAAACATGTGTTAATCTATCAATTTACTTTAATTCAGACAAAAGACTCTTTCTCTTAAAGAAATGCTTTTTTTTTTTTAATGATAATAAAGACTTCTTGAAAATATTGCGATTTATGATTGTAATAATTTTAGTATGTAATCCAATCCTAGTAGTTATCACTAGATAAGAAAAGATGATATTTGACTATGTATTGTATAATTATCTTCAGACTACCCCCTTTTTTGTAATAATAGTAGCATAAACCTGTCTTAGACCAGACCACCCCCTTTGTTATATACCTCTAGTTTGCTATCAGAGGTTTTACCTATTCATTAATTTTAGTATATTCTTTTTTTTTTTAATTCTGTTAAATTTCTTTTTTTTTTTTTTTTGGCTATATCCATTAATTATTTTACTGATGTAATGATTTAAGTCTCTATATTGATTCATACTTGATGCAGACCACCCATCAGTTGCATGCAGGTACCAACAACTTGGTGGCGTGCACTTTGTAGATGCACAAATGTACTGACTACCTAAGGACCCAATACAAATCTATATTCAAAACCTATACCACTTAATATGTTGGCCAAGGAATTTTCTAATTTTTTTTTTTACCTTTAGTGTACTAGTATACCCTAGTTAAAACCTTATGCACATATCATTGTAACCATCCGAATATATAATTCTAACCACAACCCCATAATAATTACTAATTTTCATAATTATACAAAATGTTGCAATCTAATAAAATGCTAGAAATAAACAAATGAGACATGGATTAAATACACTAGTGTATCTGCAAATAATAAACTGATTGATTGAATCTAAAACAACAGCAATAGTATGGTTAATTTACTTGTATGTAGAATCTATACATCTGCACATGACCATTAATGAAAAGAGAGCCCAACGTCACCCACCCACAAAACTGTCAAAATATGTCTTAGACAAATATTTTACAACCTATTTATGGCAATCTGTGTCTCTTTACTTGAAGTCCATACAGACTGGGCTCTAAGACAATTTGTGATCAATGATATTATTATAATTAATTATTTATTACTCAATTGTCACACAAGTAACTTTTTAATATCACCCTAAAAAAAAATCTCCAATTTAATTAATTATAAGATTTCATTAAGATGAATATCATAATATCTCTTAGTACTCTTGTAGATAAGCCGAATATAATAATATTCATGGATAAGAATCATTTACTGTGTTGCTGCAGATTGTTAATAACTGTTCTATACTAAATAGGCTGAAGGCATGTTGTCAACGCTTGAATAGTTAAATAGGTTTTCAAACATAACTACAAATTTATTTTTCAAGAAATCTATCAATCCAATTTCTTAAAAGATTTAAAAAAATTTATATTAAGTACATACAGTAATCTACATAATGATATATCTAAGCAAATCCTATCTGAAAATATTGTAATAGCTGTCTCAAAACTTGTTATCAGGTACCTACATCAAGGCCTAAAATAATACTTGAACCATTACATAAAACTTCATATATTTTTAATTTTTATGTTATTCAGTCATAAAAACTCACATATAACAAATGTATAGTTTGAAGTTACAGGCACAAAAAAAAACAATATTTTAGTTAATTCATTTTAGTCCCATGTCAGCAACGGATGTAATGTAGTTCTATAATTAAGATTTCTCAATATTACATTATGCCAGTGTCCTACATCCTAACAACCCTAGAGTGGTCTGTCTTCATACGTTAATTTCTTGAGCAGAGTGTATGTGTGTGTGTGTGTGTGTACTTTTCACTTAAATGATTTTGGTTTCCTAGATATAGTCATCTAACAAAAATGTTTTGACAATAAGCCAGACAAACTGACAACCTATCAACCATACTTAGTTTCACCTAGTGATTATTTATTCTTTGTAATTTTATTTCATATTAGTCACAACTGAATAATTTATGAGGCTGTTTAATCAAACTAATAAAACTCACCAGACACCTAGTTTAATATATTTAGACATCATTGGTATTTCTCATCCGTCAAACCAACAGGATTCCATCTCATATAACTCTGCAGCTAACACCACACATGCATCTTTGTATTTTGTTATTAATTTACACGTTCTTCTCTGTTCTCTCGCAGTTTTTCAAATAATATCCTCTTATGAGTGCTGTTGGACTGTTTGACTGTTTTGCTCATAAATATCGTCAACATGGTATAAGTGTGTTACGTTTACGTTTCTTCATTCTTGTTAGATATTGTAAGCATCGACAACCGACATCGCATAAATACTTTTACCGGGACCAGTGCGGCGTGCGTCCCATAGCCGTCCATAGCCATAGCCGTTACATTTCTTTCTGTAGATCGACTTTAATGTAGGTAATGACATCGTGTTCGTAGGTACTCTCACTTCTGATAAAAGCAATGGAATAAAATAACACAAGCTGGAATGTATAAACTGTATTTCAAATAACTTATTACTCATTCTTAAACAAATCGTTACTTTGGTAGATGGATAATACATTAATTAAATAAACTTCACGCCACATAATCGCATGTTCGCCTCTTTTACATAGAGTATATATCACAATACCCTACCAACCTCAGAATAAAACCATTATCATTAATAAACAGTACAGATTAAAACATTTATCTGGAAGAAGGAGTTTTTATATGTTGTCTTATGTATTTATAATTATTTAAATAATTAAAAATCTAACAATACTAAACTTATAATCAATAACTCAAGTACCTTAAAAAAACCTTAAAAAAAACTTCAACTTATTTTTTCAATTTTTGTGAACAGGTTTTAAATTATTTATAAACATAAGGCGCCATTTATCTTGAATAATACTGAAAAAATTACTGATGCGACGCTTCGTGTCATACCTACCAACTGACTCGAGAATGTATTCGTTTTTGAATTTGTATTTGGAATGGCTGCATCACTGCCGCGTTCCGTGCGCCCTATCTGCCTATTATTCTTTAATCTGTGCTATACGTTGAAAGTTTGTCCTAGGAGACTATGGAGCACGCCAGTGTGCCTTCGGCCAAAAGATTCGTCAATTTAACGGATTCTCCATCCTTTACGCACACATTGTGGTGTTTATGGAAAATGCCTTTTCCATCCCTTTTTAATTATCCGATCATTTTCGGAACCGAAGCCAGTCTATGCTCTGTTGTGATTGGCTGAACCTTTTTATTAAAGTTTTATTTTTGCCTTGTAAAAAAACATGGCTGCAATTATAGTGAAATGTAAATATGTTCCTTGAGTGAAACTGTGATACCAGTGGAACTACAGGAAACTATAAATCAATTTATCAAGGATTTTATTTCTATTTATTTATTTTCTGTATATTATTGTATAGTATTGTTAATAAAGAGTTATAGTTTGATTTGTGCTCGGTTAATTTCAGTGTTCGATAGTAAAAGTGCAAAAGTGTTTTTGTTTTTCGTTCAAAATGAAGCGCTGTTGCGTGCCTAAGTGTAAAACAGCTATTAATTTACGTGCTGTACCATATACTGATGTTACTAGATGGAAGGTATGGTTAATCAATTGCCTGTTTTTGCGTAAATATTCCTGTTTACCTTGCTATGTTATTAATCATAGGTTAAGGTTAACTAAGTCTGCGATACTTACTTTGAATTTGGAAATTAGTGATTTAAACCAAAACGCTGTTCTAGCACCTACAAATTCCAAGTTCCTAGAGGTATCTTTCATCGGGCCTAATAAATACGAATAAACGATAGTTGACCATGTAACTACTACTTCACAAACAAACAAATAGCCTGAAATGTAGACTAACGCATTAAATGTCAATATTAACGAACAATCAATTATATTTCTACAAATAGTGTCTGTCTAGGCTCACAATCCCAGTCCGAATATTTACAGAGTTCAATTTTACCTGATCCCCTGCCTTCTGCTTCACAGAATCCCTTTGTGCATGTTAGGCCTCATTTTAGACACAAGCCTCATAGAAAGTCTGACATAATTCCTAGAGTTCGATCAGCTAAGTTTGAAACTCCTAGGAAGCAAAAGTTACGTCAGAATATTAGAACATTAAAACAAATGTTGCGCAATGAGACTTACAAATGCTAACAATTATAGTCAAAACTTTGTGCTAGTAAGGACAATATTTTATTTCAAATTATCCTTTGTTAACTCAGTTTGGGAAATTATTAGTGGATTCACAGTTAAGATTATCTGATTCTAAAGTCAAATCTCCTAGATACACTAATGATGAGAAAATCTTTGCACTTACATTATTTAAGTTGAGCCTTAATTTTTACAAATTCCTACAGAAATATTTAATATTCCTATCCAAATCAACTACAAACTCTCTATTAACTAAAATACCTGTGAGACCAGGTATTAATGAATTTATTTTCCAGCATTCGGCTGATTGTGCTAAGAACACACAGACTATGGGTTTGCAGTGTATATTGTTGTTTGATGAAATGGCTGTCAACAAAAATTTATTTTTTAATATTCATTCTGGGGTTATTGAGGGTTTTAAAGACCTAGGAACATAGGTGGTGAACGAGCAAATAATGTTGCAGATAAAGTTTTAGTTTTTATGTTACGTGGCTTATTTCCATCTTGGAAAATACCTTTAGCTTATTATTTTCTCTGTGATGGAATAAAGACTTTAAAAAGAATTCTTAGAGAAATAATTGAGGCAATATTTAAATCTGGATTTATTTTAAGAGCTACGATCTGTGATTAAGGTTCTGCAAATGTAGCTGCAATAAATTCATTAATAACTGATACACACAGAGAATGCCTTCATAATAGTAATGAAGACGCTGAAAATATATTTTATTATATGATTAATAACAACAAGGTATATCATATTCATGATGTTCCTCATTTGTTAAAATGCTTCTGTAATAATTTTCAGAAGAAGGACTTGATCATTGGAAATCAGCATGCTCAATGGGCTTTCATTGAACGGGCTTATGCTACTGATGGTGCAGGAGGACGTGCCAGAACCATAGATTTAAACGATAAACATATAAACCCAAGTTCCTACGATAAGATGAAGGTAATTATGCATTACATTATATTAGGAAATGCTTTCTGAGGGAAGGGAGTGTAACAACTTCAGCTTCCCTACTCCAGACTGAGAATTAATATGAACTGTAGATTATAACTCCATACCATTTTTCGGGGTTTATGGGGGTGACAAGCGCAATATAAGCGTTACAAATGAAGTGTAACTCTTTAGCCTCTGCACCTCAACTCCACTCTCACTTTCATGCGGTGGACCCCGTTACTTCAAGCAACTTTGTGGAAGACTAGGAGAAATCCCAGTGGGAAACAGAGTCGACAAACAGACGAGAGTACAGGAGGGATTACTGGCGCAAATATTTTGGTCCAATAATCTGGTGATCTTAAAGCGAGGGAAGAATCACGTAAGGCTTTATTAATTAACAAGAACAAGCCATATCATCACACGAATGTGTGTGTCTGTGTAAGTATGTTTGTACCTCCTTTACGCTGCGGCTTGCATACCGATTTGACTGAAATTTGGAACAGTTTACTCTGTATTAACACGGCTACTTTTATTGCGAAGAAAATCACAGTGGGATTTGTGTTGAGTAGCAAGCGTCTGTTAGTATATCATAATATCACATGGTGTTCCATATTTTGTTAAAATGCTTATCTAATATTTTTCAGAATACCTGGATCACTGGGCATCTGCATGCTCAATATGCTTCCATCAATGTTAAGAATATGCTACTGTTGGTGTAGGAGGAGGGTGTCCGAGAACATAAAAAATTACTTAAGATGAAGGTAATTACGTATTGATTTAACTAATTAACTAACAGCCCACTACAGCACCAGACTTGTCTCCATACAGGAGATAGATACGGATGTCAAATATTTAAATAAGGCTACACTAGAAGATTCGCTCTGATAATCCTTTTGACTAATTTTGTCATTTGTGGGGTGGGAATATTATGAGTGGTATATAATAGTATAATTTTTGTAACTAATATGTCTGAGAAATCTATAAATATAAAAGAAAGTCAGGTTTGTTACAACACTTATACCTCAAGAACAGCTGGACCGATTAGGCTAAAAATTGGTGGAGAGGAGCTTAGATCTAGGAGAAGAACATAGGATACTTATGGTAGAGGTAGAGTTGAGTAGAGTATGGTAGAGTAGGTGTTGGGTGGGAGTATGGTAGGGTAGCTGTTACTCTTTAACGCCGCAACTACTGAACCGATTTGGCTGAAATTTATAACGAAGATAGATATTACCCTGGATTAATTTAGGAATATCCCGGAAAATCTATGGTTCTCGCGGGATTTGTGAAAAACTGAACTTTCCACGTGGACGAAGTCGCGGGCATCCGCTAGTTTAATATAATTTTGGTAAAAATTGTTTACGATTTTTACGAAGGTAAATCAAAAAATCATGATAATTAATTTTACTTTACAGGTCAAATATGCTTCAGATGTCTTCAGTTTTAGAGGTGTACACTGCCTTACTTTGGAAAATGAAGTCATATTATAAAGAACTTCGTTATAGTGTTCCATATGTCAACATGACTGCCTCTGTGGTCCAGTGGTTAGTCTATGTGTTCACAAGGTCCTGGGTTCAAATCCTGGGTAGAGCTAAATGAGATACTGAGTTTTTCCTTCTTTTAAGAAATTTTTAGTTATAATTATCAGCCGTGAGTTGGAAAGTTGGTGGCATTACACCCCATTAGTTCTAGTTCACAAACGCCATTTAGATTGAAACTTTTTCTCCTTCTCCTAGAACTATGATTGAGGTGTCATTTTTTCGGAAACACATTTGAAAAGCTTTTGAAAAAATTAAAGGGCTGCTTGCAAAAATTGCAAAAGTTATAAACAATTAACTAAAATATAAGGGGTTTGTTTTTTTAATATCAAAAACTATTTAAGATATTTCCAATTTGCCAAAAGATTCAAAAAGAAGAGGAAAATTGCTAACAAAAACTATAACCTTTAGAAGTCTGGCTTAATATTTATTGAACTAAATAACCTCTGGATCTACTGATTGACTTCCAAATTCTTTTACCATGTTATTTGTGAGTTTCATAGGCATATTTTTATCCTCCTATTCTCACCAAAACGAGAACTACGCGGGTGAAACCGGGGGGCGTCAGCTAGTTATGTATATAAATTCTGTAGGATTTTAAATAATTTTAACAGTTGTAAACTATTTCCAGGAGAAATACTTTATACTTATATACATAATACTAATTTACTTAATTTTACCTTACAGGTCAATTATTATGCTTCGGACGTCTTCAGTTACAGAGGTACACTGTACACTGCCTTTTACTTGGGAAAATGAAGTCATACGAAGATCTTAGATATAGTGTTCCACAATTATGTTAACATAACTCTCTTACATACTTATAACATAAGCCTCTCTGGTTCAGTGGTTACCCTATGTGGTCACGAGGTCCGGGGTTATATAAGATACTGAGCTTTTCATCTAAGAAATTTTGACTTATAATTCTCAGTCCTTAGTTGGGAATTTAGTGGTGTTACACCCTGTGCCTCAGAGTGCATGTTAACTTGTCCCGGACAAGGCCACGTCCCGTAAATAATGGATAAAACGCAAATGGTAGATACGCCACCTAATTCTACAATTCTACGTTTTATACTAATTTACTACCCTCTATAAGTGTACAAGTTTTTAAAATAATGGTTTTTTCGATTCAAAATTAGATTTCATCATTTTTTACCGGACAATGTGTTTTAAATCGGGTCCTAATGAAAGAAAAATAATTATTACACAAAAAATAGTCAAATTAGTTATAGATAATAGGGTGGTGTATCTATCATATTAGTCTGATCTACATGTGCTCTTTAGTATAAAAAAAAAGTTCTCCATCTCCTATAAAAATGGTTGAGGTGTCATTCGATTCGGAATTGAATATACATAGTTTTTGAAAAATTTGAAGGCCCGCTCACTAAAATTGCAAAAGTTATAAATAATTCACTAAAAATGAAAAAGGGGTTCAAGCATTTTTATAGGAGACAGAACTTTTTTTTACTAAAGAGCAGTGACCACATTCCATCCAGTTTAAATGCGTTATATCCATTAATTACGCGACATCTGTCATATATTTTGTGAAGTAGTCATATAATTTTGTAACTGTACAATTTGGTATTTTACTGCATGGAAATGTTTACATTTTTATTAAAGAAATAAATAAAAGATTTTGCCTTTTTTTTATCATACAAAAGAAAAAGTCTAGTAACAATATAAATAATCGAGATAAACGAAACCGGCATATCAGAAGACCGGTAACATTTTGCGGTTATATGGGATAACCACAAATAGTACGGCATAACCTACTTTCACAAATCAATTTAACTACGGAATAAACCTACGACCCCTTCCAACCATTTTCAAATTACTACAAGCATTTCCGTTTTCGCCGTGTAGGCACATTCTACATATACATAGAATAGAAAGAGAGGGCAAAGGGATTTTTAATGAAGATTTGCCTTGTATGAGAGAGATAAAGGATAAATTTATGAATGAAATTTGTGGTTATATGATTTTAAAATTATGAATGAAATTCAAATTTCTCAAATGTGCTAAGCAGTTTCTATGAAGTAAGCTGTCTGTATCTTTTTAGCCGTTTGTGCTATGGAGTTTGGCCTGTGGTGGCTTTGGAAGAGAGATGGTTTCAAGGGTAATTATCAAGTGGTTGGTGGCTCAGTGGCTTAGAATGGAAACTGGTGTGTAAGATTCGAGATTCGAACCTTTGTTTCTAGGATATTTTCTTTTTTGCCTATTTTTAACATCGTTGATTTTTGGCGGTTAAACAGCATTGTTGTGTTTCAATTGTGGGCATGGACGGTTGTCAATGAAATTACAAATACATACCTACTTAGATACAAGTAGGTAAACCGCTCATGAGACATTGGTTTCTTGAATGCAAGAAGTACGACAGACAAGTCGGTTCAGTTGGTTGGTGCTTAGTATTGCTATGATTTAACCGATATGATTTATTCGTCTTGAGAATAATCTAGTTAGTTCGTAACTTCAGGCAGTTTTGAATCTACTACCGCCATCTACTGAAGAGTAGTATAAGCTTAGTTAAGAGCGCCATCTATTATGGAATAGCTACCGTAGTACAATTGCTTATCTCATATTATCTTCTCTAATCAAATATCTTTGAGCTATTAAATTATTAAATTAAATATAAACGAAAATTTTATACAAATGAAAATTATTGCACTAATCGGAGTTTAAAAAAATAAAAAATCATCTTTAGTTTTCAACTGTCAAACTAAACCACTGTCAAGTGTCAACTGTCACGCCATTATTTAGCATTTTAGTTTTCGCTTGTCATTCTAAATCTAAACTAAATCAAGACGGTGTTTAATACAATAGCTATTAATTAATATACATATAATCATTATTCAAAGATGGCTTTAATAGATTATTGCCGCTTAGATGAGAAAATCAACTTGAGACCTGCCGATGGTCTGGCATCCATGAATGAAGATATACTGGGATACACTCAGAACTTTATGAACAGTGTTCAACTCGCCACACCGCCTTTTGCTAATGTAAGTAACGTAGTTTTTAAACAAAAAGCGTAAATCATAAGCAAATTGAAATATCAATGTTTATGCCTCCCCAGTAACCATCGAACACGCTCGTGAATCTTCGAATGATGACAAGAGTTTTGAATTGTTACCGGCATACTTAATGATCGTAGAAACCGAATTGTTTTCTAAGAAGAACCTTGATAATTATAAATTATGTCTTAGTTAATATATTATCTCATATCATCACAAGCTCCACAGTACAACTTTTAGGAGCCTATAGCTCCTATTTTTCATCCAAAAACACCTGAATCCTAATTAGTTATTTTTTTTATTTCAGCCAATTGAAACACTAGCACAGTTCAACAAGAAGGATGAGACAGGACGTCAAATCAAAATAGAGTTTGACCATGGCACTACCACACTTGGGTTTCGTTACAAAGTAAGTATTGTAAAAGTAAACCCTATATAAATTTTAGTAACATGAGTAGAATAATTTATTTATTGAATGCTGATTATTAACATGTTAGTATTTATTTATTGAATGCTGATGCTCAGTTTCACCTGCTCAGTTCTCATTCCTGTTGGAATACAGGGATAAAATATAGCCTATGACACTCATAAAAAATGTGGCTTTTAAAAGAATTTTAAAAATCAGTTCTGTAGATCCAGAGATAGTAGATTCCCTACAACCTCCCAGATTTTACTTCTATATAATATTAGTGTTACTAAGTTTGTGAAAAATAATGAAGAACATATACAAAAGGTGACTTCATCACTGATAGTGATCTCTTCCAGCCTACCTAACCTGAAGGAGCATACAGAATATGTGAGAAAGAATGAAAAATAGCAATAAAATAAATACATTAACTTACTTATTACTTACACATAGTAACTTAGATTGAAGTTGCTTAGAGACAAAAATATTTAGAGCAAGTTACACCACCTTCAAATAAGTGTCAAATACTCTTTACTCATAAGTTTGTGTCACTTAGTAAATGTTTTGAATAGTGATATATAAATGTGAAACATCATTTATCACAAAATGAAATTTGGCCTAGGTAGCCTAGAGTTAGTAGGTATCTACTTACAACAGATTTCACGATAGGGCTGAATTAAAGAGATCTAAAGGTGGACGAAGTCGCGGGCGTCTTCTAGTAATGTATATGTAACACCTAGAAGGAGGTGAAACTGACCCTTAAATATCTTTGGTGATGTTATTTTTCAGGGTGGTGTACTCTTAGCTGTTGACTCCCGAGCCACCGGTGGTCAGTTCATCGGTTCACAGTCAATGAAGAAGATTGTTGAAATAAATGAGTATTTACTTGGTAAGTACATTTAGCAAACAACATTGTAATTACCTAATTTCTCAATCAACAACAAAAGAACATAAGTGTTTATTTGTTTTTTATATGAAAACTATAAAAAGATCTCTATTTAGTAAGACAAACATTTTTCTATAATAAAGTGTATTTCATGGAATCAATATGCAAATTAATTTCTCCATTGTGTGGAAAAAAAATCTCTTGAGTCTGGAACTTGTTACCATATGACGAGACACGAGAGATACGAGCTTCTACAGCTCATCTTGATGGGAAAGATTGCTGGTAGAAGAGGCGTTGGTCGCAGGAACAAGTATTGGCTGAGAAACATCAGAGAGTGGACCGGAATCGCGAGCGCCACACAATTATTTTGCCTCGCGAAGAAAAGAGACGAGTTCAAAAAACTGACTGCCAACCTTCGCTAGTCGGAGAGGCACCCTAAGAAGAAGAAGGGGTACTAAGCTTCTTCAAAACCAGTTAACATTTACCTTCTCTCATGTTATTCTCCCTGTCTATAAGTCCAAATCTAGTGCTTTGTTCTTCTTCTTCTTCTTCTATCTTAGGCCTTTTCCGCACTTGGCTACTAATGGTTGGCCATTGTTCGTCAGTCCATTTGGTGCTGGTCCCGCTGGAGTCACTCCAGCCAACCAAGCTCACCCCAGAAGCTTATTAGACCGCCCAGGTCACCAAAAGCTTCATGGAGTGTTGCTTGGGATCCAATGTTTGCTGCACATTGTACGAATACACCTCTGCATCTAAGTATAACATGTATCGGGGTTTCTTCTTTGTGCTTTGTTATTAATAAATAATAAATAAGATAGCCTTCGGTTACATGAGAGTTGTCTTTGATTTGATTGATTATATTATGTCCCGGTGCTCAAAGTGTCTCCTGACATAGGCCTCCTCCAGCTGCTTCCACTGCACCCTGTCAGGCGCAACTTTGGTCCAGCGTGGCCCCAGGGTTAGGCGGATGTCGTCTTCCCACCTTCTTATTGGACGTCCACATTGTCTGGTACTGTCTCTTGGGTACCAGAGTGTTACCTGCTTGCTCCATTTGTCAGTCGTGCAGCGTAAGATGTGTCCCGTCCAACGCCATTTCAAGTGGTCGAGTCTATTGCGAACTTCAGTAAGCTTTGCCCTATGTTTTATCTCACTTTAGGTGATTCTGTCTGTTAGTCTTATACCCAATATACTTCTTTCCATTGCCCTCTGATACTTAGCTAGTTTTTCTCTATGTTTTTGTGTAAGGGACCAAGTTTCAGTTTCCGCTTTGTTATTAATCCATAAAATATTTAAGGTACCCTAGCCGGCGGTGCCGCTGACTGTGTATACTGGGACAGAGTGCTGGCGAAGCAGTGCCGTCTCTACGAGTTGAGGAACAGAGAACGAATCTCCGTGGCGGCGGCCAGCAAGCTGATGTCCAACATGGTGTACAACTACAAGGGCATGGGGCTCAGCATGGGGATGATGCTCGCTGGCATTGATAAGAGGGTGAGGGAAGTTGGCATATTCAAAGAAAACTAAAATTATAACTACTGCAGGCTCTCTCTCCTTATACTAGATGGTACATGGAGCTTAGATCCACCATTGGGTTGTTCCGGGACGTCCCGATTTTTAAATCAAAATTAAATGTCATTGAAGAGACATGACATAAAGCAAACATTTAATTTTGATTTTCCTTGATTTTGATCATGTTATTCCCGAAAAGCGGGACTGTGTTTTTATTTTTGTTCAGAAAACGAATAAAACACAACTATTAATTGATTAAAAAAAAGATGATTAAAGACACAACTATTCATCAATATGGTAAATCTGATTTAAAATATTATACTTTTATTAAAATACATTTCCTATGGATATTTTTACTATCTAATTTCACATAATCGTAATTTGAACTCAAATAATAATAGAAATATTAAAAAACTTGAATATATACGTTTTTTTACGATGTCCCGCTTTCGACGAAAGAATCGCACTTCTTTTGTGTCAAAAACTTCCAAAATCAAAACTTGCGACGATAAAAATGAGCAACTAAGAACTACTGTTACTGCTGTAATCTACACTAATATTATAAAGAGAAAAGACTTATTTTTGTATGTAAAAATATTTAAGTAAGGCTAAGGGTTCATTTACACGAGCGGTAACTGCTACCAACGACCGCAGTCGACTACCGATCGATTGCCGTTGGCTGCCGCCGAGACATCGCTGACTGCAGTCGGCGACCGCTGTCGACTGCCGCCGAGAGTCGTCGATTGCAGTCGTTGGTAGCAGCTGCCGCTCGTATAAATGAACACTAAGTAATTGTTGGTAGGAAAGTATAAAAAAGTATGAATGTTTATTTTCAGGGTGCTCAACTATACTATGTGGACAGTGAAGGAACTCGCACTCCTGGGAAAGTGTTTTCTGTAGGATCGGGGTCAGTATACGCTTTTGGTGTTCTGGACTCTGGCTATCACTGGGACCTGGAAGATGTTGAGGCACAAGGTAAATTAAAATCTTCAAACTGATTTCTAACAAAATAATTGTACAATAGAGTAGTTGATTTATATCAAAATTATTTTAAAAAATATTAATTTCGTAAAGTACATAGATTAATATATCTGTTGCCGTTAAATTGTAAAATACGTTAGTTTATAATCTCACTCGCGATATTGTAATCTGTCGATATATTGTGAACTAAACATACTGATTACAATTTAACGTGTTATTTTTCGGTGCCTGCGGCTGGGCACCCGAATTTTTATGTTCTAATCTAACGTAGCCTAACTTTAGATTTGACAAAATTATACTTATAATTAACAATAACAACATTTTACTAATGGAAGAACAGTGTTTAAAATTGCTAAAAAAAATAAGAAACGCACTGGCCACCCCTCCGATTTTCTTTTTTTTTTTTATTTGCGAGGCTTCTTCATTGCCACAACACGTTGAGATCGAATAGCATGTCAGCCATAACACGAATATTTGCCATGTGGATGTTTTACTGCGTGACCATAACGCGTTGTGAGCTATTTTTCCGCTCACTGAGCGTTTTCGATCTTTGAGCGTAACATATTTATATTTACAGAGCTGGGCCGTCGCGCCATATACCACGCGACGCACCGCGACGCGTATTCTGGTGGCATCATCCGCGTGTACCACATCAACGACAAGGGCTGGGTTAACATCTCCAACGAGGACTGCTCCGACCTGCACTACAAGTACCAGGCGGAGAAGGGCGTCACGGACCAGTTTTAATTCTTTTTTTATTTTATTAAATAAATAATTCTTAATAATATGGTTTTTGTTTTTTTTTTTATATACAAAACATGGTACACAGGGTCGGCCCGTCCATACGGCGTACAGTGCGGCGCCAAATCCTAGAGAGCGCCTAAATGATAGTCCTTTAACCTAGTTAACCGTAGACGGTACTGCGCCTGATTTGCAATTAGTCATCCCAGAGTATGGTCGAGATCTTCGCGTTCCATTCATACTTTACACTCATAATGTGGTATAGGTAACTGCATATTAGTAGGAGCAAACAGAAGAGGCGCCATAATTGGATCTCGCTCCATTTTAAAATTTACTTCGGGCCGGCGCTGATGATCTCAGTTAAACGTCTGACTCACTAGTACGTTGCGCTGCGACGTCATAACAAATCAATGGGTATGCACAGCTGCGGTGCGTCGACGCACGACGTCGGATCCATAGAGTAGTTTATGTATAGACTGATCATCAAAGAATATATACTCCAAGGAACTGATCAATCTCGGTAACGAACAGAACAAGGCAACCAGCTCTCGGTGATCGGTGGCGTAACTATTTTTAGGTACGTAAATCTATGGTTTTAGCCCACGCCCCGCGGTTTCACCTGCGTAGTTCAGGCTACCCGGAATAGATTCATTATCCATAACTCATGTCTATTAACATGACCAATGTAGCCAGGTATAGTCGGATGCAATATTTATGACGTTTCCAAACATCGTGTGTTGATCTTCGCAATACAAGATTTTAGATGTCCCCGGTAACGCAGGGGCGCGGCGGCAGGGCATCACCCCGCGCGCGCCTCCTACTCATCCGAAGTGACCTGATGATCTGAGGGTATTGATTCCCAACAATAAAAGATTTTTCAAATCGGTTCAGTAGTTTCGGAGACAGTTATCACATCTTTCCTCTTAATAATATTAGTTTAGATTCGTAGACGATAGTTATTTTATGATCCATGCATAGTTTCTATTAATAAACTATAAATAATAACTAGAGCTGTGATAGCCCAGTGGATATGACCTCTGCCTCCGATTCCGGAGGGTGTGGGTTCGAATCCGGTCCGGGGTCCAATTTTTCAGTTGTGTGCATTTTAAGAAATTAAGTATCACGTGTCTCAATCGGTGAAGGAAAACATCGTGAGGAAACCTGCATACCACAGAATTATCTTAATTCTCTGCGTGTGTGAAGTCTGCCAATCCGCATTGGGTGGTGGTGGTGGACTATTGGCCTAACCCCTCTCATTATGAGAGGAGACTCGAGCTCAGAAGTGAGTCGAACATGGGTTGATGACGACGACGACGAAATAATAACTAGAAATCAATTAAAAAACAAATTAGTAAATCGGTTTTAATTTAATTAACAATTAAATAACATTAGAGATGCAAAACTTAAAGCAACATTACCATTAAAACAAACTCTAGGACTAGATGAATACTGCGCAAATAAGATTCTAAGCTTTTTTGTCCTTGTTCTCATCATCGAGTTTAATGGTGGTTTCTTCTAACGACTCTTCAAGTTCCCAGTCTTTTAACGGTACTTCTGAGAGCTTATAAAATTTTCCGTGTTTTCCGATACCTGGCGATAGAAAATTAAGTGTTAAAAATAAGATTTTATACTATTAGATATGTCACTAAAGCATCGAAAATGAGACGACCAAAGGATTTCATTTAATGACATAGTAAACCAACGAAAGTTATATAAACAAAAAATACATAAATATTGTCTACAATGTCGAGTTCAGTCAGGAAGTGTAAAAACTATAAAATATACATACAGTGCAACCTCGATATAACAAATCGGAGGGGCACAAGAAAATATTCGTAATATCAAGTAATTCGTTGAACTGAGGTTTGTTATGTTGAGGTTAGATTGGTCTAAAATTCGTTATAAAGAGGTAAAAGAATAGTTTTATTCACCTCAATATTACGTACTTATCTTGTTATAGCGAACAACTTCTACTAATAAATGATAACACATTTTTATCAAATTACTATAATGTATTTGCTATGTATTTAAAAACAATAATAATTTTTTTTTCTTACATTAATAATCAAAAAGAATTAACAAGTTAAATTTTAAAACTGTAGCCAATGTACTTGCAGGAATCCCGAACTTATTAGCTATGTCTAATTTTTTCGTCATGGGATTTTGGTCAACATAATTAATGATGTTTCGCTTTTCTGCGACCGATAAGGAACGCCTTTTACGTTTCTGAGCCATTTTAACTTAAATCTTCAACAATAGTAACGAGCAGAGGTGTTTACATTACTTTCCATCAAAACAACACTGATTACTTTACAAACAAAAGCGTTTCGAAACATGTCGAGACATGAATCACATTATAAGATTAAGAGTTATATTATTGGTAGAAACTTTATATAAAGGTTTTGGGTTGGCAAAATTCGTTAATTAGAGGTATGAATACTTTTTCTTGATAGTTGAAAATTCGTTTTAAAGAGGTTGTACGCAAAGAATGTTCGCAATGTAAAGGTATATTTTATATTGACTCTTATGGACAATTCAAGGGGATTACGAAAAATTTGTTAAATCGAGGAAGTCGTTATATTGAGGTACGTTATATTAAGGTTGCACTGTATAAATAGAAAAAATGTGCATGTGTGGTGTAGCTAAATTTGGATCACTTTTTGCAGTGATGTTGTAGGCACGTAACATAATAAATTACCAAACGACATACCTCCTTGGAACTTCTTGATCCCCTGTTTAAGGTCTTCCAGTGCTGATCCCAACAGGCTGTTCATGATAGCTTCATCTCTCATGCTCTCCTCACTATTGGGGTTCAACTGGGAGTTGACCGCCGCCAGCTTGTCCATTATGAGGGCATTCTGCGGAAACTTGACCAGTGATTTGGCCAGTTTTATTGATTCACCAAGAGCTGGAATAGATTGTTAATCACAATATCTGGTTGAGAGTGTTGTGGCCTCTTATCAGACCAAGAGACGCGTTTGGAACCCTCGTAACTTTAATTTTAAGTTTCCGACCAATTATTATCACCATTATCTAATAATATTATTACCTGACGTTTCGAAACTGCTCGTAAACTAAGTCTAAATGAAATAAATGAATTTTGACTTTGACATACAAACAATATTTCTATTATAAAAAACTCACAGCATTATATGGGACAAATAAGATATTCCTAATTTGAATTTCGGCCTATCAACCCAGCAGCATGGAGGATCTAAGCACTATAATATCCCCTCTCCAATAGGATGGGAGGTGGCACTGTAATGTAGTTAAAATAGGCTGATAATGATGATGAATTTTAATTTGTGTTTCTAAGGGTGTGCCAAACTTAACAGATTTAATACAAATATTATAAATGCAAAAGTAAGTCTGTCTGTTTGTCTGTTACCTTTTCACGGCTAAACTGATTTCGATGAAATTTAGTATAGGGATAAATAGTAGTAATTCTGCTGCAATAGGGTCGCACGACTACTACGCACTTATGGGCGGTGCACATAGTTTTAAGAGCCGATAGACGTTGGGGTCCCAAGGTGCTGGAATGGCGACCCCCCACAGGTGGACTGATGACAACAAGAAAGTCGCAGGGATTCGGTGGATGTGGGCAACTCTAGAGCAGTGATAGCCCAGTGGATATGACCTCTGCCTCCGATTCCGGAGGGTGTGGGTTCGAATCCGGTCCGGGGCATGCACCTCCAACTTTTCAGTTGTGTGCATTTTAAGAAATTAAATTTAAGAAAAATTTAAGAAATTAAATCACGTGTCTCAAACAGTGAAGGAAAACATTGTGAGAAAACCTGCACACCAGAAAATTTCTTAATTCTCTGCGTGTGTGAAGTCTGCCAATCCGCATTGGGCCAGCGTGATGGACTATTGGCCTAAACCCTCTCATTCTGAGAGGAGACTCGAGCTCAGCAGTGAGCCGTATATGGGTTGATAACGACGAACGACGAGGCAACTCTGGATTGTGATGTTTGGAAGTCCCTACAAAAAGCATGTCCTGCAGTGGACGTCCTTAGGCTGATATGATGATGACGATCACTACTAGTTCAAGAATCTAAGCAATAGACAATATTGTCACCTGTGCCTGTAGTGGTTAATTTATGGGCCAGCCCCATAATGTTGGCATCAGTACCAGAAATGGGTCGCCCAGTCATCAGTAGGTCCAGAGCGCGGGAGAGACCAATGAGGGATGTCAATCGTCTGGCTCCATACAAGCTCTGAGGTGCACCTAAAATTATAGAGCAATATTTATTAACAACCTCAGTAGTTGTTACTGTATTATAGAAGAGACTTGAATTTTTTTTCCCCTTAAATCCAATCTTATAGTAGGAGAGCCCTGGATGCTAGGTTTGCAGTTACTACAGCATCACTGGAATTAATTAGATTTGGTAGATTAGATGATAGAAAGAATAAATGTTTATATACTTTATTCGCTTTCAGCTATGGGGAAAAACACTACAGACTTTAAAGACAATTTTTGACAGAAAACATAAGCCAGTATTCAGGAGATTATTTCATTCAAAATAAGTAAAAAATTTACCGCGATCGTGGCTGGATAACAGAAACATAAAGGGGTTTATTTTGTTACTTTGCAACCCTCTCATTTCATTACAGTACGCACAAACCGTCAGATTTTCGAAATGGATACCTTTTAGCTATCAACTTACCGACCTTATCTTAATCTGATGTGCTGGTTGAGTATTTCTGAAGCTAGTTTTTTTTTGTTGCACTAAACATACCCACCAATAAGAGCTCATACTTGGTGGAGGTACTAAACAACGTGCAAGATATACTCTCTTATGTTCATCTGCCGCTCTTATGTGCTCAAGTAACTGCAAAAATCCCATCTTCGGCTCACCTACTATTAATGAAACAATGCTTTGTTTCATTAAGTTGTACAGTTTCGTCACTCCAGATTACTTGTACACATATTTATGTGAAAATCACACAAAAATTTGTCCAATAGATCCATGAACATACACATCCGGATTTATATTCTCTTATAGATATCTACCCTAATTCTCTTTGTAAATAAGATTCTCTTATAGTCTAGGAGCCATTTGCAACTCCAACTGCATTTGGTGTTTTTTTTAATCTTTACAAATTAGCCCTTGATTACAATCTCATCTGGTGGTAAGTCATTGTCTTATCTAAGATGGAAGCGGACTAACTTGTTAGGAGTAGGATGAAAATTCTACTTCCTTTTCGGTTTCTACTAGACATCGTTCTGGACACTAAATCTCTTGACTATATCTTTGCAGGTAGGGTGGTAATTAGCCACGGCTGAAACATCCCACCAGACCTGGACTAATTAAGAAAACCTCAACAAGCCCAGCTGGGGATCAAACCCAGCACCTCAGTCTTGTGGATCAAACCCACTGCATCACGGAGGCCGTCTAATTATTATGTTTTTTAATACGCATAGATAAGACTTAAGTTACCAAAACGTCTTCCAAGGCATCCGATTATTGCTGTGTCTTCTATAACACGCAGATCACACGCGAGGGCCAGTTCGAAGCCTTCACCCACTGCATACCCTGACACTGCTGCTATTGTGGGCTTCACGCACAGGGGCCGATGACGAAAGCGCGCCTGTTACAAATAATTATATCAAATCTATAATCTATATATATAAAAATGAATTGCTGTTTGTTAGTCTCGGTAAAACTCGAGAACGGCTTAACGGATTTATCTTATCTTGGTCTTGAAATGATCGTGGAGGTATAGGGAAGGTTTAAAAGGTGAGAAAAAATCAAATAAACTCCGGAAAAACCCTAAAAACGTTTATGAGTCAAGCGGTAGGGTAGGGGTAGGGTAGAGTAGGGGTAGGGTAGGGGTAGGGTAGGGGTTGGGTAGGGGTAGAGGTATTGAAGGGTAGAGTAGGGATAGAGAATAAGTGCACTTATGTCAAAACGAAGCTTGACCGGGTCCGCTAGTACTTCTAATAAAACTGTAACAGATAAAACTCTGTACATTGAAGATATTTTAAAAATTTCATTATAAAATTGGTACTTAAGCTGAAATTTCTTTCTTTACTTTTTATCTGTCTGTTTGTCCGTATTTTTGTTGAGTGGGCATCACACTGACACTACTGAATGAATTCAAATGAAACTTGAATGAACATAATATGTAGAAGGTTATAGGCTACTTTTTGACGCGAAAATTAAATCAGAAGGGGGGGAAACAGGGGTAGAAAATTGGTGTGAAACGAAAAAATTTCTTTATTTTTGAAATTACATTTTTTTCACAAAAATTGGTATGTACTAGAAAAATATTAAAAAAAATGACATTCAAGATTTTTCAAAACTACCCATACAGGGTCAAAAAGGTGTTGAAGATTTTTAAATATAAATTTTATATTGTTCATGTTTTGAGTTTTGTAAAATGATTAGTGGACTATTTATTACATTATAAACTGTGCAAAACTATAAATAGAAGGGAGTGAAATAGGGGTTAAAACTTTACATAAATTTTCACGTGGGCGAAGTTTCTTTTCACTCTTGAAAGTTTGTCATAATTCACATTAGTACATATTATGAATGTCATAAGGCAACTGTCACCCGCACCTTGCTACAACATTTGAGGTATAAGAAGAAAAACTCACAGCCGCATCAATCAGTGTATTATATCCTTTTTCCTCAACCTCATCCAGATCAAACCCCGAACAAAAGCTTCCTCCTTCACCATTAAACACCAGTACTTTAGCCTCTGCATCCTTGTCAAATGCATTGATGGCCTCAGTCATTTCTCTCAGTGTTGCTTCATCAAGACTGTTGCGTGTGTTCTGACGATCAATATTCAGTGTTGTGATCGCCCCAAATTTTTCTACTACAATATCTGAAACAACATAACTTTTTGCTAACAGCTCGCTATAAAGTATCTAGTGGCGTGCGTATGGTTGTCGATCAGGGTATGCATTGGATTAGAAAAATTAACAGGGATTTTATGCATTTATTAACCCTTCTTGTAATTGCGTGATAAGCATTAAGAAGAACATCTCTTAGGGTATGCAGTGCTTTAGGCACACCACTGAAAGTATCTAAATTTAAGGAAGGACTGTACAATGTACACAATCAATGTCGGCGGCCGGATTTAGGGGAGCGGGGCAGATAGCCCCCCTTGAAGGAGGGGTTGCTCATAGTTTTATATAGGAATTTTTAAAATTTTTGAGCTTAGGACGCAATCTATCGAATAGATATTGACGGGAGGGGGTGGGGTGATGGCAACTGGGTTGTTATGTTCTAACATAACCTAAATTTAGATTTTTACAAAATTAACTTGCAGTGTCCATTGGTATATAAATGTGACTGTAAAACCCAATACCCCAAGCCTAACTTTAGGTTATATAGCCAAACCCTAACCTAAATGTTTATGTTCTAACCCAACGTAACCTAACTTTAGATTTGAAAAAATTATACTTATAATTAACAATACCAACATTTTACTATTAAAAGAATAGTGTTTAATACATAGTGGACATCAGCAACTTTGTCTTATGGAAAGAGATTGTATAATACTGGAACTGTTTTTCATACGTCAGATCTTTATGGAACAAGTCTGAGACTTACTCAAAACTAAGCTTAATATATCTGTTAATGCATATGAAAATTGGTTTAGAAGTTTTTAAGTTATCCTATTTTTTAGGTTCATAGTATGGAATTTTTTTTTATTTCTCCGGAAATACATATTTTCGTGTGGTGGGATTAATAGTGAGGGGGTGTGGGTACTCCCCCTTACCCCCCCCCCCCCCCCCCCTTCGTGCAGAGGAATATTGAACCTCAACCTTTTTTTTTTCAAATTTTAGGACTAGACTATCATAAACAAGATCTATCAAACATAAAATTTTCAACTCTCAAATCGATTACGTAGATCATGTAGCTCAGCCACAAGTTCTGCCAGAGCATAGTATAGTCTGATTGATAAAACAACACAGAGGGTGGAAAATCTCAGAAATTTGTTAATGTATTAAATTAAGGTTACGGATATATTGTAGTTCTTTTATGGTTATGGTGTTATGGCTAGTTTTAGAATTAGAAAACATGTTCGAAATGAAAAGAAAATTCCAAAATGGACAGGATTTAAACAGCTAAACCGCTCAATTATACCCCTAAAAGTTACATTTTTTAAAGACTCAGCTGTAATTATCAGTTGTAAGGGTAACTAATCAGACTATAGTCAGATCGGGTAGGTATTTTAAACAATGTAAATAAACAAAAACAGCTGACTCAGGGGTGCTCAACATTTTACTACAGCATTATTTACGAATATTGTCATGAAATAAAACTTCCTTTGATAACCAATATTTTTTTTATTCTATATTCCTATATCCTGTTATTTATCTAACAGATAATGTTTCACTTATATTCAGGGTTCCGTAGTCAATAAAGAACCCTTATAGTTTTGTTTTTTATTATGTATAAGCAAGCATAAGGTATCCTCGACATATTTAAACACATTAATCAAAACGGTTTTTTCGGAGGACGATAAGGGTGATAGCTTCGTACGTTTCTTTTTTGGTGACGGAAACGATAGCAATGCCGAATAACTGCTCCGGCTAGTACCAGGCTCCGCTTCACTCATTTTCGTACTAAACTAAATAAAATTAATAAATTAATTAATTAAACAAATAAAAAACCCGACTGCCTATATGATACAAAAACTGAAAAGAAAAAAAACAAGCTCAGTCCAGAAGTGTAGAAAAAAATTAGAAAACAGTCGGGACCTATTATATTGAATATAATGATTTACGTCTACATTTTTTAATAGGTCCCCACTTTAGTTTAATCAGTTTTTGTATCATTTATGCAGTCGGGTTATTCGTTTATTTAATTATTTTATTTCATAATTTTTAGTTAGATAGATGGTGAATTTCGGATTTATTTGTTACGTTTGTTACAACGTACGATAGTGTATACCTACGTCCAACCGAGGATAAGTAAATATTCAAAAAAATCTACGGAACCCTCGGTGGGCGAATCCGACTCGCACATGTCGAGTTTTATAATCAATATATTTAATTTAGTCTATTTAAGGTATTTTATAACTACACTTCATAAACCTTATAGTCGTCCGCCTCGCGTATTATGTATATACAATTAATAAATAACGTTTTTCTAATTGTAGTTTTTTGTTGGCCATTATATACCATTTTGAAATTCTCACAAAAAGCCCTTGAATTTGATTCCCTTGTTGCAATATTTAAAAAAAAATCACCTCGATTCTATAGCATCTCACAGTCGTCTTGTTGGTTTTTTTTTAATTTCACCTATCTAAGAACACTTGGGTTATTAAAACAAATCTAAGGATATCTGAATTACGTAAATCCGTTCAGCGGTTTCGAAGATATGAGGTAATAAATAATACATACAAGATACGCGCGAAAAACAAACAACAAATAAACAATAATTAACAACAACAACGAAACGAGAACAAAACGAAATAATAAAAATTACAAAGGAAGAAAATACGCACAACAGTCTGGATTTAGTTAACGAATACTGTGAGGTAGGAGTATTAGTCACAGACAACAAATAAAGTAGTGTTTTGTGCTGTGAAGTGTGTGTGTGTGAAATGTCAAATCTTCTTTCACTTAATAACACAAAATCAAAAAAATAATCATAGTATAGGGTATTTCTGCAATAAATGAAAGGTAAAATTCACATTTAAATAAAAGAAAACATCTTCTTTTGATATGAAAATACGACATTTATAAAAATTATTAAAGTTATTATTTAATTTTATAAATGCACATTTAATACCCATAAAACTCAATATCTTTATTTTTCATAATGGTTTGTGACTCATGTCTGCTTGGGTTCTTTTTATGTCGTTTGTATTGTTTTTGTGCAAACTCTATATATTTAACATAGAGGAATTAGAAATGGAAATGCATCGCACCCAAATGCAGCAACAAAATTGTCTGTCGTTTTTTGAAAGGGACGAGGTAAACTCAGTCATCGAAAATATTTAACAAGAATAAATAATAAAATATTTAACAAGAATAATATAATCTGTACACAGAACGTTTAATTAATGGATCGATGTTCTGTTCGTTCGTTCGTTAGAAGAATAGAATCGATTTTTCTTTTAGATATTGTTTTTATTACAAATTTATTATAAATTATAATTATGTTTTTGACGACCTCCGTGGCGCACTGGTACGCGCGGTGGATTTACAAGACGGAGGACCTAGGTTCGATCCCCGGCTGGGCCGATTGAGAATTTCTTAATTGTGCCAGGTCTGGCTGGTTACCACCCTACCTACAAAACGTACCGCTAAGCGATTTAGCGTTCCGGTATGATGTCGTGTAGAAATCATACCGTCCATCGTCGTCCATGAAATCAAGGGCTAACATGTAAAGAATAACAAAAATAAAATAGAAATATTTTCAAATTGAACGTCACGTCATCTTTTACTGAATTAGAAGTTGTTGGCCGTTTTTCATGCCATTGAACTACTTACTACACAAACCGGAATATTTAGGGAGTTTTTTAGACGACGAAAACCATTACAACAATGAAACATCGATACAATCGAACAATCTAACGCGTTTGTTAGTTTTTTTACACGCGTTAGCCGCTCAACTATCCCAGTCGATTTTACAAACACTTCTAAATGCCCCGCTCTATATAGATAGATCGTTGATTCTTTGACAGAGAGGTAACGTCTTGCGAGGTAGGTCCTTCTATTATTGGTCCGAGATAATTAATTTATTGTTTGTGAATCCGGGCTCAAAAGGGCTAGAACCCAGAGCCGTAAAGCTTATTATTAAAAATACAATGTATGTGAATCGAAACGAAAAGTGTCGCCCTAAAAGAACCTTTTTGAGAAGTGATATTGTTGTGTAAAAAGCCTAAAGTTGTGGACTATAGATCTGGTATACATAGCTGTAGTTTAACTATAAGGCCTAGAACATTACCAAAACTTACATAAAACAGAAAAAATACACAAATTACTTTAGTTACGCCGATAATATACTGATTGAATATCTATTGAACCAGAAACTGATATAGAAATTACTGAAATTATATTCCATTCTCGAACGTATCTAAAGCTTACTTACTTGTTTTTACTTTAATATCTTCTACATTTTTAGCCTCTTCTTTCTTTTGGACATCACTCTTTGAGGAAGCTAATCTTACTGTATTTATCCTAGCAAACGTGTTATTAAATGAAACGCACTTTTTCAATAAACTCTTCATCTTTATAAGGTTTCCTATATGATAAACGACTTTTTTTCTAATATGCTATTGAAAGTAAGTTCATAAAATTAAAATATTAGAGCTATTCCGTCTTTCGCGGCTTTTTAAGGTTATGATTTTTTCGACAATTGACATTTGACAATTTGATATTCGACATTGACATTAAATTTGACAATTGGTATTTTGACAAGACAATTCGACAGAGATGCAAGTAACAAAATCGTAGACAGAGAAATTAAAAATAAAAACAAAAGCCCTAAGGAAGAAGAAGGTAAAGTAATAGGGATGCTCCCTTGCATTAACTCAAAAAGGAATTACCTAGGCATTGCGTCATGATTGCGCATGTCTGTATATTATACGAGTTAATATAAAGTTAGAGTCACCATGACAAAATACAAACAATAAGCATTTAAAAAAGTTTTCTTAGTCTTTGTTTCAAACCACAAACGTCAAAATCAAAAACTAATAGACCGAAAATAAAATAAAATATCAGTCAAGTCAACTTCAACTGTCAAGTGTCAACGTAATACGTATGTATGTTCCTTCCTTGTGTCAACGACTCAACGTCAAGTTCAATCAAATTCATTTCATCATCATCATGAAATGAAGATTCTTTTTACTTTGCCACTGCCAGTTTGCCTTGTCTGAATTATTGACAAATTCACAGAGGACACGTGTACTTGCTGTATACATTGACTCATCTGTTGTTCTTTTAGAAAATTCTCATGTTATTGTGAAATATTTCATTGCAGTGGTTAAGCTGTGAAAGCGACAAAATGTCTGAATTCAAAGATTGGTTCAACAGTATTCCGTTCTTCACGCGATATTGGCTAGCTGGTACTTTAGCTTTTAGTCTTATTGGACGGTTTGGATTGCTAAACTACTCTTACTTTATTTTGGATTTTTACTTATTCTTCAATAAGTTTCAGGTAAGCTCACTGTGTACTATAACTTCAGAAGCTTTATAAAGTCATTCCTTATCAGTTCAAAGTCCTCATTTTGATGGTTTTGTTTATCTGTAAAACCCTAATAATAACTTATATGCTTCAGTTTATTGTTATACTGTTAGGTTATTTAGTGTTTATGTATTATTAAATACTCTGTTTTCGTAAAACTGAACACAGGAATAACTTTGTCTGCATGTTGTTTATGTCAATTACTAAAATAGATAATTGTGCCCACTCAGGAAGTAGTAACAATCATACTTGATATGTTTATTATAGCATACACTTTCGAACTGGAGTACTATAAATAATACTATCTATCTAGGATAAATACTACACATAGAGTAATTATTCTTTAGAGTTGTCCACTGTAAAGTATATACTTTACATTATAGATACTTATTTATTTATTAAGGAAAATTAAAAAAAAAATTAAACTTAAAAAACATTTATGTGTGTGTCATAGGCTATATTTTATCCCCGTTTTTTCATGGGAATGGGAAACTTTAGCGTGAAACACAACTTCATTGATTAGTATAGTTAATGTAGACCTGTAATTAATTTCAATATTATTCCAGATATGGAGGCCCATCACAGCACTATTCTTCTACCCCATCACACCAGGCACTGGCTTCCATTTCCTCATAAACTGTTACTTCCTCTACAACTACTCTCAGAGACTGGAGACGAGCATATTTGCAGGCAAGCCAGCTGATTACTTCTACATGTTGTTGTTTAACTGGCTGTGTTGTGTCATCATTGGGTTCTTGGCCAATGTTATGGTAAGTTTGACTTTTTATCATCATCATTCATATCATGTTTGGCTCACTGTTGAGCTCGAATTAAGAAAATTCTCTGGTATGCAGGTTTCCTCTCAATGCTTTTCCTTCACTTTTGAGACATGTTATTTAATTTCTTAAAATGCACACAACTGATATGTTGGAGGTGCATGCCCTGGACCAGATTTGAACCCACACCCTCCAGAATCGGAAGCAGAGGTCATATCCAATGGGCTATCACGGACTTTTTATCTATACTAATATTTACAATATTATACAGAGGTAAAGTTGGTGAGGTTTTGTAGAGGGTGGGTAATCTCTGGATCTACTGAACAGATTTTGAAAATTCTTTTACCTTTAAAAAGCCACATTATTTGTGAATGTCATGGGCTATATTTTATCCCCATATTCACATGGGAACACAAACTCAAGAGTCCTGGGTTGGGCTATGAAATATTCAGCTTCTTCTAGAAACTTCTCAGCCCAGGTAGTTTGTAGTTTTAATCTTCCTTTGCATTGGACAGTGTATCAAGCGTTAGTCCCAAGCAATATACATAGTTAATGATCAGGATTCATGACTAACAGTGATAGTTATAAATCAAACATCACTAAGCTCCATAAGCCCTCTTCTATAAGAAGAAGGTGTATAACTCCATTGCTTTGCTTTATAAAGAGTCCTCCCTGTAAAGAGATTGTTGATGATTGCTGTTTTTTTCTGTTTCTTCACTTTTATTTATTAAGCCATAAAACAAATTTTCATATGTGTTAGTGGAAAAGGAAAATATTGAAAACATAACTTTATTTTAATTACACAGCTAATTTCATTAAGCATGTTATTTACTTGCTTAGACTTTGTCATTATTTACTATTTTTTTTTCCAGGTGTTAATGGACCCCATGGTTCTATCAGTCCTATATGTCTGGTGTCAGCTTAACAAGGATATCATTGTGTCATTCTGGTTTGGTAGCCGTTTCAAAGCCATGTACTTGCCATGGGTTCTTTTGGCTTTCAACCTTGTGATAAGTGGGGGGTAAGTTCTAAGTTAATATTCTGGAATGACACAGGAAAAGACAGATTAAATTAGTTAGAGAGATTTTAAAGTATTACTATCTGGCAAGTTCGTTGATAACACTCCCATGATATGCGGGCGATGGGGGGATAGACTGTGCTGGTGTGAAATCGTTTGTGAGGGGAAGTGATGTGCATCAGTAGTGGGTTTTCCATTCATCGCTAAATGGTTCGTCGACCATTGTGTTTGTTACGAACGAAGTTGCCAAGCTTGTCAATTTTCCTGATTCTCACAATATAAATAACTTAATTAGACTTAAAATGCCTAAGCAATCTCTCTACTATTTAATTATTAATATTTAAAATTGCCTCTTTGATCCAGTTGTGTTATTCAGATCACATAATTCTAGAAATTCTCAGTAAAAATTCTCAACCCAAAGTCAGAAGATAATGATAAAGATTAGTGTCCACGACGGCCTCCGTGGCGCAGTGGTATGCGCGATAGATTTACAAGACGGAGGTCCTGGGTCCGATCTCCGGCTGGGCCGATTGAGGTTTTCTGAATTGGTCCAGGTCTGGCTGGTTGCAGGCTTCGGCAGTGGCTAGTTACCACCCGACCGACAAAGAAGTACGGCCAAGCGATTTAGCGTACTGGTACAATGTCGTGTACAAACCAAAAGGGGTGTGGATTTTCACCCTCTTCCTAACAACTTAGATTGCATCATCACCATTAGGTGAGATTGTAATCAAGGGTTAACTTTTGTAAAGAATAAAAAAAAATATAACTTGTATCATGATATTAAAAATAGTTATTACTTATTTATGTGTCACTGAAGTAACTGCTTTGTTTTTGCAGTGGAGTGATGGAGCTTCTGGGCATCATGGTCGGACATCTCTCCTTCTTCCTGCTATTCAAGTACCCACAGGAGTTTGGTGGACCCGCATATCTTACGCCACCTGCGTTCATGTAAGTGTTTTACTCATGTTGCTTTGTATGAACTATTAAATTATGGATCTATACTACAGCCTTTCTTGACGAGTACTGTTTACTAACAAACTAATTAAAAATGAGGGTATAAATCACTAGTTAATACACACCTAATAACAATTACAATTAACTAGTTCTTAAATTAATAAGAATAAATTTGATTAATAAGCTTAGAACAATACGATATGGTTAATATATTTTATATAACATTTTATAAACAAACCATACATAATTTAAAATAAATAAGTTATGAAATGAAAGGCATATTCTACCTTCATTTCTAATTTCTTTGTTGGTAAACAGTACTCATCAAGAAAGGCTTTAGTATAGAACATATTTCGTACAGATAAGTATAGCACCACTGTGCTAAGAGATGTTCTATAAAAAAAGCTGAACTGCATAACTATTATTTTTTTAACTAAAAAAAAACTTTTTGTATTATTTACTCATATAATCCTCTTTCACACAAATCTATTATAAATTTTGTTGAAATTTTAAAATGGAGATAACTTATACCCTGGATAAACATATGGGTTACTTTTTGTCCTGGAATAATCTGTAGAACCCGAGGGACTTGTGAAAATTTAAATTCACACAGGTTAAATCAGCATCCTGAGGTAATTTATAAAAAAATAGTTTGTGAGGTTGTGGTATGACTAGTGTACAGTTTTTTTAATTAATCAGTGAGGGAAGAAGGAATTAAAAAAACACTTAATTATTTATTTTTTGGCCACAATTTAACTAGGCAACCTATGTACAATGTGTCAAATGTGAACATTTTCTATCATTTATTTCTTGTCTCAATTAAAACCCCGATGAGGGTATATATTTCTTATGTCGTAGTTAATTAATATAATATTATAAAGAGGAAAACTTTGTTTGTATGTTTGTTTGTTTGTAATGAATAGGCTCAAAAACTACTGGGCCGATTTCAAAAATTCTTTCACCATTCGAAAGCTAGGGTATAGGTAGGGTAGGGGTAGTTGAAAGTTTACATTAAGTTTCACGCGGACGAAGTCGCGGGCGTCCGCTAGTTAATTAATAAAATGATTGTTTTCAGTAAGCGTCTCTTTCCTGACACTCGATACGTCGGTGGCTTTGGTACCGCGCCTCAAGTGAGGGTGCCCACTGATGGGATTCCGCGCGGGATGTTCGGGGGACACAACTGGGGCCGCGGACAGACACTGGGCGGCAACTGAGAGTGTACATACGTGCACTATGTGTACATGAACGGACTGACCATAGTGCAGTGCTTCTCAAACTGCTCTGCAAGACCTAGCACGACTAGCACAACTTTGCGCCTAGTGGGTGGGATAGTAATTTTCAATGTTTTCATACTGTTACTGTCGCGTTAACGTAAACGTGAATTTATATGGAATTGAATCAGTTGTTCCATAGTGCCACTAGATGGCGCTGTTTCAAATCCTTTAAAATTTGCGTTTACGTTAACGCGATCGTCACAGTATCAAACTGCCACTAGGCCCTCTGGTGTATATGTGATATTTCGAGCTCATTATCCTTGATTTTCTTTTTTATTAATTAATAGTGAATATCATCCTTTAATTTGACTAATTCAGAGAGTATAAACTAACAAAATAGATAAGAAAACAGGAGATAAATTAAACTTGGTTTCCAAATAATCTTCATTCACTAATAGTCAGATAATAGATACTAAACTCAAAGATTTTATGCTATTAGATATGTCAAAATTGAGGTGAACAAAGGTGGATAATTGTCTTTGGTTTCATTTAGTCTAATTGTAAACAATGACAGATATTTAAGCAAATAATACCTAAATATTATCTACAATATCGTGTTGTGTTTAGGAAGTGTAAAAACTATATACCTACACATAAATTTATAATGTAAGTAAACACAAAATTGTGCATTTGTGTGTTTGTGTGTAAATGTGGAGTAGGTAAACTTGGATCACTTTTTGTGGTGATTCTGTAGGCATGTAACATATCTAGTAATATAAAATTGTTGAAGTTGAACTAAACTGAGGAAATGTCTAATCAATCTACCAAAAAACAACATGTGTATTACTTATAAACAATGGTAAAGTTGTGGTATTACCAGGGCCGGACCGTCCATACGGCGAAAGGAGCGGTCGCTCCAGGCGCCAAATCCTAGGGGGCGCCGAAATGGTAAAGACAAGATCGAAAAGAAATTTATGTGATGAATTTACGTGCGCGAAAGGCGCCATAATTGGATCTCGCTCCATTCTAAAATTTACCTCGGTCCGGCGCTGGGTATTACCTATAGGTATTATGAATAATAATGCAAACTGTTACAGAAGATAGGTACTGAAAATAATCAAAAAGTAATAAATTAGTAATTTATATGAATGAAATTTATGTGTATTACACGTCCGGCCCCTCAGAAATTGCGATCGTGATCAAATGGGCGATGTAACTTTTTGTAGTGATGAGACAAAAAACGAGGCAATTGTAATTTAATATTTTTGTCCCATTCGATTACGAACTGTCAGAAACGCAATCTCTGAGCTAAAAAACTAAATAATTTGTTCTGTAAAAGTCATGCTCGGCCTCTGCAGAAATTTATAATGTGGTGCAGGTAACAGATGTGTTTATTTTTACAAATAAATGTTTATACTTTACTCTAGACCTACATAATAATGTATTTTATTATTGTATTTAGTGTTTCTACAATTACACAAGTTTTTTCTCCTACAGTTCGTTTTGTATAGCATGGTGTGGGTGACAGTTCCTTTCACTATTGAAAGTTTGCCGCGATTTACGATAATAGTACGTATTATGAACGTCATACAGGTGACTGTTACCATGTACCCATACTATCTGAAAATCACTTTAAATGCATTTAATTATTTTAACTCCTCCTAACAAGTTAGCTCACATCTTAAATTGCATCATAACTTACCACCTGATGGTAAGTTATAATGCAATCTAAGATGGAGAACTAATCTAAGATTGTAGTCAAGGGCTAACTTGTAAAGAATAAAAAAAGCGTGTGTCATCTCCGACGCACGAATGGAGTTTACTCTTTTAGATCGACTGTCTAAATAAGTGTATGTTGCCCCTCAGCATACACTATATACGTCTCAATACTTACGCCTGAAAAGTGATAGGTGCGCAGAATAGGTTGCGCACAAAAACGTAACGCTTGTCATTCGTTCATCGAATTTTACTGCCCATATTTTTTTTCATACCGGGGGGCTTTATATGAAAAATCGATTCTTAAGGAGTAAACTCCAATCATCATCATCATCAGCATATCAGCCGATGGACGTCCACTGCAGGACGTAGGCCTTTTGTAGGGACTTCCAAACATCACGATACTGAGATCTTACTCACTTCTTTCTAGATGGACCAAAAAATAAACTCCAAAAAAATAAAATTAAAAAAAGTGCAATCCGATTCAAACTTTATGACGTCCCGGAAGTTAGTTGTAGTTGACGCTACACGCAAGTATTACTTACATAATATACAGTGGCGTGCACTTCCGAAATTCAAAAATGCACTGCCTAACCTGAGGACTCATTTCGAAAATGTATTGAAGATGAAATGTCACATTTGTACGTATAATGCTTACCCTGATAAAAAAACCTTGTGCACGCCACTATATATGATAAAGCCTAAGATACAATTAAATCATGACGCGTGAGGAGACTGTAGGTGGGAAAAACGTGCACGGGAGGATGTCACTTCGCCAGTGGCGTGCACAAGTTGTTTTACTAGGGTCGGCACTATACATTAATATTTGTACAGGTTTGTGCCGAGTCCTCAAGGTAAGCTGTGCAGTTTTGCATCTATGAGGTATAAGCGCTGTTCCAAGAAGTAACATTTAATTCGTAACCAATAGTCAATAATATTCTGTTTTAATTAATTATTAAGATGTATTTCATAAACTTAATTTTTCCTTATTTTAATCAATTGGCACATCACTGTGTAGATCTTAAATGTTTTCTTGGGATAATATGCGTGTCAACATTCATATAAAGTCAACTAATTGAGCATATTGCACGAGTACCTAATAAAGATCTTCACACACTTGTATACGTATTAAAGTTTATTGTGATAACAGCTCCTGGTTTTCATATCTAGTTTTTTTTTTATTATGGATAGGTATTGTTGTTTTTAGTAGTTTTTAGTTACAATTAACTATAAAATATATAACGAAAATATTTTGCTTCTTATTTACCATCTGTTTGAAAACATCATCATTATCAACCTATATTCGGCTCACTGTTGAGCCTGAGTCTCCTCTCAGAATCAGAGTGGTTAGGCCAAATAGTCCACCACGTACAATACAGGGATAACGTATGATACAGGGATGTATCGTGAATAGGTAAAATTTGAATATGGGGGGTAAGATGGATAGTTGAAAAAAAAACATTTACAAACTCGTGTGATACATCAAATGAAAGGTCTTGGAGAATTTTAAAAATATTTTTTTTGGCCATGGCCTTTTCTCTGAAACCACTATCTAAAATTTAAAAAAAAAATACAGAAATTAGCTTTTTATTTGAAGATTTCTGGAAATTTTTGAATATGAAGGTCACTTTTAATGGGGCAAGATGGAAAATACAAAAAAAAATTCAAACTGCATCATTGTGACATGCGCCACTGATATCAAATACTTGATTTTACTTTACTTCACCAAGCACCACCAGACTAATCTATAATAATAATAATAATTTGATTTAATCGGCTTTAGTTAATGCATCACAGTGTTGGTACCGCCTTCAAAGTGATCAGAAGGTAGCACAGTACAATGTATATTACTTTTTACTGTTTGTGGTTTTGAAGTCGGTTTGACTTTTTTGACAAAAAGATTTTATTTTTCTGTATTTAGTATGACACCTTAGCATAGTGAACGATAGCACCACAGTACGGGAAATTTCGTTATTTTCGTTTTAACACGGAATTACGGAACCGATTTTCATGAAAATTAAATGGGATCAATCTGGAACCATATTTCTTCAAACTAAAAAGAATTTTCAAAATCGGTTAAGAAATGACGAAGTTATGAGGTAACAAACATTTAAAAAAAAATACGCGTCGAATTGAGAACCTACTCCTTTTTTTGAAGTTGGTTAAAAAAGCCACGGTATTTGTGAGGCTTTAATTTAATTTATCCCCGTATTCCCACGGGAACGGAAACTACGCGAGTGAAACTGCGGCCACAGCATCGACTAGTGCTATTATAAAGGTAGTTTTTTTTTATTCTTTACAAGTTAGCCCTTGACTACAATCTCACCTGCTGGTAAGTGATGATGCAGTCTAAGATGGAAGCGGGCTAACTTGTTAGGAGGAGGATGAAAATCCACACCCCTTTCGGTTTCTACACGGCATCGTACCGGAACGCTAAATCGGCTTGGCGGTACGTCTTTGCCGGTAGGGTGGTAACTAGCCACGGCCGAAGCCTCCCACCAGCCAGACCTGCACGAATTAAGAAAATCTCAATCTGCCCAGCCGGGGGTCGAACCCAGGACCTCCGTTTTGTAAATCCACCGCGCATACCACTGCGCCACGGAGGCCGTCAAAAACCTTATGCTGTTGTGAACACAATGTAAATATATTGCACTAGCGGACGCCCGCGACTGCGTCCGCCCTTAGGCCTTCTTAATCCGACTCTATCGCAAAATCTTTTCTTAGCTGATACCTACTAACTATAGAACCTCCCTGTCAAATTTCATCTTTGTATGTCAAGCGGTTTTGAAGATTTCGTGACATAGATTTACGATTCGGTACAATTTCGTGATAAATGACCTGTTGCATTTAAATATTAAGATTATAGTGTTCTATAGTTCAGTTAGTTTTTGGCTATTAAAATTTCATATATATGAGCAAAAAAGCAATCAAAACAACCAATAAATTAATATAACAATTACTTTTACTATTATAAATAACTCTATACAATGATTAATGGTGTTGATCTTTAGGGTCCGATTTGCCATATTCCTTCTCCCACATGGCGATAAACTCTTTCTTTCTCTCTTCACGACGTTTGAAGTACTCTGGATACTGAGCTTTCTCCAGCGGATGCCAGTAGTCCAGCACCCAGTCTGGCGGGGTGACAACACGTTGATGGGCTACACCTCCCACACTCATAGGGACTGGGAAATATTAACAGCTTTTTAGTAAACATTATATTAAAAGTACTTAAACATTAAAAGCACTTAAACATAACTGGCTACGAAATATAAGGGAGTGGACTGGCATAAAGACAGTCGAAGAACTTTTCCGCCTAGCCATGGATAAGGAAAAGTTTAGAAAGCTGACCGCCGACCTTCAGTAATGGAGAGGCACTCTAAGAAGACTTAAACATTAACTTATATTGAATTATCAATAAATTATTCTTGTTAAATGGAACCTTAAATAATAACATAGAATATAAAAATAAATAAATAATTAATTGGAAACTTAAATAATACACCTTTGGGTGTAAGTAGTAAAATTATTTAAAATTGTTAGTGAAATATGCTTGAAAGAGAATAGTGGGAGACAAGTAATAAATAATACAATCTTTTCTTTAATTCTGTTAACCTAAACCTATTTTGTAGAACTAAATATTTTTGTTACAAAGCTCATGTGGAATACTACTGCCGTGCTAATTTTTGCTTGCAAGCAAGGTGTTAAGGCTTAAGGGCCTTAGCACCTCAGCATTGGGCCAGCGTGGTGGACTAATGGCCTAACCCCTCTCATTCTGAGAGGAGACTCGAGTTTAGCAGTGAGCCAAATATGAGTTAATGATGATGATGGTGATGGATGATGATGATGATTATAGAAAGTCATTAGTTACACTATCTATAGCTCAAGGATGGCTGAACTGATTTGGCTGAAAATTGGTGGAGTTAACTTTTAGAACCAGATGGCTTTATGATACTTAAGGTAGGGGTAGGCTGAGGGAAGAATAGGGATAGGGTGAGGTAGGAGTAGAATAGGATAGAGGTAGGAATATGTCAAAGCAAAGCAAACCAGGTCCGCTAGTCACTAAAATAAAAAAGAAAACAACTGATCTTTGTCTCACATTTTTTAGGAATAGGATGTTGTTTTAAGAACAGCTCCTCTTCTCCTTCTTTCAGTAATTGGGCTGCCTTGATCATGTCGGTCATTTTGGCGTTTTTATCAAAGCGCTCCCTGAGGAGCACAGCTTGGTAACGGTATACATTTCTGTAATTTTAAAAAGAAAAACATTTTGTTTGGAAAAATAAAATTTTGTAACCATACACTAAATAATGTAAAAAGTCCACAATTATGTGACCAACCTACATTTACAGAATACAGAGACTATGATAAATCATAAAATAATTATAACTGATCAATAATCACTACATAGTGCCTACAATACCTACAGATACAATTCAAACCCATTTAGAAAATGTGTTTAGATGAGGATGATTTCCAATAAATTATAAAAAAAAACCTTCAACATAAATCCTTGCATATTATAAAAATCTTCATTAATTTCAATGTTACTTGGTTAAATAAACGTGAAAAAATCTGCAAATTAAAAAGGTGGAAAATGTCAACAAAACAAGTAACCATTACGTAACGTCGGGAAAAGTATACGAAAGATATATATTTTCTATAATTGTATTCACTTACCGTCTATCATAAAAAGACTCTAAATTACGTAAACCCCTTTTGTAAAGGCTACAAACTTTTTGAGCATGAGTTGTTATGCCAAGAGGTACATTCGCCATTTTTGTTTTGTTGACCGCAGCGACAGCGCAGCGAGCCCGCAAATCGCAATCGATTTCGATTAGAATTTGGATTGACATGACACTGACAGTTGACAATGACATCTGACAGTTTTGGAGTTTTCTTTTTTTTAATTTATTGTTGTCCTTAGGGGAAAGTCATTTGTGTTTTTTCTGTTGGAGGTCTTCAGACGCACACGTTTATTTTCTATGACAAGTTTGCCTTTGACTGCGATCTCGCTTCTGTATTCTAGTAAGATAGAAATGGGCGGAAAAGGTACAAGTTTATTCTACTCATACCTCTGGCGGTTTATACGCGGCATCGTACCGGAACGCTAAATCACTTGGCGGTATAATGATAATTAGCTCAGTGGAAGTCCACCAGACCGAGCCATTTTAGAAAATAAAAAATTCTAAACTGACCCGTGCTAGGACCTGAACTGAATAAAAGGAAACTTAATCGAACCCAGGTACCATCTGTTGAGAACTTAGACCAGTTGAGAACCACTACCAGTTGCACCAGAGAGGTCGTTAAATAACTATCACTGGTTTTCGTTATAAACTGCCACACTATCCGATTAGTTAATGGTGTTTGTACTTTGTAAACAAAATTTGGGCTTAAACCCAGTCGATTTAGAATTCACAGCAGGCCCTGGAAGTGGAAGGAGGAGAACATTGGCATCTAGGATTATTTCCTAGGGTGGGCCTGGCCCCCTACATCAAGTCTATTATTAGTATCTTAATATAAGTTCATATCGGTAGCCCAGAATGCTACCGATATGAACTTCTATCCGATATGTCCAATCTAGGGTGGGCTTGGCCCACCTGCTATACGCGGCTATGATGGAGAACTGTCCACTTGCTCAGGTATAATTTCAAAGGGGTTCTTCTAGCGGCCGTGAGGTTTTTAGGGTTGCGTAGTCAACAAGGAAACCTTATAGTTTCGTCATGTTCGTCTGTCCGTCTGTCTATCTGCGGTTTAGCTCTGAGACTTATAGATAGATGTAATTTTGCATTATAAATGTCGACAAAGTCGCAAAATAAAAAATTTGTTAAATTTACGATTCAGAGATCCGTTATTATATGTAGATTTAGTAGTAAGTGCTAATTTTTGTTACATTGAAGTCCCCCTCCATCTACCAGCATAGGCGTGTCTATGATTATTTCCTAGGGTGGGCCCGGGCCCACACTGTCAGGAGCCGGCTCCTGACATGCCGCTGAAGAGAGTATGAAACGGGAAAATTAAATTTAAAATACCTATCCATAAACGATATTTAAAGTACCTATCCCATTGTTTATGGATAGGTACCTAGTTGAAAAAATCACAAAAGTAGGAAATAAAATGTACTTTACCAGTGTAAAATAAATTTCAAAATCGGTTCAGTCCTTTCAGAGATAGCCCCCAACAACTTTACAAACTTTACGTCTTTATAAAATTAGTGTAGGATTAACTTTACTAATACAATATTTAAAGAACACGTACTTACGTATTAACTATGTAAATAATTGACTTATACATTCCTTAGTACACATCCTGACTAGAATACTTGCTTATATAGGTACACCTATCTACTCATTCATGTAATAGTTAATTTATTTTGAACTAGTGGACGCCCGCGACTTCGTCCGCGTGAAATACATTATTTCACATATCCCAAAGGAATCGTGGATTTTTTCGGGATAAAAAGTAGCATATATCTTCTGCGCCGTGTGTGAAGTCTGCTAATCCGCATTGGGCCAGCGTGGTGGACTATTGGCCTAACCCCTCTCATCCTGAGGGAGACTCGTGCACACAACAGTAAGCCGAAAATGGGTTGCTAATGATGAATGATGATGATGATGTATCTTCCAGTGAAAGTTCCATTAAAATCGGTTCAGCCGTTGCAGAAATTAGCCCGGACAAACAAAGATATATTTAAGTATGGTTATAAAACACTTGATAAAACAAGGTTATTTTAAAATTATAGACAGACAAGACACGTCATTAATTTATATGTAAGTATGTATAGATATAGATAGATAAATAAAATCTTTTAATTTTTATTTATTATTGATTTATACTAATGTAAGTATAACTACAGTATAATCTTATGCAAAATTTTCAGCGTAAGTTGCTAATATAAAAACAATTATCAACACCTAACTAACTGACAAAATGCCTTGAACTTAATAAACACCTACGAGCAAGTCTTTAACTTTAGCTTGTATTTTTAATGGTCGGAGATGAGAAGTATTGTAAATAATGTGATTTTTGTTCAATGTTTAATTTAGTAAAGTATTAACAACGATATTTTACTATAGACATGTTACGTGGCTACAAAATCAAAGCAAAAGTGATCCGGATTTAGCTACTTCACTCAACGCACACATGCACAACCTATGTATATAGATTTCCTTCCTGAACATACAACTCTACATAGTAGACAATATTTATATATTATTATTTCTTTTGTTGATATTAGCAACTAAATGAATTTAAGACACTTAGCCACTTTTGTTCGCCCCAGTTTCGGCGCGTTAGTGACATACCTATCTAATAGTATAAAATCTTTGAGTATTGAATTTTTTTTTGACATTATCTGTCCATCTGCGTGTAATTGTGTAACTACCACCGCCTTCCACCGCCCACATACAAAGTTGTTATGAAAGGTATCCCAACATTTAAAAAAATAATAAGCTTTTAATAGGCCTAGTCCTTTAGTAGCCCGCTAAAATAGGCTGATATTGATTATAAACCACCCAGATGTTGTAAAACAACCAAGATCATCACACAATTATTTTTCACTTCTGGGAATCGAACCCACGGCCGTGGATGCAGACACAGTGTCACTACTTGCACCACTTAGTCATATGTCATACTACTTATTTAAATATATAGGTACTTATTAGTAAAACTACCTAAAATGTAGGATGTAGGCCCACATTAGATTTCACTTATCTGTGCCGAATCACCATTTCGCTACCAATTAGAAAATGAAAACGCCATAACCAAAACATTACATTACAGAGCGCTCACGAAAAAGTTACCTATAGTTGATCGTCCGATTATTGAGGTCAAAGAAAGTTAGAAAAACGACGGCGGAGAGATATGTACAGAACCGGTTGAAATACCAAGAGGGAGAAACGAAAAGGCGCGAGATTCATTCTTTTTTTGAAAATAGATCGTGTAATTATATATTTTTTTATAACACTAATGCTTAATGTGACTGTTCAGAGGATTTTTTCAGGCCTTAGAAAGTACCAAAGTGGCTATAATGAGTCGTCGGTCGGTCGTGCGGACGACCTACTGCTACTAGTCCAGTGTTATACCGACACTCGCTGCGGTGGGTTCTATTACCATCGTATTTTTATTTATAGTAATAAAAAAAAAATATATAAAAAAAATAACTATACATTTACTGAAATAAAATAAATACACACGTGATAGTAACAAGTGGTAAAAAGAAAAGTGAAAATTCCTTTGGATTTCCTTTTTGCCTTAAACAATTTTCAAAATAATCTTCGATCAGGATTGCCGTAGCTGATTTGTTGGAGGACCTTTTTTTAAGTAAGTAAATATTTTTTTTTTATTAAAATGAAAACTCGTCAATTTGTATCTGGTCACGCTTAAAGCAGTGTTCCGTAGTTGTCATGCCAGCAAAAATATTGTCGTAAACGATTAAAAAAAAACAAATTGTAGTTTACTTTCTCTTTGTGGTTACACAAAATAAAATCTGGGGCATATAATATGAAGGTTAATTAAAACCTTCGTTTACTTAGGCTTCGTGGTTTAAGTTTTCTATTGTAATAACCATTACCTACCTATAACAATAACTGTGCTAGGTAATATAGAGCTCAGACCCACAACGCGTAATAGTATGTGCCACTTTCGGCAGACTGACCATTTCATATCGAGTTTCTGTTAAAAAATTTTTTGAAAAAAAAAAAGAAATCCTATACAGCTGTTGTACTTACTGAGGTTTTATTCCTCACAGTCATAGGTACGTTAACCAGCACTGAAGGTAATTTTGTTTTTCTCTATTATTTTTAATATTATATCATAACCGGTCCAGCCGTATTGCCCAATATTTTAATGTTGTAATGTAAAACCAAGCGTTTCCTTGAACTGCACAAATAAAGCCTGTCTACATTAATGCTATCTCTCATCAATAATGGCTTGGTTCTTCGTTTAATATTATAATTGATGCTTCTATAAAAGGAGATCGTCTGATGATCATCTCCGTAATGAATATTTTTAAACTTAAACCCTGAACCGCATGACATTCTTTATTACTGCCACGGCATTATTTTAATACGAAGATAATAATAATAATTATAGCTGCACGTATATAACGTGGCTTTTTTTGGAAATCTCACATCGTCATAAACACACAAACGTTACCTCTTTATGATGTTAGTATAGACACTGAAAACATATGGTATAGATCACTAATACTAGTTGACGCCGCGCGGTTTCACCCGCGTGGTTCCCTTTCCCGTAGGAATACGGGGATAATATATAACCTATAGCCTTACTCGATAAATGGGCTATCTAACACTGAAAGAATTTTTCAAATCAGACCAGTAGTTAATGAGTTTAGCGCGTTCAACCAAATAAACTTTTCAGCTGTAAAATCTATACTAATATTATAAAGCTGAAGAGTTTGTTTGTTTGATTGAACGCGCTAATCTCAGGAACTACTGGTCCGATTGGAAAATTTCTTTCAGTGTTAGGTAGTCCATTTATCGAGGAAATCTATAGGCTATATATTATCCCCGTATTCCTACGTGAACGGGAACAACGCGGGTGAAACCGCGCGGCGTCAGCTAGAATTAGTATAGAATATAAAGAGGTAATCTATTATTGATGTATTATACCTAATACGTTTTGATTTTATCGAAAAGCGAAAGTATGCGTGGATGGATGAAAATAGATATAATGCCGACTGGTAGTGGTTAGTAACGCAGCCTACAATACAAAGGCAATGAATTCGATTCATAATTGTAAATATTTGAGTGATGAATATGGATGTCTGTGGCTCATTTAAGTAATATAATATTCTATTATATAGATATTCTATTATTAGCGGACGCCTGTGACTTCTTCCGCCCTTAGGCCTCTTTAATCCAGCCTTTACAGTAGTATCGCTGTAAAAATGGAGTAACTTCTCCCGTTTCCCAACATTTCTCTTCACTGCTCAGCTTCTTTGATCGTAGCGTGATGCAAAAAGTATACTATAACCTGCCCAGGAGTATGAAGATTAATACCAAGTTTTGTTAAAATCCGTCGAGTAGTTTTTGTTTCTATAACGAACATACAGACAGACAGACAAAAATTTTACTGATTGCATTTTTGGCATCAGTATCGATCACTGATCACCCTGATAGTTATTATTTTGGAAATATATTTCATGTACAGACCTCTCTACAGATTTATTATGAGTATAGATATAGATCACAGCACTGGCAGAACTCCTGAATGCGAGTGGAAAACCGATACTTAAAATCCTTCAGCGATTGTTTAATTCCGCCATTCACGAGTAACAATTTATACCATCATACTTAACCATCAGTTTTTCACAAATCTCGGGAATCCATGGATTTTTCGGGACTAAGAGTAACAGTGTTAATCCAGTGTATTATCTATTTTCATTTTAAATTTCATCCAAATCGGTTAAGTAGTTGCGACGGCTTTAGTTTCCCTACGATGACGTATTTTAATAAATTGCAAAAATAGATAAAGGCATGTGTTACATTGTTGGATAGTCGGAATTATTTAAATTACTTTGTATGAAAACATGAAAAGTATTTTTTAGTTAGGCAGTTCGTCTCTTAACATTATCAACCCGTATTCGGCTCACTGCTGAGCTCGAGTCTCCTCTCTGCATGAGAGGGGTTAGGCCAATAGTCCACCACGCTGGCCCAATGCGGATTGGCAGACATCACACACGCATAGAATTAAGAAAATTCTCTGGTATGCAGGTTTCCTCACGATGTTTTCCTTCACCGTTGAGACACGTGATATTTAATTTCTTAAAATACACAAAACTGAAAAGTTGGAGGTGCATGCCCCGGACAGGATTTGAACCCACACCCTCCGGAATTGGAGGCAGAGGTCATATCCACTGGGCTATCACGGCTCTTAAAGGCATGTGGATTTGTCAACACCTTGAAGTTATGGGAAATACTCACGAGCAGCCTGTATATTAAGATTTTTGACCCACGCCCGGTGCCCACTCCCACCCATATGCCTTTTGCCGGGTCAGGTACAAAAATTATATATTTATGCAAGACGATAAATGTAAGTTCATAATATATAGATAGGTACCTATAAGGTAGGAACTATCAAGGTTTATTACCTACTTGTGCGAAACTTTAAAAAGTGGCTGGACAGGATACGTATTGAAGGTCTTGATTAAAAATAAAACAACTACTTAGGTAGGTACCTACCTATCTCAGTTGTATAGGAAGAATGATTTCTTAAAATGTTAATTTTAAGGTCTAAACTGATCTACATAGTTAAATTTAATTAAATTATTAGGTACATATAAGGCATAGTATACACTGCTAGATATAACCGCGCGGATAAATTCAGTTGCCGGTTCTAACAAAACTCACTCTTGGTTTCACCGTAATGTGATTTCTTGTAAACATGGAAAACTTGTTTTACCATATTAAAATATTATTTAGGTTTCTCATTATATAAATAATTGCATAAAAAGTTATCATGTTTCAGCAACTTCATATTCGTGCCAAATATTTAATTTTCACAGTGTAACTATGTATCGATTGTTCTAATAAAAACAAACAATATTAGCACTTATACCTTCTTTAATAAAACTTTAATAGCTACAAATAATTTGATCATTGACAAGTCTTTTGTACTACTGTAAGACATCCAGCCATAATTATTGTGTATAACCAATACAATGATGCTATTACAGCACCTATTACATGTGCAATAAAGATTATATTGGCACGCATGATTTATATTCTATAGCTCTATTGGATTACGATTACACAAGGCGCGGTTAGCGATATGGTGTGATTGTGATGACTTATGACAACATTCGTTTTAGTCAAGGTTTAATTTGCATATTTATACTAAAATATACTACGACTCTATCAATTTAAATGAAAACTTTGTTTTTTTATTTTACTTGCGTATTCATAATATAGGAAAATTTTTGTCCATATTTGACATACAAAGAAAGAAAGAAAGAAAATAAGTTTATTCACTTTTTAGTGTCACAAACAGTACATCCTATCTTAGATATTACATGTCTGTCTGTGACACCAAACAGAAAGGGTTTACAGCTCAGCATTAGCCGTTCATCGCTGGAAAGCAATGCGCAGCGCTGATTTTCAGCTGAGACCCGGGTGACGTCACAGTCAGTTATAATTATAAACTAAACATCTAATCAAAATACTTTAAATACATTCAAAATAAAAATTCATACGATAAGACACAAAATAAAAAACCAAAAACAGAAAACCTTGATAAGAGCGTATAAATAAAATGATAATAACATAAAGATAAATGCCAACATACAATAATTAATATGACATATATATACATATAATATATATAAATAGAAATATGAATACTTATACCAATTAATAGACTGTACCTAAATATGTTATTTGCATCTAAAGTTCCCCACTAAATAATTGATGCCTCCACTGCATAATTCTCTAACTCTTTTTGCCTATATAACATGAACTGAACATACCTGTAGGTAGTTTACCTATTGTTACATTATTGGTTTTGGAGCTCAGAATGCACGCTCTCATTTGAACCAATTGCAGAGCAGCAAACTTGATTGCAACTGTGCTTAGTTCAGGATTAAGTGGTTTGAAACTCAGCCAACATTCCCTCTTTCTAAGCAAAAAGCTTAACTATAACAGTCTACCAGCATCAGGGGAGTTTCGATTTATCAATTATTTTATAAATTGAGTCCGACCGTCGTGATCGTAACCGTCGTGCTATTGAAGCTACTTAATGGAGTCCAGGTTATCAATTTATATTGGTAGTTAAGGTTTCATTAAGTGTAGCCTATACCTATGCGGCAGAATTCACGAAAGCCACGCAATAGTCAAACAAATTACCCGAATTAACAAATGCTTCTCGTATGCGACTGTTAACTAGAGCGGAGAACGATGTCATCTGAATTACAATTCGCAGCCGTGAAATTTCATACACGTGTTAACTATGTATACTTTTGTATTCATATGAGGATAATGAATGGCTTTATAATCACACTCACACTTTCTGCTAGATAATTAGTTTAATCATTATACATAGATCTAGCGATCTACGTTACTAATAATTCGTTTGATATTTATGATTATTTTAATATTGCTTGCAACAAAGAAGTTTCATAGTGTACGAGTAAGAAGCAATTTGATTAGAAAAAGAAACCTCTGTTTGAATTTGCAGTCTTAGAAACAGTAAAAGCGAACATAACTATAGTACACGGTTAATGCTAATAATATTCCATGATTTATGAATATATTAAGTACCTATATGAATTAAGAATGGTCTGAAGATTTTGGATGAGGAAGCTTTGACTTGATTATTTTAAGTACTCTAACTTACAACCAACAATAAGTCGGGCTTCAGATGACGAAAGTTAAATTGTATTTTAACGAACTCTAGGTTAATTTTCCTTTACATACATTTTGTAAATTATGTGTAGGATAAAGCTAACAAAGCTCCATATTGTAACGTTCAGGAAACTGCGAGCAAAGAGTATTGATACTTATAACGGCATGACTCACGGTCCGTCCCCATTCTGCTTCGCTACTCCGGACTTTCCCTGCATTATGCTATGTTTCAAGCCTTAAACAACTTTATGCGCATTATAATTAAGTTGATATTGCTACACTTCTACTATCAACGTCACACGTTGATAGTACCAGTATGGCATTTCTCATGACTTCATGAGATGAAGCTGTGAAAGCTAAGAAGGTCAAGTGACGTATATGTACCTAGCTACTTGATGGTAATCGACTTTTATTTAACAAAACTTTGTTTCATAAAATGATTTTTATACAAAATGTTGCAACATTCATCTACCTACTTACGCCGTAAAATCAACAAAGATATTTATGCTTGATAAAGTGAACCCGCTAAGTCGGATTCGCACACGAAGTGCCTCAATAACCTCCGTGCCAGACGAACGGATAATATGCATAGAGAATCTTGAAAATTTGCCTTTCATCAAGATTTGGGATAATAATATCGATTTGGAAATTCATGGCATGACCAATTGGAGCACTTTCCAATTTTATTAAACTTCCAAATGAAAACTTATATTCATAATTATTATAGTTTGTTTTTTAATATGATGACCATTTTAAACTGCGATTGCATTGACTGTTTCTTAAAAGTTGTTTTTTCATCGGCTCACCTTGAACTTTCACGCCAATTTAATAATCACGAATAACAAAAATTACAACATAACTTGAAACAACGTCTAAAAATGGCGAAATAAATTGATTCTCTAGTAATTTTCTTGCAATAGATATTAAAATGGTAATATTGGCAAGATTAGATAAGGTAATTATTTCGATATGGCTTATAAAGGGCTAACCAATATTTCCAAAAAAGTTTTGAAATGCGCTCGCTGTTCCTACTCGTACCTACTTATAAGTACTAAAGTTTCATATTTATTTTCTAATTTAATTCTAATTTTTGTATTTCCAGAAATTCTTTTTTTCGGTACTTCACATTATCCTTTCAACACTGTCTGTCTTTATCTTTTAACGTTTTTCCTCGGCCTTAAATTTACCCTACCTTTTACCATATTATGTCTCAGCGATCATAACCTACCTTGCCAATAAATCTTCTTTACAATCCTGTTTTCCTGGTACGTAAGTGTATATTGTATTCACTATAATTGGTCCATATGTGGATGTTAATGCGTTACAAATATAAAGGAAGTCGTGAGGATATTGTAAATGGCTTAATTTAATTATTTGCAACTCTTTGTTTATAAGTATTGATGTCATGTCATATTTGTTTTATGAATAATTATTTTGAGTGAACCTTGGAGTGTAACCACGTGTGACTAATATAATTATGAATGTACAGTGCCTATATTGCCTTTAGTGTCTAGTTACATATTTGAGTTGGACCGAAATCAAACAAATCGTTTGAGCTAATATACGGGTTTATGTTTTAATTTATGAACAAGAACGGTGGTCTGTTTCAAATTATTTGTTTTAAAAATGCATCAGATACAAAGTTAGTTTAAATTCGTGTCAACGCCATGTGTACGAGGAAGAGCATAAAGAAAATGCACTGCAGGTTTACCGTTGAAACTTTTCAAAGGATTTGGGTTCAGTACATATTTATGCATAAATACTATTTCTATCGTTCCTTATGAAAATCATCTTTTCACAAACAAACTTTAAAATTCTAATATGACTTTTATGTTTAACTGTGATTGGTTACGCCTTAGCTGAATAACTAACTCGTACCTGTATCATAGATATAAATAACTGAAAATGCTATGAAGTATTGATATGATAATAAAAATCAATGTTATTAACGATACAACTTTTTCTCATAGATGACCTTTGAGTTAGGATCTACAGGAAGAAAATTTTTTTAGTGCGGATATTTTTATATTTTGTACATAAACAAAATTTAATGATCACGTATTTTTTCTTTTTTTTTTTAACCCAAAAATAACAAAATTATCGTTAGCTAAAGTTATTTACTTTTGAACAGAATTTTAGGGTCACCCTATTGTGCGTTTATTTTATTTTCGTTTGATACCTAAAGGACGTCACCAGATCACTTTTAAGCTGAATATATCTTGTTTAGTAATAATATGTACATTAATTTGTTATTTTAGAGACATAAATTAAAAAAAAAAATTACATAAAATGTATCGAACTGTTTGTAGATTTATATTCTATTAATGATACAGAACCACGAAAAAAAATATCCGCACTAAAGACCGAATCACCCTGTATACTTAAAATACGTTTGTTTTATAAATATAAAATATAAATCGGCTTTTATTCGCTTTTCCAGGTTTATATCTAAATTGCCTATTAAAACTTCAGCTGTTGAAATTTTCGTACGAGATTAATAAAATCGTCATTAGCATCAGCCATCATGCAATTTGCTCTATAGACATTGGCTCTTTGTCTCACAAATTAACAATAATTAGGTATCTATTGTATTTTGCAACCAATCGATGCCATGTCCATCAGAAGTCGTCAACTTAATTTGAGAAGCTGCACACAATATAAATTATAAAGTTTAGATCGCAGAAGTTACTTTGCGTTGCGTAAATTCAACCGAACATATAGAGTACCTCATTTACAATTAAACATTTTGGACTCTCGACATCAAGCGAGTCCCAGGGATTCACTGGATGCAGGCGGCTCAGGATCGTGATGTTTGGAGTCCCTACAAAAGTCCTGCAGTGGACGTCCATCGGCTGATATGATGATGATGATGATGATTTTGGAGTCAATATCTAATGAGAATGTTCCGGATTCGAAGTGAAACGTACACAGAGATATTATGTCAGATCTAGTTAGCGATGCCGCATTGGATTTTGACTGAGAATACCTAGTAAAATAAATCACTTCTTCAGTATTGAAAATTATAGGTTTTAGATATTTTCCAGCGGATCCCTGAGCAAGCTGTCCCACGGGACGGTCGCGATTCGGGACTAACGGTCCGGGCAACGACCTCGGTTGAGCTCCAATTTTTTCAATTCACCTTTGTTTTCAGAAGCTTTTAAATACAGAGCTTGATTGTATATAAAATGAGCTTATTGTAGTTTTTAAGCATGTAAGCCTCTTATAGAACTTACTTTACGATATTTAGTATTATATTTTAATATATTACATGATTCTGTTTCATATTTTTAAGATTTAATCCGTGCGGATTTTATCTACAAGTAGATATATCTAACCTAAGCCTTATAATATTTTTGTACTGCATTTTTCATATTTATTTATTTTTATATAATCACATTTTTATAATGTTTACAAATTACCAATATTATCTTTATCCCTGATGAGATTAATGCTAGGAGTGAATAGTCTAAGTTCTAAATAGCTGGCATCTTAACTGTGGAGCATTTCAGTCTTTCCAAAGCTTCGTCTAACTTATTCTGCTTACAACTTACGAGTATTTTCGTTTCATTCCTGCTCTAGTACAAATATATTCTTCTCTGTTGCTTCTTCATGGAAAATAGCTTTATGCTGTATGTGTAATATAATCTTGCCTGAGGGAAAGCGATCATGAGGTCTAAGTTGAAGCGCGCTGGTCTAGAAGATGCCTATTCACTCTTGCCTTGAAGATGCTCAAATCATACGTGTCAGGGTAGCGATAAAGGAAGGAAGGCAAACTTAAGTCATTAATTAATTTACTTTTGTTATAAAATATATTGTAAGAAATGTACTTCAGGGTAGCGACAAAGGAAGGAAGGCAAACTTAAGTCAAAGTAGCGACAAAGGAAGGAAGGCAAAATTAACTTACTTTTGTCATAAAATATATATATTGTAAGAAATGTAGTTATGTGCTTCAGGGTAACGACAAAGAAAAAAGGCAAACTTAAGTCAAAGTAGCGACAAAGGAAGGAAGGCAAAATTAATTTACTTTTGTCATAAAATATATTGTAAGAAAATAAGAAATGTACTTATGTGCTTCAGGGTAGTGACAAAGGAAAGAAGGCAAACTTAAGTCAAAGTAGCGACAAAGGAAAGAAGAGAAAATTAATTTACTTTTGTCATAAAATATATTGTAAGAAAATAAGAAATGTACTTATGTGCTTCAGGGTAGCGACAAAGGAAGGAAGGCAAAATTAATTTACTTTTGTCATAAAATATATTGTGAGAAATATACTTATGTGCTTATAACAAAGTACATAAGTATTTTATATACTGCGAAACTTATCCTCAGCAGCGGCTATATTTCGGGAGCTAACGGTGGGCCGGTGCATCGACCGCGCAGTTTCACTCCGCGTAGGTTTATTACGTGACGTGCGCTCGGGATTCCGAATTTTGTGGCCGAAATGTGATCCAGTAAGTTTCAAATATTTATTGAATTACTATAAAAAATAAATTTAAATAAAAATTAAAAAATATATTTAAAAAAACAAGCTTTTATATATATAATTGCTCTCACACGAGTCGATTATGTTTGTTATGACAAATGAGCCCAAATTCGATGGTTTACTTAATCTTGTTTAGTTACTTTTCTATGGCCACCTCCCAAGTATATCTATATAGCTATCTACCTTTATAATAGTTGTCTCTCAATAAATATCAAAAACAGTAGAAAGTGGCTCTACAAATTCAAACTTTAACAGGAGATGTTAAATAACAGCCTTTAAAAATTTATATTAATCGATGACCAATATTAAAAATAACACCCATTTGCACATTCACCTACACTACTATAGCCTATAACTACTACCTAAGTACTTCCATAGTTATATGAAAGACATGCACTACATGCTTGCATAAACTCAACGTTTACTTTTTGTATTGAAGTAGACTCTTACAAACTTTTTTGAAAGCAGTATTTGTAACTTGTATGAGAAGGTTTATTCTACTCGCATTTCGTAAATATTTTGTTTCAACATTTTAAGATCTCTCAATGAACTTTGGGTTTATTTATTTTTCTATGCCACAATAATATAATATCATATTTCTCGAAACTTTTCTCTTTCACGAGCCAAAAGTCGGTTTTAATAAACATTCCGTAAATAAATAGAATTTCCCCTAATTAATATATTATGTAATATAATATATTTTATTATTTATGTAATGTATTAAAAATAAATATAGGTACATAACGTATCTGTAAAATACACGAGGCAGTTAACCGCAACTGGGAATGTAATGAATGTATACACGGCTTTAGTTTTCGTAGAAAGATTGCATGTGGCACTCTGGGATAATAAATGTATATAGTAATTAGTATAGTAGAAAGACCATTAATTGAGTTAGTAGGTAAGTACATATTGAGATTTTGACATGTCCTCTATCTTTGGTAGGTCCATGTGTAATATTTTCAAAATTTGCATTAATAAAAAAGATTTTTTATAAGACTATATTTATAATTTTATACGAGTATTAAACTGGTATTCGTGGAAAAAAATAAATCTACCTTCGTGATGATTACCAAAACACCCTTAACCGCTTACGACATTAATGGACCCTTTAGATTATGCTTGTTTATCGCAACTTCTGTATAAACGTCGCTTTAGCACATAACTTAAAACTCAAATATTAATATTCAACTTAATTTCAATCCGCTAAGAATTATTTTAGCTTGATGCATTTGACAATAAAGTCGACCAAAGAACACGTAAGTGACACGCAAGTTGACTTCAAATGGATTTCTTGATAGTGATAATGGAGTCAGGCCGTAGAATAATATAGCTTCAATGTCATGGGCGATGAATGTTGAGTGTCGTAGATAGCACTTGAAACCTACGTAAGTTTGCATTTGGAACGCTTTAGTGTCATCGCTCATTGGAGCCAGTAGACCTTAAGATACGCACCACGACATATCTAAAGATGAGGGAAATACAAATGTCGACCAATAGGGGCAGAATCGAAAAAATCGCTCTCTGTTTGTTTTGCCCGCTGGAACTGTGACAACTTCGCTGCTATTGGTCGACAATAATTATTATGTCTTTTCATCACGAGATATCGTTGATGCATGCTTGGCTTACTGGTACTCGTGCACTGACTCGCTTCGTCTAGTGAGTATTGTTTAGTGATGCCTACACCAACTCCGTAGCGTCGCCGTAGAGCCACGCTTACTAGGCGAGGAGTCGGGTGCCAGATGGGCTTAATGAGTTATGGCCATTAGTTTGTATTTACCTCTAGATTATTTTAATCCAACACGTCAACATATTCAAACATTGCGCTTGTGAATACGTATTGAATAAGAAATAAAGTCATAAGTTTTAATGAAGCTATTTCCATTTGCAACATTTTGAGAACGTAAACACATATTTTGCTGTATCTTTGGACCCCATTTAAAAAGTTTATGCTGACAAAGTAGTGGACTACTACTGAACTCTACTAGTGAATTAAATGAATGAAATTAAGTAGGTATAATGGTTCATGCACAATGCACTGTCTACCCTGAGGACTCATTACGAGAACATTTCCATATTTTACAATTTGTAGACATGTATAATGCCTACCCTAGTTAAAGCGTAAGATTTTACTTCCAACATTCCATGTCCAGATTAATATTTCTTCTCGCGGAGTTGAGAGAGAGCTATGCTTGGAGTTTATCTGCGTGATCGAATCAGAAATGAGGAGATCCGCAGACGAACCAAAGTCACTGACTTAGCTCAGTGAGTCGCGGAGCTGAAGTGGCAATGGGAAGCCACATAGTTCAAAGAGCCGATGCGTTGGGATCCCAAGGTGCTGGAATGGCGACCCTGCACCGGAAAGCGCAGTGGTCGATCCCACTAGGTGGACCGAAGACATCAAGCGGGTTGCAGGGAGCCGCTGGTGGCTCGAAACCGTTGTGCTTGGAGGTCCATGCAAGAGGTCTATGTCCAGCAGTGGACTTTCATCGGCTGATAATGATGATGATGATGATGATGATAATGGGTTTATTCTCGCTTAGTTGTTGAGCTAAACTTTTGACCTTCGAATCAGCTCACACGCTAACTAAACTTTCACTCGCCTTTCACGTCACAGTAAAAGTGATTTTGACAATGGCAATGTAAAATGAGCATTTCGCTTTCATTTCGCGAACCGTTAACAATAGTTGTAATAAATTTTATAGATAGGTACCTACGTCTACTCTGCATATCACGGAGCACGATCTTCGATTGCATAATTTATATAGCTTGCGTAGCAATAGGTGAGATTTTTTTTTAATTTTTGGTCAGGACAATTTTTGACGTGACAACGTCATAAAATTCGATGGAGCAGATCGATCCGAGAAAAAGATGACGTCATGTGTCGTTCTCACGTTCTAGGGTTGCCAACTTTTTTTTACAAGAAATAAAGTATATTCTGTCCTATGAAGATTATTAAACAGTATGTTAGAAAAACGAACATTTTCTTTTGAAAAATGCAACCATTCCATCAGTATTTTCTTATGACAATGACACGTTCAAATGTCGTCAGACTTTACAGACAAACGAATTTTTTGGGTAGGTTTAGGTAGCTGCGACAAACAGTTCCCCAAAGTTGTAATTAAGTATCAAAATCAGGTAAAGGTTGATTAGAATGTATGTAGAATGTTTAGAATGAAACAAACAGAGAGACTTAAGCATTATCATCACTAGCCGCCTATTTTAACGGCTAGGGCCAGGCCTTATAACAAAGGATTGGAGCTTAGACCCAGCACGCTGATCCAATGCAAGCAGGCGGGCTTAGGGTGATAATGTTAAATTCATTAACGATCATTATTAGAATGATAGACCAGTACCGACGGTTTAATGTGCGCTCCGAGGCACGAGGTGTGACACCACCAACTTCCCAATTCTGGGCTGAGAATTTTGACTGTTAGAAGAAAGAAAAGGAGCTTCATCTCATACCCTGGATTCGAACCTAGGATCTGGTGATCCGAAGACGTTGAATCGAAATTATCTGTTAACCTACTCAGAGATTATTAAACAATGCCATGTGACGTGTTATCCCAGTGGATATGAGCTCTCCCTACGATTCGGAAGGCGTAGGTTCTAATCCGGTCCGGGGCATGCCTTCCAGTTTTCAGTTATGTGCATTTTAGGAAACGGTGAAGGAAAAACATCGTGAGATCAAAAGAGATCAAAAACCTGCATACCCGAGAATTTTCTTAATTCTCTACGTGTGTGCAGCCAGCAGTGAGCCGAATATGGGTTGTTATTGATGATGTGATTAATGATTATTATTAGGTATAATTTTTTGTCAACTAACTACGAGTAGCTACCTATGTCGAGGAACATACAATCATATTTTTATCAGTCGGTAATAATAGTACACATAATATGCAAATAAAACGAGTTTAAATGTATATTGAACTTGATTTGATACGAGTACCGCAATAAATAAATTAATTAAACAAATAAAAAAAACCCGACTGCATTAATTATACAAAAACTGAAAAGAAAAAATACAAGCTCAGTCCAGAAGTGTAGAAAACAATTAGAAAACAGTCGGGACCTATTAAAAAATGTAGACGAAAATCATTCTATTCAATAGAATAGGTCCCGACTGTTTTCTATTGAAATTTATGTATTCTATTTGGAAGATATGAGGTAATAATATATACATACATATATATACATACATACATACATACATACATACATACAAGACACGCGCGAAAAACATAACCCTTCTTGCAGTCGGGTAAAAATAAGCTATTACATGCTTTGTAACGTCACTCTAACAATATCCAAAAAAATATACATACAATTAATTTTATCGACGATCGTGCAAGTAAAAAATTGTCCAATAAATAGTTCGCAACATTTTAAATAACACTAGGATCAGCTTTAGGTAGGCAGGTAGTATTTACTGACGATTAACTAAGTGTTACCTATTACTATGACATCCTTTGCGTAACCATAACATAAAGGCAGCATGTTTCTCGTTGCATAAGAATGATGGGTGACTTGTAAAGTGGGTCAATAGATTATGGTCTGAGAGATTCAATGTTGAAACTCAGAACAACTGGGTGATTCCAGTTTTCGAATTGTGGCCGACTTTCGCAAAGTTGTGGTTTTGAACTACTTACTTTATAAGACGCCGTTGGTTTTATTGTGGTCTTGTTTAAGATCGATAGTATGTTTGACTGTTTTGTGATAAAAAAATAATGGTAAACTTTTTATACCTTTTAGGGTTCCGTAGTCAACAAAGAACCCATAGTTCTGCCATGTCCGTCTGCCCTTTTGCCCGTCCGCGGCTTAGCACAGAAGATACCAGAAAGCTTTAGTTTGTTGTGTATGTTTCCTATGTTTATAGTGGATAAACTCGCTGGGTAGGTTTTGAAAAAAATATTATTGTTTGTGTGTTAACCATCGTTGTTAGGTATATTTGTGTTGACATTATTTTTCGATTTAGGTTATATTACAGGGTCTCCGGTCTCAGCTACAGATCATAGTAAAACGCTAAAGCCAACGTTTTGGTACAGTCATACGCCTCGGGTAGCCTGTAGTAGGCAGTGCCGGCCCGAAGTAAATTTTAAAATGGAGCGAGATTCAATTATGGCGCCTCTCCTGTTTGTTTCTAATTAGATGTAGATACCTTTACCTAAATTATGAGTGTAAAGTAAGAATGGAACGGGAAGAACTCGACCATACTCTGGGGTGACCAATTGAATATCAGGCGCAGTACCGTCTACGGTTGAGTAGGATTATCACTTAGGCGCCCACTAGGATTTGGCGCCTGGAGCGACTGCTCTGTTCGCCGTATGGATGGGCCGGCCCTGCCTATAGGTACCAGATGTTTAGCGCATATTGCCAAGCCGCAGGCGTCCACAGATCCCTCTAAATCTGATTTTTAATTTTACGGTAGATAAAATCCGTTCGATGCGATTCGTACGATGTGGATCAGTGGACGCACTTGTATGACTTTCTATACCTACTAAGAATATTAAAATACGTTTGATGCAATGCGATACGTACCTACGATGTGAATCTGTGGACACCTGCCATTTAGGTACGACAACAGTGCAACGGCCGGGGATCGAACTCTAGACCTCTGGCTGGCATTTGAATCCTTTTAACCGAGGAACTATTGAGGATTTATTAGTGATGATTTATTGATTAATTTTATCTTTACAGGTACCAAAATGGCGACCTCCGTCCTCCAGCCCGAAGAACGCCGAATGGAGCACAAACCCAAACCAGACGCGCCGAGGCTTACCGATGACGAAAGAACCGCCATATTGGAAAACAACGAGCGGGAAACGGGAGATCTCCCCATGGAATTAAGGGAAAGGGCCAGAGTCGACATACGGGAGGAGGCGGCGCTGAGAGAGCAGGCCCTTTCGCAAATGAGACACTTTATTGAGAAACATCCAGCTATCAAGAAATGCAGAACCGGTACGTTAACTTCAATTATATTTCGAAATAGCTGTGGGGTGGACAAGTGCAGTTATAGGTGCCTACTTTACCTACATTCCCTATGTTTCGTAATATCCGTATTGCTTGCCCACTCAAGTACCTACCTAATAATCAACTTGTCACCTTTTTACGGTTATACCCCTGACCTGAATTATAATATATTTCGATTTTCAGTAGGTACAGATTTATAAAAAAACAGAAATTCACGGGAACGGAGTCGCAAGCGTCCGCCAATTTTATTCTATGTAACTGCTAAATTCTGTTCTAGAAAACATAGAGAAGGTTTGGAGTCTTAAAGATTACTCAATCTTCTCTTATAATCGAATCATTCATTATGAAAATGGTTTCAAAATTAATAGGTAAATGACAAAAAAGTTATCCATGTCATTTCATCAATTAGAATTAATAATATCCTTAACTTTCGAAAAAATGGCTCCTCCATTTAAAAATTCGTTCTCTAATTATTCATTCTATTAACTTTATTTTATTTTACACTTATCTCTGTAAAAATTATTATCACTTACAAAATTAAGATCTATTATATTATGTGTTTTTACAGATACGCCTTTCTTGCTCCGGTTTCTTCGCACAAAGAAGTACTCCATCCCACAAGCGTGCTCCATGCTGGAACGGTACCTCACCATTCGGCAAATGTATCCGCAGTGGTTCCAGAAACTAGACCCTCTGGACCCCAAGATAGCTGCGGTCATTGATGCCGGCTACTTGGTGCCGCTGACCAAACGGGACTCGGAAGGACGGCGGGTCGTCTTATCATGCATGGGTAAGACGGTTCATCATCATCATTATCAACCCATATTCGGTTCACTGCTGAGATCGAGTCTCCTCTCCGAATGAGGGGTTAGGCCAATAGTCCACCACGCTGGCCCAATGCGCATTGGCGGACTTCACACACGCAGAGAATTAAGAAAATTCTCTGGTATGCAGGTTTCCTCACGATGTTTTTCCTTCACCGTTTGAGACACGTGATATTTAATTTCTTAAAATGCACACAACAGAAAAGTTGGCGGTGCATGCCCCGGACCGGATTCTATCCCACACCCTCCGGACTCGGAGGCAGAGGCCTTATCCACTGGGCTATCACGGCTCTTAAGACGGTTATAAGCTTTAAAATTGCTTCTTTTACACCTCGGCTTCGCGTCGGCCCACATTCACACGTTCGTCCATTAATGCCTCTCTCTTGCCAGCCGCTGCAGTAATGTACTAATAACAAACTTTATATACTGTGTTTCCATTTCATGTCCTAATGCAGAATAATGGGTACGGGTTTGCACCAAACTTCAGTATTTTAAGGAATTTTATACTGGACCACGTGAGTTTCGGTTTCGGTGCCGAAACTGAAGCCACGGCCGAATATTCGGTTTCGGTTTCGGTTTCAGCCAGAAAACCAGTTTCGGTCTGACTCTAATATCTAATTTCAAAACGGTTGAACGGATCTGCATGTGACAGAAAATAGTTGGTAGTCTGGAGTAACTCATACGTCTACTGGATTTAGTCTAGGTAGGTACGCGGAATCATTATACTAATGACTGTTTTAAATTTCATCAAAATTCTGATCTGCTGTTTTGTTAAGGTACTAAGACACCAATTCCCACGTTTCCTGTTCGAGATTAGTTCAAGTACTATTCATTTAATTTCGGCTAAAAATTTTATATTAACAAAAAAACTGCGCCTCGTGGTAAAAGCTGATTCTTTAGCCTTTGTAAGGGTCAATATACACTGCCACGGAATGGAATGGAACAGAAACGTCAATTTCGCTTGTGCGCGATTTTTGTAAACGCTTTACACCGTACCCTTGGCGCCACTTTTCAAGGATTCCACAGCTATTCCGTATAGCTAGGGGAATTCTCGAGAATTCCTCTTTTTTCCACGGCAATGTACATTAATGTATCAGGGTGGTTGCGGCAACCTGCGTTTAATGCCTGACCACCACCAACACCATTGTGAACACACTACGTATACAAAAACTTTGTTTTAGCGCGAAGCGTAGCGTAACGTATAACGCACGTTCAACGGCAATCGTCATGTGTACTTAGCTTAAGAGCGAGGCCTTTTAAAGGTCGCCATTGACGGTCAATTATTCTCACGTTTCTGAAAAGCAAACGGCAGTACCCACGCGGCATACTATACAAGTCATGTACGCAGTGACCAACACACGATCAAATTATAGTCGTGGGTGCTACAGAAACGTGAGAATAATGGACCGTTTGTTGCTAGCATTAAAGGCGAGGCCTAGCTCAGTTGCAGAACGAGCCGCTGCGTAGGTAACTAAGCTAACCTAACCTATTCGTCAACCCTCAAAGAGCGATCTATGATTTTGTCATAAAATTCGTTTTCCAGGTCGTTTCGACCCCCACCTGTACGACAGCTGCGTGATGGCGCGCGTGCACTCGATGATCGTGGAGCTATTACTGGACGAGCCGCGCTCGCAGCTGCTCGGCTACACGCATGTCAATGACGAGGCCGGCATGCAGATGCCGCATGTTAGTCTATGGTCGCTGACGGATGTCCGCATCATGCTCAATTGTATACAGGTAGGTACCTTCGACCTCGACGCATTCAAAGGAAACTATACTAATACTACCGGACGCCCGCGACTTCGTCCGCATGAAACTCGATGTAAACCTTCAACTACTCCTACCCTACCCTACGCCTACCCTACCCTACCCCTACCCTACCTACCTAAAAATCTATATTGCTCATAGTTGGAAAATGAACCCAGGCCATTCGGTACAACAAACCATTATGTTACCTAATAAGTTTACTAGCGGACGCCCGCGACTTCGTCCGCGTAAAAATCGTTGTCAACTTTCAACCCCTATTTCACATCCTTCTATTTATATTTTTGCAAGCTTAATAACGTATACCTAATAAATAGTCCACTAATCATTTAACATTTACAAATATACCTAGAAAAATTAAGGACTTTCCATACGAACGTTCTACCCCTACTTCACTCGTTTCTGATTTTATTTTCGTATTATTCTACGTATTATAATAAAAAATATATTTAAAATACGTTAAAAAAAAATTAGGAAATTTTTATTTAAATTCATTTAGTGGTTTCAGCATGATGCCCGGTCAAAAAAAGCAGACAGACAGACAAAAAATAACAAAGAAGTATTTTAGGCTTCAGTATCTATCATAATTATATTAATGCCCTCCAACAAAATTTTTCAAAATATTATAATATTAATAATAGCGGACCCGGTCAAGGTTAGCTTTTACTTATGTGCACTTTTTCCTTACCCCTAACTGTCCCTACCCCTGCCGTATCCCTACCCTATCCCTACCATACCCCTACCCTAACCCTACCCTACCCTAACCCTACCCACCCCTACCCTACTCCTACTCCTACCCTACCCTACACCTACCCTACCACTACCCTACCCCTACCCCTACCTTACCTGCACCCCCCCCTTACCCTAAACTTTACCTCTTTATATTATTAGTATAGATATAGATTTAGTAATAGCGTTTATCTTTTCACAGAATTCCACTCCTATGCGTCACAAGCGCACTCACTTCGTGAACATACCACACTATGGGATCAAATTCTTCGAGTTCGCCATATCGTTACTCAGCGACAAATTAAAGGATCGAGTTTCGGTAAAGTTCAAATAAATTAATAATTAACTTCCATGTTGTAGTTTTGTTGTACTTAAACAGTTTCGAAAGTCCCGCTACACGCTCATTTTAGAAATGGAATTTATCTCGCATTTCCGGTTTAACACTTTTTCAAATCATACCAACCAAACGAACCATAAAGCATAGACTATCTCAGTTTTTGGAACCTCACTTCAGTTTGTTAATTTGAAAAGTTTGAGATCTACCTTCAATACACAGTTAAATTGGAAATACATGAAAAAATACTTATCATTTATATTTTAATGCAATGATTTATTTTATTTCAGTTTCATCGTACATCAGAAGACTTAATCAAGTATGTTGATCCTGCAATTTTGCCGAAAGAATATGGTGGCACAGTTCCTTTGAAGGACATGATCGAAGATCTAAAACGGAAACTTTTAAAACATAGAGAGGATTTATTGTCTTTAGATGACATGTGTGTGGATTTGTATGCGCTTGAAAAAAATGATTTAACCCAAGATATTCATTCAACTGCAGGATCATTCAGGAAATTGGAACTGGATTAAATTAAGTTATCGATAGTTAGAAGTAATTTAAAAATAGTTTAATTTTAATACTCGAGACAACTATGACATTTTAAAATTAATAAACAATTTCTTCATCATTTCAATTTGATAAACTGTTAATTTTTTTTTATATTTCGACGTGATGATATTAACCGATTCCCATTATAGGTTTGCTTATGCGATCTCATGATACTTAAAAAATGTGAAAGGTAATGAAATATAATTTGGGTTATAATTAGAACCTACATAGTATAGAATCTAAACATACTTTGTATAATAATTAATGTTTTATTTTGTAGCTCTGTACAGAAATTAGAGTAGTGGCAGCCGTCGGTGGAGTCACGTTACCATTCTTTAACGGATGAATGTGTCATTGTAAGAGTAAATTACAATGATTTCTTAGAGAATTTATTAGCAAGTCTATTAGGTGAAAAGAAACGGCATGACAACCTGACTGCTGCTTAAATTATATACTTATTATGTTCTGCTTCTTGTTAACTTTCTAAGCAGTGTTAAACTACTTATCTGGATCTATTAATCTTAATAAGTAGTTTCTTTTACTTTATTAGGTGATAAATAGATGTAATTAAGATTATTTTTAAAATAAAATATTGAGAAATATTACTAGTTTCCTTTATAACACTCGCTTAGCGTAGAGTAGAAGTTATAATCCCATAAATAAAAACATGCCTACATACAGCCGAACGTAGAACCTCCTTCTTTTTGGAAGTCGGTTAAAAAAAATTAAGAAATTGGGTAAAGGAAAGTTAATAAAAGGTATAGATTAATTTAATTTAATGATAATAAAATAATATTTTTACAACAATTAAGGTGTGGTTCGACTCACCTTATTGTAAGCATTCTAGACAGAGCGCTGACATTTTTTGGAGTTTACTAGTTATGAATCGATTTTTCATATTTAGCCCCTGTTCTGAAAAAAATATGGGCAGTAAAATTCGATGAACGAATGACACCTTTACGTTTTTTGTGCGCAACTTATTCTGCGCTCCTATCACCGTGCGCTGCCGCCAAAAGCATGCTCATGCGTACGGGCACGTTAGGGCGCGCTGTGCACGCTGTTAGCGAGCGCGCATGCCGCGGCCTGCTGCTCCTCTGCTGCTCACCTCTCACTTTTCAGGCGTGTGTATTGAGACTTACGGCAACGTACACCTATTTAAACAGTGGATCTGAAAGAGTAAACTCCATTCGTGCGTCGGAGCCTTAGACCATTAATAACGGTTTAAAGTCGGAGTTGACACACACTTTCCCCATGCCCTAATAGTCGTGGATAATAAAATCTTTACTTCTTCAGCTATAAAACGAACAGTAACACGACGATCGGATAAATTATTTCTTTCAACTATTTTATTTTAACCATTAATATGTCACTACTGTTGTAGGGCTTCCCAAGGGTGGGTCGTCATTGGTGGAAGTTCTTCCTATACATTTATTCACAACCAGTTTTTAATAAGTATAGATATAGATAGGGGTGTAAGGGGGAGGCTAGTACCAGTCAGTCTCCCCAACTGCCAACCTCACCTGCTCGTGGTGCACCCTGCAGATGGACCGACGAGGCTCTGGCGACCGACGAATGGCGGTATATCCATTCCCACAGGCTAGATTACGAAATGCCTCAGGCCGGTGTCGGGCAGCAGCGACACCGGCGCGAGTAATCTAGCACTGCGCTGACCAACCCGCATGCCCAGCGTGGTCAGTACTGGGCAAAACTTTGTATGGACGGCAAAAACAAAACACAGCCCCTAGTCCCCGGCAGCCCCGCTATTCCTGGCTCTGGCAGCGGTTATGGTAACGGCGGGGCAAGGGGTGTTAAGAATCTCCGGCAGAGATTCCGCTGCCAACCCCGACGACTAGACCTGGCAACATACAACGCACGCACTTTGAGGTCCGACGAAAAGGTCATCGAGCTGGAAGAAGTTATGAGCAAGTTGCACTGGGATATCATAGGATTGTCTGAAGTCCGAAGAGAGGGGGAGGGCTCGATAATCCTTGAATCCGGCAACATGCTCTACTACCGGGAGGGCGACCAACAGTCCCAGGGTGGTGTCGGATTTATCGTTCACAAGTCCCTCGTGAACAATGTTGTAAAAGTCGAGAGTGTGTCGAGCAGGGTAGCGTTCCTGGTCCTCCGAATTACCAAACGGTATTCGTTGAAGGTTATACAGGTTTACGCACCGACCTCGACACATCCCGACGAGGAGGTAGAGGTATTGTATGAGGATATTTCTAAAGCCATACATGCCTCAAACTCTTATTACAATGTTGTGATGGGGGATTTTAACGCAAAGCTGGGCGAACGTAGCGGTTCAGAGTTGAAAGTGGGACGATTTGGATATGGGCAACGGAACGATAGGGGCCAAATGTTGGCTGACTTCATGGAGAAGGAGGGCCTCTTTATGATGAACTCCTTCTTCAAGAAGCCACCACACAGGAAATGGACCTGGATGAGCCCCGATGGTTCCACGAAAAACGAGATCGACTTCATCTTGTCTACCAGACGGCAAATATTCAACGATGTTTCTGTGATCCATAGGGTGAAAACCGGTAGCGATCACCGAATGGTTAGAGGCACGTTGAATATCAACATTCAGCTGGAACGGTATCGACTGGTGAAGTCTACGCTCCGACCTACTCGTGCCCATATTCAAAACCCCGAGTCCTTTCAACTAGAACTGCAGAACCGCTTTGATTGCCTAGCAAATTGCGAAACTGTGGACGATCTGAACAACAGGTTCGTGGAAACTGTCCATTCCGTTGGGTCTAAGTTCTATAAGACCCACCGTGCGAAAAGAACCAAAAAGTTCTCGGACCAAACACTTAAACTCATGGAAGAGAGGCAAGAAATGAGATTACAGTCTTCAGCAGATGCGTCAAAATACCGACAAATCAGTAGACAGATCTCTAAGTCGCAAACCAGCGACTTGCGAAATTTCAATACCGAGCGTATTAAAAATGCGATTGAAAATAATCGAGGCTCGAAAGTTTTCGCCAGAGATCTGTCTATTGGACAGAGGCAGCTGACGCGTTTGAAGACCGAACACGGTAATCTAATTTCTTCCAAGCCCGAGTTATTAAGTGAGGTCGAGAAGTTCTATGGACAGCTATACACGACTACTCAGCAGCCTGTTGCCAATTTGGCTAAAGACCCCAGAGCCAAGTTGACCCGACACTATACCGAAGATATCCCGGACGTCAGCCTATACGAGATTAGTGTGGCTCTCAAACACCTGAAGAACAATAAGGCGCCAGGTGAGGACGGAATCACAGCAGAACTCCTGAAAGCGGGTGGAAAACCGATACTTAAAGTCCTTCAGCGATTGTTCAATTCCGTCATTCACGAGGGCACGACGCCTGAGGCGTGGCATAGGAGCGTGGTGGTTCTGTTCTTCAAAAAAGGTGACAACACCTTGCTGAAGAATTACAGACCCATCTCGCTGCTAAGCCATGTTTACAAATTGTTCTCGAGAGTCATTACGAATCGTCTCGCTAATAGGTTTGACGACTTCCAGCCTCCCGAACAAGCCGGTTTCCGAAAAGGCTTTAGTACCATAGACCACATCCATACGCTGCGGCAGGTTATACAGAAGACTCACGAGTATAACCAGCCACTTTGCTTAGCGTTTGTGGACTATGAGAAAGCCTTCGATTCGGTGGAAACCTGGGCTGTGCTAAGGTCATTGCAGAGATGCCGAATTGATTACAGGTATATCCAAGCGTTGAAGTGCTTGTACGAAAACGCCACTATGTCAGTCCGTATTCAGGATCAGACTACGAGGCCAATCCAGTTGCAGCGAGGAGTGCGTCAGGGAGATGTGATCTCTCCGAAGCTATTTACCGCCGCACTGGAAGACGTCTTTAAGCTTCTGGACTGGAGCGGACTTGGCATCAACATCAATGGCGAGTACATCACTCAACTGCGGTTCGCGGATGATGTAGTCATCATGGCACAGACTCTGGATGACCTTAGTACCATGCTCAATGACCTCAGCAGCGTTTCTCAACAGGTGGGCCTGAAAATGAACATGGGCAAAACAAAAATAATGTGTAATGCTCATGTATCGCTCCACCCAGTTATAGTTGAGAACGCTGCACTCGAAATTGTAGACGAATACATATACCTAGGACATATGATCCAGTTAGGTAGGTCCAATTTCGAGAAAGAGGTGAACCGTCGAATCCAACTCGGCTGGGCTGCATTCGGGAAGCTTCGCGACATCTTTTCGTCCGAAATTCCTCAGTGCCTGAAGACAAAAGTCTTCGAACAGTGCGTGTTGCCAGTGATGACCTATGGTTCCGAGACTTGGTCGCTAACTATGGGCCTCATAAGAAGGCTTAGAGTCACACAGAGGGCGATGGAACGAGCTATGTTAGGAGTATCTCTGCGTGATCGAATCAGAAATGAGGAGATCCGCAGAAGAACCAAAGTCACCGACATAGCTCAACGAGTTGCGAAGCTGAAGTGGCAATGGGCGGGGCACATAGTTCGAAGAGCCGATGGACGTTGGGGTCCCAAAGTGCTGGAATGGCGACCCCGCACTAGTAAGCGCAGTGTTGGCCGACCCCCCACCAGGTGGACTGACGACATCAAGCGAGTCGCAGGGATTCGCTGGATGCAGGCGGCTCAGTATCGTGATGTTTGGAAGTCCCTACAAAAGGCCTATGTCCTGCAGTGGACGTCCATCGGCTGATATGATGATGATGATGAAGATATAGATAAATAGATTAAATTTACTTAAAGAGAAAACACAGTTAAAGAAAAGGTAAGAAAAGAGAGAACAGTAAAAGAAAAGGCAAGAAAAGTAGAAGAAAAAAGTAATAAAATAAAGGAAAGGAAAAGGAGAAGAAGTAAAAGAAAAGAATATATTTCTTAATTCCATGTTCACATTACATTTTGTAATTTTTTTCACATTTATCCACAAAATATTTTTATAACTGTAGGTAACCCTAAAAATGGACGACTTTCCACACAAACTTACAACGCTACCCTAAAATGTAGAAGTTAAATTCTAGTGTTAGTTGTCATGTAGGCCAGTTTTGAATTTGATATTTTGATATTCTCTGTCTATCTACGATTTGATGATTAATAATTTCTAAACGAATGGCATAGATAATAGAGCAACCTTGAAATGTGTAACGACATGTGCCTAACTTCGCTGTAGTTTTTCCCGCAGTTTGGCGTCCACCGATTGATAAAAGATTTTTGTTACGGGTTTTTCTATGTATTTAGATCAATAGGACATTTCTTTATCCAAAGGATACGTTTTCTAGTGATGATTTTGTAATATAAATATGTTGTTACCGTGATCGCTTTGTTTGGGTTTGGCTGCTGTGGAGAAATTTGTAAACATCGGGAACACAAGCCCCACGTCTATGATTTCTTGTACGTATTTAGCCATTATTGGTTCTCATTACTATATTTTGTGATAATTTCCCATTAAAATGAGTTGATGTATGCGATTTGGGGATAAATGATGATTGATTAACCTCGAAAATTTGTGTTTGTTTGGATATAAAAGTCTTACGGCTCTATAACATTTCATAGCAATGGTAATGTGGTATGAAAGCTAGTGGCAACCACGAATGCAAACACATTTTCAGGCAAAAATAAATAGGCCGTGTATTCACAAAATTGTAATTCTGATTGAGATATTTTAAAAACTTAAAGATAATGGTGTGTCAATGTAGCTATGTTGTTCTGAATGCTGTAAGATTAATGTTTTAGATCTTTCAAATACGCAATCCATCGGTAGAAGTAAAATCGACAAGTATTTACTATTCGATTTAGATATTCCGTTTTAACACACCAAATGTAATTTCAAAATAACTGAGAATATTTTTAAATTTAAGTTGCTAAAAACGAAAGGCATTCAGAATGCACACAAAATGTTCAAACTCAAAGCAAAATCTTCTGTAAAGGTTACAGTCGAAAAGCTGAGTATATTTCTAAAATTTCTCTTACTTTGTGGCAGTTCACAATACACAAACAATAACCAGCAATTATTAGTGTAGTCTTTTTTATTCTGAGGTATAAATTAACATACTTTTGTGTGTAATTAACTAGCTAGCTTATACTTATAACACAAAAAACTGCAGCTATTTTAGCTCTAGCGGTGCTAACATGCGACCAGTGAAGAGAAATATAGACAAAATTTAGTCCAATGGCATTGTCCCAGTCCTTCATACCAACGCAATGAAAGTGATAGCGGTATTTCTAGTTGGGCCATTGGTTGCATTTTCTCTATTTCTTTTCACAAGATTATCTTGTTGGTTGCATGTTAGTATCACAGGGGGATGATTTGATACTGCCCAGCCATGCATGTTGTGTATAGCTATAGAGTGGACACATTGTGCACATTTCCTAAATCCAGAGGTCGCCCCAAAAAGCGCTGGCTCGACATTGTAAACAACTTGAGAGCCAACAAATTTAAGATGTCGGTTGCTTAAGATTAGGCAAAATGTGCGAGATGCAAGGGTGGAAAGCAGACCTCACACAGTGAGACAAGAAGAGACATAATGCACATGCTCCTCCTAGGGATGAAACGATACCATTGAGGTATCGATACTTTTACTCGATACTGTATCGGTCGTCAAGTATCGACTCTTACTCGGTATCAGTTGAAAAGTATCGATACTTACTCGTATCGAATCATTTTTGGAAATTTTTGAGTAAAAACCGTAACATGTACTAGGTATTCTTTATTGTTAAGTACATTTATGAAAAAGCCTGTCTTTGTAGTGCTTCCCAAAAATATTAATTTTTCCAAACGTTTCCTAGTTAAATTTAAGCGAAGTGGCATAGACAAACAAGCTTGCCAACTACACAAACAAAACTAAGGCTAGGATGCCTTCAATAATTTCAATTTAAAATATGCAATTTTCAATTATCAATGTTAAAACAAAATAGTGACATTGGTTTACTGATATGAGTACTTTTGACTGATACCCACTCGATTCTTAATTTCAAAGTATCGATACTAAAAGTACTTGGTATCGGCGCAAAAGTATCGAGTACGTACTTGTATTTACTCGTATCGTTTCATCCCTAGCTCCTCCTTTTCTTGTGTATATTATATTATATCTCTCCCTTTACTTTACATACAGATAGACAGACAATAAAGTTGTCCATTTGTTGGCTTGTTTAGACTTAGCTTTAGCTTGTTTAGGCTTGGGTCTCCTGTATCAGATATTCAGCTTACAATCAAAATCAAATATTCTACAACCTTAGAACTGATAAAATATTGACATCAATACATATAAATATGGTAGGCTCTTACATTTTGGCACTTGCAAGTGAATTAAGAATTATAGGTTCTTATGATTAATCTAAGTTCATGGAAGTTGTCGTCAAGAAGCAATGTGTTTTCAGACAAGTGAAGGAATAACATTCAAGTACCAAAAAAGAAATTAAAAAGAGCTTATAACATGCTATGAGTGAAAACTAACTTCAGTTATGTTATTTCATTATAATCAAATCTGTATGGATCTATCTGCCTGTGAGTGTGAGGCTTTTCACACTTGGATCACAGTGATTGCAATTATGTGCATCACATATGGAGGTTAACAGTGTTAACTTGAACAAATGTTATTAAGGTTTTACAACCATATTGAAATTAATTACCAGTTGTAAGAGAGCTGAGCAATTTGTTATTCCTTATGGATATTCAACCTAAGAAAATGCACTCCAAGTTTCTGTTTTGTATACTACCTTATATCTGTATATTAAACAATAGGTGATGGTTTCTACTTACCATCTGGTGAACCACCTGCTTGGTCTATCAATAATAAGATTAATGTTTAAATTAGTGTAATTAATAATTTGCCTATCAAAACATAAAAATACACATTACATAAGTTTTGATAGATTGAGTTTCAACCATTGCTAAGGGTTATAGTTTAGTTTTAAATATAAGTTAATTCAACAGGCATACCTATTGAATTATTATTTACAAGAATGTACAACAAATCACATGTTTAAAAATTCATTATTTGAAGAACATGAATTTAAAGCAAATGTAAATTTATTCTTTTATTCTAGCCATTAGTTATGATGGTGCTAATATGAATTTATGATTGACACTTTATTTTTGATCTATAAATTAGTTTCATTAAACAATCGTTATCATCTACGCAACAACATTTTTAAGAAAAATCAATTGCCTTCATGAAAAACCTTGGTACCTTTAAATATTAAATTTTTAATTATTCAGTGGTTGTTAAGAAAATTAACAATTTGCATACATTTATAATTTATGTTGGTCATAAACTAATCCACATTTTATTATACAAAGTTGCTTAAGTTGTTTCATTTTATTTTCATTTCATTTCATTTCTTAAGCCCAAAGTTTTTCATTTCTCATGGTTATGTTGTACATTCTATATTTTAAAATATAAGAGTGAGATTTACATAGGTCTTAACTACCTCCTTGAACACTCTGTAAAATCTCCATAAAAGTTTAATTTTAGTCAGACCAGATCTATAATTTGTACATTAAAGAATTGGGAAATAATTGTTTTTAAACAATTTAATACAAAGGGCCTGGTTTCACCAGGTGTTGGATAGTTTAACTATACATTCTTCTTTTATGTTAAACAAAGATAAAACTTGTGAATAACTCATTCAGTTATAGTAGTATCACAATTTGTGTATGAAAGTGCCTATAACAAACTTCTGTCCATACTTAAGGCATACTCAAAGTGCACTGTTTACCAACAAACAAATTAAAAACCGTCCAAGTGTGTGTCAGGCTATGATCAGTGTAGGGTTCTGTAGATTAAGTTAGCACTTTAATCCCATTAGTAATGTACACAAATACCAATAACGATACCCCACACCATGGGATATACAATAAAAATTTCATCCTCACCTATTTTTTTCAATTTTTTTTTGCCCCTACCAAATTTCAGCGTTCTAGTTGTAACAGACTGTGAGTTATCTTGCTGACAACTATCTTTTTAATTAACACAGAATTAGCAATTTTCGATTTCCAATTTGGTTTTTCAAGTTGGACTATAACTCTTTAAATAGGAATTGCTACTTAACTTTTTTTATAGTTTTACTTGTAACCATTAGAGGGTGGGGACACTTGACTCTAACAAAAATTAGCTCTTAAAAGCTAATTTTAATATTACAAACATATCCCTAAATTGAAAAATATTGGTAGAAGACCCCTCATACCTTCAAAGACCTATGAAACAATATACCACACTGTGAAATAAATGAGTATAAAAATATTCATCCCCACTTTACATATAGAGGAGGTACCCTAAAAATTTTTTTAAAAATTTTGTTTTACGACTTTGTTCACACTTTAATGTACAAGTACATATTCATGCTAATTTACAGTTTTTTAGTAGTAATAGTCTCTGCACTAAACCACGGAGAGATAGACAGAGATGGTGAAACTATGAGGGTTCCGTCGTTAGTCATTTCACACCTTATAATAATTATAATTAACTTGTTCTTAAATTAATGAAAATAAATTTGATTTGAGCTAAGAATAATTAGATATAGTTAATATATTTTGAATAACATTTTATACAAAAACAACACACCTACTACCTACATTTGTTATTTGTTTGTTGGTAAACATTGCAACATTGAGCATGGCATTAGTATAGCTATGCTATTATAACTTTAAAAATTATAAAACATCTTTGCAGATTTGCACCATGGCGGAAATAGTGTACCCACAAGGCTGCCGCCCCATTACCGATGACCTTGGACCGGACGAGCTTGTTCGGAGACTTAAGGTAAGTTCTGTACACATCTATCCTAATACACAACAGTATGTGTATTAGGATCCTACCTAATTGTGATAAGTAGGAAGAACAATTCAAGTGGTGAAGGCGTTACAACGAAATGATCATTTTACATCGAATAGCAGTTTTACGATCATATAACATGATTATTTCTATGAAATAACGGCTTTTCGTTGAAATAATCTTACTACTTGATACTGCCACTTCACATATAATGAAGATGCATAAATCATTTCGTTAAAAATACGATGTAATATTATTGCATAGATGAAAATATGATGAAAACCGATGTAGTGACTCTTATTTGAATAGTACACCGAGATACATAATAACCCTGCTGTACGCGTGGCTTTAATGAGTTTTGACCTTATTAGTATTTGTTGCAGTAGCAGTTTAAAATAAATAACAGTTAGCAAAGTTTTCATATTAAAAATCAATAAAGGTAAAGATTACAAAACAATGCTAAATGTGTATATGAATGCCGATGTATGTTTAATTACGAAATGTATGCACGGTTGTGAAATTTAATACCAACTGAGAACGATGCGGATTATTTATTTTTTTCGCGTCTTTGTTGATATATGAAACGTTTTTAAAACTGCACTTCGTATGAAGTACATTTAGCTATTTATGTATACCTACCTCGTATTCCCGAAGGAACGCGAGGATAACATAATACAGCCGGTGATACTCGCTAATAATGTAACTTTCCATTGGCGAAAGTGTTTTAAAAAATGGTCCAGTAGCTTCGGAGCATATTCGTAACAAGCAAAAAGGGAAATTCAAATCTTACTTTTTAAATATTTGTTAAGGCTAGAACGTTCTCGGCTTCGCTTGCTTGAATAAGTGATATCTTTATGAATTCCTTTCTCCTGATTGATACAAAGCCTATACAATATTTTGCTTCAAACTTATCTTAGTCTTGTGCTTAGGCGTGCACAAGGTTTTTAACTAAGGTATGCACTATGCAAACAGATTATGCAAAACGGAGAACGGTTCCTCCAATGTAGGTTCGTAGTGACTTCTCATGGTAAGCAATGAAATGTTGCGTTTATGCACGTCACTAGTCTCATAAAAATCCGCTTATGTATTGACTAGCTGACGCCACGCGGTTTCGCCTGAGTGGTTCTCGTCTTGTATCTCATGCATTGGTGTGCACAACGTTTTCAACTGGGGTATGCACTATACAAACAGATTTTGCAAATTCGTAATGACTTCTCATGGTAAACAATGAATTGTTGCATCTATGCACGCCACTGATCTCATGAAAATCCGCTTATGTATTGACTAGCTGACGCCACGCGGTTTCGCCTGCGTGGTTCCCGTCTTGTATCTCATGCATTGGCGTGCACAACGTTTTCAACTGGGGTATGCACTATACAAACAGATTTTGCAAATTCGTAATGACTTCTCATGGTAAACAATAAATTGTTGCATCTATGCACGCCACTGATCTCATGAAAATCCGCTTATGTACTGACTAGCTGACGCTGCGCGGTTTCACCCGCGTAGTTCCCGTTCCAGGAATATGGGGATAATATATAGCCTTCCTCGATAAATGGGCTTTCTAACACTGAAATAATTTTTCTAATCTTACTAGTACTTTCTGAGATTAGCGCGTTCCAGTAAACAAACAAACAAACTATTCAGCTTTATAATATTAGTATAGATAAGTTTATAGACTTTACTTATGTGAGTGAAATCTAGGAAGCTAAGTTTGGAACATTACCTGACTTGACGACTTCTTTGGCGCAGTTGGAAGTGCTGTGGTTCTGAACAGAGAGGTCCTGGGTTCTATTCCCAACTCGATTAGTTTAGGATATTATATTTTCTAAATTGGCTAAGATACCTTGTTGTCCCCGGCTGGGCTGATTGAGGTTTTCTTAATTGGCTAGTTACCACCCTACAGGCAAAGACGTACCGCCAAGCGATTTAGCGTTCCGGTACGATGTCGTGTATGAACCGAAAGGTGTGTGGATTTACATCTTCCTCCAAACAAGTTAGCCCACTTCTATCTTAGATTGCATTATCACTTACCATCAGATGAGATTGTAGTCAAGGGCTAACTTGTAAAATAATAAAAAAAAAATAACCACATTTGAGAGAGTTGAGTCATGTACAATGTACACATGCCCATCGCCCTTGCTCGGTTTCTGTAATCCATTTAAATCTAGGTACACTTAGTAAAATCGAGTTAACAGCTTGGATGTGAATTTAACTAAATATTTGTACCTATCTTTTCAAAAACTCAATGACGCAATGACATTAATATATGAAACATTATTCAAATGAGTAGGGGTGTTTTTGACATTTTTTTTTCTCGGAAGGATCCATAAATCCCGCGATATTTGTGAAAAATGAATTTCTGCGGAAGTCTGCTAGCTGATGATGATGATGAGACGCCGCGTGGATCCCGTTCCCTTAGGAATACGGGGATAAAATATAGAATTTTCAAATCGGTTCAGTAGCTTTGAGCCTATTCAATGCAAACAAACAAACAAAAAATGAAATCTTTCCTCTTTATAATATTAATATAGACTAGCGGACACTCTCTCTCGTCCGATGTAAACTTTCAATTTCTTTTAAATTTATATAAATATCTTCAATGTACATAATTACCGTGTTAACCCAGTGGACCTCTGCATCCGATTTCAGAGGGTGTGGGTTCGAATCTGGTTCGGAGCATGCACCTGTAACTTTTCAGTTGTGTGCATTTTAAGAAATTAAATATCACGTGTCTCAAAACGGTGAAGGATAAACATCGTGAGGAAACCTGCATACTCGACAATTTTCTTAATTCTGTGCGTGTGTGAAGTCTGCCTATCCGCTTTGGGTCAGCGTGGTGGACTATTGGCCTAACCCCTCTCATTCTGAGAGAGACTCGAGCTCAGCAGTGAGCCGAATATGGGTTAATAGTGATTATGATGACAGAATTAGACCTGTTTTATTATAAGTATAGATATAGAATAGAATAGATTTAGGCTGTATGTTATGTGAATAGATAAAATGTCATTTCTAAAGATTGAATCAACAGCTTCTTCCTGTAAAGCAATAAATCAATTTACAGAAGGCACCGCTCGTTACTCTACCATGTCATACGTCAACACAAAACGTTTTATGATGCTAATGGTCCTTGGGCCCAGTGAGGAAATGTTCCTGTAGGCTTAACATGCACGCCAAGCTCAGACCAATTACCTATGGACTTGTATCGCACTGAAATTCACCAAAAAATTCTCTGTCGTTTTTTTGAGAGGGACTAGGTGTAAACTCACACATCGAAAATATATTTTTTTTATGTTCAGTTACATCTATGACTGATTAGTCGCTCGACTATAAACTGATTTTTTTATAGCGGAGGATGTTTCAAGTTAAAGGTCACTCCATTAAGCGACCCTTCGTGTTGTGGTCGTTTTATGGGTATTACATGCCACCACACAATATTTAACACCAATAAATATAAGGACACTTAAATGATTTAAATTTAAAGCAATGAAACATCGATTCTATAGACGCAGTTTTGTATAAACTTGTTAGATCATGATCATATACTTTTGTCAGAGGGGTAACGTCTAGCGAGGCAGGTCCTATGGTAAATGGTCTGAGATTCCAAGACATTTCGTGAAGTAAAATTTGAACTAATATTAGTTTAGATTTTATAACATTTTATGAAAAAAGTTTCTGTTAATAGAATTGAAATATTAAAAAGTTTCTGTTAATAGAAATAAAAAAACGTGGATTTCTGTTAATAGAATTTTCAAAATCGGTTGAATAAATACAGAGATTACCCCTACAACCTAACAAACTTTACTTCTTTATCACACTAACATTATAAATACGAAAGTTTGTGTGTAAGTTGTGTATGTTTGTTCCTCTTTTACGCTGCGGCTACTGAAGCGATTTGGCTGAAATTTTAAATGGAAATAGATTTTACTCTGGATTAACACATAGGCTACTTTTCATCCCGAAAATACCCATGCTTCCCGCGGGATTTTGTAAAAAAAAAAAAACTGAATTCCACGCGGACGAAGTCGCGAGCGAAGACGCGGGCTAGTAATATACATTCCTTATAGTATATACTAGCTGACGCCGCGCGGTTTCACCCGCGTGGTTTTCGTTCCCGTAGGAATACGGGTATAATATAGCCTACAGCCTTCCTCGATATATGGGCTATCTAACACTGAAAGAATTTTGCAAATCGGACCAATAGTTCCTGAGATTAGCGCGTTCAATCAAACAAACAAACAAACTCTTCAGCTTTATAATATTAGTATAGATGATGTTCATAAAAAATAGGATTTATACATAAATACTTGTTTGTTTGTCGTTATTAAATAAAAACTCTACATACATTTTATTGTTTTACACAACTGCTGTTATGCTGTAACACTTCCGTTGTTAAGATAAAGCAAATTAAACAATTCGTGCACTGTTTATGTATAATACACCTACTGTTATCGATGGAGTTAAGAGTGTGCAATATGTAATTTGGTAAAGTTAGGAGCCTGATATTTGGGTAAATGATATTTCAAAGTGTTAGCTTCGCTATGACTATACAAAATACACAATTTGTAAATTTTTTCTCGATAGTTTATTTTTTTGAAAAATACATGTTTTGCTCACATTTTGCTTTCAATCTCAGGAAAAGCAAACTTATTTTCTTAAATTTTTGTTTTGTATATAAAATTAGGTATATATCTTGAACATGGTCATTTTGTTTTTCGTTATGTTGTTTAATTTACTTGCATTTAGGTAAAAATGGGTCGCTCCGTGCTTTTCACTCACGTGAAAGTCATAATTCGGCGTCTCGTTTGCGCTTCGAATTTTATCCATATCGTACCACGCGCTGCGCGCTCTTAATGCCTAGTCAATAACTAAATAATAACACAATTGGTAACTTATATGTCAATACTCTTTTGAATGAGTCGCGCCTGAGTTTTCTTTCGAATTTTTGTTACAAGGTTCGGTTAAGTGGATAGAGTTTCGTAATTTTTTGAGTAATTTCATAATTTATTTGATAATTTCTTAATTTCGTAAAGGTACTTTACGATATCAACAAAGGAGAAACCCTCTCCTCCTCCTTCTCCTCTCCTCTCCATACAAACTCGGGCCCAAATTATACAATTGATACAGAGCTGAAAATTGGCCTTAAATTCGGACATCACCTTTAGAGGTATGATGATGCTGATGAAGGAAATCATTTTGTTGTTTAGTATTAATTTATTATTCAAATCATTATAAAATAAATAAATGAATTTTGAATTTATATAACTATCTCATAAAAAGCAATTTTTCTGTGACTCATTAATGATTAATTAATGACCATGGTACGCTACTGTACTGCAGCCGTCGCGGCACATGTTTGGAGGAAAAATATTTTATAATTTTTTTATTTATATATGGGCGGTGCCTGAGCATAACTTAGAAGGCAAAATGTACGTTTCTCTGGGCCTTAAATTAAAAAAAAAAAAACTCAAAATATTTTATAAATATCGGTTTAGCTGTCGTAAAGGGTAGCATTTATGCCTAGACGGCAAATGGTTTTTTTAACCGACTTCAAAAAAAAGGAGGAGGTGTATGTTTTTTATCTTTTAATGTTTGTTACCTAATAACTTCGTTATTTAATAACCAATTTTTAAAATTATTTCTTGTTTGAAAGAGTATATTTCCAGAGTCCCTTTTCATTTTCATGAAAATGGTTTAGTAGTTTTGTGTTAAAATCTAAATAACTGAAATACGTCTTTGAAGTCGGTTTCATTGTTAAAAATATTATTAATGATTCTAGTTAAAAACAACTTTTATTCTGATGTCTACACTTATAGAGTTTACTTTAGTTGATATTTATGTCGATAGAGATCATCTGTTCTACAAAATTATACCGCTTCATACCTAATGTTCCCGTTCAAAGTAATTTTCTCGTATTACTCGTGGATGTTACGAGGTCATCGTGCAATCTCGGCCACTGTTAGTGTTGTGAGTACGTGTCTTGAACAAATCCTATTGCGATCTTAATACGAGAAGTATCCTACTTATATTTAAAACTACCAGACGCCCTGCGGTTTCACTCGCGTAGTTCCATTCCCGTGGGAATAATCAGCCCATACTCACTACTGAGCTCTGGTATGCAGGTTTCCTCACGATGTTTTTCCTTCACAGTTTGAGACACGTGTTACTTTATTTCTTAAAATGTTGAAATACGGGGATATAATAAGGCCTATGTCACTCGGTAACATGTAGCTTTCTATTGGTAATCCAGAGAATACATACCCCCCAGCATCACAGACTCACTAACGTAACCACTATAATATTAGTATAGATAACTTTTTACCCCTTTTTAACTTCGTTAGTGAATTTTAATAGAATACGAAACACGTCCTTCATCAATTCTGTTAAAGAATATTTATGTAAAAAAAGTAGATTGGACAAAGGAATCCTGTTGTCCCACGAAAACTTTACCTCCCATTTCTTCTTCAACTTGTTGCCAAGCTATAGTTGGTTATCGATTGATAAACAACTATAGCTTGGCAACTTCGTTCGTAACACTCCCGTTGTTGCGCGCGGGGCGGGAAGCATGTAGCGATGAATGAAAAGCCCACCACTGATGCACGTCACTTCCCCGCACGCACGATTTCACACCCGCGCAGTCTTTCCGCCCGTCGCCCGCATACCATGGGAGTGTTATCAACGAACTTGATAACACCAGACTATAGCCGATTACACCCATGTACTTTCCATTCCCGTGAGAATACGGGGATAACCTATAGCCTATGACACTGACAAATAACGTGACTTTCTATTGATAAAAGAATTTTCTAAATCGCTTTGGTAGATCCAGAGATTACCTCCTATATACCTTAGAGATTACTACCTAGTACCTACCTTAAGAGCTAAAGTTTATGGTGTTTTAGGAACAACACCACAAACTTTACTTCTTTATAATATGTATAGATATAAAAATCGTATTGTCTGGCACTGTACGTCCATGTTTTTTTGTCCAGGCTTTAGCACACACCCTCCAGGGTCTGGGCCAGGATGAGGGCATGTACCAGCAGTACATACCGCTGGCGCTGCACCTCGCGGACGAGTTCTTCCTCACGCACCCGTCGCGCGACGTGCAGCTGCTCATCGCGTGCTGCATCGCCGACGTGCTGCGAGTGTACGCGCCCGAAGCGCCGTACAAGGATCAGGACCAGGTAACTGATAAAAAATTTGCTGTTTTGTATAATTTTCATGTATTGTGCTTACCCTAGATAAAAACCATGTGCACGCCACTGAGTGTGCTGTAGAGTGTAGACCACACCACTGAAGTAAGACTTCTTTCAAAAATAAAAAACAAAGCGCCATCTATGATCCTCAGGCATATAGCTGTATCGCAACAGGTTCTTCTACAAAAAGGGGTTGTTTCAAAGTTGTCTAAAAACGCCATCTACTGGTAGAGTAAAATAAAGTAACAAACATTGTTTTACTATGCACGTAGTCGTGTACGTCATATTCCGAGACACCAGGATGTCTACCGTGGAAGAATTCGTCCGGAATCTTCCACGGTCGCCACGTCGCCCCAGCGCAGGACAGCGAGTAATTGCAGTCCGCGCGGGGCACATTGATTGACATCCACTAGTACCCTAAGGCCGAATGGCCTCAGCCCCGAAAGAGCCTGGAAGAACATGACTGGGGGAACAAGATCCCCCGGCAAGGAAGCATAGCCTCGAGGCTGTACTGTACTGTACTGTGGGTGTACACCCACCCGGATTTTTTCATCTGGGAGGGATGGATGGAGGATGACTGCCTGCTGCACGTACGCGTATAGGCAGCATGCATAATATTATATTTCTTCCATCCTAATAAAATTGTCTTATTCCTCATATCCCATCTCTTGTGACAAGTGAATCTGGAGGCCTAGCCTGTTGTGAGTCGTTAAATAAGACTGATGATGATGTCTGCTAACAGAAGTGACCCAGAACCACCCAGGCGACAATGAGCAATATGAAGCTGGGTGGTGCTTAATTGGTAACATAAAATATTTTAGAATTTATGAACATAAAATATATGTTGATATTCAATTATTTATACTAAATGTTTGTATTTTTTTTTTATCCCAAGGTGAAAACAATATTCCTGTTCCTGATCAACCAACTACAAGGTCTCCGGGACCCAAAAGACCCAGCTTTCAAGCGGTATTTCTACCTGCTGGAGAATCTGGCCTATGTCAAGTCTTTCAACATGTGCTTCGAGTTGGAAGATTGCCAGGAGATATTTTGTGCACTGTTCTCACTTATGTTTAAGATTGTCAAGTAAGTTAATAATACTTTCATTAATAGTTTTGTTTTACAGAAGATTTTAACTAAAAAAAGCCAAAATCCGCATATTATGAAGAATTCATGTGAATTTCTAAGTTGTTAAAAATAAGACTTTATAAAAATGTATATTTTTTGTCCCTCAGTACTGAACATTCGTCTAAAGTAAAGTCCTTCATGCTGGACGTGCTGTGTCCCCTCATTACGGAGTCTGACGTGGTCTCCAACGAGCTGCTGAACGTCATCCTCATGAACCTGGTGGAGCCCAACAAGCGAGAGCACAAGCATGCCTACTCGCTCGCCAAAGAGCTTATCATAAAGACCAGCGAGACCTTGGAACCATACATACAGGCGGTGAGTAATCATCATCATCATCATCATTAACAGCCGATGGACGTCCACTGCTAGACATAGGCCTCTTGCATGGACTTCCAAACTAAACTTTCTCGAGCCGCCAGCATCCAGCGGCTCCCTACAACCCGCTTGATGTTCTCGGTCCACCTAGTGGGAGGTCGACCAACATTACGCTTTCCGGTGCGGGGTCGCCATTCCAGCACCTTGGGACCTAGTGAAAATCAATATTCGTTATCATGTGTTTTAATTATAGTTTAGTTTATTCAAATAGTTAATTAAAAAATAGTTAATCGAGAACAAAGAACAAAGAAAAAATTTTTTCCAGATATTTTTTATGTATTCTCGTTTTAATAAATTGTTTGTTTCATTTCAGTTCTTTAACCACGTTCTTATATTAGGGAAAGAAGAAAAGAATCTTGTTATTTTTTCAAAAGTGTATGAATTAATATACGAATTAAACCAATGCTGCCCATCGGTGTTGCTATCAGTACTGCCACAGTTAGAGTGTAAACTAAAGTCAGCTCAATTCCAAGAGCGACTGAGCGCTGTAGCTCTACTCGCCAGAATGTTCTCTGAGCCAGGGTCGGAACTTGCCAAGCAGTACCCGGCTCTGTGGCGAGCGTTTCTCGGCAGATTTAACGATATATCAGTACAAATTAGAATCAAATGCGTCCAATATTGTATGCATTTCCTCGTACACCATCCAGATTTGAGGAAAGATATTACGGAGACATTAAAAATGAGACAGCACGATTCCCACGAACAAGTTCGTTACGAAGTCGTCATGGCTATAATAGCGACAGCTCAGAGAGATTTCGAAGCTGTGGCCGAGTCTGAAGACTTGTTACACTTCGTCAGAGAGAGGACTTTAGATAAGAAGTTTAAAATACGCAAAGAAGCGATGTCTGGTCTAGCGATGATATACAAAAAGTTCCTGACAGAAGATTCTGTACCACCAGCCACAGAGCGAGCGGTGCAGTGGATAAAAGACAAAATCCTCCATGGTTACTACATGACAGCTTTGGAGGACAGATTGTTGGTTGAAAGACTCTTGAATACATCATTAGTTCCATATACACTGCCAGCGCCAGTGAGGATGAAAAAGCTGTTCTATTTGATGTCTAATGTCGATGATAACGCCACCAAAGCGTTCATAGAGCTTCAGAAACATCAACTGGCCGTGCGAAGGACGGTCGCTGAATGGATCGATTTGCATAGAAAACCTCCGACGCCAGCCGTACAGAAGGAGATGATAGCTAAAGTTTTACACATTAGTTCTAAGTTTTTGCCCGAATCGGTGAAAGCGCAGGAGTTTCTTAACAAGTTCTCCAGCCATATGAAGAAAGCGCCGGAGTTGTTGCAAGGGATGGAGACGATTTTGAGTCCAAACGTCAGCTGCGAAGTTTGTGTGCGCACTACAGTGAGTATGAGTGCAGTTTATTTAATTACTTGCTGACGCCGCGCGTTTGCACCCGCGTGGTTCTCGTTCCCGTTGGAATACGGGGATAATATATAACCTATAGCCTTCCTCGAAAAACGGTCTATCTAACAGTAAAAGAATGTTTTAAATCGGACCAGTAGTCAACAAACGAACAAACAAACTCTTCAGCTTTATAATATTAGTATAGAAGTATAGATAAATGTTAACTTGTATCTTTGTAAAATATATTATATGAGATATATTTTATTTGTCAATTATTGTAGTGCTCTTGAGTTTTTTCATTTTATATTTTTTATATTGTAACTGAATGTAATAATGTATGCAGTAATAGCTTTCCTATACTGGTAAATACTTCACTTTAATTATTGTTATTATATCAATTAATATTATAGACTAGAGGGTTCAAAACTTCTTTCTTTTTTGCAGTCAAATGTGCTGAAAAAGCTAGGCCAACCAGTAATGACAAACCTTTATTACAACACAGTGAAGATGCTTCTAGAGCGAGTGAGCTCAGTGATGGTGGATCATGATTCATTGCTCATACTTGTTGGATTTGTGGAGGGGGCTGTCAGAGGCACAGACTCGTCAATCGCTGAGGAGTGTGGTAAGTAACGTATAACTTGCAAATGTGATATTATGCAGCTGGATGCTTGCGGCTCAAGACTCACTAGAGGCAGATGTCTAACCGTGGAAGTCTATTGGCTGATGATAATGATAATGCGATACTATTGGGACGCTTCGGCCGTGGTTAGTTACCACCCTACCGGCAAAGACGTACTGCCAAGCGATTTAGCGTTCCGGTACGATGCCGTGTAGAAACCGAAAGGAGTGTGGATTTTCATCCTCCTCCTAATGAGTTAGGCCGCTTCCATCTTAGATTGCATCATCACTTATGATCAGGTGAGATTGCAGTCAAGGGCTAACTTGTAAAGAATAATAAAAAAAATCTGGGCTGAGATTTTTTTTCGACAATTTCTTGGACCAACAACGCATTTAACCAGGGCCTGTAGCAATATGGCACGTCGGTTCGGTCGAAGCGTTAGCGTTTATAGAAAGTATAAACGTTTAGACAGTTCCGATCAATAACTTGATCGTGACCTTTCGATAGCAAATGTCATTCCCATACATTTTTCAATTCTCTAAGCGTTTGAGATTGTAGAAAGAAAGAAAGAAGGCAAATTCGTTTGTTACACTCCCGCTTCGGGCCGTGAGGGGGTAGCAATGTCCCGCGCGCACGACTTTACACTCACGCAGTCCTTCCCCCCGTCATCCGCATATCATGGGAGTGTCATCAATGAACTTGTCAAGCTATACGCCAGACGCGTTAGTTTCAAGTAGTGTACTGTATGTAATTTGCAGGCATAGACATAAAGAAGGCGGCGGAGCGCGGGCTGAAGCTGCTGGTGATGCTGTCGTTCGTGTTCCCGGCGCACTTCCTGCACGAGGACGTGCTGAGCCGCCTCACGTCGCTGCTGGAGATGGACGACGAGACGGTCGCGCCGCACATACTCGCCGCGCTCACCTTCCTCGGCAAATACAGGCCGCTGAGTAAGTGATATTAATTGATTATGAAACACGGCTAAAACTCACGTGATATTAGGTCGGAGTATGCCCGACTAGTTTCGAACCCATACGGGGCCCTTAGTCATGAGCTGGTTCTTGCAACGCGGCACGATCCAAACTGCGAAGCGGCGGCCTGATGCGCAGCTGCTCGCATCGCGCGCTGGGAGAGGGGTTGAGTGGTGGGGAGTGAAGGTTCCGTTACACTCTCCGACGGTTCATTAATGTCATTTTCATTAGACTCGTCTTGTTGTAAGCAAATCTAACTAACGCTATCTTGTTCCAAGTTTGTTGTATGTGACAATGAATGAAATAGCGGTTTCCACGCTGTCGACAGCAACCATCCATGATCCCGATTAAAATGCTGATCCATGAACCCAACAAACTTGAAACAAGATAGCGTTAGTTCGGTTTGCTTAGGGGTTCGATGTTTATTTTTATTTATTTACTAGCGGACCCGGTCAAGCTTCGCGAACTTATGTGCACTTCGTCCCTAACCCTACTCCTATCCTACCCTACTCTCCTACTCCTACCATACCCCAACTCTAACCCTACCCTATCCCTATCTTAACCCCACCCCACCCGTACCATATCCCTACTTGTACCGGTACCCTACCCTACCCTTACCCCTACCGCTACCCTAAAATTGTCATAAATAGTCTGCATACCAATTTTTGGCTTTCTACCTTGAAAATTGCAGAATGCTCCATACAAACTTTAACTATCTTCACTTAAAACATCACGTCAATTCGTCGCTCCGCTCCATTGCCGTGAAAGACAGAAACATACAAACACACACACTTTCACATTTATAATATTAGTATGGTAACTGTATTGCCATATTCGGCTCACTGCTGAGCTCGAGTCTCCACTCAGAATGAGAGGGGTTAGGCCAATAGTCCACCACGTTGGCCCAATGCGGATTGGCAGACTTCACACACGCAGAGAATTAAGAAAATTCTCTGGTAAGCAGGTTTCCTCACGATGTTTTCCTTCACCGTTTGAGACACGTGATATCTAATTTTTTTTTAAATGCACACAACTGAAAAGTTGGAGGTGCATGCCCCGGACCGGATTCGAACCCACACCCTCCGGAATCGGAAGCAGGGGTCATATCCACTGGGCTATCACGGCTAACTCATTCGTCCCAATATGGGTTGATAACGACTGTATTGCACAAAAAAACTATAACAAAGAAAATAGTAGAAAACATAGTATACAAGTATGTGCAAAGGCTGTCTTATTGCTAACTAGAGGACGCCCGCGACTTCGTCCGCGTGAAATTTAGTTTTTCACAAATCCCTCGGGAAAAAAAGTAGCCTATGTGTTAATCCCGAGTAAAATCCATTTTCATTCCAAATTTTAGCCAAATCGCTTCAATAGTAGCGGCGTTAAAGAGTAACAAACATCCAAACATCCATACAAACTTTCGCGTTTATAATATTAGTAGGATAGCAATATCTGCCAGATAACCTTTGATATATGTTGAGGAAAGTATGATTTCGGCGCACGACCACGTCCTCAATTTTTTTCCTGTTAATAATGTACTCTTCTATAACTGATATCGATACAAATGTTTTAAATTTTTACAGGTGAAGCGTGTCCAACGTTGTTCCCTAAGCTGATAATTCTATGCAAGGCGTACGCTGAAGTTGGTACACCGAAACAAGCCAAAAACGCTGTCAGGTAAACTTTTTCTTATCCTTTTTAGTGGAACAGGTATTGAAAGCTGTCTTAGTAAGGATCTTATCTTTGGCAGGGCAAGTAGAGCTACACAAACAGAAAGGAAGTGTTGACAAGTCATAAAGTAACTCTTAACCCTACGCCTCAGTTACAAGTCCTGTGGCGCTAACATGCGGCTAACGAGATAATCTCGAGAAGAGAAATAGGCAAATTTCAGCCAATGGCGATGCAACCGGAAATATAATAGGAATATTATAATATAAATAAGAGGAATATCTCTTTCATTGCATTGGGACGAATGAGATGGGACTGGTACTACTCTGCCGCCATCGAACGATATTTTCCTAGCCAAGTGGCACGTCGATTCTCTTTCTACAATCGCCAACGCTTCGAAAAGTAGAAAGATGTATGTAGAAGGGAATGACATTTGCTATCGACAGGTCATGTGATCAAGATCTATCATTCCCATACACGGCCTCCGTGGCGCAGTGGTATGCGCGGTGGATTTACAAAACGGAGGTCCTGGGCTCGATCCCCGGCTGGCTAGTTAGCACCCTACCGACAAAGACGTACCGCCAAGCGATTTAGCGTTCCGGTACGATGTCGTGTTGAAACCGAAAGGAGTGTGAATTTCATCCTACTCTAAACAAGTCAGCCCGCTTCCATCTTAGATTGCATCATCACTTACCATCAGGTGGGATTGTAGTCAAGGGCTAACTAGTAGACAATAAAAAAAAAAGCGATCGTAGAAAGAGAATCGACATACCACTTGGCTAGGGGGGCTAGGCTCTGCTTAGATATAGGTTAGAGATAGTAGATTTTCTGTCTCACACAATAGACCTGGCATCCGTACAGTGAATCCATTGCTCAGATGTTTGTCTGTTTTCCTCGTGGTAAGACCTTTTCATCAACACCCGAATTGTTGTTTCTTTTTTACCCAAAATATTTATTTATTTGTCCAGATGTCTATTCGTGAACGTCCCGGAGCAGCGCGCGCAGATCTTCACGGAGATCCTGGAGACGCTGAAGTCGACGCTGAGCCCGCACTCGGAGCACTACCGCACCGCCATCGTCACGCTCGGCCACATCGCGCACAACCTGCCCGAGGACTTCCCCGTCATCATCAAGAACATCGTCTCCCGGAAGGTGAGCGATTACACTGGACATTTTGTTTTTTTTTTAAGATGGAAGCGGGCTAACTTGTTAGGAGGATGAAAATCCACCCTTCTTTCAGTTTTTACACGACATTGTTCCGGAGCGCTAAATCGCTTGGCGGTACGTCTTTGCCGGTAGGGTGGTAATTAGTCTCGGCCAAAGCCTCCCACCAGCCAGACCAGGACCAATTAAGAAAACCTCAATCAGCCCAGCCGGACATCAAACTCCGTCTTGTAAATCCACCGCGTATGTCACTGCGCCACGGAGACCGTCAAATCATCGGACATCGGCTGTTAATGATGATGATTATTCTGTGATGAATCTTTAGACTGGGTGACCTCAAGCAATCATAACAAACAGCCGATGAACGTCCACTGTTGGAGAAAGGCCTTTTGCATGGACTTCCAAACATCACAGTCTTGTGTCTTCAGTCCACCTAGTGGATTACGCTATCAGGCCAGGGGTCGTCATTCCTTGGGACTTCAACTTCCACAGACTCTTCAAACTATGTGGCCTGTCCATTGTCACTTTAGGTTTGCATGTGCTGACTTTGGTTTTTCTGCAAATCTCCTCATTTTTGATTCGATCGAGCAGAGAAACTTCGAGTATAGCTTGCTTCATCGCCCGCTGAGAGACTTTGTCTGTGGAAGGTGAGAGATTACACTGCAGTGGACATTGGCTGTTAATGATGATGATTATTCTGTGACGATTCTTTAGATTTTGACCTAAAGCAATCATTATCATCAATAGGTGGACTGAGCACACAAGACTGTAATTATATAGTCTGTATAATGTACCTAGTCATATAGTGTGTATGACTATCTGATGAGGGGTAGTCATTCCAGCACCTTGGGACTCCAACTTCCACAGACTCTTCAAACAAAGTGCCACTTCAGGTTTGCATCTTGGACTTTGGTTTTTCTGAAAATCTCCTAATTTTTCAATTTCCCCCCCGAGCGACTTTGTCTTATTATGAAGCTCATAGTTACTTAAACCACAGAATACAAGTACCTAAACCTGTACCACAAAGGCATAAATTAATTGAAGTGAAGTTCTAACCAAACCTTCACCTTTTCTGTTTTATATTTAAATGTATATTTTGTCAACAGATAGTGAAAGAGTTACTGGTCAGAGAAGGTGGTGGGAGTTCGAATACTCTGGATGGCGGTTGGTGTGATGAAGAGGATCTGCCAGAAGAGACTCGCTGCAAACTAGAAGGCCTCAAATGCATGGCCCGCTGGCTCCTAGGACTCAAGAAGGACGAATTATCTGCTCAGAAGACGTTTAGGATGCTAAATGCGTTTATCGTACATAAAGGAGATCTATTACAGGTATCATCTGAATTACAATATTGACATATTGTATCGACCTATTCAGGATCGATGTTCTATTAATGTAATTACAACGATATACGAAGAGCTACGATATATATCCGTAAACCGACTTTACAAACAACCAATATTTTTACCGACCGATAAATTTACGTGATAACGTCATAAGAAAACATTTCGATGGAGTGGAAGAGAGTTTGATGCGTCATAAATCGATCGCTTAAGTCGAGACGTTATAGTATGGGAGGCCGGGATTCTAAATTTGCAATTACTGCAGCGTCATTGGAATCGGTTAAATTTGGTAGATTAGACGATAGAAATAATAAATTAATTGCTGTTCGTTAGTCTCGCTAAAACTCGAGAACTGCTTAACGGATTTATCTTATCTTGGTCTTGAAATGTTCGTGGAGGTATAGGGAAGGTTTAAAAGGTAAGAAAAAAACAAATAATTTCCGGGAAAACCCTAAAAACTGCCCTTTTCTATTTCCCATACAGACGTTTAAGAGTCAAGCGGTAGGGGTAGGGTAGGGGTAGAGTAGGGATAGAGAATAAGTGCACTTATGTCAAAACGAAGCTTGATCGGGTCCGCTAGTACTAAATAAATAAATGTACTTTTTTCGCTTTTCAGGGAAAAAAACTACAGACTTTAAAGACAAACACTTTATTACTTTATAAAGACTTTATTACTTTGGCTTACTGAAATCATCAGAAAACATGAGCGATTATTTTAGAGATTAATTTATTCAAAACAAGTAAAAAAAATATTCAAAGTAATTTGTGGCTGGATAACAGAAATATAAGGATTTATTTTGTAACATTAGTACCCTCCCATTCCATAACGTTACGCTCAAATTTATTTGAATGTCAAATTTGAATGCACACCTTTTAGCTATCAACTCACCTACCTTATCTTAATCTGACGTGCTGCTTGAGTATTTCTGAAGTTTTATTTTTTGGTTGCCTTAAACGTACCCACCAATAATAAGAGCTCATACTTGGTAGACGCACTGAGCAACGTGCAAGGTATATTCGCTGACGCGCTCAAGTAACTGCAAAAATCCCCTCTTCGGCTCCTTTAACTATTATAACGTCAAAAAAAAATGTGTTTTTTAACAATATGAATCATGTTGTACAGCAAAAGCGCGTGTCTGCCGCCGAGATGGCGCACCTGCGGCTGGCGGCGGGCGCGGCCATGCTCAAGATCTGCGAGCAGAAGGGCGTGGGCGACCAGTTCACGGCCGACCAGTTCTACAACCTGTCGCATCTCATGGTGGTACGTTTGTTGCCTCTGGTTCTCATTACTATTACCTCTATCTTATAATAGGCTATAGCTTAGCACTCCCATGATATGCGGACGACGGGGGGAAAGGACTGCGAGGGTGTGAGGTAGTGCGCGCGGGGCAGAGGGAAGAACTGCGCGGGTATGAAGTCGTGCACGCGGGGCATCGCTACTCCCCCCTCCCGGCCCGCGCGGACCAATAGGAGTGTTACGAACGACTTTGCCAAGCTATAATAATACTATTTTCTTATCTTATTACTATTTCTACAAGCTAAAATTCGTCAACAAAAGAAGCTGCACAAACTCCATTGTTGATAGCCAGAGTCAACATAGGTACTGTGTTTGGTCATCTTTTATATTATTGTCGTACATTCACTTAAGCGCTAGAGAATTATAACAGAAAACAACATTTTTAGAATTGGCATCTTCCATGTAAAGAAGTAGTTCTATTTCATCTTCCATTTTATAATAAAAACAACATCATATTTTAATATAATTAGTGTGAAATGAGATTTTCTACCTACTTTTATTTTTAATTTCTTGTCATATTACATACCCAATTTTGTTTTTGTATAGGTGCAGACAATGATTTTTTTAATGTAATAAATGATTTTCTTACAGGATGATGTACCTGAAGTGAGAGAAGCGTTCGCTGCAAAACTACATAAGGGCTTATCAAAGGTAAAATATTATGAACACGTTCAAAATACATTATGTCCATTTTAAAATTGATGCCTTTTAAATATGGTAGATTGAAGATCACTTGTGATTTTGCATAAAAATGTTTAGTTCAGATGTTCAAAGACTACGTTAAAGGAAAGTAGTCGGAGAGTAGCTCTTAGACGCCTTATTTCTCTATGATTGTGAATTTAGATATTATGAGTGATTAAGAAATGTGTGAATATGACCAAAAAATGTCAATAGGGTATACCAAACAAATGTCTGCCGTTGGACTTCATGGGCATGTACGCGTTGGCCGGACGCGAGCCCGACAAGCGCATCCGCGGCCTCGTGCGGCAGTACATGCTGGCCGACGTGGTGCGGCGCAGGGAGTACGTGCGGACCATCACCGTGGGCACCAAAGGTAACCGTACCACCGCTCGACTGTAGTACATGCTGGCCGACGTGGTGCGGCGCAGTGAGTACGTGCGTATTTAGATTGCAAATTTTACTCCCACATAACCAAAAAAATTACATACATAAAATAATAAGAGGGTTTATATTAATAATTCAAATCCAGTTTGGTATATTGTACGCAATTTTCGCGAACCTTTCTGTGAACACGCATTTAGATACTGATAAAGAGTAACATATACAAAAACATTGCATTTTTGACAATATTACATACATGTAGATCATATTTCTTATTTTCGAAGTCTGTTAAAAATGTGAATAATGGGAATGAATTGTTTGTACAGTAGAGAAGGCAGTGAGCCAGCTGCCGCACATCCTGCCCGACTACATGATGGTGTTCGCTGTGCCGGTGCTGGCGCACGACCCCGCCTTCGTCGCCTACGACAACGTGCCGCAGCTCAGGGTGAGTCGCAGCCTCAGACCAATTACCATTGGACTTGTCTTTTTCCTAGTGTTACAAGTTCTTTGATTACGGATGGTATTAACCTTCAAACCTTCATTATTTATGTTATTGTGGGGGAGGTTTTGTGATGTTGTAATTAAAAGGGTATTTGATGAATAGAGTTAACTTGTTTCTTAGGCAGCGTAGACACCGTCACGTTTCCAGTCACGTTAGTGATTTTGTGCAATAATGTTTTGTTGTAATTATTTATAATGCTTTGTGTTGTAATTCTTGATTATAAATTGTTTAGTGTAGGCATGGAGAACTTGTCGTGTACGGGAGATGCGTGTCAGTTCTTAAGTTAATTCTAAAGAGATCCCTTAAACCTACACCCAAGGTCAAGTCCTGGGACCTGCTCGATGTGTTTCCTCTACCACAGAATAATGGTACAGTCACTGTTGCTGCTACCCGTCACGTCATACTAGCGTTGTTTCGTGGTCTATGTGGGGTCTACATCTATGTTTTCTTGAATAATATTGAAAATTACTTATGTGACGCGTCGTGTACTGACTCGAGAATGTATTAGTTTTTGAATTTGTATTTGGAATATGCCGTGTTCCATGAGATCTATCTGCCTATTATTCTTTAATCTGTGTACCGTTGTTTGTGTTGTGTAGATGGTGAAGCAGTGTCTGTGGTTCGTGCTGGAGCCGCTGATAACGCGCAACGACTTCTACTGCTACGGCTTCTATAAGAGTCTCGTGGAGCGAATGAAGATGCACAAGGATGCACTCAATGAAATGGACGACGCTATGAATTATGTAAGTCGTCACTGTTTATTATAGGACTAGCAAACGCCCGCGACTTCGTTCTACCCTACACCTAATGCCCAATATCTTAGCCACTGGAGCAAGACCAAAACAAAAAAAGTAATATAGGCATCATTTAGGTACTCTGTTATATTTGGCACAAGCTAGAAAAGATGCCAGCTCAGCACTGTGCATGGACCAAGAAAATACTGGAACACGCAATGCTGATACCCTACCCTGCTCCTACTCTACCCTGCTCCTACCCTACCCTGCTCCTACCGTACACTTCATCATACCCCTACTCATCTCTACCCCTACCTTACTCCTACTCTACCTCTAACCTGCAGTTGCAGTTGTCTCTGAAAGTATGAACTGAAATTCCTTTAACGCTTAAAACGCTATATTGTACTTTTTTGCATGTGGTTGGCAAACGTTTGGTTAAATTCACACTTGCGCCGCAACGATTCGGATATCTCCGCTCGAAACTGGTTTAAACCGGCGCCAACTATTTTGAAAACTACCTCTTTGATTGGGCCTTTGGTGGCCACAACCCTTGCTTAATGTCTAACAATTTATATGGCGTATAGAGTTTAAAAATATGTAATCGTACAGAATTAGTAAATACTGATTCACGGTTGTCAGAGTATATGGTAATAATGTTTCACTTTTGTAGCTTTCACTAACAGATGTTAATGATAATGACACCAAATTTACATCCCAATATTAATAAGCATCATAATCACTACCAAGTTCCCACCATCTCAGCCATGGGAAGTTGCTATTTATACCGACAATTTCATAGTCGAAAGAAAGTCAACTTTTGTATACGAGTGACTCAGGATGAGTGAATAGGTTGATGCAACTACCTATATTTTGCAGAAACTATGGGCAACCTGCGACCTGGCGATGTCGGTGATCTGGACGCGCTCCACCACCTTCGAGCTGCGCGACTTCCCGTCGGACGCGCGCATCCCCACCATGTACTTCGCGCCGCAGCCCGACTACTTCGTCAACACGCGCGTCTTCTTACCGCCCGAGCTTCAGGTGACTACTAGAGCGCGGGCACGCGATGCGTTGCGGCGCCGCATCGCAAACATTTCGCCGTATCAGGTGGCATACGAGCGGTGCGGCGCCGCAACGTTGTTGTGTCGCAGAGGCGCCGTATCGACGTTAGACAGTATGGAAATCCTTGTGACGCATAAACAACTGAGCGGTGACGCTCCGACGTCGCAACGCATTCACCCCTCCCCGCCTCGTCTCGGTAGTTGCAAGTCCGGTGCGGCGCCGCAACGTTGGTATGTCGCAAAGGCACCGTATCGACGTTAGACAGTCTGTAAATCCGTGTGATGTATAAACAACTGAGCGGTGCCGCTCCGACGTCGCATCGCATTCACCCCTCCCCGCCTCGTCTCGGTGGTTGCAAGTCCGGTGCGGCTCTTACTTACTGCCAACTTCGAGCTGCGCGACTTCTTTTTCAGCCGATGGGAGTCCAATACTGGACATAGGTCTCTTTTAAGGACTTTCCTCGTATTGGAGCAGCTTAGTAGGTTTACACTTCATATCTTCTCTCATATAAAGAGGTCGAACTGTCTCTGTACGGGGCAATCAAAATAGGCTATCAAAATAGGCTGATGACGGTATGAAATTTAGAAACGAAAATATTTCTTGCAGTTCCAACCGAAGAAACAGCCCGCAGCAGTGACAGAAATAAACTCACGCGGCAAGAAACGGCGCGTCGCTGAAGAAAAAGACTCCACAAACGCCAACGATGTTGAGGTGAGACATTCATATACTAGCGGACACAATAAACGTTGACTTACATTGTAGACCGAGGATGCGCCAACGCGTGAAAATTTAAAACTCTTTCTCTCTCTCTCGTGAAAAGAGGATATTGTCGACCAATAGTGGTTGAGTTTAAAATATCGCTCTCTCTTTCATCCCAACGCAACAAGAGCGATTGTTTTTAATTCGGTTGCTATTACACATTTTCTTGTTTCAAGATATGTAAGAAAGAAAGACAGAAAGAAAAAATCTTTATTACAGCATAATGCCACACAACACAATTTGCTCTTAATATCATATAATGTCGTAGTTAATTATGTCGTAGTGCTATAGATCCCGATAGATAGGCCTGCACATCTTAGGCCTATAGAGGACCCGACAGATATGTCCTGCCTAGTAGGTTTAAGAAGCTTCAACAACATATCTCAAATTCAATTACTTCAAGTAGAATTTTAGTTTACAAGCACTTCTGAAACGTCAGGTTCGTGTGTTTGACTAATAACTCTACTACTGATTCGAAGGGTAGGATCTGCTGAGAAGAACCGACAATAAACTCAAATAAAAAATTAACAGTTTAAAAAACAAAAAAACACGCTTGTTAGAGATATCTTAGATGTCCGCCATATTGGATTTAAGTCACGTGACTATTTTTTTTTATTATTTCATCCATATCATGGGGATGGATTTCAAACAGCCAGTCCGTCATCTTGGGGAGGCCGCCATATTAGATTTGTAATGACGTTTCTTAGTTTGTATGTATTACATCTTTATCATGAATTTTGTGTTTTAATAAATCCTATTATGCATCGTTTCACATTCTACTGTTATATTACCAAAGGATAAGTTATAATAAAATTTACAAATGGGCCCTTTAAATAATCGTCACCAATTTACAGTAATATGTTATTTATTTATTTATTCATTTAAGTTACATTTCCACATGTCATAAATAAAATGTCATAATTATTACAAATGGAACCCTGTGAGGGTGTTGTAACTACAAAGTAAAACTTAACTTAACATAACATAAGATAAGATAAGTAGAGTGGCGGATTTATTGTTTTTCGGTCAAAAAATCATTAATTTTATAATATACTTTTTCAAGCAAAAAGTTTTTTAATGTTAATAAAAACTCATTAATGTTTTCCTTTTCTTAATGTAATTTATTATATATTTTTATGCACATTTTGTGCGGGCCAGTACTGTGCATTTTGTTTGTGTTTTAATGTTGAATTAATGTTGCATTCAACAGCCCTCTGAAGCATCAGACACCCAGATATTACTGCCCTGTCTAGAGCAACCCCCGGAGACAGATCTAGAAGAGCCGCTCGCCAAACGAGTCATGAGCGATTGAAGAGCCCCGAGTCCACAGATACACATGTACGTTCCACAAGGTTTGTGTTTGAACCGTTATCTGTGGTGATGTCTAAATTGTTGTATACTTACTGCCATAGTCTGTGAAAATATATAGGTTTGTTTTTCTGAAACAAATGTTTATTACTTGCAATGCAATGTACTACTTGGTCGAGACACACTGATAGGTAATAGGAAGTGAGTCTTCACTCGCTCGGTCTAGATGTGAAAATATATTTGTTTTATTTTTTAAACTGTTACTTTCAATGCAATGTACTACTTGGTAGAAACAACGGTGCACCTATTGATAGTGAGTTTTTACACATGCGGCTCAGAGGTGAAAAAATATAGGCTTCGTTTTTCGGAAAAAACTCTTTATTACTTGCAATCGAAATTGGTCGAAATAACTGCACCTATAGGTTAAAGTTAAAAATTAGAAATCAACCGCACGGTACAGAGGTGAAAAAATATAAATTTGTTTTTCGGAAAAAATGTTTATTACTTGCAATGCATATATTTATTTATTTTGCTATCAACCGCGAAAAGCCGACGGACCCATGCGACAACGTCACCCAGGTCCGACAAAATACTCTCTACGTACGTTTCACCCCGAAACTAAAAATATTTCATCCGGAGCCTCAGACTAATTAGATAAAGACCTGCCTCGCAAGACATTATTTTTCTGTCAAAGTATATGATCAACGATCTTATGCGATTATAAACACTGTCTTTATAGAATCGATGTTTCATAGTTTACAATCGTGTCCGTCGGTTAAAATCCTCCGTAAGAATTCCTTCTTGTGTAGTTAAATGGTGTACAAAACGAACAAAAACTGCTAGTTTAGTATAAGATATGTATGAAATCTAAGCTCGTTTTCCTTAGAAAATGGCAGAAATTTTGTTCGTGAATTTGGGTGCGATACTAGTCCTTATGTATTTAGTCTGAGTCCGGAGCATCCTCAGGAGATGTTGACTCTACAACGTGCAATGTAACATAACTACTTGACTGAGAAAACAGTACACGGTACAGAAGTACTTTACTAATATCTGAATTCTTGTCTTTGATATCGGATGTACCAAAGATATCTGCTTTCTATAAAATTATCTTCAACCTGTGACAATACATAAATTGTTAAATTTTATACTGCATCAGAATAATGTATAAAAAAATATTAATTATATATTTTTTTGTTTGTTATAATCATGTCTATTTCGCAGTTAGTATTGGTGTAATTAGATATTTGACAGTTGTAAAGTAAAGATATAAAATTACATGGTATTTTTTCGCGTTAACAACTGTCCGCCCGCATATCCCATGATATGCGGGGGACGGGAGGGAAGACTGCGCGGGTGTGAAATCGCGCACACGGGGAAGTGAGGTTCATCAGTCGTGGGTTTTTCATTCATCGCTACACGACCCCGGCCCGCGCGGACCATCGGAGTGTTACGAACGAAGTTGCCAAGCTTTGTTTATTAAATGTGCCACAGCTGAAAAGTGTCACGATTAATTTTTCCATCAAAATGAGCTCGTTCCTGAGACATACGTAACTTCACTTCGTAATGGGTAATTCGCTTATAATGGAAATCATGAAATATTTTTCCTAACAATACTAAATAATCTATTTTTAAAGACTCAAAAGAAGTATAATTTTAAATACATTTTTTAGAATTCGCAGCACTAACTATTTCTAGTAGTTATACACTTAAATTTAACTCTTTAAAAGCCAGGTTTATCCATTTTCAAATAATAACTTCCCGTTCCTAAATCTCATCAGGGTATCATCCAGTCAGTAAATACAATAAATAATAATTAATTTACTACTGCCCACTTCACTTCAAGTGTTACTGCCCTAAATTTGTATTAGATAAGTATTTTTATAATATCAACAATATACACCCACCCTGCATAGCAAACTGTATAGTATAGCATACCTATACTGTCAAACGCTTGTCTACTCGTATACAATTCAGTCAAAGCCAAACAGACTTCGAAAAGTACATAACACTTTATCAATGGTTTTGTTTATCTACGAATGTCTATATTGTCTAATGTCGCTTTCCTCTGTCGTTTGCGGTGCGGTTTGTCTATAGGTCTTTTTATTGGATTTACGATACGGCTATTCAGTAATGATGTTTTTACAACTCGATACTGTGAGTCTCGAATTTTGTTTCTTTTTCTAACACGATACTATAGATAGAGAGAAATAGAGACGAATTGAAACTCACACTGTCGAGCTATAAAACATCGTTACAGAATAGTGCCAATATTCGAATTCGTCACCTTTTTACGATTTCAACGTATTTCGTAGGTAATATTCGATATTGTTCATACATACATGACGTGAAAAAAATGGCGGGAATGCTATTTGTATAAAGAGAAGAGAGAAGTATTTGAGACGATTTTGACATAGTACGATTGTCTACAAAACTGGTCCAAAATCATAATAGATTTTGTATTAAATACTGATAGAAAATCAGCAAAAACTATTTTGATTTAATTTTTTAGTATATTATGTACCATCGTGAGCATTAACATGAACTATTGTTGTTTACGATATTAGTATTTAAAATATAAGACATGGCAGATTATATTTAAACTCATGCACCATTAAAAACAAGATTTATTGTGTAATATTTTGATGTTACGATGATGGTTTATAAATTATGTTGAATTTAGTAAAATTAAATGCTATCGATGTCAATGGAATTTTCTTTTTTCATATTAAAAAAAAATTGTTTGACCAGAAAAATTAAAAAAAAAACTGTATTGAATTAGGGGCGTCACAGATACTTTTTGCAGTATGTGCATAGAAGAGGATAGTTGCATTTTTTATTTAGGTGATGATTTATATTTTTTTGGTCAGGCAATATACACCAAATTAGTTGTTTTTTTAATGTTATTCACCTGATTTCCGGTAACTTCTATAATTATATATAATTATAAGTTAAGTTCGTCTTGATAACCATCGTCTCGGTGATCCATTTGATTAGTAAGGAGAACAGTGTATTATAGAATTTGATTGTAAGTTAATTATACCAACAATGTTTGTTCGCTGTTTTTAATTTTAATTTAATTTCGACTGGTCGATTATTTTATAATTTTTTTTTATATAATATTAAGTAATGCGGCCGCTCGGGCCTCAGAGGGATATAAAACTTGAAAACTATGAATACACATGACTCGCATTGGAGTTTATGTCATTTGTTTTTACATTTAAAAAAAAATACATTGCTAAGCGTAATCAACTCGTTATGTTGCCATGTGTAATCAATATTTTTTTTTCATTCGAAGCTTGTTCGGCATTTTTTTTTTATAATTAATGACACAAATTAGGTTCATAAAACGTTTGTGGACATCGAGTCTGTTATTTTTTTTTTATAAAAAATATTAAGTGTGTTTTTTTTAATTTATCTATGGTCCGTAACTAAAAACCTGTGTTGGGTTTGATATTGTTCGTGTAATTTGTAGATTTTTTTCTTTATTTACCTATTTTGCAGATATTCTGCAATATTTCGTATTTCATGTCCACTTAATTGAGGAAATACTAATTATTTCGGCCTTAGCTCTTTCACTAAAAAAAAAAATTGTGTTGTATCCATATTTACGATACTTCATTATAGGTTTTCTGAATCGCCAATTGAGTGACTTATTTATCAGTGATACATTTTTTTTTAATTCACACTATACTATCCTAAGTAAATCACTCCATCCTAAGTTCCTAAGCAACAAGTAGTGAGTAATGTTAATTATAAGTTTTTATTATTTTTAAATTATTTTCCGCAATAGTTCCTTATCCATGTTACTTCAAACTAACCTCCTTATTCGGTGTCCGCAAACAGTTAATAATAGCTTGTGATAAGTATTTTTTTTTTAATTGGTTTGTGTCGTTGAATTTGATTGTAAGTGTACCAAATACATGGACGGGCCCGTGTCGGCGCGCGGCACCGGCCGGTGCGCGCAGTGATGATTCTCTGTAGTTATGTATTAAAATAAATAATGAATACATTTAATGGTTTGTTTCAATTGAGTGCCCTAATTTTCCTTCTGCACTGAGAAAAATTAGCTACTTACGTAATGAGCTTGCTGATTACTACGTTTACGGTTGCGTACGTAAAATAGATGTGGGATACTTAGTACACTCAATACTTACCGTATACTGAGTGCTTAGAAGCAACACTATGTCACTTAAGAACCTTGCAAATTACAACTTACTACGGGTACATCATACGTAACGTATAGGTAATAGTAAATAATGGCGCTTACGGTGCCGTTTAGAAGCAACGCCATGTTACTATGCGCTTAATGGTGTTACAAAGGATGTGGTGCAGCATACGTAAAATAGATGCCGTATACTTAGTAATAAAGCAGTTTACTGTACCGTTTAGAAGCAACACCATGTTACTAGATGCTTAATGGTGTTACATAGGATGTGCTGCAGCATACGTAAAATAGATGCCGTATACTTAGTAATAGAGCAGCTTACTGTACCGTTTAGAAGCAACACCATGTTACTAGGAGTTTAATGGTGTTACAAAGGATGTAGTGCAGCATACGTAAAATAGATGCCGTATACTTAGTAATAGAGCAGCTTACTGTGCCGTTTAGAAGCAACATCATGTTACTAGGAGTTTAATGGTGTTACAAAGGATGTGGTGCAGCATACGTAAAATAGATGCCGTATACTTATTAATAGAGCAGCTTACTGTACCGTGTTTAGAAGCAACACCATGTTACTAGGAGTTTAATGGTGTTACAAAGGATGTGGTGCAGCATACGTAAAATAGATGCCGTATACTTAGTAATAGAGCAGCTTACTGTGCCGTTTAGAAGCAACATCATGTTACATAAGTAGCTTGTATACAACATGGTGCCGGTACAAAACTAGTCCAACTAAATTATATAAAAAGATTTGACGGCCTCCGTGGCGCAGTGGTATGTGCGGGGTGATATACAAGACGGAGGTTCTGGGTTCGATCCCCGGCTGGGCTGATTGAGGTTTTCCTAATTGGTCCAGGTCTGGCTGGTGTCGGCCGTGGCTAGTAACCACCCAACCGACAAAGACGTACCGCCAAGCGATTTAGCGTTTCGGTACGATGTGTAGAAACCGGAAGGGGTGTGGATTTTCATCCTCCTCCTAACAAGTTAGCCCGCTTTCATCTTAGATTACATCATCACTTACCATCAGATGAGATTGTAGTCAAGGGCTAACTTGTAAAAGAATAAAAAAAAGATATTCTTTTAAGAAATATATTATTTATTAATCGTGTCTGTAATCTGGTTCGGTGACTTCGTCTGGGTTCTGGACAAGCTCGACATCGTCTCTGATGTGTACCGGCGGTCGAACCACGGGGTCGATGTCCTTCAGTGCTTCTATCAACTCTGCTGTCGTTTTGTAGGACGATATCGTGTGCTTTACGAAGTCCCTGTTTGAGAAGGTAGAAACAATTAGTCTATACAGGGTGCTGGGGATTATTTTCCATAACACCACTTAAAGGAGCCGAACTGCATTACTAATATTTTTTATTATTTACTCCGAAAATATCCTTTTTTGAACACATGTTCTTTGAACATTTTTAAAGAATATAACCCCAGAGCTATGGGAAATACTCTCCAGCATCCTGTATAGTTAATATGTTGTATGTTGTAGTTTTAGTATAATAGGTAAATTAGTAGACCACTTTTTTATATAATTATGTTACGTGAAAAGGGCGAGAAATGGGAAAAAAGGATTTCAGAATGCTATACTAGGGATGGTAAAAGAAATATAGGCAGGTGAAACGTTGAGACGATTTCAAGAAACTCTTGAATGTCGCAAGGGACAGAGAAAAGAAGATATAGAGAGGAGATCGATAAGGGACGCCTATGGCGAAGGACATCCTACTAAATAATTACTAATTATGCATAAAAGTACACCTAGATTTAAATGTAACCAATGTTTCTCCTACTTAATATTTATTTTTTAATTATAAGTATAGGTATCTACTTTACCTAAAGTAAAACGCCTTTACAAATACAGCGGGTTGAGTGGGATGTCCGCAGCGCTCGGGCCCGAAGCTCATCACTCCCATCAGTCGGTTGTATTGTACCGCGGGAGCGCCCGCATCGAACTAGGTAATTAAGAGTGTGCAATATGTAATTTGGTGGTTACGAATGGTTCTGGATCTCAGATTCTGGAAAAGTTAGGAGCCTGATATTTGGGTAAATAATATTTCAAAGTGTTAGATTAGTTATGACTATACAAAATACACAATTTGTAAAACTTTTCTCGATAGTTTATTTTTTTGAAAAATACATGTTTTGCTCACATTTTGCTTTCAATTTCAGGAAAAGCAAACTTATTTTCTTAAATTTTTGTTTTGTATAGAAAATTAGGTATCTTGAACATGGCCATTTTGTTTTTCGTTATGTTGTTTAATTTACTTGCAATTAGGTAAAAATGGTTTAGGCGTTCACGTCATAAAATTTGCGTCGCGCGTCAATCGCTCCGTGCTTTTCACTCACGTGAAAGTCATAATTCGGCGTCTCGTTAGCGCTTCGAATTTTATCCATATCGTACCGACGCGCTACGCGCTCTTAAACATCATGAATTAACGCTTCACCAAGGTGAGGTTGCCCTATCTGTCTCCTTCTAGGAGTGATGATGGAACTCGGAAATACTACGTCGCTCCAATGCGGCGTCTTGGTACCTGTAATCTCCAACCATCGAAAAATAGTGCGTGTAGCACGAAGCGTAGCTCATGGGCAAAGTATAAATTCTCCGTCTATGGCGTAGTTATACATACGTCCAGGGACTGTCAATCAAAAGTCGCCAGTACGCGTTGTTAGGTCATATTTTTTTAAAGCAATTAGTGACGGACCAAGCAGATATTCCATTCCGCCTGTTAGGTCGGGAACCATCGTCTATAAGCTGAGCAAAATTTCGCAACTCGCAAGGCATGCAAGAAATGCGTCCTACAATGTGCCAGAGTCTACCAGAGTAAGTGATAAATCTCTTGTATTTACCATAATGCATCGGCAACCGTGCCATTCAGGCTAGAACATAAATTTGGCAGCAGAATAGAAAGAAGCGTGATGGTGGAAGGTGCCTACCTACTTCCTCGGATGAGCTCTTGTCACAAAAGAGCCTACTACTACAAAGCTTACCAAACACGCATCTCTGATGCCCTCCCGCAAGGAGGCGCAGAAGAAGTCGGGCGTGAACTGGAAGCCGCTGACAAGTTGGTACGCGTCACTGCAGTAACCTCGCGTACGCACTTTCAGCCGCGCAGACATCAGATCCGGCGTGTGGTCTCTAAAAGCTGTGTCTGATCCCTGGATGGGAATACAATGATGTATAATAGGTATGCGCCAAACCTCGAGTCTGCCCAGAGTCCGAAAACGTATCCCAGCGGAGATTTATGAGATAATTTCGGCGCGACGTAATGTCAGGATGTACAAAATAGAACTAATGTGATACACACGCCTATCATCCACACCGCTTAACCAAATGAGTGCCTATTTTGGATAAGTGTCAGTGTTGTGTGGTGTTGTCGAAGACCAATTATTTTTTTATTTAATAGGCTAAGCATCGCCAAATTGCCTTTATTAAAAGGAGGCCAAGCATAGATATAGGTACTTGGCTTTTACGAGTACCTAACGCCACAGAATTAAAGTGCCTTATTGCCGAGCTATTTCGAATGACTAATGTATAGAGGATATTCCTTAACCAATCACCCAAATTAACGAATAATATGATACCATCATAGAAGCATCCGCTTTCGGTATATCTGGTGGCATAGCGTATGGACCTCAAGTAAGTACTTATTAATAAATTTCATTGCAATGAAAATATAATTACTCGTGTAGCTCCCCACCCAGCAACGACCACGAAGCTCTGAGCGTAAGGCTCCGTCATTCCATCGTAGATCTTGATCAAATTGATGTGCTGCTGGAATTCTGTATTATGGAGATCGTGGATGTTAAATAAATAAAACAGAAGTTAGCTAATATAGTTTGAGATGACCTCGACTGACCTTTGTGATTTTATGAAAGCTGGACATTTGTTAGTTAAGCTTTATCTAGCTTATTAAAGTATTATCTAGCTTAATTTAGGCGTCGACCGAATCATTTTGATTTGTTGTTGGTAGGTAGGTACATTACCCAAGTTCTCAGATAGTTTCAACAGTGCAATATCTGCATGCGGCACTGGCTCCTCTTCGAATTTAGGATGTCTGACAGCTCCGGCGACGTCGACCAGTTCTCCCCCCTCGTGAGGGTGCGCGCTACCCACACGGACTTTTACATACTTTCCTAGGGTTTTCATTGGCGCTACGTGAAGCACGCTAGAATCGATATAAATGTTTTTAAGGGTTTAAATGGTTGGCTCAAAACTTATATTTTTTGGATATTTATACAACGAAAGCCTGTGGTAGCCAGACCGTTGTGATTTTTTTTAAAGCTGGAAACGATAATTCCTAAATTGGGCCCCCTCTTCACTTCTTCAGACCGATACAGAAATGCCTTAGTTCCATAGATAACACTGAACACGTACAACTTTGATTAACTCTAGTGTAAATGGAGGAAATAGCCAAAGAAAGAGCACGCTTGCCTCGTTATCAACCCATATTCGGTTCGCTGATGAGCTCGAGTCTCCTCACAGTATTAGAAGGGCTAGGCCAATAGTCCTCCACGCTAACCCAATGCGGATTGTCAGACTTCACATACCTACGTAGAGAATTAAGAAAACTCTCAGGTATGCAGGTTTCCTCACGATGTTTTTCCTTCACCATTTGAGACACGTGATAATTATTTTTTTAAAAAGCGCTTGCCTATCAGAAGAATATTACGAATATCTGAGGAAACTTACTAGTTCAAACAATGTGCAGCTGTGAGCACCCAGTTCACATCAACTATAGCGCCAGCGCACCAGAGTCTTCCGTTTATGATGATGGCAGCTACGTAGGGGTAGTTCTTGGTGTCAGTGGTGTTGCCCCCACGGATCCGCAAGCTTTCCTTATTCATATTCAGAAGATGATCGTTCCGGATTCTTAAAGCTTTTTTGTCGTTATGGTGTCTGCGTCTAGTGTTCACTGGACTTTGCTGTGGCTCCGCGTAGTCTACGTTCACTTTGAATTTAACTAGCAAATGAAAATATATCTATCTATAATTCTAAACTATTAATAAAACTTTACCATGTCAAATTCTGTACATTGAAGATATTTTGAATTTATTTTGTTGGAGGGTATTATATAATAGATATTGTAGACAAAAATATTTTTTTTAATTTCTGATACTACTGAAATAATTCAAATGAAATTTGGCACGATTTGAGACCATAATACGTAGCAGACTATAGGATATTTTTTGTCGCAAAAATAAAATCAGAAAGGGATAAAACAGGGGTTGAAAATTTGCACGGAAAGTCGTTCATTTTTCAAGTAACATTTGTAAAAATTAGTATGTGTAACACCCGAAAAATACTAAAAATAATGTCATTAAGATTTTGATTTCTGTGCCTGGTTTGATAAGACACTGAGCTCGGTGTCAGTGAAACTAGCCACAAGTCAAGCCACAAAAGATAAGTATTTTTGGCACTTTGTCTTACCTACTGATGCGCTGTTATCAGCAGTGTTTGTGAAGACAAAATTTAAATTAAAACAAAAATAAGCAATTCTAATCAGAATCATTGTTTTCAGTAACTAATGTTACCATACAACTGGTGTTTTTGTTCCTCTATAGCGTATAGGAAGTTCAGTTTATTTAAATGGCACAAAATAATATAGTTTTATGGTCATTGACGATAAGGTTTTATGGAGTTTCTGGTACATTTCTACAGTTTATTTTACAACTATGGATCAACCATTTCTACAAAGTTTTGGTGTAAGGAATTTATTTTTGAGAATTGAACCAAGAACATGCCCTTCTACAATCTCATTTTATTTATTATAACAAATCTTTATTAAGAGTTTATTGGAGCATATAGGTAATAGTGTATTCCATTTTCGTGCTTGGGATTTGTCTCAATAGGTATATAGAAAAAAACGAAAAATTTGTTCTTTTAAATTAATTTGCGACATTTTCGAATTGGCAAAAGGCAAAAGGCAATGCATTGTCAAAAGGCGATGCATTGTCCAGCAATTAACTAGATACTTTAATTTGTTTAAGTTTAATTACAAAAGTTCTTTCTAGACGTAAAGTACCTACCTACATCTTTATCCAGGTAGAGCTTATAAAGCACAACAAAAAAGTAACTCTTCAGTCAAAATTCGTAGCTGAACAGAGAACCGAGTTATTTTAAAAAAAAAACTGAATCAACCCTTTTTCAAGATATAGGAGAATCTTGGTCAAAAATTTGAAGCTAAGCTTTTCTAGGCCCCCACCTCACGTCATATCCAAAATTCAGTTTTCTCAGTCCATTTGTATTTTCAAGCCAGATTTTTCGACATACCTACCTATATATTAATGATAGTATTAAACATTATTTAGCGTGGCGAACTAACCAAGCAAACTCTGTCAATAATGGGTAAACAAATTGGATATTGGGTAGTCAATAAATGAATACAGCGCAATTTACATAAATTATTTAATGGCTTCTGAACTTAAACACTAATAATACCGTTAATTTATTCGTCATTAATATCACAATCGGAAGTCAATAGGCACAATAAAATATGTTCACAATATCAACTATCACAATATGAACTTGACTTTTAGCCATTGCAACAAACATTGAGGGCCAAATTATTCAGCCTTCTCATAACAATGTCAAGTAAATGATTTATTTTTATGTAATGAATTTCTTAAGTAGGTACTTTCGATACCTTATTGGAATAGACTCCTATTATTTATTAGCTACCATACTGGAGGTTTTCCATTCAAAACTAATTCTAAAGGTCCCCATAAACATTCTATGATATTGTCGATATTATTGTCAATTGGATCATTATGTTTGTGGGATCCGTAAAACCTCGCTATACCCACCATTTGAAATTAAAATCGGTTTAATTAATTTTTAATACAAATTAAAAATCTTTTGTAGCTTTGTAGGTTTAGAAAGCCTAATAAAAATACCTGAAAGGTCAGAATTCGAAGAAGTAAAATTTCCTCAAGTCGCAAGTTCTATTTGTCTGTTGTCTATATTCCGCGGTAACTATAGTCTACTGATCTCTTTCCCATTCTCCACGTCTTTCCTTTTCTCCTTCTGTCTTCCGTCGAGTACCGCGTAAATCTCTTCCAGAGTTCTGTCTTTTGTCTCTGGCACGTAGAGTACGGTGTAAGCTGTGCCGATGAAGCAAACGAAGGAGAACATGATGAAGACCCAATGGATGCCCAGCAGCTTGAGCAGTGGGTCGTATGCCTTCGTCTGCAGGAAGTCGCTGAGCGCGTCCACACTGCTGACAAACGATGTCACCATGCCACGATGCTGTAACAATTTTATATTATGTACATTTTATACTGCTACTGAAATATTACACTAGCAGTGCCCTGCAGTTTTACTAACGTCTATCCTGTTCCCGTGATAAATTAATTAAGTAATTTATCTTTGTGCCAAATTTCATCCTGTTCTAGTTCGGTCTGGTCTATGGGCTAACTAATCCGACTTAATTTTTTAATCTAAATGTACAGTATATTGTAGAGTTCTATTTTATGATGAGGATTGTGCTCACGCTTTTGTATTCATTCATTCATTTATTATTCGGTGTCCAGTCAGGCGTTGAATAGCGCGTCAAGAGTGTGAAGCTGAAGAAGCATCAGGAATGTCATCAGGAATAGGTATTATTAAATTATCATCTGTCATAATGGTTGCTAAGTACCTATCTAACCATTTCTTGATAAACGGCTTTTGATGGTTATATCACCTACGAGCAGTCTTTTGCCCATTATTAACGTGTTCTTCGAAGTATTAGTTAGTTAAAAATAACCGCAGCTCCATACTATTGGTAGATTCTTGGGCGAAAGCAAAACCCAATAAATCAAAGCCCAACCTACGACGAGAACTCTGGGCTTCATGATCATATACAGGTCAACCACTCGACCGTTGTTAGTTCTGTAATCTGGTTAAAAGCTAACCTGAAACGAGAACAGCTCCGACGTTATAACATATGGCACAGGTTGGTATCCCGCGGCATCTGCGAAGATGCACAAGCACATGGCGACCACTGGCAGCCAGCCGGGCAGCCATATCGACATGGCTGTTATGTAGAACCAGGCACCGAGAGCCAGCATTGACAAGCCCGTTGCGAAGGACGTCCCTGCGAGAAGCCACTGTAAAGTAAGAAATATATACATTGTATTTCTCAATATCAAAAGTTGGCGGGTCCCGTGAACCCACGACTATATAAGTGTGAATTTTTTTCACTACAGTTAAGAGTTATTCATATAAATAATTTTATAAAGAGGTAGAGTTTATGAGATTGTTGGTGGTAATCTCTGGATTTACAGAACTGATGTTGAAAAATCTTTTACAAATAGAAAGCAACGGTATTTGTAGGCGCCTTATTCTATGATGCAGGGGGTGCGTAGCACCCGGGCGATGGATTTGGGGAGCTCCGGGCGTATATACTTGTTAACATTTTTGTACGTATTCCAGCTTATTATAGGGCAATTATTGCACCCAGGAGCTACATGTGTTAGAGACGCCTCTGGTTATTTGTAAGGCTGGTTTTAGGGTCACGCTCTGAGACAAGACTCTGGACGTCGGCGCTGACAGACGAAATGTATGAACTCCTAGGGAGCGGTTCAGAATAACGCGTAGCTATCAGCGCGTGCGGTGGTCGGTGCGCTACGCGTTGTCAGCGCCGACGGTCAGCGTCCGGTCAGCGTGACTCTAAAACTAGCTTAAGTGACGTAGGCTATAATTTATTCCGTGTATTCTCACAGTAACGAGAACTATGCGGGTAAAAAGCATTTCGAAACAATCCCCCCGTGCAATCATTTCATATAGATGTGTATCAGGTTACGTATAACATGAATGCTTTCTATAAACGAACAATGAACATTGAACAATAATAAAGTATTTTTGCGTCCGTGCACCATATGATGCATGATGGGTATGATGTGTAGGTATCTACTTAGGCACTATTTATACCTACTAGGTACTTAAATAAAACATATTTTTAGATTTAAAAAAAAAATCTGATGCCCTTTGGACAGTTTATCATAAGTATTGATTACGTTGTCCGTTGACTGAGTCCACATAAACGTGGGTCGTGGGGTTTATCCAAAAACTGCTGCCGTTTCTTATCAATTTGTTTAAATATAAATGTCTATTTTTACAACTTATTCCAGAAGCTTGATTTAAGATTCAATATTTTTTCCGGCCGCGAATATTTGTCAAATATTTCGGCCGCATTAACTACGCGGCAGCGCGCACGTTAAAAACTAGTCCTACTACGAATATTCGTGCAAGTATTTCCGCGAGTAGAGCAGTCCATGGTAAGGCAGGGCCGGTGCATCATGAGGAGCCTAGTGTGGCGGCTTGGCTATAGTCATGGTTCCAAAGTAAAAAGTCTCACCTTCCGTCCAGTCTTCTCAACAATACAGCTAGCTACAATAGAGCCCAGCAACTGTATTGCGCCGACAACTATCGTCTGCTTGTTCGGGCTCAGCGTCAGGCTGATCGACTCTGAAGCCTGCTCGAAGATTGACCCCGCGTACATGAGCACCACCAGGTAACCGCAAGTTTCTTGAGAGAGCATGACGTTCACCGCTATGCGGAACGCCTTGAATGTCGTTTTGTCTTGTACTGGAATGGAAATAAATTTTTGAGAATAAAGACATGTAATAAAAAGGTTGCAGAGGAGTGAGAGGCAATTTGAAACTGGCACATCGGATTAAGTTGATCGACCCCCACACCAGGTGGACTGACGATATCAAGCGAGTCGCAGGGATTCGCTGGATGCAGGCGGCTCAGGATCGTGATGTTTGGAAGTCCCTACAAAGGCCTATATCCTGCAGTGGACGTTCATCGGCTAATATTATAATGACCTGTACCGCTAGAATTGATAAGTGATAAGTTGACCTGTACCTGGTACATCGGGACAATGCTGAGAAGCTTTTAGGTTATATTACCCAGAGGTGGTGGCCATTTTTGGGTAGGTATTCGAACCAAACTAAAAACTTGACCTCTATTTTACATATCCTATAACTAGAGTGGAGATGTGGCTGACGTGGAGGCCTGAATCGCCTATATCTCCAAATTAAGGATATATTTTTTGTTTTTGATTTCACGCTCAACCTGGCCTAAACGTATTATACACTGTGGTTTTACGTTAAACGTTGCTATTTTTAGGTTGTATACCTAAAGATCGCAACGTTTTTGATGGTGGATTGAGGAGTCTCTCAAACACGTAAAATAGTTCGTTGTATTTTTTTTTATTAAAACGATTGTAGCCAACAATTTGGCAATATTCCATGGTCATTTACCTACTAGCTAGCTATGGTCCAGAACTAGTAGGTAGCTTAAACAGGAAAACAATGATGACATCATTTCTTGTCAGATTAGTAGGTACTTATGTATGAAAACATGTGTATCATTTGAGGCCGGAAATTAAGCAACTCACGGTCGAATTCTATAGGCATTCCGAAATTATTTCGTTATGACAAATTTCCATTCTGTTGCTGACAAGATTTGACATATTTTGAGATGACTTTTGTCATCAGAAAAGTTTGGGTATCTCAGGCTCTATAAGTACTATTATATTTTCTTATAATATCATCATAGCAAGCCATATTTACTGTTGAGAATTAGTCTCCTCACAGAATGAGGGGATAGGCAGACTTCACATACGTAGAGAATCAAGAAAATCTCAAGTGTGACATCCTCTCGACATTTTTCCTTTACCGTTTGAGACACGTGATACCTATTAAATGTACATAACTGATATGCTGAAGGTGTATGCTGCGGACAGGATTCGAACTTACACCCTTCGAATCAAAGGCAGAGGCTTCATTTCTAATCCAACTATTTTTGAACTTTAGAAGAAACTCCTGTTTTATAATTTATAATGCAAGGCATTTAGCGGATTTCAAAGACATGACTGACCTTTTAACAATTCTTCCGAATAAACACCTCGGAATCGACAATGGTTTTTTAGTACCTGACTACTAGACCCGAATGCATAATGGAAATAAACACACCTATACATAAACAGTATAAGTTATGAGGTGTGTCGACAAACTGGCGTTTCGCAGGGATACATAATAAGGCCTTTTCTATTTCTCAGTTATGATCTTCCTTTTCTTGATAAGGAACAATAAATAAAAATTTTTACACGCAGAACGATTTATATGTCTACGCTTACGATAAAATTAATAGAAGAGATAAAACTGTCGGCGATGAAAACAGGGGTGTTTAATAGATAGCCAAGTGAAAGCTCTACCGTAATGAATCTTAATTATTGATGACCTCCGTGGCTTAGTGGAATGCGCGGTGGATTTACAAGACGGACGGGTTCGATTTGGAATCTGGTTGGTGGAAGGCATCGGCCGTGGCCAATTACCACCCTACCGGCAAAGACGTACCGCCAAGCGATTTAGTATTCCGGTACGATGTCGTGTAGAAACCGAAAGGGGTGTGGATTATCATCCTACTCCTAACAAGTTAGCTCGCTACCATCTTAGATTGCATCATCACTTACCATCAGGTGGGATTGTAGTCAAGGGCTAACTTGTAATTAATAAAAAAATCTCAAGTTCCTTGCATTCTAGAGACAAGCCCGTACATTGTGAAACAAATATCTGCGGTAGTTGTCTACGGAATGTTCGACATCAAGTCGAGGTTTACTCATAGTTATGCAATCATACCATGCATAATCCACCATAAACTGTTATAAGTCCTATTAATTTGATTTAAAATCCGATTTTAAAAATTCTTTCACCAATGGAAAGCTACATTATCAACGAGTTACACAGGCAATTTATAATCCGCATATTCCCAAAGGAATAGGAACAACGCGGATGAAACCGCGATGGATATATGGACGCTACTATTACCCTATAAAAACTTACTTAAGCTTTTCCAAGAAGCTTTTTTCATGGACTTAGCATACTCCTCGTCTCTTTCCAGTTGTTGCACCTCCTCTTCTAAGTTTTTGTCATCGACTGAGGTATGCCGTAACCACGCCAATGCAGCTCGCGCCTCCTGAGGACAATTTATTTGTTGAATTAGCTAAGTATTTCTATTACTGAGAAATGTAGAGTCACGTTTTCTACACTGCTAAAACATAATAACTCAAATCGTTATTGTTGGTATACACAAGGTGTTTTTTAAATGCTTGATATCATCATCATATAAGCAAATGGACGTCCACTACATGACGTAGGCCTTTTGTAGGGACTTCCAAACATCACGATCCTGAGCCACCTGCATCCAGCGAATCCCTGCGACTCGCTTGATGTCGCCGCTTAGTCCACCTGGTGGGGGGCGGCCAACACTGCTCTTTCTAGTGCGTAGTCGCCATTCCAGCACCTTGAAACCTCAACGTCCATCGGTTCTTTGAACCCCGCCCATTCATATAGTTCTGAAAAGTAAATGCTTTATTTTTTAATGTCAAGTTAGCTCTTGACTGCGATCTCATCCTAATGGTGATCTACGACGCACTTACTCGCAGACTTACTCGGAAAAGATACAATTTCATAATTAGCCACGGTCGACGCCTACCACCAGAGTAGACCTGAACTAATTTAGAAAATATTAAATCCTAAAGTGACCCGAGCTAGGAATCGCACCCAGGAACTCTCTGTAGATAATCCAGAACCAACTGCGCCAGAGAGCAGTGGCGTAGGGGTCCTGTATCAATATTAGTTGGGGGGGCCCAATATGAAGGGTAAAGATTTCTTAAAACAGAAGGATTTTTGAAGAACCTATGAACATACGGAAATTCATAGGTTCTTCGAACCAAAGGAGATTGAGGATTTCATTTTACTAATTTTAGTTTTCACACGTATCATTGATACGGCGGTAGTTACGCCCCTGGAAGGGGCGTAACTAAGACTAGAGGTCGGCAAAAATACGTCACGTCAGGAAGCGATTGTTTCCGGATGTTTAATATTACGTATCGACAACTCGATCTATTCTAGATCTATTTGACTTATATAAATGTTATTACATTTTAGAATTTAAACTATCGTGAGTGTTCATCATCATCATATCAGCCGATGGACGTCCACTGCAGGACATAGGCCTTTTGTAGGGACTTCCAAACATCACGACACTGAGCCGCCTGCATCCAGCGAATCCCTGCGACTCGCTTGATGCCGTCAGTCCACCTGGTGGGGGGTCGGCCAACACTGCGTTTACTAGTGCGGGGTCGCCATTCCAGCACTTTGGGACCCCAACGTCCATCGGCTCTTCGAACTATGTGCCCCGCCCATTGCCACTTCAGCTTCGCAACTCGTTGAGCTATGTCGGTGACTTTGGTTCTTCTGCGGATCTCCTCATTTCTGATTCGATCACGCAGAGATACTCCTAACATAGCTCGTTCCATCGCCCGCTGTGCGACTCTAAGCCTTCTTATGAGGCCCATAGTTAGCGACCAAGTCTCGGAACCATAGGTCATCACTGGCAACACGCACTGTTCGAAGACTTTTGTCTTCAGGCACTGAGGAATTTCGGATGAAAAGATGTCGCGAAGCTTCCCGAGTGCAGCCCAGCCGAGTTGGATTCGACGGTTCACCTCTTTCTCGAAATTGGACCTACCTAACTGGATCATATGTCCTAGGTATATGTATTCGTCTACAATTTCGAGTGCAGCGTTCTCAACTATAACTGGGTGGAGCGATACATGAGCATTACACATTATTTTTGTTTTGGCCATGTTCATTTTTAGGCCCACCTGTTGAGAAACTCTGCTGAGGTCATTGAGCATGGTACTAAGGTCATCCAGAGTCTCTGCCATGATGACTACATCGTCCGCGAACCGCAGTTGAGTGATGTACTCACCATTGATGTTAATGCCAAGTCCGCCCCAGTCCAGAAGCTTAAAGACGTCTTCCAATGCGGCGGTAAATAGCTTCGGAGAGATCACATCTCCCTGACGCACTCCTCGCTGCAACTGGATTGGCCTCGTAGTCTGATCCTGAATACGGACTGACATAGTGGCGTTTTCGTACAAGCACTTCAACGCTTGGATATACCGTAATCAATTCGGCATCTCTGCAATGACCTTAGCACAGCCCAGGTTTCCACCGAATCGAAGGCTTTCTCATAGTCCACAAACGCTAAGCAAAGTGGCTTGTTATACTCGTGAGTCTTCTGTATAACCTGCCGCAGCGTATGGATGTGGTCTATGGTACTAAAGCCTTTTCGGAAACCGGCTTGTTCGGGAGGCTGGAGGTCGTCAAACCTATTAGCGAGACGATTCGTAATGACTCTCGAGAACAATTTGTAAACATGGCTTAGAAGCGAGATGGGTTTGTAATTCTTCAGCAAGGTGTTGTCACCTTTTTTGAAGAACAGAACCACCACGCTCCTATGCCACGCCTCAGGCGTTGTGCCCTCGTGAATGACGGAATTGAACAATCGCTGAAGGACTTTAAGTATCGGTTTTCCACCCGCTTTCAGGAGTTCTGCTGTGATTCCGTCCTCACCTGGCGCCTTATTGTTCTTCAGGTGTTTGAGAGCCACACTAATCTCGTATAGGCTGACGTCCGGGATATCTTCGGTATAGTGTCGGGTCAACTTGGCTCTGGGGTCTTTAGCCAAATTGGCAACAGGCTGCTGGGTAGTCGTGTATAGCTGTCCATAGAACTTCTCGACCTCACTTAATAACTCGGGCTTGGAAGAAATCAGATTACCGTGTTCGGTCTTCAAACGCGTCAGCTGCCTCTGTCCAATAGACAGATCTCTGGCGAAAACTTTCGAGCCTCGATTGCTTTCAATCGCATTTTTAATACGCTCGGTATTGAAGTTTCGCAAGTCGCTGGTTTGCGACTTAGAGATCTGTCTACTGATTTGTCGGTATTTTGACGCATCTGCTGAAGACTGTAATCTCATTTCTTGCCTCTCTTCCATGAGTTTAAGTGTTTGGTCCGAGAACTTTTTGGTTCTTTTCGTACGGTGGGTCTTATAGAACTTAGGCCCAACGGAATGGACAGTTTCCACGAACCTGTTGTTCAGATCGTCCACAGTTTCGCAATTTGCTAGGCAATCAAAGCGGTTCTGCAGTTCTAGTTGAAAGGACTCGGGGTTTTGAATATGGGCACGAGTAGGTCGGAGCGTAGACTTCACCAGTCGATACCGTTCCAGCTGAATGTTGATATTCAACGTGCCTCTAACCATTCGGTGACCGCTACCGGTTTTCACCCTATGGATCACAGAAACATCGTTGAATATTTGCCGTCTGGTAGACAAGATGAAGTCGATCTCGTTTTTCGTGGAACTATCGGGGCTCATCCAGGTCCATTTCCTGTGTGGTGGCTTCTTGAAGAAGGAATTCATCATAAAGAGGCCCTCCTTCTCCATGAAGTCAGCTACCATTTGGCCCCTGTCGTTCCGTTGCCCATATCCAAATCGTCCAACTTTCAACTCTGAACCGCTACGTTCGCCCAACTTTGCGTTAAAATCCCCCATCACAACATTGTAATAAGAGTTTGAGGCATGTATGGCTTTAGAAATATCCTCATACAATACCTCTACCTCCTCGTCCGGATGTGTCGAGGTCGGAGCGTAAACCTGTATAACCTTCAACGAATACCGTTTGGTAATTCGGAGGACCAGGAACGCTACCCTGCTCGACACACTCTCGACTTTTACAACATTGTTCACGAGGGACTTGTGAACGATAAATCCGACACCACCCTGGGACTGTTGGTCGCCCTCCCGGTAGTAGAGCATGTTGCCGGATTCAAGGATTATCGACCCCTCTTCGGACTTCAGACAATCCTATGACATCCCAGTGCAACTTGCTCATAACTTCTTCCAGCTCGATGACCTTTTCGTCGGACCTCAAAGTGCGTGCGTTGTATGTTGCCAGGTCTAGTCGTCGGGGTTGGCAGCGGAATCTCTGCCGGAGATTCTTAACACCCCTTGCCCCGCCGTTACCGTAACCGCTGCCAGAGCCAGGAATAGCGGGGCTGCCGGGGACTAGGGGCTCTGTTTTTGTTTGTTGGTCCATCTACAAAGGTTTGCCCGATATTGACCACGCTGGGCATGCGGGTTGGTCAGCGCAGGACCAGATTTCTCGCACCGGTGTCGCTGCTGCCCGACACCGGCCTGTGCCATTTGAAAATCTAGCCATTGTGAATGGATATACCGCCATTTGTCGGTCGCCAGAGCCTCGTCGGTCCATCTGCAGGGTGCACCACGAGCAGGTGAGGTTGGCAGTTGGGGAGACTGACTGGTACTAGCCTCCCCCTTACACCCCTTGTACATACACCCCTCGTGAGTGTTATTCATATTAATTTATTATGAAACACGGCTAAAACTCATGTGATATAAAGTCGAAGTACAAAAGCGAAGAAGCGTTGCAAGAACCAGCTCATGACTAAGGGCCCCGTATGGGTTCAAACTAGTCGGGCACACTCCGACGTTGTATTGTCCGATGTATCACTCGAGTTTTAGACTAAATTTCATAATAAATTAATGTTAGAGTAGTTTCAAATTGTGGTTTTACATACCGCAGACGGCCGATAAAGTTTTTGGTGAATCAGTGCTCAAACAAGCTGTTTTCCAAGCATTCATGGCCTCAGTGTTATAGGACACCTCAAAATTAACCAGTATGGATGCTAAAACTTTCCTGGTTAATTCCTCCGTGGCGTGGACCGAGGACCAGAACGGTGGTAAATTAACTTCGGTTTTTTTTCAAATGCCAAATCTCTGTGTACCATTCAAACAATGAGTCACTTTATTTTTCATCTTATTTTTGTTATTGTTATCATCTAACATAGTTATTTCACCAAAATAACATTGACTGCGCAATTTTACATAAAGTGACACTGATTTTCTGTTTTTATGATCGTCCAACATGATTATTTCAACGAAATTACGTAAATACCAGGTTTTCGTTAAAATAAAGTTACTACTTGCTACTACTATTATTTATTTAATGCCGTTTTTCGTAAAATAACAATAATTATGCCATTTAGTTGAAAAAAACAATGTTAGATGGTTGCAAAACCGAAAATACGATGAAAAACGATGTAGTGACTGATTGTTTGCATGGTACACCGAGTTACATAATAACCCTGCAGGCCTACCTACTAGTAAAGCCGCTTATAGTTAACGACATTTTTAACCGACTTCTAAAAAGGAGGAGGTTCTACGTTCGGCTGTATGTATGGTTTTTTTTTTTTTTTTTTTTTTATGTATGTCCAGCGATAATTCCGTCATTTGTGGATCGATTTTGAAAATTCTTTTTTTGGTTTGAAGGATTTGATTCCAGGGTGGTCCCATTTTTTTCATATCAGGATCTGATGATGGCATCCTGGAGAAATCGAGGGGAACTTTCGAAAATCGTAGAGACGGCTAGTGCGTTTGTTAGTGTTTCCATAAGGTATTTTAAACCACTACAATTTTATGAAGGTCTGGAGTTGGTCTGATGATGGAGCCAAAACACAGACGATGGAACTCGTCAACGATTTACAGCAGGTACCTTTTGTTTGGGTTTAATTTATTTGTATTGATGAGAACTTTCCACCTAGATGGGTTGTGACTGTATTAAGGGTCTGATGATGAAGACGAAGGACAGTGAAGAGAACTCCTCGACGGTTCACAGTAGCTACCTTGTGTTTGGACTTGATAAATTTGTATTGAAGAGAACTTTCCACCTAGATGGGTTTTGACTGTATTAGGGGTCTGGTGATGAAGATGAAGGAGAGTTAAGGGAACTCCTCGACGGTTCACAGTAGCTACCTTGTGTTTGGACTTGATAAACTTTATATTGATGAGAACTTTCCACCCATATGGATTGTGACTGCATAAGGGGTCTGGTGATGAAGACGAAGGACAGTCAGTTCACACTCAGTAGGTGTGCTAACACTAAAAATCAAAAAATAAAAATTTTAATAAAAAAAATTCAACCGACTTCCAACTCAAAAATTAGCCTAAACTAAAAAGCAAAAAATAACATCTTACCTACGTGCTACCTTCTGATCAGTTTGAAGGCGGTGCCAAGCCAGTGATGTTTTAATTTAAGCCTTTTAAATTACAAAATTTCTGTGGTTCTTTCAGAAACGGCTTTTAATTAAAACATGACACTGGATTGGCACCGCCTTCAAACTGATCAGAAGGTAGCACGTAGGTAAGATGTTATTTTTTGCTTTTTAGTTTAGGCTAATTTTTAAGTTGGAAGTCGGTTGAATTTTTTTTATTAAAATTTTTATTTTTTAATTTTTAGTGTTAGCACACCTACTACACAATCCATACGGTTGGAAAGTTCTCATCAACATAAAATTTATCAAGTCCAAACACAAGGTTGCTACTGTGAACCGTCGAGGAGTTCCCCTAACTCTCCTTCATCTTCGTCACCAGACCCCTAATACAGTCACTACCTATCCAGGTGGAAAGTTCTCATCAATACAAAATTATCAAGTCAAAACACAAGGTAGCTACTGTGAACCGTCGAGGAGTTCCCTTAACTATCCTTCGTCTTCACCACCAGACCTCTAATACAGTCACAACCCATCTAGGTGGAAAGTTCTCATCAATACAAATTTATCAAGTCCAAACATAAGGTAGCTACTGTGAACCGTTGAAGAGTTCTCTTAACTGTCCTTCGTCTTCATCATCAGACCCTTAATACAGTCACAACCCATCTAGGTGGAAAGTTCTCATCAATACAAATAAATCAAGCCCAAACAAAAGATACCTGCTGTAAATCGTTGACGAGTTCCATCGTCTGTTTTTCGTCTTCATCATCAGACCAACTCCAGACCTTCATAAAATTGTAGTGGTTTTAAATACCTTATGGAAACACTAACAAACGCACTAGCCGTCCCTACGATTTTCGAAAGTTCCCCTCGATTTCTCCAGGATGCCATCATCAGATCCTGACATGAAAAAAATGGGACCACCCTGGAATCAAACCCTTCAAAACAAAAAAAGAATTTTCAAAATCGGTCCACAAATGACGGAATTATCGCTGGACATACATAAAAAAAAAAAAAAAAAAAAAAACATACATACAGCCGAACGTAGAACCTCCTCCTTTTTGGAAGTCGGTTAATTTAAGCCTTTTAAATTACAAAATTTCTGTGGTTCTTTCAGAAACGGCTTTTAATTAAAACATGACACTGGATTGGCACCGCCTTCAAACTGATCAGAAGGTAGCACATAGGTAAAATGTTATTTTTTGCTTTTTAGTTTAGGTTAATTTTTGAGTTGGAAGTCGGTTGAATTTTTTTTATTAAAATTTTTAAACACACAATATTAATGTCATTGCCTGTACCCACAGTCGGTCTTTCAAGGCCGAAAGACATTTAAAATTGTTTACAGAGAATTTTGCATTAAATATTAAATTGTTTGTATTTAATGAATAACTAATTTAATATTCAACGCTGTTCGTGATATGGACTTCCGCAAAGTAACTTGCCGACTGTTTCAATTCAAAAAACTTGGTATATGTAGGTAATGTTATTTTTCTTTAGGTACTATTAGTTGGTACTCAATAACTCCACATCGCTCTCAAATCCGTTTACCGAGATGAATTTCCCATCTAATGGGCTATTACATTGGGCTATTGCTTAGTCCTAGCTACCTATACTTGTACTGTTATGTATTCTGTGCCGTATAACAGACAGTAGATGCTTACGCTTATTTGGACTAAGACTTTATTAAAGACCGGCAAAGTGCGGGTCGGGCCACGCGCAGTGTAGGGTTCCGCAGATTAAATTAGCACTTCAACCCCTTATTTACTGCACAAAATACAGATAAAGATACCCCACACTATAAGATAAACGAGTACATAAAATACTACGGAAACATAAAATGGAATAATTGGGAATTAATGCAACTTGATAAACTAGCGTACAAAGCTTGACTAGCTTTGCTTTGATTTAATCAACTGGACAACATAGGCTAGTACAGTTACACAAGCAACCAATAAGGTTCGACCTATAAGTCACAAACATAATTTTTAGCCGCTTAATTATTTATACGAAGATATCTGAATTAATTAAAAAAAATAGTAATTAACTAATTAAAAAACTTGTTCAATCAGTAAAGAATCTGATTTAAAATCGTTTTTACAAGTGATCAAGTTAATTTTCCGTGAGTAGCTTCATCTTGATGAGACGCTCAACTTTTGTATTAACGAAAATTCTTGAATCATGGTAGCTAACTGGGATACCAGATAATAAAAAATCCTGAGCGAAGGAACGAGATAATGTACCACGCAATTTAGGACATTGTAGCTGTTAAGTTGTATAACTATTAATTAAGTAAAAGTAAAAAAACGCCTGGTTAGTAACAACTTTTGGTAAACTCCCCTCTTCCCAACTTGTATCATTATCGAGGTTATCCACGGATCCTGGGCTGAGAACCAAGGTAACCTGTCATAAAAGTTGTATGGACTGTATGGTTACCGTGTACCTACTACCAGTAGATCAAATAGAGATAACGATGACACTACCAATTAACAAAGATAATAATGTCTTCAGATTGATTAATTTGAGAGCGCGCCTTGACACACTGAAATCCACTTCAAACTACACACTATCTAGAATTCTATAAAGTAGTAGGAACTAGATATGTACATCTACTTACCTCTCAGACCAAATATAGAAGGACCTGTATCGCACTCATAGTCACGAACAATATTGTCTGTCATTTTCTGAGGAAAACAAGCTTAGATTTTGTATATATCTTATACTAAACTAGAAGTTTTTGCACCATTCAATTACACAAAAAGGTATTTTTACGGAGCTCTTTAACCGACGAACACGATTACAACTATTTAACATCGATTCTATAGAGACAGTTTTTATAATCGCATTAGATCGTTGACAACTTTGACAGAAAAGTAACGTCTAGCGAGGCAGGTCCTATACAATAGTTGGTCTGAGACTTACCTACAAGGTTTAGAAGTTGCTGCAGATAAAGTTGTAGGTACCTTAGCGACTTTAACAGTCAGGACCCATTAAAATCTAAAGTCTAAACCTTCTCAAAACTTCTCAATAATGGGTCCCAACTGTTAATGTCGCTATGTCGATATGTCGCTACGTCTTTAATTTATTATTTTTTATAGAATTTAGCAACAAAATTGGGCTTATTATTATTAAGATAATTTGAAAACTTATGATGGTGCGTCATTCACGAATGTTTTAATCATAATTTCAGGGGATAGGGAATTACCTCTTTACTTTAAGGAAAATACGAAAATACGATAAAATACAGGTTTTATAATTCGTAGAAGTGTAAATGTCCAATGGATACAGTTTTAATGGTTCCTTTTACTTATGTACGTATGCGACCGGCACTTGAGGAAATAAAGATAATTGAGGATAATTTAATATAAGTAGGTAAAGTCGTTTCTGAAAGAACTGTCTGAAAATCCTAAATCTTTATGATTGACATTTAAACATCACTAACTTGGTGCCGCCCTCAAACTGATCAGAAGGTAGCACATACTCGTACGATGTTATTTTTCGCTTTTTAGTTTAGTAGAAATTTTTTTGTGATTTTGAAGTCGGTTGTATTTTTGTATAATTTATAAAAAATAATTTAAAATAAATATAAAAATAACCCTTACCCCTTTACAACACTATACCCCTAATGACAGTCTAGATGGAAAGTTCTCAACAATACAAATAAATAAGACCCAATCACATGCTAGGATCCCATCATCAGATCCTGACATGATTACTATGGGAACAATTGCAAAGCAAAAAAAACATAAAAAAATAATTTTTGAAATCGGTTCAGGCGTCTTCGAGTAATTGGTGAACATAAATAAAAAAATAAAGATTTCGACGAATTGAGAACCTTGTCCTTTTTTTGTAATCGGTTAAAAAATGTACGTATTGTCGTGTGTGTGTTTTTATTCAATAAAAAATGTTCTTAATTACTCCTTCCGGTAAAACAGAATGGGTGAAGGTCGATCTTACTTGGAATCCAATATATTAAAAACATGTTAAACGTTTAACATTTTTTTTTTAGGAATCATGGTTAAATGAAAATACATTAGGTATCTAATAGACGGAGAGCCAGCGACAGCCAGACCTTCGTCATTTTATAAAAGCTGTAAGTTTGTCAGCTCATACACCTATAATAGATAAGTACCATAACCAACTATGGAGTTTAGACCCTGGTGACTTTAGCACCCAAGTATAAAGTATGTTTTTTTATATTTTTATCGGCATAATATAAGAAATGAAATCCCATTTCAAGGCTTCATGCCAACCCTTCGCTAGAGACCCGTTTCAAATGAAATAGTGTTTTTCAAGGGTTGCCGCGAAGCTAAGTGACTTCTAATAAAATTTTTCATATTATGCCGAGGAAAACATGAAAAAAATACATAAGACACTAAGACGGTTGAGGGTCTGGATCCTTAAAACCTGCTAACTCACAAACCCACTGCGGTCCAAACTCCATAATTGGCTACCTTACCTACATATGGTACGAGTTGACAAACTTTCAGCTTTTATAAACTGACGAAGGTCTGGGGTACATGGCTCTTAGACTACAATCTCATCACCAATCTCCATTATCTAATAATATAAATTACAGGGCGTTTCGAAAGTGCTTGTAAACTAAGCATAGTTGAAATAAACGAATTTTGACTTTGACATCTCACCTTTAACTTTCCTTGTTTGACTAGAAATACTGGTGTTTCGGGCATCGCCAGGAACACAAGCATATGCAGGACGGGTATGGCGGTGCACAACCACATCACCGCCGTGAAGGAGAAGTAGTCGCCCGCTATGTACACTATCAGGTAGCCCAGGTTCTGTGAGAGGATGAAGAGGGAGCCCAGCGCTCCCCGGATGTTGTCTGCCGCCACCTGGAAATCATTCACTATGATAAATAAGCTCAGACTAATTACATAAGGACCTGTCTCGCTAGACGTTACTTTTCTGTCAGAGTATATGATCAACGATCTAATGCGATTATAAAAACTGTCTCTATAGAATCGATGTATCATAGTTGTAATCATGTTCGCCGGTCCGTAACAATACCTTTTTGAACGATGTAAAAAATGGTCAACAAATTCTAGTTTAGTATAGGACTAGTTTAGTTTATGTCATACATCTAATTGAAGGTCAGGTCAATGTAAACTTGGGCACTAAGCCTCGCTGCAGTGGACTAAGAAGGTTTTCGTTAGAAATTTTTCTAATAAAGCTCTCGGCTTGAATTTATCCAAAACTTTCATCAACTAGCGTCTACTTTTAAATGATTTACATAAATAAAACATTGACAAACATGTTGTTGATGAGGATCTTGTCATAAACAACTCTATTTACTAATGAAAATCGCTTAAAAATTTGATCAAAGTCGCATGAAGTTTTTCGCGGCGGAGGACTGGAGAATTTTTATAAAATTAAAATAAGTCAAAAGTGAACCCATGTTAATTTGTTACCATTGGATAGTCGAAAATACGGTTAGTTAATTTTTATGTGGATATTTAAAAAAAAAAAATCTTTGATCAAGGGATTTTCATAACTGCACTAACTTGTAACGAGTTTAGTTACTAATAATATTTTACAAAGACAAATGCACTACACTAATACATACCTCCTTCAAATACAAAGGTGTGACAACATAACAACCTGCACAGGCTAACCCGGCAACTGCTCGTGATGCTATCAACGCCCAGGGGCGCAGGGAGAATAGGATGATGACCCAGCTAATCTGTTAAAAAAAGAGATACTTTTTATATTTTTTTTTATTGAAAAAGAATACCTGGAACCTAAACTAACTTATCCTAATAATAGTCTATATAAAAATTTTAATAAAAAAAATACAACCGACTTCAAAACCTAAAAACGTACCCACTAAACTAAAAAGTGAAAAATAACATCATAATATGTTCTACCTGCTAATCAGTATGAAGGCGGTGCTAAGCCGGTGATGTATTAATTCAAGCCATGTGAGAATATCTTATAGATTTAGATTTTGCAGACAGTGTTGTTTCATGTGGTCCTGTCAGAAATGGCTTAAATTAAGACAACACCGGCTAAGCACCGCCTTTATACTGATTAGCAGGTAGAACATATTATGATGTTATTTTTCACTTTTTAGTTTAGTGGGTACGTTTTTAGGTTTTGAAGTCGGTTGTATTTTTTTTATTAAAATTTTTATTATTTTTCCATTTTTAGTGTAAAATTTCATCTCAAACGAATACATCAGACCCCTAATGACAGTCACAACCCATCTTGGTACAAAATTCTCAGCAATACAAATTAATCAAGCCCAAGCACAAGGTAGCTACCGTAAACCGTTAAGGAGTTCCCTTAATAGACCTTGGTCTTCATCATCAGACCCCTAATAACAGACACAACTCATCTAGGTAGAAAGTTCTCAGCAATACAAATTAATCAAGGCCAAACTCAAGGTAGTTACTGTAAACTGTTAAGGAGTTCCCTTAATTGTCCTTGGTCTTCATCACCAAACCCCTAAATGACAGTCACAACTTATCTATGTGGAAGGGTCTCATTAATACAAATTAATCAAGCCCAAACACAAGGTAACTGCTGTAAATCGCCGAGGAGTTCCCTCGTCTGTTTTATGGCTCCATCATCAGATCGATTTTAAACCTTCATGAAATTGTAGTGCTTAAAAGTACTAAATGGAAAAGTATACGAACACACTAGACACCCATATAATTTTCGAAAGTTCCCCTCAATTTCTCCAGGATTCCATCATCAGATCTTGACATGATGGCAATGGGACCAAATGGGGACTATACCGTTTCAAACAAAAAAAGAATTTTTGAAATCGGTCCAGGCGTCTTTGAGTAATCGGTGTACATACATAAAAAAAAAAAAAAAAAATACCGACCGAATTATGAACCTCCTCCTTTTTGAAGTCGGTTAACAAATCATGTCCACGTGGAATACTCGCTGCATTTCCGCGCTGGACAGTCAGGCTGATCCTTTGCGCAAAAAATGAGCCTTATATAAGATCAACTAGCGCCCGCCCGCCCGCGACTTCGTCTCGAATGATGTGATGTTGGTGATGTTGATGAAAAAAAGCAAGCCTTAGAAAATTCTGAAAAATACATCATAACTAAGTATGTCATAAAAGTAAAAATCCATTACATCTATCTAGATTCTATAGCTAAAATAGTGTCATGTTAAAATGTCGAAATAATTTGACATTCATTTACGGTTTAACCGACAAATTACTACTAATAAGTGTGTCCTTATTCTTAATATTTAATTTAAGTCTGTCCTGTTTTTTAAATATGTAATTACATAAACATTTCCACTCAAAATTATCGTATTTGTGCAGTAACTACGAGTAGGTATTTGAACGCAAATCATTGCAATTTTCCATGCTGTCGAAAGTGATTTAGTACTAGTAAATGGAAGTACTAAATCTTCACTTCGCAATAGGTACATAAGTATAACATTATTGTAAAAAAATCCATATTGTACCTGTGAATCGGATCGGAAATGCGTTATTTAATAATTGACATCTATTTCCATTTATTTCCATAGTCGAGTACTTGATCAAATATTATGGGATTTTGTAATATGTACATAATGTGATGCAATTTAGAAAATTTCCTATAATTGCTATTATAACAATATGAATTACAGCCTTGCGGTGTACACCTGTAAAGCTCTAAAGTGGACTTGATTTTTCCGAAATTTTCATTAATGCTTTTTCAATGGATATAAAAATAGAGCTAGCTAAGCTAGCTATGTAAGCTTCTTTAATATAATTATTTTGCCGTTCATTAGTATTCTAACTCTAACTCACTGTTGTGAGTTTGATTGCTTTGAAAAAAAAAGGAATTTAAGGCATTAGTATACCTACTTACTAGATAAGTAACTATTCAACTTAAAATGTAGATAATTAATTAATTATACAAGTCATTATCTATAGCATTATATTCTTTTCTGAACTTGTTAACAAAGTTACGCCTCGAGTTCAGGAATGACTATTTGCTTAGTGATATAATTGAAATGAATTAAAATAGTATACCTACCCTAACTAAGTACTGCAATTTATCGACACCTAGTAAGTAAATCTTGTAGATCTACTCTAAAGAGTCCCTTGACGATTGCAAGCTATTTATAGGCAGAACATAACGAAACTAGAATAACTCGATCTATACGGATCAAGAATAATGAATTATTCAATGTTTTATTATTTATTATTGAAATTATCGATATTCTTTTTCCATGATATTTGTCTAAAACCACATAGTGTTTAGAAAATGTTGAGTCATAGCTTATGAGGAAATTTCCGAGATAAGGATAACTTCTTTATTCATCCACCGGTTAACTTTTGATTTACATGATGTTAATTGGCGATGTAGACTTATGGCATGGCGCTAACTTGGTATATTCGTTATCTTGATTAAGCCACAATACACAATATTAAACCAACATTCCTCATTGAACTCTCGTATCAACATCAATCATCAAAAAACCAGTCGTAGGTCTATCTTCTATAATATATAGTTATATACGGTTTCACAGACATAACATAAATATAAATCTCGTCAAACTTGTAATCTGCTGAGCACTAATCTCAATTATAACTTCGCGATATACAAGAACAAATCTCAGCGGGGTTAATATGCGCTATTTGGCGTGTACAACTTTAGAGCGGACTGAAAGTTTGGCGTGAACTACAATGTGGTAAAGAAAAAAGTAATGTATCTTACCACAAGACATAGAGAAGTAAGCAAGGTGGTAATCTTCCTCCCGTAGCGGTCAGCTAGGTCGCCCACGAACAAGCCGCAGAAGATGGGCGGGAAGAAGGTGATGGAAGCCATCCAGGAGATGGTCTCGTCGGTGATGGGCTCTGGCGCCGGCCCGTCCGCCGCCTGCAGCAACGGCGTCATGGGGGACTGCCAGCCCATCAACATGCCGAAGTTCAGCACCGGTATTGTTACTAGAACATAAAAAACATTGTTGTGAGAAGAATGTAGACGGAGAAAATGTGTTCGGCTATATTATAGCGGCGAAAGAATGACTTGAGTGAAGAATGGGAGTGTTAACTAGTTTTAAAGGATATCCTTCACCCAACATCCATCGGTCACACGTCCGGGATTTCGCTCAAGGCTTTTCTTTGCCACGCGAGAAATAAATATTTTGGTGGGAATTGTTGTTAGATATATAGACTTTTTTTATAATATCCATATTGATATTATAAAAGTGAGTCTATTTATTATCTGTTACCTTTTTAGGCTAAGCTTCAGAACCGATGTAAATAAACATTGGTATAAAGATAAATAGGACCTTAAGCAGAATTTGTATTCTGGTCCTCTAGTCAGTAAGTCCTACATACGCCCCAGAGGGTGCCGTGAAGTCACATTCACGATGCCTACGGGAGTATAGAGATATACGATGCAGTATAGAGATTCACATACGACGGCTCAAGGTAGAGGTGACGATCCCTTTCCGAGTTGATAGATGTGGTATGATCCAACACACATAGTTGCTGGAAAGTTGGTGATCTTAATCAATCTTCTATTAAAAAATAGATGCACAATCAGTAACCAAAAAAAGTCCCCACTAAAAGAGTGCCAAACACAACTTCTTGGCACTCAATTCAAGTGGTAACATTTGAAAATTCAACCTTAAACTCAATTCTTAAGGTTGAATTTGCTCTGAATTTGATATTTTATTGAATATATTTAAAGGCCTTTAGGTATAATTTTCTTTACCAATAATTCTAAAACTGTCAAAGCAAAATTGGCCAATTTTCAAGTGAACATGATTGTGCGTCCTTTTATTATAAGAGGTCAATGGCGATGCAGCATAGAGTTTCACAAACGACGGGAGGTGAATGGTGACGATCCCTTTCAGAGTTGATAGATAGGATCCTGGATAGATCCTGGGATCCACTTCCCACCAACTTCCTAGCAATGTGTGACCCTAGGGTAGATGCTGGGAAGTTTGTGATTTTAATCCCATGAAATAAGTAGGTGTACGAGCATTGTGGACTGTACGGTCTGTACGTGTGACCCTATGACAATTATAACAGTTTCTAGTTATATCGAGTTTTAACAGATTCTAAGCAAACAATAGTAGACAACAACAAGCAAACAGTAGTAGTAGAATAGTAAACAAGTATTCAGTCATTTAATAACAATTATGGCACACGAATGACATGCCTGAGTATGTTTCGTTTAATGTAAGTAAGTATCACTTAAGTATTTAATCAAGGATTTACTTATTGGAATAACTTTTGTAATATTATCGTAGATAGAAATAATAATATTTAGGGAATATTGAACCGAATTATTGGAATTTTTATAAAAAAATATGTGTAGATATACCTACTTAATTTACTAACAGCTCCATCAATACAAACTATCATTGTGTCAGTAGTTATTGAAAAAAATCACGGACATTCAAACATACTTACATACCCAATAATCGTAGGCGCATCACAAGAGGTCAATGAGGCACATAATATACCTATATAAAGGTTATATATTTTCATGGCAAGATTTATTGCTAGAAAGAACAAGTGATGTCTAGTTAATATTATAAATCCATGATGGTATTCGATACCTACTCGTAATTCAGATAATCGCAAACTTAATTTGTTTATAGTTGTAAAATTATTTCAAACAAGATTAATTTAACTGAGAATTGAATCTCTTGGCTAAGTAAAGATTTCTAAGAAAAGCCGGAGAAGGGAACTGGTTCTGAGATGCGTTACTCACGAACCTGTTATGCTTGGTAACCAGGTTTGAGTTCCTTGCAAAACGAAGTGTGAAGGAACTTTCTAAGTTATTATTTTCCTCTTCGACCTATGTTCTGGGTATTTAATTACGATCCGCTAATCTACCTATGCGACGTAGTTCTAACTGTCTGTTACAGAAGGTTTGTTTTCCCTATATGTTTCTAATATACGAGTATAATTGAGCGTATTTAATAGGTATGTATATATATTAGTATAATATTATACGAGTATTATAATTACTTATTAGCGGACGCCCGCGACTTCAACAGCCTAAAATTCAGTTTTCACCAATCCCGCGAGAATGCATTGCTCAATAACCTCCTCTATCTCCCAGCCGTTCCAGAGATTAGCCCGAAGAAACAGACAGGCATACAAGAATTTATAAAAAGTTTTAGTATTGTGCAAAAGTAATTTAAACGATACTTTTTAAAATTTTCGTCTGTCTTAAAAACTTTAAATTAACACCTGAGAGTATTTTTAACCGACTTCAAAAAGGAGGAGGTTCTCAATTCGGTAGGTTTTTTTTTTTTTTTTTCTTTTTCCGACTTTTCAACATAAAGTCTCGTTATCAGTTATCTCCGGGCAATAAATTATTATTTATTGTTTTACCAATATAGTACCTAAATATATCTAAAAATATAATCTAATAATATGTTAATTAAATGTGAGAGTAAAAACATCAGAAACTAGTTTTTGGTTCTTAGAACACGAGATAATGCTATCTTATGTCTTTTTTGTACAGTTTTGTGAGAACTGTTAGCAATAAATTATTGACTTGTGGGGCCGGGTATTATGACAATGCATCTGTATTATCGAGGATTTTGCTTTAATGTTTGAAAGTGCTTGTAAACTAAGCCTCATTCATTAATTAATTCATGAGGCTTAGTTTATATACATATGAGAACTAAGGCAATATTAAAATGTTAGTAAAATAATATGTACCTATTAAAAATAATAATAATTGAAAACTTTATAAACCATCGAATGACTTGAAATCATTAATTACACTCTCGATCAAGTCGTCAATATTCTCTTTCAGTGCGCTTTCATTTGAGACACCACTCGATTATATTTGCAGACATTCGATTGTCCTTCCCAACTTTCCACCCCCACAATTTTTAAACGGCTCAACGGATTTTCATCAAGTATGTCTAAAAACACTTGCCCGTAAGTCACCGTTGATACAAAAAAAAAACTAAATTGTAATAGCTTCATCCCTTCGGGAGCTATGGTGACACAGACAGACAGGCAGACAGACAAACACGTCAAACTTATGACACCCCTCTTTTTGCGTCGGTGGTTAAAAAATTGACTGTGAGAGACGGACATTCGGATGTGCGTGAGTGATCATAAAAGGGTTCAGTTTTTGTGTTCGCATACTTACGTAGATCTTTCTTTACCTATTGGAGATTTATATGAAAACTAGCAGTCGCCCCGCGGTTTTACCCGCGTAGTTACCGTTCTCGTGGGATTATGGTGAGAAAATATAGCCTTTAGCCTTTCTCGATAAATTGGCTATCTAACACTGGCAGATTTTTTCAAATCAGACCAGTAGATCCTGAGATCCTGAGTCTTGAGTCATGCAAATATGTAGATAATGATTACGATGTAATCTATGCTTATATTATAAAGAGGTAAAGTTTGTAAGGTTGTAGGGCGATCTTTGGATTTACAGAACTGATTTTGAAAACTTTTTACCCATAAAAGCTGCATCTTATCATCTATTGCAATATTATAAAGCTGAAGAGTTAGTTTATTTGTTTGTTTGATTGAACGCGCTAATCTCAGGAAAAAAAGGAACAGGTCTGATTTTCAAAATTCTTCAGTTTTATTATATAGCCCATTGATCGAGAAAGGCAATAGGCTATTATCCCCGTATTCTGGAAACGGGAACCACGCGGGTGAAACCGCGCGCCGTCAGCTAGTAGGCTATATTTTTATCCACGTATTCCCACGAATGCAGAAACAACCGGGCTTACACCAGTGGACGTCTGCTAGTATTCATATAAAATTCATGCATTTTGAGACATTCCTCGGCATGAATTTATATATCTAATCTTATATCTTGGTATCTTCGTAATCCTACTAATATTATAAACGCGAAAGTTTGTATGTTTGGATGTTTGTTACTCTTTAACGCCACTACTACTGAACCGATTTGGCTGAAATTTGGTATGGAAATAGATTTTACTCTGGATTAACACATAGGCTACTGTTTGTCCCGAAAAAATCCATGGATTCCCGAGATTTGCGAAAACCTGATGGTACGAATGTTTGTTACTCTTTCACGCCTCGGCTACTAAACCGAATTGACTCAAATTTGAAACATATATAGATTATAGCCTGGATTAACACATAGACCACTTTTTATCACGAAAAAATTATAGTTTCGGCAGAATTTGTGAAAAACTGAATTCCGCTTGGACAAAGTCGCGAGCGTCCGCTAGTAATATAATAATCTAAGCCCAGGCTTACCCATGAGTGCCATAAAGAATTGGTTGGCGATGCCGCCTTCTTGAAACCGCGCGAGCCATTTCAAAGGAAGTAAGCCGAGCATAGCTTTGCCCTGGCCGTCCGTAGCTACAGCGGATCGCTTACAAGCGTGACTGCTTTGTATCACTGGATCATTTTCTGGATGTCTTTAGATCTGCAAAGAAAAAAGACTTGTTACATTTTTATTAATCAAATAATAAACACTAGCTATTAGTCTATTTATTTATACTTATAACAAATCTGTAGAGAGGTCAATTCTGTACCTGAAATATATTTCCAAAATAACTATCAGCGGGTGATTAGTGATCGATACTCAAGCCAAAAATCCAATTAGTAAAATTTGTGTCTGTCTGTCTGTATGTTCGTTATAGAAACAAAAACTGCTCGACGGATTTTAACGAAACTTGGTACAATTATTCCTCACACTCCTGGGCAGGTTATAGTATATTTTTCAACGCGCTTCGATTAATAGGAGCGGAGCAGTGAAGGAAAATGTTAGGAAAACGGGAGAAGTTGCTCCATTTCTACAGCGATACTACTGTAAGGGCTGTATTAAAGAGGTCTAAGGACGGACAAAGTAGCGGGCGTCCGCAAGTAATGGTTAAAGCACTACAGGTTAAAAGAGTAGGCAATTTAGTACTTAAGTATGCCTACCACGCTGCGCAAAATGAAATGTGGGTTAGCTGGGTTAGGGTGATAGATATTTGTTGTTGTTGTTGTTGTTGTAGACGAACGTTATTTGTTGTTACTGGGACTGAAGGCTTAACACCGAGAGTCCTAAGCCACCGCCTTTACAACTTGCTGCTGTTCAATACTGCTATTCAGTAATAATTAGATGAAAGAAAAGCCTAATATTTTATATCATGATTAGTTGTCTTTCAGGGTAGCTACGGAACCAACTTGGCAGTTACTAATTATTCTCATTAGTGGGTAAATTGATAATGGCGATGATGTTGATGAATTATGTAATTGATGTTAATTTGTTTTTTTATTACTATTCGTCGAAACGGTTAATCTAATGTTAAGTGGTGTAGCTATCGGTAAAAAAGAGAGATACAATTCAACCTGTATTTAAGTCTTTGAAGCGTAAAGCGTAAGTCTTTCTTTAAATATTTCTGTAGTTAATAACATAAAGTAACTACTAAAAATCCTAAAGTAAGTTGTGCCAGATGATTTTATCGGCTACTTAAACTTTCAAGTAGTAATTAAACTTTCAACATGTTCTATAATCTTTGTACAAAGGCATAGCTTGTTACAATTTATGATTTACTTTATTTAATTACTTGCAAGTATCTATAGGATTTCGAGGTTAAACTAGATCAGGTTTGCCGTTCTCTTATAGCGTAATTGGTAGGTTTGTTTGGCTTACGTTTAGTTGCCAGGAATGGCAAACTACTGAATGACACGCGGAATTTAAACAAGTATTTATATTCTACTTGAATGCAGTATGGTAAGGTGTCAGGACAGCGATTTTGTGAGATAAAGGAACGTCAACACAAAATACACCACGAGATGAGGCATTGACATCGAAACAAAACCAAAAATGTTGCTTAGCAATTAGAATATGATAATAATTTGCTGACATTCCTTCTGTTTTACTGTACACAAGTGCACCTTTTTGTACACCCTACTAATACAAACAAACCTAAATCGTCTTCCCAAATAAAATATAGCTCCCTTGCAACATAACAACAAAAAAACTTTTTGAATTTGTTATGGGATTTTCTAGGCTGATTGCTTTCATTTTAAGTTTGTGATTTTACTTATCAAGTTATCACCATTAATTATGATGATGTAATAAAACAAGATGTGACTTAAATTTTGACTAAAATCTAAAGTTCTTTGCTTTGTTTTTGCGGTTTATAAATAACTTAGCTCGAGTACCTACTCGTACCTTACACGTATGACTATTACAATTTTATGCCCCAGGCATTTAATATTTTTCATTGAGTGTGTGTGAAAAAAAGATAGGTAGGTTGCAAGATCAGGTTCATAAAATATCACGTGTTACGTACGTTACGATCGTACAATGAACTTATTTATAAACAAAAAACCGGACAAGTGCAACGAAGTTATCATTTTAATCGTTTCGCAGTTCTTCGTCTTAAATCGAACATCATAAAAATCTTTACTTTGTGTGAATGAAGCCTTTTCATACGATAGGTGACCAATAATGACCAATATGCCCATTCCCATTGGTACGACAATTGACCAACGGGGCGGGGATCGAACCACCACCCCAAGGTGATGAGTCCGACCTCTTACTGTTGAGCTATACCTATAGGTACCCCACATTACACGATTAAATCAACTTAAATTTTGGACTCTGGTCCTTGCCTAAAAACCCTGTCTTTTAGTGATTTAACCACAAATTTATAGTTTTTGGAATAATTAAGTTTCAACGTAGGCGACGGTTTTATCATTTACATGAATCAATGGGTACCTTACATGTAAATAATATTATGTAATTAATTGACATTTATTACTGGTTCATTAAGTTATTACCGACGGAGATAAGGCTAAGCTGACTCACAGTAATCAGTAATCACTGCATAACAAGATGCACCGTTTACTGTTACTCATAAATCACTCTGTAATATGTTATCATGTCAAGCTTAGTTTTCGTGATATGCACGACATTTTTTTAAGTTTATTCTTTTACTTTCACGCGGTAAGTTTTTTTTTTCTATTCATGACAAGTTAGCCCTTGATTACAATCTTACCTGATGGTAAGTGATGATGTAGTCTTAGATAGAAACGGGCTAACTTAGGAGGAGGATGAAAATCCACACGCCTTTCAGTTTCTACACGGCATCGTACCAGAACATTAAATCGCTTGGCGGTACGTCTTTGCCGGTAGGGTGGTAACTAGCCATGGCCGAAGCCTCCCACCAGCTAGACCTGGACCAATTAAGAAAATCTCAATCTGCCTAGCCGGGGATCGAACCCAGGACCTCCGATTTGTAAATCCGATTTGTAACCGCGGCACGGAGGCCGTCAGAGTAAAATAAATTGTAATGAGTTTTAGATCTACTCTTAAATCTACGAGTATAACAATTGTAAATAATATTATCTATCTATAATATTGTATGATATTGTTGAGTTTATTGCCGGCTCTTCTCCAGTGGCGGATTTTCAAATTGCCCGCCAGTAGGCTGTTTAATTATTGTCGCTCCTGCTGGTCCTAGGTTTGATAACTTAGTTCACAATCAGCCTACTCAGCCTGCTGGTAAATCCGCCACTGCTCTTCTCAGCAAAACCTGCCTTCCGTAGCGGTAGTCTTTACAAATTGTGAAACTTGACGTGTCAAAAGTAAGCCTGCTTGAATGAATTTCTTTACTGTATTTGATTAGATTCTAGATTTAATCTAGTCTACTACAATAATTTAATGTATGATATGATATCTCACGATGCAAATAAGCCTCTATAGACGAATAGGTAGTCGTCTTCACCCAAAAGCTTTTTGATTAGTTGGAGGGGTTAGGGAAACTTTCACTAGTGTTATGCGTAAAATATGATTGGTAATTTTATTAATAAAAATTTTAGACTTGGTACTCGATAATTGATATGCCTGCGGCATAACAATATGGTAAAGTTGTAGTAATAAAATCTCTATTTAGGAAAGTATATTCTCGAACTTGAAGAATCTTGTATAGCTACAAAATAAAAGGGAAAGAAAAATAACGCAATTACTAAGATCATAATTGAATATAGACTTAAGTATATGAATTTATAGGAATCTGTATAAAAATACCTACAGGTATCTAATAAACCCTAAGAATTATTTAATGTTACACCTATTAAAATAAATTACTAGGAATTGAATGTTCACATTTTATATGTTATAATCAGTTATTCAAACATTATTTAATATCATAAAATAGTTAAAGGTCTGTTCATACTGGTGCTTCGCAATTTAGGTAGGTTAGATAAGAATTTTATAAACAAAAGTTCTCCCATAGTAATTTTTTGTTGCCAATGATCTATAAGGATAGGACTTTAGGTCATCGCTATTCTCTTGAATAATACGTATATTTTCTTCTATTTACTTCCTTTTAAAATTAAAAATAAAAGTTCTTAATATTACGTGTTCTTTTGAATTTTACAAAAACGATCGAATTCCTTTTTATGGGTAGACTTTATTAATGTGACCCGGCCAAGCAAATCCTCGTTTGGGCATAAATGACGTATTTAATTAAAAATTAAGAGCTAGCAAACAACGACCTCTGTCAGACAATGCGTATAATAAAACTATAGTGTCAAATGTGGACGAAGTATATAATTTTATGTTTGGTTTATCTCGAATCACTCATACTTCACTTGTTGAGAGTTTTATCACGCAATACAGATAACATAATCATGTTGTAATTCATAGATTCTTCAGTAAGCATGATGGTCGGGTTGTTAACACGAGTTTTACATGTCAAACGGAAACAAATATGTAATTAGTCAATTTTAAAATATTTTTTTGTATTTGAAAATGATTTAAAACAGGCTTTTAGTCTCATCTTGTCCCTCCAGTTAAATTAGAAGCATTTGTCAAATGCTCATTAAACGGAATCAAATTCTACATAATCCGTTTTTAAAAGGAAATTTGGTGAATATTTGAAAATGGTTTGGTCTTTATTTCCATTTCCATCTTGTTGCCCCAGTTCAGTTAGAGGAGGAGGAGAAGGAGGACAAAATAATATGTGCATTACATTACAAACATTAAACGGAAACATATATGTGCTCAATCCGTTTTTAAAACACATTTTGGTATTAGAAAAAGAATTTAATACATTTTTTTCATATTAGTTAAATTTTAGGTTAAAACTTGTGATATAGTATAGACAAAGAAAACAAAAGTGTTGACTAACTAAACTTTATTTCAAATTTTTTGTGATTTTGAGTTAACGTCAATTTATTTTGGAGGTAAAAAATACATTACAGAGGAATTAGAGATTTTCGGGTATTTATTTAATGGTAACCAAGTTTATATAGTCTAGGAAACAAACATAACAAATTATTATTTTTATTTCATGAAAATAATTTCCTTTAAAAAGCAATTTTTAACTAATTTAAAAAAGTTGCTCTGATTTAAGTGTCTTTTCTAACATTTCTGAAGGTAGGATTTAAAGAAACAGCAGTTTCACTTTATTCTGACTAAAAATAAAGCGAAACAGCTGTCATCAACCCATATTCGGCTCACTGCTCACCTCTTAGAATGAGAGGGGTTAGGCCAGTAGTCCACCACGCTGGCCCAATGTGGATTGGCAGACTTCACACACGCAGCGAATTAAGATAATTCTCTGGTATGCAGGTCTCCTCACGATGTTCTCCTTCACCGATTGAGACACGTGATATTTAATTTCTTAAAATGCACACAACTGAAAAGTTGGAGGTGCATGCCCCGGACCGGATTCGAACCCACACCCTCCGGAATCGGAGGCAGAGCTGATATCCACTGGGCTATCACGGCTAACACAAAATAAACAACAAACAAAACAAACAGCTGTAATACGATACATAGTAGAGTAAATAAAACTAACTGCCAACCCTACTTGTACGTTATCTTATATAGTAAGATGATACCTACTTTGATACACATCTATCTACTAAAAAAACATCAGTCGTTATTTGAGGATTACCTTATCTTGATCCGTGTCGCGTAAGAAAACATTTAATGTAGGAGTGTGTCAATCTTCTAATCGTAAATTCATAAGAAAATGAAGTGCAGGTAAAACCTAGGTCTCAACGACTTATCAAGTTCAAGGAACGTTGCATAGTCACAACAAAGTAAACGCCCCATTTGATAGCCCAATATCAAAGATACATTAAATAAATTTATTTTTTCTTAATATTGTGACATTGCGTGTTAATTTATCGGTAATAACTTTTAATCTTAGCCCTACGACCTTACCATTAAATTGGAATTCAAAGTTATAAAATAATCTTACGTCATTATAATAAATATAATATTATTCTATATGGAACGACAGAATTAGATCAGTACCATAAGCCCTCATTCGCACGAGAGTTTTGTTAACGTACGTTAAAAAAGCGTTCAAATATAGTATAAAGTTAAATGAAGGTCTATTTTCAACGTCTAAAATTGAAAATGCAACACAACTCGAAAAAGCGTCGTGTTTTAAAAACGCTGTCGTGTGAACAAAATATACTTGGGAATGCATTTGTTATAATTGAACGCTTTTTTAACGTCCGTTAAAAAACTCTCGTGCGAATGAGGGTTTACGGAACCATACCTATAATATATGGCAGTTCGGGTTAGCTCCTCTCGGTCCCCTGTAAACTGGACCGGGACTCGAATACCTTTTTGCCGGGGTATAGCGCGGCGAAAGTTCGTTTTCCCGGTAATCTATTCCATCTCCTTTCAGGGATAAGGCCTTAGCCTATGGGTATTTTAGTATATAATTTGAAACATACACAATCAACCCTTTTGTTAATCTATACTAATATTATAAATGCGAAAGTAAGTCTGTCTGTCTGTTACCTAAAGGTGACTAAGCGGCTGAACCGATCATGATAATTTTTGGTATGGTGGTAAATGGGACCTTGGAGCAAAACATAGGGTACTTTTTGACCCAAAAATAAAAATAGAAGGTGGTGATATAGGGGTTGAAAGTTTGTATGAAAATTCGTCCATTTCGATTTCAAAAAAAGGAGGAGGTTCTTAAATCGAGTTACGAAATCTAATGTGATTTAAGAATTTTTAAAATTCAAACCCTAAAGTGGTGAAATAGGGGTTGTAAGTTTACATTGATTTCCACACGGATAACGTCGCGGGCGTCCGCTAGATTGTTATATAAATTAGGAAATTCATTGATAGAAACAATAGCCTGAAGCTAGACGTACCGTAGTACGTACTACATACACTACTAACGCAATACCTACCATTGTGCATAATATAAATATTGTTAAGACATTAGAGACTCTAATGTGTTGAATGAGAACAAAAGATATTATGGTAACTATACTATTATTATCATGAGTATGAATTTGGAACAGACTATAAAACGTACCGCGACTTCATCCGCATAGTTAATGAATTTGTGAGGTTGTAATGGCAAATATCTAGAATCTAGATCTACTCGTACTAAAACTGTGATTGATCTGAGCCCCAGAGCTTAAAGTTGAATATGTGTCTATTAAGTCTACAGTATCCGGTAAGTGCTCGCACTGAGAATAATTAGTTGACTAATATCAAATCTACACTAATATTATAAAGCTGAAAAGTTTGTTTGTTTCATTGAACGCGCAAATCTCACGAGCTACTGGTCTGATTTGAAAAATTATTTCAGTGTTAGATAGCCCATTTATCGAGGAAGGCTATAAGGTTATATATTATCCGTATTTCTACGGAAACGGGAACCACGCGGGTGAAACCGCGCGGCGTCTACTAGTTTAATATAAACAATATTAATTTCGTATAGTACATCAAATAAGGGCCCGAAATATATCGATATTAACTAGTACAAGTTAAGGATTTCTTAAAAAATTTCATTTAAAAATCTATATTTTTCAAATTTTCCAAACGTCAAAAAAGTTGTCGTCCATTTTGTGACGTCACAATGTTACTTGATGTACTAAACGTCAAACTAATTGTTAACTAATAATTTTCTCAAACTCCGTTCCGTTCTAAAGTCGACGTCATGCAACAGTTGAAATATAGAAATATATGTCATCACGTTTTAAAAAAAATGATATTTTTTTTCAATCTAGTAGTTCTACTACATGAGAAAAAAATAGATAATGAACAATTTCAGACCATTTAAAAAAAAAAGTGTCAACTAGCCTATTAGATTGTTTAATTTACAGTCTATAATCGTCAGTTCAAACGAGTGTAGACGCAAGTTAGTGTATACGCATTAATCACGTAATTAGCATAATACCGCCGGAAAATTATGGCTGGTCCGTATTCGGCGGGTTGCGTCAATGCCTGTACGTATCCTCTTGTCTATGACGCCTTAATCACACTTATTCGCATCGAGAAAACAGGCGGTGCTGATAAATGTAAATCAGGCAGTTAATGAACCATTCTAACCTATCATCTATGAAATGAACTTTCTACTGCTATCTACTGTGCGGGTATGTTACGTGTGTATACAATACGTAACCACTGACAGTAGTGAGAATATGATATTTAATTATACTCATTATCATCATCATCAATTACTGATCATCATCATATCAGCCGATGGACGTCCACTGCAGGACATAGGCCTTTTCTAGGGACTTACAAACATAACGGTCCTGAACCGCCTGCGTCCAGCGAATCCCTGCGACTCGCTTGATGTCGTCAGATGGTGGGGGTCGACTAACACTGCATTCTCTAGTGGGGGTCGCCATCCACCTTGAGACCCCAACGTTCATCTGCTCAATTATACTAATTAGATTGTAAATGACTGATATTATTCTCTCAACCCATTATGCTTTTGCAGGATACATTTCTCACTGATCAGACAGAATGCTGACATATGATTAAAGTTCTTAGATAATTTTACTACAACTAAATTTTGGCTGTGTGCTCTACGCTCTGTCAGAGAAGTTATTTCTGCTAATAATAAACTTTTCTGTGTCCAGGTGGGTTTGGGAAGATGTTATATGTCTACTACTAATATAATTACGTACTGAACATAACACAATACATAACAATAGCAATTTAAATTTTAATCACATAAGGCACAGAGTGGAAACCCATGCCTCAGTAACGGTAACGTACATATGGACAATTTAGACTATGATTTTCCTCTTAAAACACCTAATCTAAGGGGAAATGGTTGCTTAAAATGGACATAACGCAGTATAAACAATTCTGTGGTCGAAATCAGGCAACAACTAGTAAGTACATAATATCTACAGCTCATACAGATTAACTTAACACCTGTCTCGAATGACGTTCGTACTGTGTTTGTATGGATGTGTTTGGTAGCCAGATGTCGAGTGAATGCACACGGATTATACATAAAATGTGCGTGACGTAATCAATCATAAGCACGCATAGTAATAATTATTGACAGGCACCTTCCTACTAGCCGAAGGTCAATGTGTTGCCCATTTTTATCTGACACTAGCAGAACTTCGCAGTTTCACCCGCTTAGTTCCCATTTCCATAGGAATACAGGGGAAAAGTACGAGTGTCGCTCTTTAGTATGAATTTTTCAAATTGGTCCAGTAGTTTTTCAGTTTATTCGTTACATACAAAAATACAAATCTGTCCTCTTTACTCGTATAATATTAGTAAAGATAATTGAAAAGAAAGATGGTCCAAAATTGTATGGAGAAGAAATAAAAGAAAATATTTTTTTTAACTATTTTTGACTATAGAAATTAATCATCTCCTTTAAATTTTTAGATATTGTATAATAAGTTATCTACATTTTTTATTTTTCATAAATACTCGCTGAATTTTAAATGGAAAACCATTTATTATAACGAAATAATATAATTTGAGGAATTGTCGCGTGTTATCAATAAAATTGAATAAAAATTGATAAGAAGGTCACGCAATAATACCGCAATCGGGACTGTCCCGGGGCTGTTCCGACGAACTTCATCACAGGTTAGGTTAGTTAAGTTTAGTAATTCATCACATCTGTCATAAAGCTAATCTGTTGTGTTTGTTTACTATATTAATAGTGCTTGAAGTGACTACCTCCCGTAGTCTGTACGCCTTCTTCATAAGAGCCTGCCCCTATAGCCAAGTGGCACGTCGATTCTCTTTCTCCGATCGCAAACGCTTCGAAAACTAGAAAAAATTATAGGAATTGCATTTGCTATCGACAGGTCAAGTGATCAAGATCTGTCATTCCCATACATTTTTCTACTTTTCGAAGCGTTTGCGATAACGAATGTCATTCGTAATTCCCACAAGTACAATGTACATGTTTTTCTGTTTCTACAAACGCTAACGCTTTGAAAACTAACAAAAAGTATGGGAATGACACATAGCAAATGTCATTCACCTACATTTTTCTAGTTTTCGAAGCGTTTGCGATAACGAATGTCATTCGTAATTCCCACAAGTACAATGTACATGTTTTTAATTTTCGAAGCGTTTGCGATTGTAGAAAGAGAATCGACGTGCCACATGGCTACAGACCCTGGATTTCTTGTTCGGCAAAGAAATATTTTGCGATTTTGTTCCTCTCAAAATATTCTCAGTAGCATTCCAAAGATAAGAAGTTGGCGGTTTTACGTGATGTTTCTAGTCATGATAAACGCATTCTGTTATAATCGTCATAGAGTCAAACAACATCTGCTTAATCCCGTCAACCCCCATTTGAAGTGTGGTGGGTTCTTCTCCAAAACTCATATGGAAACAAGCTCCGCTGCGATGAGCCATTAAAATAGGCCATGATGCCATTGATGATTCATGATGGTAATTTGTACGTAAGTATTATGTGCATATTATAGTATGTTCGTCAGTTTTGGACCTGATTGTCATTAATATTAAATTGGTATCCAATTCGTACAGACGGGCGTTGAATCGCTCCGGCGACCGGCAGTTCCGTCTCTAACTATTTATGCTAAGCATATCAATTTGTATTCTTACTACGAAATAAATACATCAGGCGTTTTACCTCGGAGATATCACCTCTGACCTCTCTATTCACACCGTCAAGTCCAATTTGCATATCATCATTAGCACCTATTTCATATTTGTAGATATAAAAATATGTGGGAGGCTTCGGCCGTGGCTAGTTACCACCCTACCGGCAAAGACGTACCGCCAAGTGATTTAGCGTTCCGGTACGATGCCGTGTAGAAACCGAAAGGGGTGTGGATTTTCATCCTCCTCCTAACAAGTTAGCCCGCTTCCATCTTAGACTGCATCATCACTTACCATCAGGTGAGATTGTAGTCAAGAGCTAGCTTGTAAAGAATAAAAAAAAAATACAAAGATATCTATCAAAATTTAGGCGCTTATTATGAGTTACATGCAATCTAAAGTGGTACATCAAAACTGATTGAGCCAAGCCAGAGAAAAGATATATACTATTGTTTTTTTTTTCTCTGTCTGAGTAGGTGCCGATAGCTCCCTGCGGAACCACTATGGCGTCACCGGGGGGGTTGGGCGAGCGCAGAAGCATCGCCTGATGAGACCCGAAGGCTGAAAGAAAGATAGAGGACGGAACGGCTCTCTAAGGGCGTCTCCTATGAGACTCGGACCTCGGCTTAGAGGGCCATTCGGGAGGGGGTAACCGTGACCTGATATACTATTGTATACTGTTGCCAAGCGTAACGCACACCGGCCATTGAAACCTCAATTTTCTTTAAACTTTAATTTAAAAAAAAATAACTTTAAACAGTAGTCCACTTTACTTTGAAGAAAATTAAGGTTTAAATATTAATCCACGTTTATAATCATGGACAAATGTTTTTCTTTTCTCTAGTGTCAGTAGGAGTAGAGGCATAGAAAAGAATATTGTACATAATACGTACGGGGAATCTTCGTAAAAAGCTTACTTTCACCGATTGAGACATGTGATATTTAATTTCTTAAAATGCACACAACTGTAAAGTTGTGGTACTGTAAACTGTAAAGGAGGTGCATGCCCCAGACCGGATTCGAACCCACACCCTCCGGAATTGAAGGCAGAGGACATATCCACTGGGCTATCACGGTTCTTGCATATCATCATTAGCACCTATTACATATTTGTAGATGTACAAAGATATCTATAAAAATTTAGGCGCTTATTATGAGTTACATGCAATCTAAAGTGGTACATCAAAACTGGTTGAGCCAAACGTAACGCACACCGGCCATATTGAAGCCTCAATATTCTTTAAACTTTAATTTAAAAAAAAATACTTTAAACAGTAGTCCACTTTGCTTTGAAAAATATTGAGGTTTAAATATTAAATCATGGCCAAATAATTTTCTTTTTTCTAGTGCCAGTAGGAGTAGAGTCATAGAAAAGAATATTGTACATAATACGTATAGGGAAGCTTCGTAAAAAGCTTACGTAGTTAGTACAGTTCTATTACTTTAATGCAGTTCGTTTGTTTTTGCATCAGGTACTTACTTGCAGTTAAATTGGAGAACAATAATAAATATAAAATAAATATCCTCAATTTATGTATTGAACATAACATAGAAAAAATCAACATTATCGATCGCGTTCTTGGAATTTTGCTTTAGTTGCACAGTTGTTTTTATAAATGTATAATAATATAAATATAGGTACATACTCGTAGGTAGCTAGTGAATTATTTTATATAAAAACAAACGACATAATATTAACGTTCTAACCTGTCCATGTTTATACATTTACGAGGTTTTAGTATTTGTCAAATTACATAAACACCTACTTAAATATTCAGATAAAGAACGGAGGAAAAACAAAATCTACTTCACTCATCATAATACTTCATTATATGACAATAACATTTTTCATATGGCACCTCTAATTTACAACAAATTACCAGCAAAATTAGCTGATAGAAATTTAAGTGTTGCTTTATTTAAAATTAAAATCAAAGAACTATTGTTAAAAAAACGGTATTACACTATGAAAGACTATTTAACTGACAAACAATAATAATTAATGTATAACGGTCATAATAATAAATATAGTTTTAATCATGTATTACATAGTTATTAATTTTAACATCATAGTCATTAAGTAAATTTCAATATGTATAGTGTATTAAAAACAATGTAATTTAGTTATAAGATTATTTTTTAAAAATTTGCATGCTATTTTGTAGAAAATTGTCTGCCAACATTTATTATATTAAGATCTGTATTTAACAATTTGCAAATAAAGAATTATGAATTATGAATACATTATAATTGGCACGGGTGCCCAACCACAAAAAATAATATCAAGTTTTTTTTATTTATATACTCACTTAAAAATAAAATACATACTTAATTAATCTAACTTATGGATTTGGAGATAGCATACTTACAAACATTTATGGAGTACATGTATAGAAGCTAGACTATAAAGGTAAAATGAATGAAAAAATCTGTTTAGACAATATTAAGTAGTCCATAAGGATCGAATTGCTAACCTCACTTACTGAAATCTGCAATGCCTGTTAAAATATCGGACGGTGGGCAGAAAGAAACCTATTTTGGAGAAAGTTTCGAAAGTCTCGTTTTTTCCGAGAATCCCGGGAACAAATAGAGTCTCGGCTTTTATCCCGGGACTTTAAGACTGTAACCCGTAGTAGGCTCCTAGATATAAATTATAAAACGATCATTTAAAATTTATCTTTACTTACTGATGGTTCACGCGCCAATCATCATGGAACTCTGATTTGTGATTTAACGCACCACTTACACTGTGCCGATTTTTTTTAAACGGACGTATATGCTTTCTCTTAAAACTTCCTAGTTTTTCACTTTAATAATCACAAAATATAATTATATTACGTAGAATACTAATAAATTGAATGATTATTTTGTTATACACGTATTTACTATAACTTTTTTCGTAATAAAGATCGATTACGGAGTGAACGCAGAATCCGCGTCCACGCAGCGCGGACACGTTTCATTCACTAAAGCCGAGGTTCATTCGTTCGTTGCTTTTAAATTAAAATGTAAACAAACAAACCAAAGCCTCTCCAGCCTTCAATTCCCGGTATACTTTACGACTTTTTTTTTATAGCGATGACGTCATCTATTGCCGTATGTTGCCGGTACCATTTTTTCACTGAATAGCATTCCGTACCGATCGGGACACCTTAAAGTTTGTATTTCCTGGATTGTATCTTGAAAGAAAACTGTGTTCTTAATTGAGATTTTACAAATAAAAAAAAACAGATTTTCTTTTTTAATCTTATTATTTTATTGATTAATATTATTTTTGGAATTTTCTAATTTCTTTAAATGAGCTCTCGGAACAGTTACAACCAATACCTTAGTTTTGGCAGAGGGATGAAAATGCGGCAAAAGAAATTCGAATGGTTAATCTAGATAAAGTAAAATTTCGCTGGCACAATAGTAAGTAAACATTAATTAACTAACTAGAAATTTTCATGTTTCACATGTTGTTTTTTTCACAATAATCTAAATTTTCTTGCCACCATTCCACGTGGGCATGATTTGTATAGTTAATAGGATAAGTTAGCCTAAGTTCGTTATTGTATTCTTTCTCAATAGAAATGAGAAAGTCTGTCTTTTTAAAAAAAAAATATTTGCCATATCTTTTTTTTTTCAATATGACCAATATTCCCATTCCCCTCCAACTAGTCGGGAAAGACTGTATTAGAAGTGGGTACGACAATACACCAACGGGCGCGGATCGAACTACCAACCCTCGGTGATAAGTCCGACCGCTCTTACAGTTGAGCTATTGAGGCTATATAAATTGGTACCTGTTGAGATACAAAGGCTACTTTTGTAGAAAAAATACAATTTCTGAGGCCGGAGTCGCGGGCGTGCACTAGTTGGACTATAAAAGATTATTAATATGGTCCTGACTACAAGCTAGTGGGCTCTGTTAGTGGGTAGGTACTAACAGGCACCTGCCTACCTGACCAGTTCAAACGATCTGGTTACGGTTAGGGACGCCTGTCTTTACTTAATATAGTCGTTCTATGAAATAGGTTCTCTGCTTGTAATCCAAATTGAATAGTTAAGCAAGGAATAATTTAATTTTATACTTATTTGGTATAGTTAGGAAAGAGCAGAGAGAAACCGTAGAACATGACGTGATTGAGTTTAGCTTTTTTCGTTTATTATATTAAAAAAAGCAGTCCAAGTACAATGTATGTTACATTGTAGGTACTTACGGTAGTCCAGTTTCTAAATTGTATTTTTTCTGTTATTTTATTCAATGCATGTACTTACTCTCTTATATCTATAAGTTACTTATCAATAACAAAAATCATATTAGTATAATCCAGTCAAATAAGACTTTGAAGTTACAATAATTCCCATAGAGCTAAAAATTGGTATGAATGTTCAGAATACTATTGTAAATGAATTGTGAAAAGTCCCCATCATTCCCCCTTTGTGCAAAAAATTTTATTGATGGTGAGAGTTTGAAAAATAGGTTATTCGTGTTTTTCAGCCAAACGGTGATTTTTACAGCTAAAATAGTTTAAACAAAAATTGTAGATCATCCGATTTTTTACAAAAAATGTATTCACACTTTTTTTCATAAGTATTGCCATTTCCATGATACAATGGTTGAAAGAAGACGTACAAACGCTGAGTGATGATGATGATGATGAAACACAATTTTTGACCAAATAGGGTTTTTACCGTGATAGCCCAGTGGATAGGACCTCTGCCTCCGATTCCGGAGGGTGTGGGTTCGAATCCGGTCCGGGGCATACACCTCTAACTTTTCAGTTGTGTGCATTTTAAGAAATTAAATATCACGTGTCTCAAACGGTGAAGGAAATACATCGTGAGGAAACCTGCATACTAGAGAATTTTCTTGATTCTGTGCGTGGTGGACTATTTACCTAACCCCTCCCATTCTGAAAGGAGACTCGAGCTCAGCAGTGAGCCGAATATGGGTTGATAACGAGGGTCTACTTTTATCTATGGTCTACACCTCCTAATTTCCTAATAACGAATGTAGGTCCCCACCTACTAAAATAAAAACGAGACCGAACTTTATCTTTTGCAATAGCCAGATATTGAGGTTAAAGGTTGACTTCAAAGTTCATTAGATATAACTATGGAATTCATTATGTAATATTTTTCCGCGTTGTAATAATTTCATTACCTTTATTTGGTATCAATATGTAATGAAATTAATACAATGCGGTTGTATAACTGTTAAAAAACTGTTGGTTTGGATAAAAAATTGAGGTAAAAATTAGAGATAATTTTAATTTAGTTAGCAAAGTAAATTAGATTTTTTTTTTCAAAATAAACGGACCCTCACGAATTTAGTGTAAATATAGACTTCTATGTTGGCAGAAATTCTTTCCATTATTTCTGAACGGAAGTAAACGGATAAAATCTATTGTGGAATGGAATGAGAACACATGGAAACAAAAATATGTAAACAATAGAAAAATATGGAATTTATTTGTGTTTTAATTAAAAATATTTTTAAACATTACTTACCCTTGCATTATCCACCCATGGTGGATTTTGGTCAACGAAGCCATTGATAGTGTTGCTCCTGAATCGATGTTTCAGGCTAAAACATCGTCATGGAACCTCTGACGTCATATTTCATCATAAACGTTAAGCTTATCATTCAGTTTACGCAAAGGAGCGCGTGTTCTAGTTATCTCTTAGGTTCAAGTTCAAAAGGAAAGTCTTATCTTGAAAATTTTAATGTTGCGTGCAATGCATGATGAGAGTGGAGGAAGGACAAAGAAGAGATAGTTGGAGTGAGTCAAAGAGAACATGTATATAATATAATGTATATGCTAGCCTCAATAGCTCAACGGTGAGAGCGGTCGGACTCATCACCGAGGGGTAGTGGTTCGTTCCCCGCCCCGTTGGTCTATTGTCGTACCCACTCCTAGCACAGTCTTTGCCGACTAATTGGAGGGGAATGGGAATATTGGTCATATTATAAAAGATATGACAAATATTCTTTTATAAAAAAAAAAAAATTATAAAGTGAGTGGATGATGAGTTGACGAGTAATAGACGAATGGAGGAGATTGACATATTTTGCCGACTCCACTTCAGCGGGATAAGGTTGGGATGCGAGCGATGATTGTATGTGTTTCTAGAGTCTTAAAATCAAGTTACCCTATTGCCGTTACACCCAAGCTAAATCTTTGTATGTTCTATATTTATTTTGTTTAATTTTTTTTGCGTTTCATTACAATAAAGTCTTTTATCCATATAATATCTTGTTAATGCGCAATTGTCGGGTAATGTTAAAAAAACCCCATTTATCTAGATTGAGTAATACCGCAGATTTAGACAAGTATAGGAAATATGTACTTCAGTTAACTGACATTTTCAAGTAGCTACTCAATCGCTACTTGTCGGCATGAAAGAATAAAGCAAGTGCATAGTAGGCACTTCATTTAGGGTTTCGCAAAAGTGTTTAACATGTATACCTACAGCTCCAGCAGTAGACCTGCCTTCCATTAATGCAGTTGCAATTTATAAAAAAAAATTCAACCCTTATATAATTATTACCTTATATAATTATACCTTATATAAATATTTTTCATTGTTAATTTTTCACAAATAGGTAAAACTTGAAAAGTGGCTGATTTTTATTTTCAGACCAATTGCAACCCTTCAGGGGTTGAATTTTAAAAATTCTTGAATCACATTACATTTCAAATTTTTTCATGATTTACGGACAAATTTTTATAACTGTAACTCTAAAAATGAACGACTTTCCATAGAAACTTTCAACCCCTATTTTTAACAGAATTTGACTTGTTACAATTTTATTATAAGTATAAATTATCTTTGCTAATACTATGGGATTCTGCCATATACAGGAGCTACTTAAGCAAATCAAATCAAAATCGGTTAATTTTAACATAGTTTACAAGCATTTTAAATAGTAAAGTTTGACTATTTGTGAAGGCTTTACCACCGTACCGGTTAGGGAGGCAGGAACTGTTGAGAAGAGCCGGCAATGTAATCTTATATACCTTTCCTTTCTTTGGCCGAATTCAAAAAAAGGAGGAGGTTTCTTAATGCGACCGTATATATTGATTCACTTTTCACGATGTGGTTACCTTACGCCATTTTTTAGATTTCATAGCTACATACCTCAAAAGGAAAAAAAAACGATTACACTTGTGGTCACTAGTCAGGTGTCCGTCTGTGTGATAAGAATGAATGAAGAATCAAGATCATCTGAGTTAAAGTAATAGCAAATATTTACGTATACAGAAAAATCAGACTTCATCGTAGGTTCTGAAGAAATCCTGGCGGCTATTAATATTTTGTAAGTTCTCCAAGGCATTATGTAAGTTAATAAATATTATGTCGTGTTTTTAATACATTTGCAGATGTTAAATATTCTTTTCACATTGTACAAATACTATAAAATCTTATTTAGTTAGGTATCACGAACAATATATTTCACATAATTCTCGCACAAACAGAGACGTTTATGGTGTTTTACGCCTTTGTATCATACAAGATCTTCATCAGTCAGTGGCGTAGCTTGCTATAGAGGGGCCCTGTATCAAAATTATTGGGGGGCCAATAGATGAGCGACAAATCCCGAAAAATCTCTCGAGTTTTTGAGTTTAACGCTAATTCTTTTAAAACCACAAATTAAAATTGGTACCTACCAAAATGTTTGTTGTAACATACTTACTACACAAGATGTTATATTTTAGTGTGGGAACATTGTGTAGATTACATTTCCTAATTTTTCATGTCATACTTTTAAGGGGCCCCTGTAATTGGGGGGCCCCGTATCTTTGATACGACTGATACGGCGGTAGCTACGCCCTTATCATCAGTCATCTAATCAAATAGAGGAAGGTACCTATATATAATAACCTTAGAAGTGGAATAACTAATGTACCTACCTAGTACTTATCTAGGTGTTAACAACATGCAAAATATAAAGAAATAGGCGGGTGACGGACTCTTGGTAGATATAGCGGAAATTTTTGAGGCTTAAAAACGAATCATGATCATGATCAAAAATATCATGGCAATGTTTTAAATATATTTTAGTAGTGATACATTGCGCGGTGCCATTCAAACATAGATAGACCTACCCACTCGTAAAGGTAGCAAATATTTTCGCTACCTTAAATGGATGTTATATAAAATAAAACTGAGTATTAAACCTTAAATCCACATAGAACAGTTTGCTTTTAGCACTTTACAATATGAGCTGACTGCCCACTCTAAAAAACCGGCTAAGTGCGAGTCTAACTCGGATCAACTAGGTATGTAAGCATATAATCTATGTGAAACTTAGAATTTAAATCACTATGTACAAAAACATATCTCAGCGGTTATAGGTATAGCGGTTATATATACCATGGGCGTATCGGCGTATTGCAACATATGAGCGACTTGAAATTTAAATACTGGCCGACTAATTCGGCGAATTTTTCGCAGGCCAATTTGTGCACGAATATTATACTTATTATACTCTTTGACGAATATGATCACGAAGGACTCGTTTAGATACTCATGGATGCTCGTTTCGTCAGTGCTGCCAACTCAGTGGAATTTCTACTATTTATCGGCCAAATTTTGGTGTTAGTGGCTAGTGAAATGTTCAATGATTAAAGTGGTGGTGGTAGGCAGGGATTTTAAATTCTATAGAATTCAGTAAAATAATTTTAAGTGTGTTATAATTTGTGAACTCATGGTCACCTTAACTAAACGTCAAAATTCATCAATAACCAAAGATTAATTATTATAAGTAGTAGGTACATCTGTTTATATTAACTAAATGACTAGTAGTCCGGGAGCCAGTGAAAAATTTATACGACCAAGTTCCTCTCAAGTGATAATTAGTAAAGAACATCAGAAAATAGTACCACAAAGCCTCGTGAACGTCAGATAGGACTCGGCGGGGGAATGAGCGATTGTAGCCTGTACATTCACTCATTTCCTCTCAGCTAAAAATATGTTAAACTATAGCTAACCAAATATCTCAACCGAAAAAATCTGTTGTGTCTCACCTGTTGTCTTTCGAGAGGAAATAATTAACCAAATTTTTACCTGGCTCCCGGACTATAGTGTTATTAAGCCACCTTGTTAAACGTCAAGATCAGAGTGTTGACTTATATTTTTTGCGAAGCAATTCAACCCGATGACTGCGACATTGCTATAAAGTTTTGACAGGTTTTTACAAACTAAGACTAAAATAAAAATGTAAAAAGTGAAAGTATGGGGCGTGCAATATCGTCTTCACCGTCAGGGCACACGGAGCCCGTGCCCAGGGCCCCCATATTAGATCGATGACTTCGCCTATTCCTTTGCGGAAATCCCGAAAGAAATATCATTCTAATAATGACATATTATATCATACTGTATTAATTGACTTTGATTACCTTTAATAAATGGTCATATTTAGCAAAAAATTTTAGTATAATTTGTATTTTTTAGTTTCCAAAAGGGCCCCTAATTCTTGTGTGCCCAAGTGCCCCTGCCTAGTTTAAAACGGCGGTGGGGGCATGGACTTACTTTTAAAGGAAGGTCTGGCTATCAAAGCTCTTATACTTTTGGTCTAGGAGCCTGGTACTTATCATCATCATCAACAACCCATATTCGGCTCAGTGCTAAGCTCGAGTCTCCTCTCAGAATGAGAGGGGTTAGGCCAATAGTCCACCACGCTGGCCCAATGCGGACTGACAGACCACATACACGCAGAGAATTAAGAAATTCTCTGGCGTGCAGGTTTCCTCACGATGTTCTCCTTCACCGATTGAGACACGTGATATTTAATTTCTTAAAATGTACACAACTGAAAAGTTGGAAGTGCATGCCCCGGACCGGATTCGAATCTATCCCCTACAGAATTGGAGGTCATATCCACTGGGCTATCACGGCTTGGGACTATTAATTGAAATTTCTAATTTTTAACCGACCAAAAAAAGGAGGAGGTTCTCAATTCGTATTTTTTTGTTTGTTACCTCATAACTTCGTCATTTACTAACCAATTTTAAAAAAAAAATTTTTTGTTTGAAAGAGTAGGTATACTTCCAGATTGATTCCATTTCATTTTCATGAAAATTGTTTAATTAGTTTTGTGTTAAAACCAAAATAAGTGAAATACTTCTTTGAAGACGGTTCTATTTTTTTGTTAAAAATATTATTGTTTATCACCTGCAGCTTTTCAATAAAAATGCTTAAAGTTTCATTCAACGAAATATATTGAAAAACAACATTTCATTTAGGTATTTACAATTATTAACGTTCCTTTATAGGTTTGATTAATTTTATTTATAACTTACAATACTTAAACAATACTTAAAAGTAAAGACAAGATTATGCATATAAGTACATTTTACAATAGGCACTGGGTTACCTAGCTATCTACTTATTTAGTTTTTTTTTTTGATTAAACAGCTATTATGACAATACTGAAATGAAAATAACAGACAAATATACGTCCCAAGCTATTAACTTGTAGAACGTTATGGATTAATATATATATGGATTAATATAGGGCTTCGTGTTTCTATAGTGCATGGCACTTAGACATTTACATTATCAGTCCTAAATATTTTACATTGATTTGTATTTTGCTGCAATCCTGTAATATAAATTATCATCTTATATCTTTACCTTACATGTATAATAATTATAATTTGTAATCTATCCATGTTTTAAACAAATATTAGGAGCAAATACACCACAAAGAGAATATAGTATGATAAACTTACAGTCGCAAGTATGTAGGTAGTTTTATTTATTGTATTTCAAATTTAATTTTAGATTGAATTACTTGTATATTTAATTATATATTAATAATTTTAATATAAAATATAAAAATTGGATGTCAATAGATAAAATAATAAGACCAACCTTCTATTTTTAAAGTACCAATAATTTAGAACATACCAAATTGAAGTAGTCATCTTGACGCTTTTACGGAGCAGGCCGTATCACTGATACGGGGCCCCAGATTACAGGCCCCCCTTACGTGTGAAAGCGTTTGAAAAATTAGTAAAACGTAATCCACAATTGGAAAAATCCTATATAATAAGTTAAGTCAATGCCATATTTATTTTAAGCATTATTGTTCCTTTTGTGAGAAATCTTTACTTCGTTTGCCCCCCCCCCCCCCCCCCCCCAGTAATTTTCATACAGGGCCGCTCCAAGGATCGCTACGCCACTGTTAGGAGTACGCACTGTATCTGCTTGTAATTGCACTAACAAACTAAACGAAATACTATAGAAAACTTTCAACATGTAAGCTTGGACATTGATACCAATACAATATGCAGTTGAATCATAGCTCTTACACTTCAATAGGCTAAAATAAACACAGTTTTAAAGTAAAACAGAGTCTACAGGTTGGCAACTTCGTTTGTAAAATTCACGATGGGTCGCGCGGGCCGGGGGGCGTGTAGCGATGAACGAAAATCACACGGCTGATACACCTCACTTCCCCCCTATCGCCCACATATCATGGGAAGGTCATCAACGAACTTCCCAGAATATAGTCTATGTTATAAATTTTGGCGTTTGAGAGGTATTTGCTTATTGCACAATTAGCATCAATATCAGCACTAAGACAACTTTAGTTATGATTTATTCACAATTAACGTTTCTAATAGAAGGCTGGCCTTTAGGGTGGTTACGCACTGTATCCGATCCGAATCCGTGATATTAGGTTCCAAAGAACTAATTTTGTACGGTAGCTTACGCAACAGATACGGCTACCGTGCGAAAATACCCTTGGATTCAAATCGGACATAATAGTAGAAGATCCGAATTAGAAACGACCTTTACCCATCTGTTTAATAGATGAAAAGTATATAAAATTTAGTACGTTAAAAAAATTGATTTATCACGAGGTTGAAAAGGGCGGGACCAAGTGGCTCTCCCTTAAAATACATTGCCATCATTAAAAATCCTGGTCAAATTTTCATTAACCATTATGTTTATTAACCATTAACTATCCAGCCAATTAGTTAATGTAGCCAGTTTTTGAGTCAAACTACTATAATAATAACATATTTTTAGCGTACTAATTTTGGTATAAAACTATTTTCATCCATTAAACAGATGGGAGAAAGTCGTTTCTAATACGTATCATAAGACTATTTTTATTTTAGATTTGGATCAAAGATCCGAAATATCCGAAATCGGTCCGTGTTTTTATGTCCGTATTTCTAAGGATACGGATCGGATCAGTGCGGGTCAGTATTTAAAACTTATCCGTTTAATTTAAAAGCAAAAGAACAAAACAGCTACATGCTCTTAATAAATAACAAAGAAAAACTCATTAAGTCATGCGAAAAAATCGGTAAATGTTTTAAAATTATTTAGAATATCAAAATAAATATGGATGTGTAGGTACATTTTATTAAAAGTTTTGTTTTGTTCTTTACGATTATTAAATTAGGAGCAAGAGTTATATAACAATTAAATTATCAATTTAACACTGCAACTTGCAAAAATTTCAACAAGTATTGTTAAAATAATAAAAGATTTGATTTAAACACATAAATTATTTCAGTAGCGGGATATAAAGTGCCGTGAATTATAACTGTTTAGGATACCTACTAAACGTATCACGAGGGTTTTTAATTTAAATAATAATAATAAAAATGCAAACTCACATAATTAACGTAATATCATTGCTCGAGTTCACGTAACATTACGTAACTTTGAATTAATTTAGTTATCATTTTGAAATTAATAGTTTGACATTGTTAACGTTTAAAAATGTAAAATCTGGTGATATTGCACAAATATAGTAAGTACCTATATTTATTCTTCATAGGAGATGGGATATGGAACTTAGATTTACCACGCTACTCCAATGTGGGTTGGTGGGTAATGTTTAGCTCTAACGATTAAAAAACAGAATATGTTGTTAATGATAATAATCATGTGATATTTGAAGCAATGGGTGTAGCACCACGAATTTCTCTACTTCACTGGGAATTTTGGCTGGAAATTTCTTGGAAAAAGTATTTCACAGCCCGGTCCTGGATTCAAACCCAGGACATCATGATCCTAAGCCACATAGGCTAACCATTGGAGTAACGAGGCAGTGTATGTTTAATACACTATATTAAGTATTCTTTAACACTACTGACCAAATTAAATTAAACTTACATAATATATTTAAATCTCTCAAAAATAATTACTTAAAATACTATTTTACTAACTAAACGTGACGAGATAAATTATTCTAATAACAGTCTAGATTTGCATCTATAAACACAAATCTCTAGGATGGACCAAGACATACATTTACTGATATTAAAAATATCAGACTCTACATACTCTCTTATTAAAAAAAATATATATATTACGTTGATTTTAAATAAATCTGTACTCTGACATACAACTATAGGACTTAACTGCATCATTAATATTACGAATTTTAATGAAGTTTCCATTAAATTTCGAAAAATGTTATATATAATATTATACAAATTAAGTACATGCTTTTTCTTGATCAAATCAAATTTCGTATAATGTTATATATAGTATTATACAAATTAAGTACATGTTTTTACTTGATCAAATCAAATTTCTTATCTTTAAAGATCTTATATGATTAATTAGAGAAGATAATTTCAAAATCTACGTAATACTCATCATATCTCACAACCTTTGAGCATTTCCTAAAATCTCATGCAAAACTAATTCACACCGTTACAACATACATTACTCACAATACTACGGCACAGCCTTTATTCTCTCTTCTTTTTTATCCTTATTCCTGTTTGAAAGCTTTTCGTATATCTCTTCGACAGACTTTTGTCTAGTCTCGGGAAACGCTATGAGAGTGTAGAAGCATGCGAAGAAACATACGATAGCAAAGAACAGGAAAGTCCAGTGTATGCTGATCAATTCGCAGAGTTTGGTGAACCATTTCATTTGGACAAAGTTGCTGAGTTTAGCGCAAATGTTCGCGAACGATGACACTGTGCCACGTAGCTGAAAAAACAATATGAGCTAAATTAAAAAAAAAATCGGGTGTCTGTAAAGTCGGTTTACAGACGATAGTTGAACATGACAACGTCATAAGAAAATGCTGATGGAATGGTTGCACTTTTCAAAAGAAAATGTTCGTTTTTCGAATTATAATACGTTGTCACGTCAAAAAATAGAAAGGAAATATTCTAGGAAAGGAAAAATTCGAATTATTTTTAAATAGCATAAAATTTAATCTAGTTAATATTTTAGAACGCCAAAGTAAGTAGGATCTGAATGAAATTCGGTATAGAAACTGAAGTGTGATTGACATACTCGTATTATAAGGCACCGCGTCCAATTTTAGCTTAGAATCTACATCGCCGCAAGTTATAAGTGTGTGTGTACTGTACGTGGTATTTGAGGCACGGAGGTACTCATATGCCCAAACTATGCCCAACTCTAGGCTGCTGTTAAGATTTCTCTTACAGAAAACCCCAAAAGCTTATTTTTGTTATACTGAAATCTTCTTCGCCACTTCGTCGAAAAATCCTTCGTCCGCGTGAAATTCAGTTTAACAAATGTCAGTGTGTTCAAATAAAATAAGGAAGATGATGATGTATTGATGATACCAAAAGTATGTATGTGGATGAACAAACCTGGAATGAAAACAAGTCCGTGATGATGATGTAAGAGATGGGCTGGAATCCAGCAGCATCGGCGAAGATGCAGAAGCACATGGCGAAGACGGGCAGCCAGCCCGGCAGCCACATGCCGATACCAGTGAGGTAGAACCACGCGGACAGTAGCAACATGCCCACTCCTATTGCGAAGGAGGTGCTTACGAGAAGAAGCTGCAAAACAATGACAATTATCTTTAATACTCATGTAATATGTACCATATCGCGAACTGAAGTGGCAGGGTTCAAAGAGCCGATGGACGTAGGGGGTCCTAGCTCCTAAGATGTTGGAATGGAGACCCCGCATCGAATAGTGCAGTGTAGGTCGTAGAATTTCAGGGAGCTGGATGAAGCGGGTCGTGTTGTTTGGAAGTCCATGGAAGAGGTTTATGTCCAGCAGTGGCCGTCCATCGGATGTTAATGAAGATGTTTAGACGAAGTATTACTACTACTACTAGCTGTGGGAGCTTTTAGCGACAGAGCTCTCGCCTGTTTATTTCTTCAGGCAACAGAATTTTTGTGTTACGGTGGTCACGGTCTAAATAGTTGCCGATGAATTAACATGTTAGGCTTAACGCCTCAATGTTGACGGCACTTGTTCTGATATAGGCGACATGTACCTATCCGTGGAAGTTAGAATTTTATGATTTAACTCTGAAGAAACTGGCTATTTCATTATTATACAAGAAGTTGGAAAATATGTCAGTATCAATGTTACTTTACTGCATTTAAGAAAACTATGAACGGAATCGACTATACTCGTATTACTCGAGATTGCCGAACCAACAGTAGCTAAGTAGCTATTTGCTAAATTATTTCCCAAATTAAACCTGCTTGGCAACTAGTTTACTTGCTTCGAGGTAATGATCCTTGAATTTTAAAACTTAAATACATACAAATACTGAATATAGAAGCAGACAGCAGTATGCAACAGTATTTCAGTAAGTACCTACTTCATGAAAGCCTACATAAAATGTAAATTACCTTACGCCCAGTCTTCTCAACAATACACGTGGCAATGGTAGAGCCCAGCAGTTGCACGAGCCCAATCAGCATGACCTGCTTGTTGGGACTCAACTTGAGGCTGATGGACTCTGAGGCGCGCTCGAACACGAAGCCGGCGTATATCAGCACGATAAGGTAGCCGTCGAACTGTTGTGTGATTTTTATCACCAAAGTGATTATGAAAGCTTTGAAGGTAGCTTTATCTTTCACTGAAAGAAAAGAAATAGAAGGTGAAGTTTTCTGTTAAAGCTTAAATTATGGTAAATCACGAGATAACATTTTTTAAAATTTTTAGACAATTCACACATTTTTAATTATTAAAATAAACTAAATTTATTATATTAAGCCATTCTGCTGAAATATCACTTTATAATTTCAACATACTAACTTAGCACGCATTGCCATGCCCATGCTTCGTGCTAATGTAGTGTCCAATTTATTACAGGAAAAATGCATAATAACACAGTATTATGTAAATATTACGTTTAAGTTAAACAATGGAAATGGATTAAATAATTTTATTCTCCACAGTAACAATTTCCATACAGTAAATGTTATTCCCATGGATGTGCATAATATAACGTGACATAACCAGTTAAATGATTTAATTTAATTATCAAAGTGATTTTTAATTTCATTAATTTTATTCTTTAAATTTTATTAGTTTTAGAATAGAATAGAAAATAATTCATATGTTAGTACAATATACTGAAGACTTGACATGACATTTGTTTTGTAAATTTTGTCGTTTCGCTAGCGTATGCACGGACATTCTAAACGGGCTTGTGCTTTTCTAGTTGAGCATTTTCTATAGGCTCATTGATGGGGGAGTTAAGATTTTTAACGAATGCAAAAAATAAAATGCATAGAAGGTGTGCAAAGACGGAACGTCTCGTATTAGACTCTTAGCTCGTAGCTCGGCTTACAGAAGCGTTTAGACCGATGGAATTCGTGGACATAATGAGACCTGTCCCTGTTGCCAAATGACACGTCGATTCTCTTTCTACGATCACAAACGCTTCGAAAACTAGAAAAATGTATATGAATGACACTTGCTATGGACAGGTCACGTGATCGAGATTTGTCATTCTCGTACATTTGTCTAGTTTTCGAATCGTTTGCGATCGTAGAAAGAGAATCGACGTGCCACTTGGCAGCAGAGGCTGTCTGACGCTACAAAGAGTGTTTGGCTTCTATCATCATCCGGACATGCATTTACGATCTTTACGATCCTATATCCGGTCGATGTAAGAAATGAGGACATCGTTTTCGCCGTTACAGAATACAATATTATACCTTACTACAGATATATGAGAGGATGAGGGTAGATGTGTGTGTAAGACATTGTAGTGTTTAGTTTAAAATATCTAACACCTTTCAAAGACCAATTTTTTATAATCTGCATCTCGGAAACATCTTCCACACTTTTCATGAAAATGTGTGATAAATCGATTTAGCTCGGTTTGATTTTTAGAAAATTTACCAAAAATAACATACTTAGCAAAACTCGGTTATACAGTAACTTAATAGTATTTATGATTTAAGTGCGATAAGTAGAAAATTACAGCAGAAGCGATATTGCAAGCTCGAGTCGAAGACGAGAGCTATAAGGAAGGAAGCAGAGACTGTTATTATTAAAGCGCACGTATGTCATACGACGTTTTATCGCTCATTTTAGGCGATGGATCCTTAATATAATTTCGTAATGTATTTTCTGTCATCAAGGAGTGTATTAGGTCGGTAGTAACTAGGTAGGTCATAGTTGCGGTCATTTTGTTTACAACTTTTTCAGACTTCTCGAGAAAAAAAATTAAGTCTTCGTCATAATGGGACTTATTCTAGAGTTCTTTTATTTAGTAAAAACTCAAACCGGAATTCAATTAATAGAAACACTTCCGAGTTCAAGCTTGTAAGGACGTCCCGCGTTTAATAAATAATAATAATCTAGTAGGACATTCTTAGTTGTTTTAACATTGTTAGTTCGTAAGTGTATGTAAATTCAATGCAAATTCAATGGCGACCTACTTACTTTGTTTGTAGTATGAATGAAAATATCCTTTGAATACAGATTTAGTTTTCATTGATGCAAAATGGGCAGAAATCAACAATACTTCAGAAAACAAGAAGATATGGCAAAAAATATTAAAAACAGAAAAAAATGTTCATTTGTTATTGAAACTATTATAAAGAACAAAGACTTGGAAAAAAGAAATAGGCGTTTTATAGGAAAAGTATTTTTTTAAAATGTAATTTTCGTAATTACTGAAAATTTTAGGTTCATTCTAAATAGAAGTCTGATTAGAACGACGGACGAAGTTAGACATCCAATCAATGATATTAAATTATCATTGAATCCAATACTATGTATTGAAGTACTATAGATAAACCGTTTCATATTAATACCTACGCTGTCAATACCTACACCCTACACCTCACTCATATTGCAACAAATATCCTCATAAGTGTATCCAAGAAGCCGTATGTTATTTCTTTTATCAGTTTAATTTAGATCATAAAAAGTGACATTGAACAAGCTATGCTTGGAATATCTCTGATTGAATCAGAAGGTAAAGGGACAGAAATTAGAAGTCACGAGATAACTGAACGAGTTGAAGCGGCGATGGTCGTGAACCCCATAGAGAAGAACGCATGGTATGGTGTAGCAACCCCCCAAACTGATCGTGAATTTAGCGATGAAGATGTATCGTATGTATGATAGGAGCCATTGGTTATAAGTGACGCAGAATCGCTGTTTTTAGGACTCTACAATATATAATATATTTTAAGTTAGTTAAGTATATAATTAAATAACGTAATTATAGTAAGTTAGTTAAGTATAGATGTCGAATAAAGAATATCGGCTGATACGTCGATGAAGATTTTACATAATCTTTTTAACACAAAAATTGAACCGACTTCAAAGGCGTATTTCAGTTATTTTTTCGTGAAAATGGAATAGGGCCAATCTGGAAGTATAGTCTTCCAAACAAAAAATAATTTATTAAAAAAAACATACGCGTCGAATTGAGAACCTCCTTCTTTTTTTCGTCGGTCGGTTAAAAATATACCTATATATTTGAGTATATCTTGTTGTACGTACGTATTATTTTCCAGACGTTCTTAGCCTCTTCCTTGGTCTGTTTCTCCACCTTCACCAGGCTGTCGATGTCCTGTTCCAGTGATCGCTCCATGATGCTCACGCCGCGAAGCCACGCCAGAACAGTTTTGGCTTCCTGCGAATTATTACAACTATGAAATATGTACCGTATCCGATGAGTATTGATATCGGATCCAGATATATTTTAGATAATACGTATTTTCAAATTAGCTCAGCTAAAATGCAGCATAATACAGCATTTTACATAAGTACGTTTTCTGTGGTTCAACAGTGTGTACCTATTTCGTTAGCTCGGTTATTTTTAAGTAATGGGAGCCTAACTCACCAAAAATCAGGTTGAATTTTCCTATAAAGATATGCAATAAAATATTTGTAGACGTTATAACCCAGTGGACATGAATATCTGCCTCCGATTCCGCAGGGTGTTGGTTCGAATGGGGTCCGCGGCATGCTCCTCTAACTTTTCAGTTATGTGTGAAGGAAACATCGTGGGGAAACCTGACATTTTTTTTAATTCTCTACGTGTGTGAAGTCCGCCAATCCGCATTTGGCTAGCGTGGTGGATTATTTGGCCTAACCCCTCTCACCGAGAGCCGAATATGGGTTGATAACGATTTGTTTCGTGTGAATAATGATGCTACAAATTATTTTTTATTTGAATGCCAATGAAGTTACTAATGTCATAAAGGCTTGGTTACCAAGTTCTCTAAAAGACGCCTGAATAACAGATACGGATAATCCAATCGCGATCGCAAACGCTTCGAAAACTAGACAAATGTATGGGAATGACATTTGTTATCGACAGGTCACGTGATCAAGATCTGTCATTCCAATACATTTTTCTAGTTTTCGAAGCGTTAGCGATCGTAGAAAGAGAATCGAAGTGCCACTTGGCTACAGGGGCAGGGGTATACATTGGATTACGAGTAGTTGTATCTTTTCCAATTTAATACGTAATTATTCTATTTATCGGAGAAGGTTGCGCTTTGTTTGTAAGAGAACAGGACAACATTATTTCATATTGATGAATAAATAATATTATTTTAACGTTCTTACATCAATCTTGCCCTGTTTGACCAGAAACTCCGGCGTCTCGGGCATTATCAGGAAGATGAAGAACACGACAGTCGGCACTAGAAGTCCCATCCACAGCATCGGTGTCACTTCTAGCAAATCCGCAAACACGTAACTGGCGAGATACCCAATGTTCCTGGAATATATATTTTATTTATTTATTGGAAATGCCAACAGTCAGCGGTGTGTATGAACAGTTATGAACAGAGAAAACAAAATAGGCCCCAGATGAGATCCTTGGGGCGCTCCTTAGTTTTTAATCACACATTTAGATAAATATATAATATGATGCATAGTCGACAAGATTTGATATCGTATATCGTCCTACTAATATTAGAAACGCGAAAGATTGTATGGATATTTGTATGGATCCACCCCGAAAAGATCCATGGATCTCGAGGGATTTGTGAAAAACTAAATTTTACGCGGACGAAGTCGCGGGCATCCGCTTGTCTATACTAATATTATAAAGAGGTAAAGTTTGTAAGTTTGTAAATTGTAAGTTTGTAACATTCTTCAAATGGGGTAATCTTCGGAACTACTGGTCCGATTTCAAAAATTCTTTCACCAGTAGAATGCTACATTATCGGGTAGTGCTATAGGCTATATTTTATATAGGTATCATATATATTAGCCGAGTTATCACAGTTTTTGTCATACAGGTCGGACCGAAAATCCTCTTAAACAGACTTATTCGTATGCGCTGCCTTAACTATTGTGTAAAATTGAAATTAATGTATAGAGACTTTATGTATCTTTAAAAGTTCTACAAAAAAGTCCGCGACACCATATATCTATCTTCTATATATTAGTAGATATAGTACCTTTTGTGTTTTATAAATTATTAATTTTATATACTTAGGTTTAAGTCATTATTTATACAACTAAACTTTAATCCTTATTAAAATAAATTATTTAATAATCACAAGGATATTATGGAGATAAGATTTGCCCTTTACAGTATGTTAATTACTTAAATAGTTTTGGAGATAATACAAAATTTCTAAAAGACGCAGAAATTCCGCTATATGACGCCCGGCGCTTTCATTTACGTAGTTCCCGTTCCCGTGTGAATATGGGGATCAAAAATAGCCTATGACACTCGCAAATAACGTTCTTTCTATTGGTAAAAACAACTTTCCAAATCCGTCCAGTAGATCCAGAGATTACCTCCTACAATCACACGAACTTTACCTCTTTATATTATTAGCATGGAAGTCTCTATTTCCCTTGGTCATACCACCACTCTCGAAGGACTGGACCGATTTTGCTAAGGGTAGGAGTAAGATAGAGAAGTTATAGGGTAGGGTAGGGTACGGGTAGGGAAGCGTAGGGGTAGGGTAGGGGTAGGGTAGGGGTAGGGCCGGGGTAGGGTAGTGATAGGGGTAGGGTAGAGGTAACGGTAGGATAAGGAAGTCGTAGGGTAGGGGTAGGATAGGCGTGAGATAAGGGTACGGGTGGGATAGGTGTAGGAAAGAGATAGGGTATAGGGAGGGCAGGAGTAGGATGGGGGTAGGGTGCAGGTAAGGCAGGGGTAGGGTAGGGGTAGGGTAGGGGTAGGGTAGGGGTAGGGTAGGGGTAGGGTAGGGGTAGGGTAGGGGTAGGGTTGGGGTAGTGGTAGGGTAGGGGTAGGGTAGGGGTAGGGTAGGGGTAGGGTTGGGGTAGTGGTAGGGTAGGGGTAGGGTAGGGTTGAGGTAGTAGTAAAGTTGACAACGAACTTTACGCGGACGAAGTCGCGGGCGTCCGCTAGTAGTCTATAAATATATGTGATACACAAAGAAGAGGAAATGATTATGTTTCACCTCATTATCGAATTTTATTGTTCTATAAGTTTAAAAAATAGTGATGATAAAGAATTTAGGTTTGATTTTATCAGCAAGTCCAAAGTTGCCCATATTAAACTTGCTACGGCTAATTTCATAACTTCATTAACACTTTTATTAGCAAATATCAATGAAGAAAAACCGAGTTACCTAACACTCATTCAAAAATTCAACGAAATGGCCACACATTAAAATATACGTCACCCATTTAACGACACAAACGTAAGTTGCATTTTTATAATATATAAATAAAAACGAAAATTATAATATTGTATGTATAAATAATTTACTAAATATTCCTAAGAATAACGACCCACGATTTCTACATAAATGAATGCATAATGTATTAATCTATACTAAGTTATAATGGGCAAAGATACAGCCAAAAAAAAAGAAAGATGGTTGCATACTAACTAATAACGAACATAACATTAATTCAAGCTTTATCAATTCGATTTATGAAATCCTAATAGTAAGAAACAGGTCATGTTTTTACTTGAATGAAAACATATAATATCTGGAATTATGAATTTAAGTGAAAAAATATTCGAATACAAATAGATTATTTTTAAGATTTTAGTTTAAATAAAATAAAGTTTTATTTATTCTGTCAATATCAGAATTCGCTATAATGCGGAACGAATGTTAATTGGGTTGATTTCGAAAATTGTAGAACCTTATGTCTCGTCGTATTGAATTGTGGTATTGCAACTGGCATTTAAATGTACAAACGTTACTAATAAAGTTGCATAATGATTTTGAATATTGTCTTAGGTTGCGTTATTATTCAGATCGACTTCCAAATTTTTCAAGGTCGGGCGTAGTACTATTCATATAAAAAGAAATTCGTGCGTGCGAGATTCACAATTTCAAACAATAGCAACAAATTGCATCAGTGATTTCGTTGCCAAGTTCAATGTTGAAGCCACTGGCGCGTTACATTCGGCGTTATTTAGAGTTGTAAAAACTACTAGCAATAATTAAGCTAGATCAATAAAAATACCTGTTCAAAATCAGCAGGGATCCAAGCGCTCCTCTCAGATCTATATCACTTATTTCTTTCAAATATATTGGCAGAACGATGTAGCAAGCTGAGCAAGGAATGCCAGCGATGGCTCGTGCGAGAATCAACGCCCATGGCTCCAAGGATAGCAGTTTTATTTGCCAGTATAACTGTAACAGGAACATAGGGCATTATACAAATAAAAAACATGTTAGTTAAAGTTACCATGAAGAATTAAATGCATACATGTTTCAGATAGTAATCAGTAGCTTCCATAATAAACTAGACGTGAATTAATTGCAGTTTGTTAATTAAATTAATCTAATCTGAGACAACATTTTTTTGTTGATACTGTAAATATTACTGCAGGCGACAGGATTTTTGGTTATCAAAAATACACAATCTATAAGTATGATAAAAAGAATCTCCATTCTAGTTTATGGACTTCTGAAGAAGTGTTTAATTTGACGAATATCTTAGTATTCAGGGGCGTAGTTACCGACGTATCAGCCATATCAATGATACGGGGTCCCCGGACTACAAGGTTATTATCAAAGCAAAAATTGTAAAAAGTAATCTAGGTATAATATTACTTAATCTGGGTTTGCAAAAAACATACGAAAAAACTGCAGAAATGACAAAAGTAAAAAAGGAATTCTTTATGGTCTGAGTAAGTCAAAAGAGATTTTTCGGGATTTGTCGCTCGTTTATTGGGCCCCCCTACTAATTTTGATAATAGGCCCCTCCAAGACAGGCTACGCCACTGATTCCATGGATTCACTGTGCGGGTTCCGGATCCATTATGTAATTCTGATAAAGCAGAAGCAAATTCAAGAAATGATCTTCATGCTTTTTGTTACTGTACAGAGTTTAGAAGTACCTTCTTGTAGTTCCTAAAACGTTTAACGTCTTGAATCGGTCGCCAAAAAAATAGGAAGGAAGCGAACGACATCTTTTTTCGCATTTAACATTTCGTTACTGTTTACCGTGCTAATGAAAGTAAAAAATCTGCGTTACGTTGGTTCGAATAATAGATTACAGAGCGGAACAGGTGTTTTTTGTAGTTTGTTTATGGAGGAGTAACGCACAAAAAAGGGTGAAAAAGTCGTTACAAACTTGAGTGCACCTGAATTGCCATTTATTTTAAAGTTGAATGGCTATTAATTTCTCGATAATTGGGTGCCTATCCCTTTTTGTGATATTTTTTAGCTTGTCTCTTCACTACAGGGAGGTTGTTAGGATTAGACTACGTATTTTAGTGAGTCAGTCCGTAATAAGTATGGCGATGTTGGAATCTAAATCTAAACTTTATTTCGAAGAACGATAATATCTTAATTTTTAGGGTTCCGTAGTCTGTCCGTCCGTCAGTCCGTCCGTGGTTTTAGCGCAGATTCTATTACTACTAGAAAGCTGTAATTTGTACCTACTAATTACTAATTAATAAACTAATTAGATAATGTATGTACATATCTACATTAAAAATGTGAACAAAGTCGTAAAATAAAATACTGATGAAAAATTTTTAGGGTCCCTACATGTAAAGTGGCGATGAATCTTTTATACTCGTTTATCTTATAGTGTGGGGTATCGTTATAGGTTTTCTTAAATATATGTTATGTACCAATATTTTTCGATTAGGGATCCGTTTATAAATATTAAGCTTTTCAGAGCTAATTTTCAAGTCAGGTTTCCCCATCCTATACCGGCTAAACAGTTGGGTTTCAAAAAAAAATATTATTTTCACAAAGAATTCACTTATTCACTTCATAAGTTAGGGCTAAATATACATGACTAATAGGATACGTGAAAAAAATCACGTAGCAATTGTTATTTAAAAAGTAATATTCGACCAACTTAAAAAACGAAATTAGAAAACGAAAATTGCCAACTATTTCAGTTGTAAAGCAGTTGTAAAGCTGTCAGTAAGATAACTCAAAGTTCGTTACAGCTACAAAGATGAAATTTGGTATGGGTATGTATATTAATGGAAAATAAATTTTTGGGGTTCCTTCCCTAAAGTGAGGATGATTTTTTTTATGGTCTACCCATGTTGTGGGGTATCTTTAACAGTATTTGTGTGCATTACAGAAGCGATTTAAGTGCTAAGTTAATCTACAGAACCCTATACTGCGCGTGGCCCGAAACGCACTTGGCCGGCTTTTAAGTTTAATTTTAGTATATTTAAGGATTTGATAAACATTGTCATTTAGATAAAAGATTTCGAAAATTGCATGTTAATTGCATATTTGTAGCAAATTGAATGCTTCAAAATTTGTACCCAGATATGTATATTTATAATTTGCAAATAAAGAAATTTGAATTTTTTTGCATTACATTATTTTTTAGCCTGTCAGTTCTACTTAAATCATTACGATTCTACCTATTTAGCCTATAACAAGTTATAATACAATTTGAACTTCATTTTTATGGGATCCCAAAAATAAAATGTCAATAAGAACGACGTTGCCATGGAAACGAGCGATGTCCCATCGCTGTAACTATACAGAATGCAGGGGTTGATTTCGTGAGCAATAGCTAGGTATATGGTTGCCCATGGTCCCCATGCTCAGGGGCTGACAATATCAATATCCTCCAAAATATTGACTTTAAGGATATACCTAATAAAAGATTTAGGTCAAACGAAATCCCCAAATCGTCGTTAGTCGGTAAGTACATAAATCTTTAATGTTTTGCATCTAACTTCCAGTCAGTGGCGTATCGTGGACCCTGTATCAAAATTAGTTGGAGGGGGCCCAATTAAATGAGCGGCAAATCTCGAAAAATCTATTTAGTTTTTGATTTACTCTACCTTATCTCTTTCAACACTATGCTTTTTTACTTTTGTCATTTCTACAGTTTTTTTTTATTTTCTTCCCCGGAAAACACTGCTAGATTAAGTAATATTGTAGATCATACATAAAATTAATAACTCAATATTTTAATATTTATTTAATTTTACCTACATTTAATGTAGGAATTAATAAAACTAAACGAAAAAAAACTTGCGGAAAGAATATTTTCGTGTTCCTATTTAACTCTTAATTATTATCGACGATTACTCGTAGTTAATAAACATTAATTTATCGATAAATTAGCATAACTTTTATTACTACGAATTACGAATAAGGAATTCCAATTATACAGTAATATTTATATACATGGATTAAGATTTAAACCTCAATTTATTTCAAAGTAAAGGGAACTGCAAAATGTTGTTTATGGTCTCAAAAGTTTAAAACAACCAACCTTTTGGGAGTCAATCGCCGTACTATACCGTCAAAGGGTAAGTATATATATTTAAGTATATAAAGTATATACTTAAATATATATATACTTAAAGACTTTAATACCAAAGCGAAAGTAGCGGATGAAATAAATGAGTGGGCAGTGCATACAAAACTTTCGAATGAGTATACGGTAGAGGATACATGGAGCATGCTTAAGACTAAGATACTGGACATCAACACAAAATATTTAAAAAAGACCTGGGTTCCTAAACAGAGTTGGATGACTGAAGAAATTTATAGCCTTATGGAAGAACGTAGACTCCATAAAAGTTCTAATTGTGCCAAGTATACTGAAATTGATAAGTGTATTAGGAGAGAAGTTCGATATGCTCGTGATGCTTGGTACAAAGCCAAATGCGATGTTATGGAGAAACTTTATACCAAACATGATGCATTTAATTTGCATAGAGAAATAAAATCTTTCATTGGCCATAAAAATATCACACACCAACTCACTGACGAATATAACCATCCAGTTTTAGATATTAAAACGAAAAAACACCTGTGGGAGCAACATCTTTCATCTATGTTTGCTGACGACTCCAGAAGTTTGGCTGCGCCTTGTGACTTGAATAATGGGTACTCAATCCTAAAGGATGAAGTTACAAAGGCTCTAAGTAGAGCTAAAACTGGAAAATCGACTGGCCCAGATGATGTTCACATAGAGGTACTAAAATTAATCGAGGAGGAAAACATTGATATGCTAGTTAACTTTTTCAACTCCGTGTACAATTCAGGCCATTTACCAAAAGATTGGTTAACCTCAACTTTCATTACACTCCCTAAGAAAGCCAATGCGAGAAAGTGCAATGAATTTAGAACAATCAGTCTTATGAGTCAAGTTCTAAAGGTATTTTTAAACATCATACACGAACGGATTAGATCCAAATGTGATGAACAACTTGCAGACAGTCAGTTTGGTTTCAGAGCGGGAGTGGGTACAAGGGAGGCTCTTTCTGCAGTACAGGTTCTGGTGCAAAAATGCAGAGACATGCAGCAAGACGTTTTTCTTTGTTTCATCGATTACGAAAAAGCCTTTGATCGAGTATTGCATGACCGCCTTATTGCTATATTACATAATGTCGGCTTAGATGACAAGGACATCCGTATAATCCGGAATCTTTACTGGAATCAACAAGCTACGGTTCGAGTCGATAATGAAGAAACAGGCTATGTTGAAATTAAAAGGGGAGTTCGCCAGGGCTGTATTTTGTCACCTACGCTATTTAATTTATACTCCGAGTCAACCATAGCAGAAGCAGTTGAAAATCTGGACTGTGGAGTAAAAATTAATGGCAGAAACATTAACAATATTAGATACGCTGACGATACAGTTCTTATTGCCTCATCTCTGGAAGAACTTCAAAAACTTGTAACCAGTGTAAATGATTACAGTGAGCAAGCTGGTCTTAGGATGAACATCTCAAAGACAAAATTCATGGTTATATCAAAAAGAAATATTGATAACCTTGAAATCGACGTAGCCGGCCAAAAAGTGGAGAGAGTGCGCAAATACAAATATTTGGGTACGTGGCTTAATGAAACCTGGAGTAGCGATCAGGAAGTTAATACTCGCATTGAAATAGCACGAAGTACTTTTAACAAAATGAGAAAAGTTCTCTGCAATCGCAGTCTTAAGATTCCTCTGCGCATTCGACTCCTGCGTTGTTACATCTGGCCCATACTTCTATACGGATGTGAAGCCTGGACAGTAAAAGAGGACATCAGGAAACGTATAGAAGCGTTCGAAATGTGGGCTTTTAGACGCATGCTGGCTATCAGTTGGACTCACAAAGTGACGAATGCCGAAGTTCTGCGACGCGTCAATCAGAAGCGTGAACTTTTGCAGACCGTCAAGACGAGAAAAGTAGCGTATCTAGGGCACGTGCTACGACACGAGAGATACGAGCTTCTACAGCTCATCTTGATGGGAAAGGTTGCTGGTAGAAGAGGCGTTGGTCGCAGAAAGAAGTCTTGGCTGAGAAACATCAGAGAGTGGACCGGGATCGCGAGCGCCGCACAATTATTTCGCCTCGCGAAGGATAGAGACGAGTTCAAGAATCTGACTGCCAACCTTCGCTAGTCGGAGAGGCACCTTAAGAAGAAGAAGAGAAAGTATATATATATATTTTGAATAAAAAGTTCAAAGTAAAACTGTCTGCCTGTCTGACAAGATTTTCTCAAAAACTCATGAGGATGACATTATCGAGATTAAATAATATGAAATACCTACTCAGTTAATAATTGGAATATACTTTTAATAAGATGGTACAAACACGTTTGTATCTTCAAAATATTTGTGTATGTAAAAACTGTAACATTCAGTAGTGGGCTAAATAAACAAATATCTTTGAAAATGTCATCAAAAAGCCATGAATATATTATTCAAAAGGCGAAAAAAGAAGACAAAAATCACTAGCCGGGAAATCATAAGCAGTGCTTCTAGTATTGCTAATTTGCTAGTGTAGGTAAGTGCGTTAGTATTTTATCTATAAATAATACAAAATCAGAACCTTATAGGTAATCGAATGAAAGTAATGCATATTTTACTTGACACCCTCATCCCATTCTCTTGAACATAATCAAGATATACCTACCAATTGTAGATCACGTTTTACACGGTTAATATCGTGATCTATGTGATATGTGTATATAATATAGATTTGATTATATTATACCTTATTGACCTATGATATCAAAACATAATAGTTTTGTTAAATTTATGTATTAAAATTAATTGCTTAGTAGGTATAGTGATGCACAAGGTCTAATTTAAGCTCTTCCTTATTATAATTTTATAAGAACGTTCTGACATAATATCCGCGACATCATCACTCAACACAATCGACACATTAAACTGTTAATTAAAAAAATAACTGAATTAAATTGTTAATGTAATTTTATAGACGCTCCTAAATATAGTACCTACATATTAGATGTAATCATTGTAAGAATAAAAGTTGAAATACTGTCTCTCTTCTCCCAAATAAGAAAAAAATATTATAAGGCCCACCAGGCAGTTCCGAAACGTGGTGTTTATATTGTTTAGGTAACGGTCGTTATTAGTTAGTGGTAGAAACTAGCAAATGGCTCGTGAACTCTTATCTAAACAAGCAGTCAAGTACAAACTCCGGCAATTTTTTTAGGTAAAAAGTAAAATTTTGTGAGCCTAACTTAGGACTTGGACCCTGATGATCTGAACCTGAACAATGAGCTACTAAACTAAACCATCGATACGTCATATAGAGAGGAGCAGAATCGCAATGCGTTAATCGGATTGTTCGAAATATTACTTATGTACAGACCGATTAAATAAAAAAAATAGTATATCTGCCTCTTAGTAACAACCAAGAACCAGATACGTAAAATGAAAATTTTACATTTAAAAAAGGTTTTTGCAATGATTAAAAGACACGTCAATTTGTTTTCTGTCAAGTTGAAAGGTTCAATTTGCAGTTATAATGTGAACTAAGGACACAATCGGTAGCATAACTGTGAGTACTTATCTATTACTAAGATAGGTATAATTAGGTATAGAATAGGTATAATTTCTAGTCTAGTCTAGTAGCTAGTTAGTACCTACATGCGATGATGACGACTAACGGTACCATTTTAATTACGATTGCAACATAGAGTTTTAATTACACGTTTACGATGTTCTATGATTAGCTAAATATAATTTTGATTTTTCATTAAAAATTTGAAAAGCTAAACGTAAATTCTGCTGTATGATTCACTGAGCAGAATACTGGATCTACTTAATTTAGTACCTACAGCAAAAACTGAAGGCTTGTTTAGGACGTCTTATGTTTGACCTTTTTCTACTCTGTTCTTTTTATAAAAATCGTGCAATATAAATTCACATTAAACTTTTTACGTTATTTTTTATTACTTTAACACGTCATAGGGAATGTTAATTTCGAGGGGTTTCCCAGGGCATTCATCTAGACTACGATTTATTTAATAGCCATAAAATTGATAAATTTTAAAAATAGGTTTGTACTTACGATTAGTGAAAAGGTCGTTATAAGAGTCATGACCTTCCTCCCATATCTGTCAGTTAGGTAGCCCATAGGGGCACCGAATATGATTGCGGTGATATATGTGACAGATGTCATCCAGGATATATCGGTGCTGGTGTAGGGCTCCGGAGCTGGTCCTTCCGTGGATTGAAGGACGGAGATCATCGGTGACAACCAGCCTTGGATCATTCCAAAGCTGAGCAGCGGGATAGTAACTAGGTACAAAATATAAAGAACATTTATCGAAGCGAAACTTAATACTTACTTATATACTACTGTTATATATTCTATGCACGTAGGTACATACTTATTTTTTACTTTGCCTTCCACATATTTTTGGAAAGAATTCTCCTTAGGTATATACGAGTAACTAGAAATGAAAATACTAGATTGTTACTAGTAGGTATTTTGTAATCTGTAATCATTTTAATCACAGCATTATCTCGATCGCATTTCGTGTTTATAGTTCCATTAGATACGTAATGGGCTATAAAAACTTATTTTGACCAAGTTAGCTCCGTAAAAACTTGAAATTTATTAAACTCATTGTCTTCAGTAAAGACTAGGTAGGTAGTAGGTAGGTATTTCAAATTTTGAAAAACAGTATCATATCTAACATTGGAATCTGGAATATACCTACATATGACGAAACACATGTGCATTTGTCAGAATATGCTCGAATACTTTTAAACCTATTTGGGATTCTTAATCATATAACGTGGCGTCAACTAGTAGATTTTAAAAATTCTGAAAATGTTATTGTAATTTATAATTAACTTTATTTTTAAAGTGGTTCTGTGTTCGGCAGAAGTATGTTTTTTTATTATTACTCTCCCTCCACAATATACAAATATATTTGACGCATATACTATTATGATTTTTTTTATATCATGGGTGATGATATTATACAAAGCAGGTGCAATTATTTAAATATATATTTTACGGTGAAAACTATACCAAAGCTATTTAAGGAGAGTCTCTTGAATTTTTAAAATTCCTATTTAGAAAGTTTTCTACAGTGATAAAGGCGTTATTGAAATGAACTCAAACTGGTTTCAATAATTATGCATCTATCGACTGCTTTTCTTTATTATATTTAAAGCGATCTAAGCTCTGGTTTTATGTAAGTAGGTACCTAATTAAGTTCAAGGCTGCGATGCGATTTTGCTATAAATGGACACATTTACCAGATTATACCATAATTTATGTATTAAAAGTGTAATTTTCTGACTATTTATCTCACGCGATTTATTCTCCATCGACCTTGGTGGAAAATCGTTGTACTTTTTGTTGATTATTTTACAGATATATTATGAGAGTAGTAAATATTTAATTTGTGTGTTTGGTTGTTTGTTACGCAAAAACGACTAAAAGGATGTAGATAGAATTTGGCAATTATAGAGTCATTGCTGGATTTACACATTTGTCGCCCCACAGCTATAACACTTTTGCCGCCTCTACTCAGCTCTTAAAATTAGATACACTGTTTACAATAAAGTATATTCCTTTTTTTAATAGTCTAGTTATTAAGATTATTTTTAAAAGTTTTTCAAAATTTTTGGATACATTTTTAAGCTAAGAAAAGCAAAGCTTTGTGTTTATTGCACTTCTTATGAGGTGTGGTGGGGGTAAGGAAGATATGATAGCGCTGCAATTTCGCCGCTCTGTAAAGTTCAGCTATTTTATTTTTTACGGCAAATCCGGCACTGCAGATCAGCTTCCACCTTCACACAGGAAATAAAACTATAAGAAATTGTAATTTAATTGTTATCAAATGTAAATTGTAATACTGTATGACTTTTTCAAAAGAGCAACTGTTGAGTTTCTTGCCGGTATCTTCTCAGCAGAACCTGCCTTCCGAACCGGTGGTAGAATCTTTACAAATAGTCAACTGACGTGTCAAAAGTGATTGTAAACTGAGCCTACTTGAAATAAATGAATTTTGAATTTGAATTGAATTTGAATATACCGGATTACACATTCAATTACAGACACATACCTACTTCAAATTTATAGCACCCCTCTTTTTCACGTCGGGGTACAGAATACTTAATATAGTACGTCGGGAGTTAATAATATGTAAATGTTTTGTAGTTTGTAGGTATCGACTTCTTTTGATTTAATTATGTGGGCATTAATTAATTATTATTATGATTAAAAGAGAACAAAGTCGCGTAGTATTTAGTAGTTATTTATACAGTGGCCGGCGACCTTTCGGCATTGTGGTGGGAATGTCGCCTCTCAAGCAGGAAGTCTCGGTCTCGATTTCCGGTTGAGTCAAAACAAACAAAAACTGTACTAATATAGTTTGTTGGTTTGATATGTTTTCTGCAGGCTTATTATTTAACTCGGTGTACTATTCAAATAAGACATTACATCGTTTTTCATCGCATTTTCGTAATTGTGATCATTTATAACAGTTATTTCAACGAACTAATCTTGACTACGTCATATTACATCAAGTGGCGGTGAATTTATTCCCGACTGCGTCAGAAGGAAGGTAATGATTTTCGGACGTAGGTATGTATGTGTGTATGTATGTATGTTTGTATGTGTGTATGTGGGTATGTATATTCTTTGGCACGCCCTACAGCCCAAACGGATGGATGTATTTTGATATGCAGTTCGTCTCCTATAAGTGGACTCGTCAACACCTTGAAGTTATGGGAAATACTCCCGAACACCCTGTATACATAATTATATACTAGGTAGCAGCAGCGAGGAATGTAAAAAACCCGATCCCTGGCGGGTTACCTTTTAAAAATCCTTACATACTCGTACATAATCATAATTATTCAGCCACAGCATTTCTTCAATCTGTTCAATAAACATCTCCGCGCATGACTAAAAAACACATGACCGGGTTACCTATAACAAAATTTCAGCCTTCGCTACTGCTAGGTAGGTACATATAAGTAAAATGAAAGTGTTTGTCTGTGATTTCAAAATAACTGTGTTTTCTCAAGAGCTTATAGCTATAATATAATAATATGTATTGACATCGATCATACAATATGACGCGTAGTCCAAATGATCACTGAACACCTCGTGAAGTCATTAAATACAAGTATTTATGTACCTACTCAGGTAGGTTGACAAGTTCAAAAACCATAGTTAATAACATACCATGTTTTATAAAAAAAATAAACATATGATCAAATTCGTAAAGAAAAAGAACCTGTTATATATTTAGTTAACTGCTAATGCAGACTTATACACGCTAAGTTGTTATTTACACACTAAAACTAAAAAAGGAGGTCTGATATGGAAATAAGTGACATCAGAAAAGCGTAACGCCAAATACACGCGGTCATGCATTCTACAAACGCGCTTCGGCAGACTTGACTGTCTGACTGATTTATTGATGATGATCCATCTATCAATAAATCAAGTATATCAAGTAACCCTATCCATACTAATATGACACGAGTATATTAAAGTGAACGGATAATTGTGCCTCTGAGTATATAAATGCCGAACTGTGTTATGCTTTTACGCATGAATAGTTAAACAATTTTCGATGAATTTTTCTATAAAACCAATGAAACAATGTTTGAAGAATTATTCTACTGAGAGGAAACAACTTTCCATGAATTCTTTTACAAAGATGAAAAAAAATTCGATAAAGTTTTTTTTTCAAAAGAAGAAAATTTCGATAATGCAATCTCTTTTTTATGGGTTACCAAAACGTGTGTCCAAAAATTGGTAACATCCTACTCGTACATAGGTTAAGTCGTATTTATTTCAAGAAAGAATTTTTGTTTCTTTTGTGACAAATTGTTAACCTTTATTTGGGCCCCCCAACAAATTTTGATACAGGGCCCTTCAAGGCACGCTACGCCACTGTTTTCTATATATATAGATTCGGAATCTATGTATTTTACAAGCTTATCTTAGATAGAAGGGATTAAAGCGGTCAGAAAGAAACCGAATTGCGGACAGTGTGAAGGAATTGGCTTAAATAAATTTAATCCTAATAAATAAATAAATATTCATCATTAAGTACGTAAGTAAGTAAGCATTTGTTTCGCGCGATTTTAAATTTTTGAACTCCGAGGCCCGGCGCAAAACTGAGGAGAGTTTATGAGTGTTTCGCCTGTTGCAGTAGCTGGTAGCTCTCGAAGGGATGTACCGATTTTCATTTAGTTGCTACTTTGAACGATTTTTTTATTCGATAGTGTTTTACACTATGTTTGATGAAAATTGATTCAGCTTAATAGTTATGGAGGATAGAAGAGGATGCGAATTAACAATTGTGAGCACATAATATAACCGGGAGGGGTCATATGAACGTACATTGATTTGTGCATAAAAAAAATGTACTGTTTAAAGATGGTGTGGGAGTTGGGATAGTTACGGGGAAAGGTATGTATATACTGACTTCAGCGAATATACCCGATTTGATTTAAAAATTTATATAAAAATAAAGTAGTGAATTCTTTGATTCAGCTTGCAGTTTATTTTTTCTATGATGGAAAGAATTTCTGACATCAAACTCGACTCGTCTGTGCGAGCGTCTGGGTCTAGGACATTGGACGATTACGTCAATTTTGCCTACCTGTACGTTTTCAGTACTAATTTTGATACAAGGGTTTATAAAAACCACATTTTCTCTAAATCTACTTGTTATTGTATATAAATTAAATTAGTTTTCTTGTTATAATATTTTTTGTATGATAATAATCCATCCATATATATATCAACCCATATACGGCTCATTGCTGAGCTCGAGTCTCCTCTCAGAATGAGAGGGGTTAGGCTAGTCCACCACGCTGGCCAAATGCGGATTGGCAGACTTCACACACGCAGAGAATAAAGAAATTCTCTGGTATGCAGGTTTCCTCACGATGTTTTCCTTCACCGTTTGAGACACGTGATATTTACCCCGACCGGATTCGAACCCACACCCTCCGGAATCGGAGGCAGAGGTCATATCCACTGGGCTATCACGGCTCATGATAATAATCATACTAGTTAAATTAATGACTGTCAGGGTTGTCCAAAATTTAAATTTTTAACAAATTAATTTTAAAATCATTTAAAATTTTAACTTAATTTTTGTAATCTTAATTTACAAGAGGCAAGAATACATGGGTGTCTTCTATGCACACGTGTTCCGAATTAGACTTTTATAACTTGCTTAGTATAAAAAAATGATTAGTGACTTCCACGGAAAATCATAATTTCAGTGCACGTCATAATATTATTGTTCTACACTAATGAGTCAGAATTAAAATTAATGTAATTCATGGCAACTGTTTTTTGTAATTTGTTTTACATTGTAACAATATGTTATTAACATTGCTTTTTATCTACGGTTAAATTTATAGAAATATTGATTTTTCTTTTCAAAATGTTTTATACATTATTAGTATGTACTTTGTAATATCACGTGTTCAAAATACTTATACCCTCATCTGTTATTCAATCGTCTAATACGTCAAAAGCATTTTAATTTAACTGTATTAGGTTGCCTTATTAAATTGTTGGTCTTGTTTAGGGTTGCCGGTTGCCTAGATTTTGTATTAGTCCAATTACTATACATACTACTGTTTGCAATGCAAATTAACCGAAAAAGCTGAGTTATTGTAAAATAAACTGAATTTAACCCTTTTTCGAGGTGAAGGGAAAATGCATACAGGATATCTAGGTCGTGAACTTCAGGTTAAGCTTTTCTGGGCTCCCCCCACGTCATATCTAAAATTCAGCTTATTATCTAAATTATTTTAACGATAGTCTATGTACAGAAAAGGCCTCCACCTGAGATCTGACAAATTTTGTACATTTGCACATTTTGCACCTTTGCGCTTTTTTACATAATTAATTATGTTAATTAATTATTAATTCTGCGCTTTTGTATACCTAAGCTTTTATATCATACGAGCGAACGCCCGCAACTTCGTCCGCCCTCAGACCTCCTTAATCCGGCCCTCTCGCAAAATCCGTTCTTAGTGGACGTACAATGTAAATACATGAATTACCTCCCTGTCAAATTTCAACTTTGTACGTCAAGCAGTTTTTGAGATATTTTCGCATTTATATATTAAGATTTCCCTGTAGGGATGTGTAGTATTTTTTCTAAATAAATAAACTTATTTAATTATTTCAATGACTAACTGCATAATAAGACAAACTAATTGATAGGACCTACTTATCGAAGAACTTAACTTGTTTGTAATTTAATTTATGTTGGGTTTTATCGTGACCACAACTTAATCGATATAATAAAGTCAATAATAAAATCTATATATTAATAAAATACCTACACATGTTTTAATCTATACTTAATATTATAAAGCTGAGGAGTTTGTTTGTTTGATTGAACGCGCTAATCTCTGGTAATTCTGGTCCGATTTGAAATATTTCAGTATTAGATAGCCCGTTTATCGAGGAAGGCTATAGGCTATATATTATCTCGTATTCCTACGGGAACGGGAACCACGCGGGTGAAACCGCGCGGCGTCAGCTAGTTAAATTTAAAATCCTTATTACCTATATACAAAAGAAACTTTTGCTATGAGTCAACTGCGTTTTTATATTTCTTTCATAAATCTCAAACACTTGTTCAAATATGTTTTGTTTGAATGAAAAGTTCGAGTAACATAATTTATCTTCAAATTACCATTATTCGCTTAGCCTAGATACGATCAAATAAACAGATTTATGTAAAGTCTATATTGTTCAAATATTTTAAAATACTAATTGTACATGTTGTACTACATCATCATCAGCAGCCTATTTTAACGGCCCAACACAGGACTCTCTCCTCATAGGAGCTGGGGATATGGAGCTTAGACCCACCACGATGCTCCAGTGCAGATTCGCGGGTGTTAAATTTTTTGACGACGACGTTAATTATAATGACAAGGATCAACAGCTTAACGTGCTCTCCACGGCATGGGGTGTAACAAATGAGAATTTTAACTGAAATTGCTGAAAAGACAGAATTAGATTTCCTAACTTTGCAAAAAGGATAAGTGCATAAAGCTCAAATAATTCTTAATTTTCCATAGTCTTAAAATGTTCGCGTTCGTTTAATATACGGTCGTCGGGTAGGTTTTTTAAAGGAGTAGGTAGATATCTACCTTCGCAGGTTTTTCCCACAGAAAAATATTATGCAATAAGTTTTACGAAAATATAGCGAAATTTGTAGCAATGCATATAATTCTATATACTATAGTTGACAACTGTGGCTTCACCCGCGCAGTTTCTATTTCCGTAAGAATCGTCACCATCATCATTAACAACCGATGGACGTCCACTGCTGGGCATAGGCTCTTGCGCATGGACTTCCAAACACAATATTCTCGAGCCGCCAGCATCCAGCGGCTCCGTGCAACCCACTTGATATTCTCGGTCCATCTAGTGGGAGGTCGACCAACATTGCACTTTCCGGTGCGGGGTCGCCATTTCAGCACATTGGGACCCCAACGGCTATAAAGGTCCCGTAAGAATACGTAGTAGTTAAAATATAGCTTATGACACTCACAAATTACTTGGTTTTCTTAGCCTTCATCCGCACGAGAGTTTTTTTAACGTCCGTCGTGTAAACATACGCATTTGTTGTATTCAAATACAACAAATGCGTATGTTTACACGACGCTTGTAAAACGTCTAAAAAACCCTCGCGCGAATGAGGGCTTAGAGAATATTCATTATTATCATTTTGCAGATCTCTTAGATATGTAGCTACCTGTATTTTAAAATTTACCTATTTTTAAAGAAAATAAATCTTTTTTATATAATGTACTGCCGATTTGCTCAGTGGATGCAGGCTTTTGCATTCAAGGCCGTAAGTTCGAGTCCTACGATTCCTCCATGTGGAAAACGTGTAATGTTTTCCAGCGTCTGGATGGTTTATATTTACAAGTAATAGTCCTCCAAGCTGCCCTATGCGGATTTGCACACATTCACACACTAGAATATTAAAAAAATTCTCATGTATGCAGGTTCCCACGCGACGTTTTCTTTCATCGTTTAAGACACGTGACATCTATTTAATTTCTAAAAATGCACATAACTGAAATGTTGGAGGTGCATGCCCTGAACTGAATTCGAACCTACGCCCTTCGAATCGAAGGCAAAGGTCATATCCACTGAGCTATCACGGCTACCAACTCATCAATAACTCATCATCAACTATCTTAGTACCTATAAAAGCTTCGCTTACTTTGGGCTAGCTAGATAGTGATATGTGTAATGTCCAAATGGAAATGGAATTGCAATCTAGAAAGGTAGCAAATACTTCTGTAATATTCAGCAGTATTTGATTGAAGCAGTGGCGTATTGTTACTAGGCATAACCCTCCAGTAAAATGGTCACTTTATTTGCCCATTATATTATCCTATAGTGTTTTTCAGATAGCATGGGTACGATGACAGTCGCCTGTGACGTTCATAAATTTAAAATACGTAATATTATCGTGAATCGCGGTAAACTTTCAAGAGTGAAACAGACTGCCAACCGTACCCATGCTACTATGCTGAAAAACACTTTAGCGGACGTTCGCATGGAATTCAGTTTTCCACAAATCTCACGGTAACCATGGATTTTTCCTTTTCATGGATGAAAAGTAGCCTATGTATTAATCCAGACTATAATATTATAGGACTCAAAAGTGATTACTAATATAAGAAAACTAATGTTGAACAAAGGTTATGATTCACAACACTTGTCGGGACAACTTAATTAACACATCAAACTGTAACCCAAATAAGATCCTAAAATGGTAGAGAATGACCTTGAGTGGAGTCACGTACTTGTGAACGATGTGTGTAGGGTTAAAGGATCCTTTGACTGATATCAAACACTCCCCTTTTCCACTCAAGTCACTCTCCCCGACTATCCCAAGTAACCCATAAAGAATTACACAACAAGAGATGTGGACGGCTCGAACGCCACGAGCACACTGAAGCCAACACGAGATCGAGCGACGTCATATCCGTCACAGACTACTATTGCCAACACTAAACGGCGATAACATTAATCTATCTCTACTTCAAATTTCAGGTGATTCGGTTCAGTAGCCGAGGCGTGAACGAGTAACAAACATCCAAACATAAATTCATACAAACCTTCGCGTTTATAATATTAGTAGGTTTTTTTTGTTTATTTCTTCTAAGCCCATTACACAAAGGTTTATTTTACTTTATTTAATTTTTTGTTTACTTACTAAAAAAATATTTTAATTACTCTTTGGGTTGTCAAAACCCTAACCCTTAAAACTGTAGATTGAATAAGCTTTTCAAAAATGTTTGCAATGTTTATTAGATATACCTAATAAACTTATCTAATTATTTAGTTTATTATCTAACTAACCAACTTTTGCCGGTGCCAATCCAATGTCGGGTTTTAATTAAAGCCGTTTCTGGAAGAACCACAGAAATTTTGTAATTTAAACGGCTTGAATCAAAACAACACTGGCTTGGCACCGCCTTCAAACTTATCAGAAGGTAGCACATAGGTAAGATGTTATTTTTTGCTTTTTAGTTAAGGTTAATTTTTGAGTTGACCGTCGGTTGAATTTATTTGATATTGTTCTTAAAGATTTAACAGAACCCCTTTCACGATTCTTAGAACACAGTATTAACTAAAAGTCTATTTAACAATGAGGCACTTAACTCGTAAAATGACAGTTTTTAACCGACCTCAAAAAGGAGGAGGTTCTTAAGTTGACCGGTATATATATTTTTTTTAATTTAATTTTAAGACTACATTACCAATAAAGGTCCTTTCAAATTGATAGTCTATACGCACTAAATTTCATTATTTTAACTTGCTTTTATGAATCTTACATTCTTACTATTTAGAATTAATAACGATAAATTGAATCGGTTTTGCCGTTAAAAGGTTACAGACAGTCTTACTTTCACATATCATATTAGTATATATTTTACTCGTATATAAACTATAAAGTGTGAATGTTTCGCCCTATACTATAGCCTTTCTTGATAAGTACTGTTTACCAACAAACAAATTAAAATGAGGGTATAAATCACTAGTCATTTGACACCTAATAATAATTATAATTAACTTATTCTTAAATTAATGAAAATAAATTTGATTAATAAGCTTAGAACAATTAGATATGTTTAATATATTTTATATAACATTTTCTAAACAAAACATACACAATTTAAAATAAATAAGTTATGAAATGACACACATCTTCTACCTTAATTTCTAATTTCTTTGTTGGTAAACAGTACTCATCAAGAAAGGCTGTAGTTTATGTAAGTAAATATAACGTAAAATTCAAATGCGACTCATTATAGCAGGTTGGTTTAGATTTAACAACGATGCATATCAATTTTATACGAAGCCAAGTCCATTGGTATCAGCGAAATGGTTACTTTTCGAATGCTAATCAAATAGGTACTAAAAATAAACCTGCATCGCAGCCTTCGCTCGACACTAGCTAACTGCAACCAACATCACGGGTTGTAAAAAATTCATACCACGCATTTGATTCTAAAAATACATCTACCCACTAACAATCCCGGTTAGTAATTACATACAGGTATGAGTATCTAATTTTATACTTGGACCTTACATAGCTGCATCTCAATGATGTTTTATACTAGAGATAACTATAACGCATGATATACTGAGGCGGACAAATGTGCATAATTGTCTTAATTTCATTTAATCGCTTATTGAACAACAAAAGTTATTAAAATATATAATACCTAAATACAATCTCAAGTCTACAATATCGAGTTGTGTGTTTAGGAAGTGTAAAAACTATATACACATAAATATAATTATAATGAAAGTAAACACAAAATTATGCATGTGTGCACTCAGTGGAGTAGCTAAATTCGTATCACTTTTTTTTATAAACGTATACCTATCTATAGTATAAAATAATCACTGGCTGCATCCATTAATTTAATCCTGCTAATTAGCACTAATAGATAAATAAAACTGCGTAAATAATAATTAATTAAAAATATTTCGTACACAAAAAATTAACAACCATCATAATAAAATACACGCGCACAATAAAATCGTATTTTTTGTACAAATTAAAAACAAAACTTACTTATAATTGCGAATAAGTACTGGTTTATTCGGGTCCCGTTTTGCCACATCAGTTTCGTGATGATAAAATTCATTTTGGTAACTTATTAACAACTGTCACTGGATGAATGAAACTCAGAACGGTACTTATCCAGACACTGCCGTGTCTGCCGTCTGCTATCGGACTGCGGCGGCGGCGGTAGGTGAACTAAAGATGGTAAAAATCGTACGCTCTTTTGTGATGCGACGTTCGTTATTCTGGAAAATGTCCGAATAAGCAAATTGAATCGCTGTATTATCTTTTTGTTCGACCAACTGTTTGTGATAAATATCAAGAGTAAGTGAAGAGTAGTATTTTATAACTTAAAGTGAAAATTCCAAAATTAAATAGATGAACTTAAAGATGGTAAAAATCGTACGCTCTTTTGTGATGCGACGTTCGTTATTCTGGAAAATGTCCGAATAAGCAAATTGAATCGCTGTGTTATCTTTTTGTTCGACCAACTGTTTGTGATAAATAACAAGAGTAAGTGAAGAGTAGTATTTTATAACTTAAAGTGAAAATTCCAAAATTAAATAGATGAACTGAAAGATGGTAAAAATCGTACGCTCTTTTGTGATGCGACGTTCGTTATTCTGGAAAATTAATGATAAAACGAACTTACCTTACGTGAAGTTCTATCATAATTATGCGAGCTGCTCAATTCGAAGCGATTAATACTATCAAGTAAATATTAATCGCGAGAATTGAGCAGCGAGGCATAATTAATGATAAAACGAACTTACCTGTACGTGAAGTTCTATCATAATTATGCGAGCTGCTCAATTCGAAGTCCTTGCCGCTTCGTAAGCCTTTGTGTTTGGACTAATCTTATAACCTATATAAATAAAAGAAAGTCGGGTTTGTTACAACACTTATAACTCGAGATCTGCTGGACCGATTTTCATGGTTTTTGATTCGTTGGATTTGTATCCGCCAAGAATAGCAGAATACATCTTAAAAACAACAAATAAATAAATAAGAAACATGAATAATTTTCTATAAATGTTATTTTGTTTAGTACCTGTCAAACATTTGTTGTCCATCCTGTCAAATACTCTTTATGTAATGATTAATGATTCACATTTACACCTTACCTTGTGTAAATTTAAAGTTTCTTTTGTCCGAATGGCTTTTTATGTCGTATATGATTTTTCCAAAAGAAATAATTTACATAAGTATAAAAATCAATGCTACTTTTCGTTGTAGAGTAGAGGTAGGGTAGGGGTAGGGGTAGGAGTAGGGTAGTGTAGGGTAGGGATAGGGAAGAAGTGCACATAAGTCAAAGCGAAGGTTTACCGGGTCTGCTAGTTTAATCTAAATATAATTAATTTTCTGAATACATTTTCTATAAAGCTGTACCAACGCTCTGGCCTCCTCTGATTGAGGATGGGCCAGGGCTCTATTACAATCGCCCATCTCTCTTAGTGTAGGATTAATTTACAGTACTTCCCGTCGCACTGCCTAAATTATATTAAGTAAGTATAACTTACATAATATAATTTACCTTACCAGACTACTGACCACGCCGGGCGAGAAACATTGAAATTCGCCTTGACGCTGGGTCTTTCCCAGCTTGTACACGAAGCAACCCGGATACCGGACGTTGACGGTCACACGCCTAATTGTTTGGACCTTCTGCTGACCACCGACCCTGACCGGTATTCAGTGTCAGTTGCAGCCCCACTGGGCACTTCTGACCACTGTGTGGTTAAGTCGGTATTGAATTATCACCCTTTGGACCCAGGACCTGCTGGTATCAGACGGGTGTGGCGATATAAGTCAGCAGATTGGGACGAGATGCGGCATTTCTTCGCGTCTTATCCTTGGCGGCAGGTATGCTTCTCTTCTATTGATCCGTCGAGCTGTGAACAAGCTATATCGCAAGTGATATGTCAAGCAATGGAGTATTTCATTCCATTTATTGACATGTCGCTGGATGGCAAAGTTCCAAGGTGGTATAACGCTGCTTGCGCTGAAGCTGAGTATCTTAAAAATTCAGCGTTTGCAGCTTGGGCTGAAGCCCGAACACTCAAAGCTCCGGACATCACCTCAAAGAAGAGAGCTTTCAACCTAGCTGCCAAGTCCTACAAGAAGGCTCTTAAGAAGGCTCGTTTCAACCGTACAAACCGCATTGGAGCCAAACTAGCTACTTATCCGCGTGGCAGCAAAGCTTTTTGGTCCCTTGCGAAATCTGTCGAAACGAACTTCTGCCGTTCATCATTACCACCTCTGCTTAAACCTGATGGATCGCTGGCTTTTTCCGCTAACGACAAGGCCAATCTTTTGGCCAGTCTGTTTGCGAAAAATTCACATCTAGATGCTGGAAGTGCCTCACCACCAACTCTAACACCTTGCGACTCTGAGATGTCAGAGATACATATCCGCCAATGTGAGGTTTTAAAAGTACTTCGTAGCTTGGATGTGAATAAGGCTAGTGGTCCTGACGGTATACCAGCAATAGTACTGAAAATCTGTGCCGCTGAGTTGTCTCCTGTACTAACACGCCTATACCGCCTCTCTCTCAAGTCTGCTCGCGTTCCGAAAGGTTGGAAGATTGCCAATGTACAACCTGTACCGAAAAAAGGAAGCCGTGCTGACCCGGCCAATTACAGGCCAATTGCAATCACGTCCATACTTTGTAAAAGTATGGAGCGTGTATTGAACAACAGGCTCCTGGCATACCTCGAAGAAAATGATATTTTGTCGGACCAACAGTATGGTTTTCGACGCAACCGGTCCACAGGAGATCTTTTAGTGTATGCCACTCACATCTGGGGCGAGGCTGTTGACAAGTGTGGTGAAGCGCTTGCCGTTTCACTGGACGTGTCAAAGGCTTTTGACCGGGTCTGGCATGAAAGCCTTTTAAGCAAACTTCCTTCCTACGGGATACCCTCTAGCCTTTGTCATTGGATATCTGATTTCCTGAGTGAGCGATCATTTCGAGTTGTCGTGGATGGCATCTCATCTGATCAAATGGCAATTAATGCCGGTGTTCCTCAGGGATCAGTTCTCTCTGCTACACTTTTCCTGCTGCATATAAATGATCTGCTTAAACCCGGTATATTTGGGTATGCAGATGATAGCACTGTAACAGAGAGATATATGTCCAGTCCTCGTGCTAGTGGGGTTGAGGTCCATGAACAACGAGAGGCTTTGGTGCAACGCATTAATTTAACCTTAAATGAGGTGTCTGAATGGGGAGATGCCAATTTGGTTAAGTTTAATGCGGAAAAAACTCAGGCATGTTTGTTCACTGCCAAAAGGAGCCCCTTCCATCTGACTCCTACTTTCCGGAATATGTCTGTAGGAATATCTGATAGCTTAGAGCTTCTTGGCGTAACCATATCGTCCAAACTCAACTTCGGACAGTTCATTGAATCTAAGGCAAAAACTGCGGGCAAAAAACTTGGCATCCTTAATAAAGTGAAACGGTACTTCACACCAGAACAGCTTCTATTGTTATATCAAGCTCAAGTTCGATCGTGTATGGAGTACTGCTCCCACTTGTGGGATGGCTCCGCCAAATACCAGCTTGCTGCTTTAGATTCAGTGGATAAACGCGCTAGAAGACTCATTGGCAATGAGGCTTTAACTGACTGTAAGCTTCAAAGCTTAGAGCATCGCCGAAAGGTTGCCTGCCTATCGGTGTTCTACAAGATATATTTCGGGGAGTGCGCTCAGGAACTGTTCGATCTTGTGCCACCTTCGCCGTTTTACCACAGGACTGCTAGGCATCGCAGAGATCTGCACCGCTACGTTGTCGAAATCCCTCGGGCGCGTACCAAGCGGTTTAGTTCCTCATTCCTTATACGCACTGCAAAGATGTGGAATGCTCTCCCAGCTTCAGTTTTCCCCACCACCTACAACATGGGTATTTTCAAGTCAAGAGTGAATAGGCATCTTCTAGGCAAGCGCGTTCCACCATAGGCTGCATCATCGCTTACCATCAGGCATGATTGCAGCTAAGCGCTTGCTTATTCAAAATAAAAAAAAAAAAAAAAAAAAAAAACTTAAAATTTAAATTCCAAAATTAAAAACTTTAATATCTAATCCTACATTATTACTTAAATAAGTAATCCTACATTACACGAATGCGATTTTCAAATTGTTTGTTCAGAATATTCAAATATTTTGTAAGTTGTTGTTTGAAATCAAGTTGAAATGAATGCCATTAACTGTCCTGGTGATTAATATCAGGGTTAAATACCTATGCTAATCATAGTGAAACTTTGGGTCATTGTGATGTCGTAGGTGAAACTTACAGGGCTTGTAAATTAATAATTCGTATTAGTAAATATAATTTCACCTTGTCTATGAATCTTTTTTTTTATTATTTACAAGTTACCCTTGACTACAATCTCACCTGATGGTAAGTGACGATGCAATGTAAGATGGAAGCGGGCTAACTTGTTAGGAGGAGGATGAAAATCAACACTCCTTTCGGTTTCTACACGGCATTGCACCGGAACTCTTAATCGCTTGGCGGTACGTCTTTGGCGGTAGGGTGGTAACTAGCCACGGCCGAAGCCTCCCACCAGCTAGACCTGGACCTCCGTCTTGTAAATCCACCGCGTATACTACTGCGCCACGGAGGCCGTCAAAATAGTTGAATATATCACATAAAATAGTTGAATATAATTTCCAAATATATCAATTATTATTTACTGTAATAAATTTAGAGTTAAGTAGCCCAGCCTGTATGTAATGTGAACCTTCTTGTTCGTTTAGATCGTTGACTTCGTATCGTGAAGGCCAGAATTCGATTCTTTGGTCGGGCTACGAAATTTATAACAATGAATTGAAGCAATAGCCGTGATAGCTCAGTGGATATGACCTCAGCCTTCGATTGGGAGGGCGTCCGTTCCATCCAGTCCAGAGCATGCACACGACACGGTGAAGGAAAACCGCGAGGAAACCTGCACACCTGAGAATTTTCTCTTTCTCTCTTTCATTGGGCCAGCGTGGTGGATTACTAAGCCTATCATTCTGAGAGGAGACTTCTGCTCAACAGTGAGCTATGGGTTGTTAATTATGATGAAGTAATGAAGCAATTGAGTACTTGTTTCTGATATGCCATCGTGCCGTGGGTATGTGCTGTTTTTTTTACAACTTTCTTACTTAAGGCGATATTTTGTGATATCATCATTATATAGGTAGGTGACGTTGTTATGTACCTAATTACCTAGACACTCGTAATACGTACCTATACCTAAATAGGTAAGTATATAAATATCGTGATTCGATCATTTTAACTTAATTAACTAGCATGTTACGTACTTACGTAAAACCTGTAATACCTATTGAGCGTAATCTCCATAAACTGCATCAACTGACAATATTATGTACTGAGCAACAAAGTAGGTAGGCACCACCTAGGTCTAGGTCTAGGTAAGTGTATAAAAATAATTATTAAGCTAACAGACGCCTGCGACATCGTCCGCGAGGAAAACCCTAACCCTTAGAATTTTCCAAGAACAGACTTTCTTACGAAGTTTTCCCACCTGTAACGTCTCCCCCAACCTCGTTAAAAGTAAGTATATTTCCTCATTAGTCTTGTTATCATATACTAGCGGACGCCCGCGACTTCGTCCGTGTGGAATTCAGTTTTTCACAAATTCCACGGGAACCATGAAATTTTCCCGGATGAAAAGTAATCTATGCGATAATCCAGAGTAAAATCTATTTCCATTACAAAAATCAGCCTAATCGTTTCAGTACACGCAACGCAAATGAGGTACAAACATACACACTTACACACAAACTTTCGCCTTTATAATATTAGTGTGATGTGACAAAACGAAATTTTAAAAAGTTACAGAGTTCAAAGAAATACACAAACAAACTCCGCTAATCCATATAATATAATAAAATAAATCTGTCAGTCAGTCTGTTAGCTTTTACGTCTGCCGATTAGATTTCGGCATAATTGGATCGTTGTGTGAAACATAGACTACGTTTTAACCCGGAAAAATCCATAGTTCTCTCGGAATTTCACGCGGAGTTGGGCGCTCCCGCTAGTATGACCAGTATTACTTATTATTAATTAAACACTGCACACTTTAACAGCGAACGTGTTGCATCAGGTCAAGTGCATGTTGCTGATTAACATTAATCTGTGATCAACCGGCTCGGAGTTAATTATTTATTGCTCCTACTTGTATAAAAAGGTACCCTACTATGTGGACCTTTATAGTTATCGATTTAAAAATGCGAACAATGTTTATATCGACATGTTATATATCTATTAGAATTTATTTAAGTACTGGGTGCCCACATAGGTATAAATTATTATTTATACCTATGTGGGCATTATTAGTTTATTAAAATCATGAAAAAGAATTTACAGCTGTTCTTATTGTTTACTTTTCACAGTAAATTTTGAAAGCCGCCGAATGTCATGAAATTGTTAATTACACTCTCGATCAAGTCATCAATATTCTCTTTTAATTTCGCTTTCATTTGAGACCCCACTGGAGTATATCTGCAAACATTCGGTTATTCTTCCCCACTTTCACAGCCCACAACTTTTAAACGGCTCAACCGATTGTCACCAAACATGTCTAAGAACACTCGCATATAAGTCACCTTTAACACAAAAATAACCAAATTGAAATCGCTCCATCCGTTTAGGACCTATGGTGCCACAGACAGACACGTCAAACTTATAACACCCCTCTTTTTGCGTCGTGGGTTAAAAATACAGTGTTTTGTTTACTGATTTTGCAGATCAGCCTACTAGTTGGTAGGTCCATAGTCCACACTGACCCAAATCGTTGGCTTTGAAGGTCCGAATTTGACCTTTACCTTTGCTTCGTATCTCGGTTGGGAAATAACATCTTCGGTCCCGGTCGTTTGCATTACACAGCTGTTTATTATGGTTACGTAATAAAAGACGGAGTTCGTTAACCCAACAGCGACAACTCAGATTTTATTAGCGTGGTAGGTATATCTAACAGTGGCGAAGGATGGAATTTAGATGAAGGTAAGCTTGAAGAAAAGGAAAATATACAAACTACGGTTTCTCATATATCTAGATCATCATCATCATTATCATAACAGCCCATGGACGTCCACTGCAGGACATAGGCCTTTTGTAGGGACTTTCAAACATCACGATACTGAGCCACCTACATCCAGCGAATCCCTGCGACTCCCTTGATGTCGTCAGTCCACCTGGTGGGAGGTCGACCAACACTGCGCTTTCTAGTGCGGGGTCGCAATTCCAGCACTTTGGGACCCAACGTCCATCGGCTCTTCGAAGTATGTGCCCCGCCCATTGCCACTTCAGCTTCGCAACTCGTTGAGCTATGTTAGTGACTTTGGATATTCTGCAGATGTCCTCAGTTCTGATTCGATCACGAAAAGATACTCCTAACATACAGTACAATACCTACATATAATAATACAACAAATATGCATGGATTTTTAAAACTAACCCGGCGGGAATTGACCTGCATAAACTCTTCGTTTAGCTATATCATAGCTACCTATCTATAGCTAATCTGTATTTTTTTTTTAGTTTGGGGATTTACTTACCTTCCTGTCATGCCGTGTGTTTTATTATCAAAAATCATAACAGCGTAAGCCTGCACTTGAAAAAAGATAATATGTAAAAACCGCATTTCTTATAAAGGTAGGTTTTCCACAATATTCTTGATCTTGCACCGCAACGTGAAGCAAATTATTTTCTATTTTATTTTATGGAGTACTTAATAAAAAAGGAAAATTAAGGAAAATACAAAGTCTAAAAATTCACAACCGCTGATTACCGCTCGGTGCTCTGTAGCGATATTTTATTAGCATAGGGTAATTCCAGGATAGATGCCCCAGTGGGATAGATGACTTGATTTTTATTTCACTATGTTAGAAACACAGTGAGAGTTAAATTTTACTGTAAGTAACGAGTCCTCCCCCTGCAAACCTTAGTGTCGGGAGGAATTTCGACCGGAGTGCATAAGCTTCGTCTGTGTGAGTAAAAATCTTCCGCGGTGAGACAACAAAAGGCGCCAAAATAAGATTCGTAAGTACTTCCAACAGTGTATTTTTTCTCTCGCTTATAATGTCTATTTTTTTTCTATTTGTCTGCATGCATTGAAGATAAGCCTATGTAAACTGATAGATTTTATAGTAATTGAAACTCAACTTTTGTTTTTATTGATAAGGGCATCTATCCCCTACAAAAAGTATAGTTGCCCCATTTTTTATTAGGATAGATGCCCCTAAGGGCAACTATCCCCAACTGTTTATTATAAGTGTTGTGTTGTTGCAGGAGAGTAAATATAAAAGAAAACAGGGTGTTGTCTCTCGTACTATACACCGAAAACAGTATGCTAGCAGCGTTTGAAGAGATGAAAAGGGAAAGAAAGGCGTAAATCAGACTTCTAGAATATAAGGAGTACCATCTAAAATATTAAGACGAAGATTTGCTATGGCACTTATTTTCAAAATTACTGTATATTTACTGTTGTTACTGTACAGCATTTATTTTTATTCATTTTAGCAAAACATCCTATAATAACGAAAAACGACTCGTGGCTCTTACATTCAAATTAGGAGAAGCTGGATTTTCACCGGACTGAACACCAATACGTCAGTTAGCATACCATTTCGCTAAAAAGCTACAGCTAAAGCATAACTGTGACCGAAGATGACCAAGAAATGAAAATAAAAGTTATATAAAACACCATAAAGACTGATTATAATAATATAGTTGTTTGATTTCAGAACAAACCAATTACAATGTTTAAACTAAGTCGTCGGTCCCCACTAGGGGCACCTATGCTCAGAAGTTTTTTCATGATAAGTCATCTATCCGCCACAGTAGGCGTCTATCCCATTTTTCAGAGGTCCAAAAAAATACAATTTACACAAAATCTACACAGTCTATATCAGAACGATTCAGATAATATAGAACATTAAGAAATATATTTAATATCTCCCAAAGGACGCAATGCTCTAAGATTCTAAATTTCGGAGTTATTTGGCATTTTCGAAAAGTGGGGCATCTATCCTGGACTTACCCTATAGCCGTGATCGCCCAGTGGATATGACCTCTGCCTCCGATTCCGGAGGGTATGGGTTCGAATCCGCCCCGGGGCATGCACCTCTTTCCAGTTATGTGCATTTTAAGAAATTAAATATCACGTGTGAAGGAAAAACGTCGTGAGGAAACCTGCAAACCTGTAAATTTTCTTAATTAAAAATGTGAAGTCTGCTAATCCGCATTGGGACAGCGTGGTGGACTAGCCTAACCCCTCTTATTCTGAGAGGAGACTCGTGCTCAACAGTGACAATGAAGACGACTATGTAGCCAGTTACAATTCGTATAGCTCGTAAGTTACAAGTTATAGTGATATGTCAAAGGAATTAATTCAGTTAATATAGTGATAAAATCATCAGATTAAAAGGTATAAGGGCAAAGTAAATATTAAACAGGTAAAAGAATATATTCAAAGTGAAAGTCATGGATACTGTGGCTTAGCTATCACAATATTATCAGTAAAACCAAATTCTGCGAACCAGTTTCGGATGACCGTATTTTCGCATTCCACGATAATGTTTATGTGTTTTTGAAAACATCGCTGGCGCCACGGTCTCGGGTTCGATGCCGGCTGCTTGATACCTTACCTTATCAGCCGATAGACGTCCACATCTGGACATAGGCATCTTGCATGGATTTTTTATTTTATTCTTTACAAGTTAGCCCTTGATTACAATCTCACCTGATGGTAAGTGATGATGTAATCTAAGATGGAAGCGGGCTAACTTGTTAGGAGGAGGATGGAAATCCACGCTCCTATCGGTTTCCACACGACATCGTACCGGAACGCTAAATCGCTTGGCGGTACGTCTTTGTTGGTAGGGTGGTAACTAGCAACGGCCGAAACCTCCCACCAGCTACACCTGGACCAATTAAGTAAACCTCAATCAGCCCAGCCGGGGATCGAACCCAGGACCTCCGTCATTAAATCCACCGCGCATACCTCTGCGCCACGGAGGCCGGCAAAAATGTACTGAGGGTGGCCACCGAGGGGGTTTTAGTGGTAAGTCCCACATAACCCGTCGTGTCCCGAGATGAGATACCCGACTTACTGGGAGTCGGGTATATCACAAAGAGAAATTTTTTTCCCCCGGAAAAAAAAGAGTCTCTCGTTTTATAATAGTGACGTTTTTAACTAGGGTAGGCACTATTTGTATACATTACTAAATGGAAAATTCCTTCTCCAACAATAAGTTTTAAGAGAGAAGAGGGTAGGCAGTGCATGTCTGAAGTGCGCACTACTGAATTTATTAAGAAAACAGTACATTGTCTAGTTCAAATTGCGAACTATATGTATTCAACTAACTGGATTGAATCTATTAACATCGACCTTGCGCTCAGCGCATCGTAGTTATTGTAAACAAAAACCTGTTTACAAAAAAAAATCGCTATTAATTATTTAACACTTATTTTTTATCGAGAAGCGTATCTACCTACCAGGAAAGACGTCGGGACACGCATAAACGATTTTAACCGACCTTAATGAATATTTTTTTTTATATTTATTTCCAAACTAAGTAATATCAAAGAAACGACATAAAAAGCGAATGTACATGAAGGAGAATAAGGTTTCTTTCAGTGGCCTTTATCAATAGAGGTCTATGCGCCTAAAACAATTTACAAAATGTGTTTCTGTCTTATTACGTTACTCGGTTTATACTTCAAAAATTTTTTGAAAAACCCGAATGGCATGAAATTATTAATTACACTCTCGATCAAGTCATTAATATTCTCTTTCAGTGCGCTTTCATTTGAGACCCCACTCGAGTATATGTGCAGACATTTGGTTATTCTATATGGGGAGGCGCGTGTAGCGATGAATGAAAAACCCACGACTGATGTACGTCACTTCGGCGCACGCACGATTTCACACCCGCGCAGACTTTCCGCCCGTCGCCCGCATATCATGGGAGTGTTATTAATGAACTTGCCAAACTATAACCAGACGTTTGATTGAATAAAATAAAACAATAAATATGTGAATAAAATAATTGTATTCTTAGGTATCAAAATATATACAAAAAATATAGATAAATTATGTTAAATTAATCGCTAAACTATTTATTTTATTTATCAATATTTTGTCTTTTAACATAATTTTGTTTTATTAAGTAGCTATTTAAATAATAGAACTAGAGCCTGTCTTTACCTTCCTCAATTTAAAAAGCTAATAAACGTTTTTCAATCCATGCTCATAGGTAAACCCAGGATCTGTAGAACATTTTTTGTTGTTCTTACTAACGAGATGTGTTTATACTGTAGCTTAATTAATAGTTATACAACTTAACAGCCACAATGTCTTACAAATTGCGTGGTACATTATCTCGATCCGACGCTCAGAATTTTTTATTACCTGGTAACCCAGTTAGCTACTAGAATCAAGAATTTTCGTAAATAAAAAAGTTGAGCGTCTCATTAAGATGAAGCGACTCACGGAAAATTAACTTGATGGTAATCAATTGTAAAAATGATCCACGTATCCTGGGGTTGTAAGTAAAAATGCCGTCAAATATCAAGCTAAGGTTGCCATGAAACAAAGTAGCCTGCAACTGGTTTGTGATGATATTCCATAGACAATATCGTACGTATTTTACTCTTGGACAATTGGAAATCTGGATACTTGAAACCCACAACTTCAAACAAAAACTTCGGAGCATAAGTTGTCTTTCAGCTTTAATAAAATGCAGCTATGCCTATTGTGTAACGATGTTTTAGTACTCGAGTTTTGAATTCACCTCTTTTTCTCTCTCCCTCTAACACGATACTATAGAAAGAGAAACATAGAAATGAATTCGTAACTCGCACTTGCGATTTATAAAAAGCATTCACTAATATAGATGTACTATCTGTATCTGAAATTTTCTATTTTCAGCTTACCTTAAATTATACATTGTAAATTAGCATGGCAGCTTCTCGAAAATGAAAGAAACGTGTGAACCATAGATTCTCAATCCTATTATGCCCACCGTTCACCCTTGAGTATATTTTATTACCTTTTACAGTAAACGGGACATTCTATGAGCTTCCATGTCCAAGGAATTTTTAGAATTGTGCGAAAAGAACAGTTATTACTAGGTATTGTTATTTCAAAATAACAAGATAAAAATGTGATATATACAGGATGTTCCGAGTTTTAGTCGTCATAAATACTTGATTTATACAGGTTGATTATTGATTTGTTCGTCCATACAAAGTCACAGGTCTTGGATCCAATTTAGGATTTAACATTTGGGTCATCAAATTGAGTCCCTTTTAACTTATTTGGAACTTTGAATCCCATAAATTTTAATAAAATTACTGTTAAGTGTTTACTGAGTTTGTTTTATAAAAACTAAGTGTGGACATGAATTTCATACTCAGTACCAACTTGTATAAATATTGTATACTCAAATGATTATAATAAACTGACACATACAAAGGTTTACATTAAGCCTCCATATTTGTATCAATATTATTTATTTTAATTTATGTATAATTATTTAGTAAATAAAAAAGTATATTGTCAAAAATTACAACAATTTCTTTTTAACTATAAAATTATTTCGTTTTTGAAACTTCTAGATAACTGTTTGTGTGGGAGAACTATTGAATTTAGAACGATTCTCTCAGCTGGAACCACTACACCTGAACCTGGAAATAAAGCAAAATATCATTCTAATCGTCGTCATCAACCCATATTCGGCTTACTGCTGAGCTCGAGTCTCCTCTCACAATGAGAGAGGTTAGGCCAATAGTCCACCACGCTGGCCCGATGCGAATTGGCAGACTTCACACACGCAGAGAATTAAGATAGTTCTCTGGTATGCAGATTTCCTCACGATGTTTTCCTTCACCCATTGAGACACGTGATATTTAATTTCTTAAAATGCACACAACTGAAAAGCTGGAGGTGCATGCCCCGGACCGGATTCGAACCCATACCCTCCGGAATCGTAGGTAGAAGTCATATCCACTGGGCTATCACGGCTCATTCATTCATTCTAATAAACCACAGATATTTTTTTTCTTGTAACAGAATAATGCTGCTAGATCCGCACTGGCTGATCTGATACACACTTATGAAGATTTGGGGCTCATTTTTTTTTTATTCTTTACAAGTTAGCCCTTGACTGCAATCTGACCTGATGGTAAGTGATGATGTAATCTAAGATGGTAGCGGGCTAACTTGTTAGGAGTAGGAAGACAATCCACACCCCTTTCGGTTTCTACACGACATCGTACCGGAACGCTAAATCGCTTGGCGGTACATCTTTGCCGGTAGGGTGGTAACTAACGGGCGAAGCCTCCCACCAGCCAGACCTGGACCAATTAAGAAAAACTCAATCGGCCCATCCGGGGATCGAACCCAGGACCTCCGTCTTGTAAATCCATCGTGCACCGCGCACCACGGAGGTCGTCAAATGTAGGAGGCTATAGTAGGTATAAAATCTAAAATTATTCATAAGTTACCTAGTACAGTGATAGAGGGGTTGAGCCTGCCTTCGCTGTTGAACAGTGGTACGTTGTCCATCTTAGCGAACGGCTTGTCCGGGTCGGGGTCTGACGGCGTGCCCTCCACGCGCGACCACTCACCGACTGATGCACCTTGACCGACTACAGAACAGGACATTTATACATTAAACACCATGATCATCATCATCAGTCCATTTAAACAATACAAAGGATCACGCTGCTTCAATCATTATCATCATATCAGCCGAAAGACGTCCACTGCAGGACATAGGCCTTTTGAAAGGACTTCTAAATATCACGATACTGAGCCACCTGCATCCAGCGAATCCCTGCGACTCGCTTGATGTCGTCAGTCCACCTGGTGGGGGGTCGGCCAACACTGCGCTTTGTAGTGTGGGGTAGCTTTTACTGTTATTTCAACAAACCAGCCCAAATGGCCTGGATCTAAGAATAGATCTTTGTGAAATAGCTGCTCTGGGGAAATACTACCACCATGTTTATTTCTTTCGCATCGCATGATTGTTTTGTTCCAAACTGAAGGGTCGGTATAATTCCTGGGGACTTAGCCAAGTGGCACGTCGATTCTCTTTCTACAAACGCTAATGCTTCGAATACTAAGTGTATGGGAATGACAGATCCGATCGACAACTTGATCACGTGACCTGTCGATAGTAAATGTTTATTATAGTAATTTTTTTAATTTTCGAAGCGTTAGGGTTTGTAGAAATAGAATCATACTTATATGTATAATGATTTATTTATTTTACTATCATCTACGTACGTTTCACCCCGAAACAGGAGCATCCTTAGATGTTGACTCTACAACGTGCAATTGCACGTTGTAGAGTCAAATCGCATGGGTTTGTCGACTTTTCGCGGATGATAGCACAATAAATAAATCATTATATAATCACGATGAACTTCCACAAAGTAACGCCTGCTTCTATCCAAGAAATAGAATCGACGAGCTACGTGGCCATGGGGCCTAATGTATGCCTCATATTGTCCTTCCGTGCCCAGTGAAGTGTTGTTTTATTGTGGGCTGTTGTTTTCTTGGCATGTTCACGCTTTGGGCGGGACACTCCCGCTTTCAGGCAGTCTATCCCCATATATATCCAGCGAGACCCCGGCTATTGCCACTTCAGCTTGGAACCTCACTGAGCTATGTCGGTGACTTTGGTTCTTCTGCGGATCAAGTATTAGTATATAGTCTGGCAAGTTCATTGATGACACTCCTTTTTTTTTTTTTTTTTGTCGCTGGGAAATGCGTTTACGCATCCCGTCCGGAGACTCCACAGTCGGAGCTGTACAGTCTACGGCAGGGTATGTGGGACTCGCTAAACAACAGAATACCCACTAAAACCCAGCGGGGCCACCTGCGTCATATTGGGATGTTAAAGGATCGCGAAGTGCATGCACTTTGACATCCCGACGCGCTCTTCGCTTCATCTGGAGGACGCTAATATGGTGTATCTTGTTCATGACGACATATTAGTATCCTCCCGCGCTGGACTCTTTTCACTGGCCCGCGGCTGGGGGCCGTTTCCTCCTTTAACAGAAGGGGGGCAACAGCTGTTGCTCCCCATTATGTGCCCCGACGACAAGCCCGCATCAGCACAGACGGCGCAACGCATAGTACCCACGCACCCCGCCGCCTTGTGTCCTTCGCCACCGCACCGGAAGCACAGTCTGCTCCGGTCCTTCTTTGAGAGGCAAACGGGGCCCGTGTGCCCCATGCTCATGCATCTAAAGCAGCGCAAGGGGCGTTGCTCAAGTGCACGGACATCGGCAGAACTCCAGCCAACCAACAGCCGCCCAGTGTCACAAATCTTCTTGGCTGCGTCCACCGGGCAGTGAACTATAACCGAGCCCATTCCTCTGAGGCCCGGCTGCACGTCACCCACCTTCACTGCAGACTGAAGACAACCCCCAGCCCGGGCTACCGCCGCTGCAACTTTCTCATCCGTGGCAGAATCGTCTAAACCAGTGATCCAGAGGGTCACCATTTTTAATGGACGGTTAACATCCGCTATTCCGTCCAATGCCACCCTAAGTCGTCCAGCCAGTACCTCAGCTTGCTCCTGTGTCTGCCCCTGTGGCAGCTCAAGGAGTCTAGCTCCCGTGGCGGCTCGTCGTATTTTCATACCCGCACCAATGCCCAGCTCTTGCAAATTAATTTTTTTCTCAGCCAGTTCAAGGACCTGAGCATAGGTCACCCCCTTTTTTGATGCGTCTGACGTCATCGTAATAATAACCGCGGCGGTTTTAGGAACAACGACGCTTCGCTCAGCCTTTTTTGGGGTAGCTGCGGGAGGGGCCTTCGGAGGATCCGCTCCGGAGGTGCAGCAGCGGACGTTGCCGGGCGAGAGGTCTTCTTCCCTTTCCTTCTTACAACGGTTGCCCAGCTATCTGCAAACGGCGACGCCCCACTTGAGCCAGCAGTTGCCGGTGTAGCTCCAGGGGACGCCGCCGCTGCTTCAACGTTGTGGATTATTGACTCCGGTGGATTGACTGTCTGTGGAGTAGCTGATCTGCGATCCGCCCCCAGAGGGGGACGAATAATCTTCTGTGGAAGAAGACGCTCCTCGATGCCGGCAAATCGGGCATCTAACATCACCCCAACCGAGGACACAATTGAAGCCTTGAATGCTTCAATTGTGTCCGCATCCAGTGTAGGTGCCGCGGTGCTTTTTGCCGTCACACTTTTAGCCGCCGTTTGCATCTCGGAAAACTCACGTCGGTGAGCCTTCAACTCCGTTTTAATTTTTTCAATCTCGTTACGTAGCCGGTCATTGTCCTCACGTAGCCAGCGATTCTCTTCAGACTCCGCCCGAGACGCGAGAGCCTCCACTATTTCCTGAAGTTCAGTCGCCGCCTCTTTAAAACGCCGTACAAATGAGCCCTTCAAGTTGTTGGACCGAGTGGCCATCTGCATGATGGCAGCGACACTCCGGCCCGCTGAGGCTCTCAACTCCTCAGACGTGAGTCCCAAGTGGTCCTCAAGGCATGAGGTCCCACTGACCGTCCCCTTCTCTGGCTCGAGGACAGGCTCCATCCTCTCTCGTCGAACGATTCGGTCGTTAAGCATCTTATTAAAGGCCTCTTCTCGAGCTTCCTTCCGAGCGGCCAACAACTCCGCTCTAGCGGCACTAATCCCCGTGCCACGGGGCACCGGCGTCATGGAGCGTGATGAGTCTCGCGAGCTGGGCGAGACAGACTCCTCACGCCGTGAGAGCCGCGTAGCCGGGCCTAGGTTACGATAACCTGGGACCACGCGGCGACTTCTGCGTACAGGCGCAACCTCCATATTTGCCGACTGATCGTCGGCCATAATTGAATTTTACCCGCCTGGCAAGTCAGACGGGTCTGTGCCTAGCGATCAGCAGCTCAAATTACAAAGTAAAAATAATAATAACAAACTAGAAACATTAAACTAAACACCGACATCGAAATAACAACAACTTCCCATAAAAGGGTTTTTTTTTATTTACTCTGAAATACAATAAAGACTTCCCGAGAGTTCTGAAAACCCACAGACTAATAAAACAAATAAGCTAACAACAATTCCTATTATTCAACCAATTTTAAACATTTAAATGTTACAAGCGCGAAGTAAATTATTACTTAGCGCTTGTAACAAGTATCTACTTCGGACTCAAGCCACCGCCCGCGCCGGTCGGCGAAGTCTAAAAATAGATTCGAATACAATACAATCTCTTGCAATACAACAAAACAGTAGTAGATATTTTAACTAACAAACAACGACTCCCCAAAGGCCCTGAATGCCCCAGGATTTTTTTAAACAATCTAACAATACCAACACCTAACTTTTCAGCCTTTTTAAAAACAACTTCAAAAACTGAGAGCGAAAAGCGACTGCGCGCACGTCTGCTCGCGACGGCGTCCCGGCGCGGAATCATTGATGACACTCCTATGATATACGGGCGACGAGATGAAAGACTGCGCGGGTGTGAAATTATGCGTACGGGGAAGTGAGGTGCATCAGTCGTCGGTTTTTCATTCATCGCTACACGCCTATCGGTCCGCGCGGACCGTCGGGAGTGTTACGAACGAAGTTGCCAAGCTATAGTTATGTAACTCACCAACAGAATACATGACGAGCGCGTGCTCATTGATTGTGGCGTTGTTCAGTACGATGGACTCCTTGATCCGCACGCCCGCTTTGATGGTGACCCCTTCCCCCACTGACACGTTCGGTCCGATCTGGAATAAATGGTGTTGGAAATAGTAGTCTGGGACGGATGTGACGTCACTCGATCTCGTGTTGGCTCGTGCCGACGCTAGGTGGCGCGGCTTGTTTCGTAAAGAGTAGGGATTTAGAGAGGGGTAGCGATCAGTTGGCGGGAACGACTTGCGATATAAGGCGCTCGTCGTCCGGTCTGCTCCAGTGTGCTCGTGGCGTAACCCTACACACAACGTTCACAAGTGCGTGACTCCACTGAAGGTCATTCTCTGTCAATTTAGGGTCTTATTTTGGTTACACTTTGATTTGTTAATTAAGTTGTCCTGACAATTATTGTGAATCTTAACCTTTGTTCGACAATGATTTTCTTATTTTTATAATGCACTTCAAAGTCTGCTAAAAACAGTATCACTTTTAAAACAACAACATAAGAAAGAATGATTGATTAATCGATAAGAACTATGGAACCATCGTAACTTTAATTTTAAGTTATCAATCAATTATATTATTACCGAGGGCTATATGTGGAAAATCTTTTCTTAAGGAGTAAACTCCAAAAAAATAAAATAAGGCAGGTCCTGTACAATAATTGGTCTGAGACGTGAACTCACCACAGCGGTGCAGTCGACGTCGGCGGTGGGGTGCACGTGCACGTGCGGCAGGACGTGTCCCGGCTGTCGCTGCGGTCGCGGCTGCAGCTCCAGGTAGTGCCGGTTCGCGTAGATGGCGGACCCGGCCGTCTTCACCTGCGACCACCAGTTGCCCACCTACAACGTTCATTCATAAGAGTAATTAAATTAATTACAAAAAACTAAATAACTAGACCGCACTGTTCTAATGTCACATCATGAGTGCACAAAACAGTTTATGATATATTATGATATTCAAAAAAGGCTTTTAAGCGACATCTAGCGGAAACTAAATAGTTAATTACTTAGCACACACTGTCTTCACACATACACACACACACACACACACACACACCACTCAACCACACACACACACACACAATTTCTCATACCAACGTTTTTCTCTCTTTTTTTATTATTTCTTTTTCTTGAATGTATTCTCAGATTGTGCTTTTTTATAAATTGTTCTAACTATGGAAAATCTGTAATTGGCTGTAACATACAGGAAATATTGTATAATTGTATTCTTGGTAACGCTGTTGTTTTTTCTTAAAAAAAAATAAAAAAAAAATAAATAAATGATATAGACTGTACCAAAACGCCTCTGTCTCACGCTCCGTATCGATTTCGATTTTGTGTCTAAAATAACTTATTTATTTTTCAAATACCAAACGCGACCGAATGTGATTATGTTTACAATAGGTTTGACTCAAGTGTTTTTCAGATAGCATGGGTACGGTGACAGTCGCCTGTATGGCGTTCATAATACGTACTACTATCGTGAATCGCGGCAAACTTTCAAGAGTGAAACGAACTGTCACCTGCACCATCCTACCTGAAACGAACTGTAAAAAGCCCATATTGCTAATACTATTGTAATAGAAAAGCCCGGAAAATATTCCTACTACGCCTAAGATGCTTGCAAAGAGTTAACAATGTAATTGTCTTCACATCTTTCTCTTTAAATCTGCCACAGAGTTCCATCGGTACATTGTACCAAAAATATACGAAGTGTTTAAAAAAATATAGATTGGAGCTCTCAAGTTTAATAACAGAATTGTGACTAAGTCCATTCTATGTAATAAAATATATTCTTGGAAACAAAGTATGACATGTAATATGAACATAATAGTAGTAGATTGGTAATCCATTGTTAGATTTAAATAATTTAGATAAGCACCTGCATTGCAAAAAGTTTGTTAGTCCCGGCCAGTGGCGACAAGACATCTTGTTCAAACGACATATAACCAGGCGGAGGGCTGCCTTGTCCATTACTGCTGAAAAATTTATTAGTGTTTGTTTTTTATAAAGTTGACGGAACAAGCAAGGAGGCGCACATTTTTCATAAATTACTGGTCCCAAATTTGATGAAAGAACCTTGACAATGTCCCAAGTGTCTTTCCATAATTATTAAATAACTAATTGACGCGGCGTGGTTCCTATTCCCGTAGGAACACGGGGATAATATATAGCCTTCCCCATTTATGGGCTAACTAACACTGAAAGAATTTTTTTAATCAGACCAGTAGTTCCTGAGATTAGCGCTTTCAACCAAACAAACTCTCAAAAGCTTTATTTATTAGTATAGATAATAACAGTGTCAGGCTGATTTAATTAAGTTGCAAGCTATGGGCAAATTCCTACATTATTAAATGCACAATTTGAATAAAAACCACTCATCCAAAAATATTAAAAAAAAATGATTTGAGTATTTTCATATTTTTATTTCTGCTGGGGCCCAAAGTCTCCTTTATTTTATAATTAGACTTAAATAAACTAAAATTGAATTAAAATTATAAATTATCCTAAAAAACAAAAACAAATATTTTATTTATTTATTTAAGCCTTTACAATCTAAATTACATAATATTTATTACATGCTTTATAGTTAAATTTCATCCCACTGCTGGGCAAAGGCCTCCCCCTTCCTCTTCCATTGTGTCCTTTCCATTGTTGATCGGGTCCAGTATGTTCCTTCAAAGGCAATCAGATTGTCTTTCCATCTACTAATTGGTCTGCCTCTTTTCCTTTTTTCATCCCTTGGGCACCACAATGTTGTTTTACACACATAAAAACAAATATTACATTAGAAGAATTTTGTGCTTACCTATAAAATCCAGTCTTCTCCTTTTGAAGGGCATCAGCCATAGTGTGGAATATTTGCAATGAGCACACATACACTCCACAGTTGATCAGTGTGGATATGTAGCTGCTGGGTTTCTCCACGTAGTGGGTCACCGCTTTAGTTGTGGGCTCTTGGACCATACAGCCGTAATGTATTGATTGCTGCCTAGTTGCCTCTGTGCCCATTATTGTTACCTGAAATTAATGATATGAGGACTTTTTGAAAAGATAGATTTAATTATCTATCTACATAATGAAATCTTAGCTAATTCACTTATTAGATGTTTATAACTGACTTAAAAAAACATACCAATCAAGTTGAAGAAGAACCTCCTCCGGTTCTTCTTCAACTTGATTGGTATATTTTTTTGACGAATATTCAAAGACGCCCAAACCGATTTGAGAAATTCTTTTTTTGTTTTAAAGGGTATTTATTCATTATTATAAACTATAGTTTATCATCTATTGGAATGAGAAAAAAATTACTTTTCCGGCGCACCAGTGGTGAATTTACCAGTAGGCTAAGGTTGTAGCCTGTAGATTTTAGAGAGCGGCAAAAAAAAAGCAAAAGTCTTTTCTACAGAAATAAAGATAATATAACAATAATTTTAATATTTTTAAGTAAATTAGTGAAAAATCTTATGGTTCACTTATTATGTAGTGAACAGGTTTAAGATTATTTTAATATTCATTACTCATTTTCTTTTACATTTTTGTATAGATACTCACTAAAGCATTGGGTCTTTCTTCATGGAATGCCCATAGCTCCTCTAGAGGGAAGTCAGCACACACATCCCCATTGAGCAAGAAAAATGCAGTGGGGTTGCCTGCCCGCACCTGGTCCCTGAAGTGGTACAGACCTCCTCCAGTGCCCAGAGGTGTGAATTCTTGTAGATATCTGTAAGTTAGTTTAGTAGAAATTAATTTTTTCAAAAGCATGATTTTTCCAGGATAAAAAGTAGCCTATGTGTTAATCCAGAGTAAAATCTATTTTCATTCCGAATTTTAGCGAAATCGGTTAGGTAGTTGCGGCGTTAAAGAGTAACAAATATCCAAACAAAAATCCATACAAACTTTCGCGTTTATAATATTAGTAGGAAGACTATTGTCTTATATTGTTATATGAATAGATCGTCATCATTATCAACCTATGTTAGTTAGGTAGTTATTGTACCAAAAACAGCAAGCAAGAGAGTTAACAGTTGCAAATAATAATAATATTCACAATGTTTGTTTCTTTGTTTGGTTGCTTGCTTCAACTCTCCAATCTCAGGAACTACTGATGCGGTTTAAGAAATTCTTTCAGTGTTAGATAGCCCATTTATCGAGGAAGGCTATAAATTATCCCCATATTTCTACGGAAACGAGAACATGGGTGAAACCGCGCGGTGTCAGCTAGTTACCTTATAATGACAGGACTATATTCAATCTGCATATCATTAACAAATTGTGCCATAGTTGTTGTAGTGTAGGAGCCAATGATAAGTATCTCCTTGCATGATGCCAGTCGTTTACATGCTTTGATATGATGCTGTATTAGCGGTAAGCCTGCAATGGGGAATAGAGGCTTTGGTGTGTCTAAGGAGAGTGGACGAAACCTTGTTCCTGGAAAAATAAAATCACTTTAAAATCTTACTGTTTCATGATATAATTTAAAATGTTTAATCTTTTATGTGCTTTATATTATGCAGTATGTTTAAAATACTCTTCAGTATTTAATAATAAAAAAGATTGAATGAGATGAATATCTTAGCAATCCATGGATTCACTGAGCGCGTTGATTGGGTGGTAGAGAGAAATACTCAGAGCAAACTCCAGAACTTGTGACTACTGGATGTAGAGTTAAGGAATTCCTTGACAATTGATTAACACTCCCCTCCTCCGCTCGTGTTGCTCCCCCTGCCTAGCCAAATTTGGCAAGATCCCATTAGAGCAGCTTTGGGTACCCATTCTAATATATAACTAGCTGAGTTCTAGAGAGGCCAAGGTCTTTAAGCAAGTTATAGAGAGATTTTGCTGGCAATCCTCTCACACCTATTTCTAAGGCGTACAGTCTAACAACATAGCCATTTTTAGTGAGTTTGTTTGTTAGGTCATAATATTTATTCACTTTTATACTGTGGTCCTTCAGAATGTTAGTCTCCCACCTTAAGTCCAAAATTGTAATATGAAATCCTTGTAAAGTATGAATAATGAACAACATAAACAATAGGTACTTCTAGTCCACTCCAACCTTGCAAAATGGCAAATATAGCTGTCTACTGGTCAGCCAAGCCTTGTCTCTGTTGCCAGGTGTTCAGAGCAGACTTAAAGTTTGACACATACAATACAGATTAGATGGGGATACTTAAAGTTTTATATTGTAAGCACATCCATTATCCAACCTATCTGGTTATGATGTGGTAAAATTGATAATGTGTTTTTAAGTATAAAAATTTAAAAATTAAATATCTCATAAATAACGATGAGTCACTGCATATTACTCAGAAACTTACACTATTACATTACCTACATAGATAATATCAATGAATACTAACATTAAATGTACAAATTAGAATGTTCAATAACTTTTCTGTTTTGAACCATTTTTCAACAAAAAAATACACTTGGTTCTTTTATAGCAAGCCTATATAGTTAAAAATTGATATAGTTTCTAGAATACCTACTTATCATTACAATAGCTTTATAGTTTCGAGAAAATTACAATAATAAAACGTTTATAGATAACACCGGGAGAGTCGTGTTTAGATTATTAAAAATACCTTTCTGAGGTCCACCGATTAATATCACAGCTTTCAACATTTTCCACTACTACAACTATAATAAAATTATGTTAAAACTAACTTAAAAGCGAATTTATTACAAAATTTTTATTTTGTTTACACTACAATACAAATTACAATGCAAATCCTCCACGAAAATATTTCCAACTGTCAAGTGTAAACGTCATTATGTCAAATCATAAAAATTTCAACATAATCCATGTGATTGGTTAAAATGTTTAGAAAACGATCAAAGCATTTTAAATGGAACCAATCACAAACAACCAACACGTCACTGACATTGACTTTGACAGCGGGCCAAAGACCTTATACTTATAACAAGACTGTGCACCTAAAATTGTTGCTAAGCTAAAATGAGATCTAGTGTTATTGACTTAAGGTAGCTATTTCTTTATAGGTGATAGCTAGCAAAAAACGGTCCTGGCGAGACGGCTCCCAATGGTTGTGTGTCCTTGTCTGACGTCTTGCCAGCTTAACTAATTATTGGGCTTGGTAGAAATGGTAGAAAATTTTATATTTTGCATCTTTATGATTTACCAAAACAAACAATCCATAATCTTTGAAACTTATTTTAATATTTATACGGTTTATATAAATAATAATTATTTCGTTTCGTTTATTTGTGAGTATGTATCAGGATGTCGTTGCAGTGGATAAGGGACTTACCCCGCTATCCCTAGGCAAAGAGAACTGGCGCAAACCTATAGTAATTAGTAACTCAGATCGTGTGGCAATATGGAAGAGCAAGGAGTTGCATGGACGATTCTACAAGGCCCTTACTGGGCCGGATGTAGATCAAATAACATCTGTATCTTGGTTGCAATTCGGTGACCTCTTTGGGGAAACCGAGGGTTTTGTCTGTGCAATTATGGACGAAGTTATAAAGACGAGAAACTACCGGAAACACATTATGAAAGATGGCACTCTAGACATCTGTCGAGCGTGTCATCGTCCTGGGGAGTCCCTCAGGCATATTGTGTCTGGGTGTTCTTACCTTGCTAACGGCAAATACTTGCACAGACATAATCAAGTAGCCAAGATAATCCACCAACAATTTGCTCTTCAATATGGCCTTATCGATTTTGAGATGCCTTACTATAGGTACGACCCAGCGTCAGTTCTTGAAAATAGCAGTGCATTGCTTACATTTTTTATTGGCAATTGGGTTTCGTGAACCCACCTACCGGGTCCAAATACGAGTAAGTACATCTTTAATCCATGAAGTGGCCTACCTTCTCAAACACAGATATCATCCCTTAAAAGGCGGTTTAGCCATTTTACGCGGCCATGTATTCTTCTCTTTCTTTTTTTTTCTTTTTAAAGAATATTTGCCATATTTTTTTCTAATAAGACCAATATCCCCATTCCCCTCCAACTAGTCGGGAAAGACTGTGCGAGGAGTGGGTACGACAATAGACCAATGGGGTGAGGATTGAACCAAACCCCTCGGTGAAGAATTCAACCGCTCTTACCGTTGAGCTTAATTGTGGCTGTGTATTCGGCTCTATAATGGAATTTCAAATCAAGTTAAAAATGCCTAGTTACTTACATAATACGTCAATCTATTCTGTGCATTAGGTACCTAGGTTTCATTGATGTGGAACTGGAGAGCACCGTACTCTGTTGGGCACATACAAAGGATACTCGCAGCTAATAACTGTTTTGTAACAATGGAGTGCAATGACCGTTAAGTAACGGGAAAATGAACCACTAATGGTTTCAGAAGCCACTTTTTTTTTAATTTCCCATTTTATTTGTCCAAGCACGTTTGTAGGTTGGTAGTTATACCTACAAATTATTAACTATTTAATTTATCTAGTCTACAAATGAGCAGTGGATATGATTTCACTAAATTGCAATTCGAGCAATATATCAATTAAAATCACGCGAGTCCCTTCATCAAAAGTTTAAAGAAATAGGTATACTAACACTAGCCTGTCAGTATAATATATATAACAGTATAGTCTATGTAAGACAAAATATTAATTTGTACAAACGAAAAGGAGATTTAAACCCACGTCTTACTAGACACGGGCATAAGTTAGTTATTTCTGCATATCGTCTCCAAAGAGTAAAAAAATCTTTTGTAGGTTTGGGTGTACTCTTCTATAATAAGATCCCCAAGACTGTGATGGACATGCCAATGCATAGCTTTAAGCAATGTGTTAAAAAACATTTATTTAGTCGAGGTTACTACAACATTGACGAGTTCCTTAAAGATAAAAGCGCTTGGAGGCCATTGGATCAGCTTCCACCATCACACAGGAAATAAAACTATAAGAAATTGTAATTGTATCAATTATAATATATAAAATTATAATATATATATAT